>NC_057410.1:12776276-13419281 GCF_019320065.1 Cervus canadensis | reverse complement strand
TAATAAATGCATGAAAAGGTGTTCAACACCATTAGACATTAGAGAATTGCTGACCAAAGCCATGAGATAACACTTTGCATTCACTGATTCACTCAGATGGCAATAATAATAAAGATAGATAATGAGTTTTGCTGAGAATGTGAAGAAATTGAAACCTTCAAACGTTTCTGTTGGGGATATAAAATGACAGCTACTTTGGAAAATAATACGGCAGTTGTCAAAAGTTAAACATAGAGTTATGATCTGACCCAACATTTTCATATCTACAATCTTTGGTAAAAATTTATAAGCATATAAATTTATTTCCAGGTATAAAGGGCCTGGTATATTCTAAGCAAACTTGAAGAGGAGGAACGGAATTGGAGAAATTACATTACATAACTTCAAGATTTACTGTAAAGCAAATTTAATCTCAAAGCTATAATGTTAGCATAAGGATCAATACATAGTAGAAATATATTTTTAAAAAAACAATCCCAGAGATAGTCCCAACCTTATACCATTAATTAAGTTTTCAATGAGTACATAAAGTAATTTCCTGGGTAAGATAGACCGTTTCATCATATGGTGCTGGATTAAGTGAATATTCATATGAGAAAAAAAAATGAACCTTGACCCTCAACCTCATATCGTACACAAGATTAAATTGAACTGGATCATCAGTTCAGTTCAGTCTCTCAGTCATGTCCAACTCTTTGCAACCTGATGGACTGCAGCATGCCAAGCCTCCCTGTCCATTACGAACTCCCAGAGTTTACCCAAACTCATGTCTATTGAGTCAGTGATGCCATCCAACTGTCTCATCCTCTGTTGTCCCCTACTCCTCCCACCTTCAATCTTTCCCAGCATCACGGTCTTTTCCAAGGAGTCAGGTCTTCACATTAGGTGACCAAAGTATTGGAGTTTCAGCTTCAACATCAGTCCTTCCAATGAACGAACACCCAGGACTGATCTCCTTTAGGATGGACTGGTTGGATCTCCTTGCAGTCCAAGGGACTCTCAAGAGTCTTCTCCAACACCACAGTTCAAAAGCATCAATTCTTTGGTGTTCAGCTTTCTTCACAGTCCAACTCTCACATCCATACATGACTACTGGAAAAACCTCAGCCTTGACCAGATGGACCTTTGTTGGCAAAGTAATGTCTCTGCTTTTTAATATGCTGTCTAGGTTGGTCATAACTTTTCTTCCAAGGAGTAAGCGTCTTTTAATTTCATGGCTGCAGTCACCATCTGCAGTGATTTTGGAGCGCCCCACAGTAAAGTCTGCCACTGTTTCCACTGTTTCCCAATCTATTTCCCATGAAGTGTTGGGACCAGATGCCATGATCCTAGTTTCCAGAATGTTGAGCTTTAAGCCAACGTTGTCACCCTCCTCTTTCACTTTCATCAAGAGGCTCTTTAGTTCTTCACTTTTTGCCATAAGGGTGGTGTCATCTGCATATCTGAGGTTTTGATATTTCTCCCAGAAATCTTGATTCCAGCTTGTGCTTCATCCAGTCCAGCATTTCTCATGATGTACTCTGCATATAAGATAAATAACCAGGATGACAATATACAGCCTTGATGTACTCCTTTTCCTATTTGGAACCAGTCTGTTGTTCCATGTCCAGTTCTAACTGTTGCTTCCTGACCTGCATACAGGATCATAGACAACATAAAAACCAAACCCATAATGCTTTTTAAAAAATACAGGAGAATATGTCCGTGGATTTTTGTAGTCAAGTTCCTATTAAAGGGCATAGAAACTAATTACCATAAAAGTAAAAAAAAAAATTTCCATCATAAAAGACATTCACTGAAATGCAGCATTAAGAAAAACAGATAATTCTTAGGTGAGAAATATTAATAATTTATATTTTTGGAACAGGACACAGATTTCAAACTATATGAAGAAATATAATTCAATAATGAAAAGATACTTAAATACAAAATGAGGAAATATTTGAACACATACATCAAAGAAAAAGATATACAGATGGCCTATAATAAACACATTTAAAAAGATTAGTGTTTGCCGCACATATTGCGGTGCTCCTATGTTGGGTGCATATATATTTATAATTGTTATATCTTCTTCTTTGATTGATCCTTTGATCATTATGTAGTGTCCTTCTTTGTCTCTTTTCACATCCTTTATTTGAAAGTCTATTTTATCTGATATGAGTATTGCGACTCCTGCTTTCTTTTGGTCTCCGTTTGCATGAAATATTTTTTCCCAGCCCTTCACTTTTAGTCTGTATGTGTCTCTTGTTTTGAGGTGGGTCTCTTGTAGACAGCATATATAGGGGTCTTGTTTTTGTATCCATTCAGCCAATCTTTGTCTTTTGGTTGGGGCATTCAACCCATTTACATTTAGGGTAATTATTGGTAGGTGTGGTCCCGTTGCCATTTACTTTGTTGTTTTGGGTTTGCGTTCATACAACCTTTCTGCATTTCCTGTCTAGAGAAGATCCTTTAGCATTTGTTGAAGAGCTGGTTTGGTGGTGCTGAATTCTCTCAGCTTTTGCTTATCTGTAAAGCTTTTGAATTCTCCTTCATATCTGAATGAGATCCTTGCTGGATACAGTAATCTAGGTTGTAGGTTATTCTCTTTCATTACTTTCAGTACGTCCTGCCATTCCCTTCTGGCCTGGAGGGTTTCTATTGATAGATCAGCTGTTATCCTTATGGGAATCCCTTTGTGTGTTATTTGTTGTTTTTCCCTTGCTGCTTTTAATATTTGTTCTTTGTGTTTGATCTTTGTTAATTTGATTAATATGTGTCTTGGGGTGTTTCGCCTTGGGTTTATCCTGTTTGGGACTCTCTGGGTTTCTTGGACTTGGGTGGCTATTTCCTTCCCCATTTTAGGGAAGTTTTCAGCTATTATCTCCTCGAGTATTTTCTCATGGCCTTTCTTTTTGTCTTCTTCTTCTGGAACTCCTATGATTCGAATGTTGGGGCGTTTCACAGTGTCCCAGAGGTCCCTGAGGTTGTCCTCATTTCTTTTGATCCTTTTTTCTTTTTTCCTCTCTGCTTCATTTATTTCCACCATTTTATCTTCTACCTCACTTATCCTATCTTCTGCCTCCGTTATTCTACTCTTGGTTCCCTCCAAAGTGTTTTTTATCTCATTCATTGCATTATTCATTTTTAATTGACTCTTTTTTATATCTTCTAGGTCTTTATTAAACAGTTCTTGAATCTTTTCAATCTTTGTTTCCAGGCTATTTATCTGTAACTCCATTTTGTTTTCAAGATTTTGGATCATTTTTATTATCATTATTCTAAATTCTTTTTCAGGTAGATTCCCTATCTCCTCCTCTTTTGTTTGACTTGGTGGGCATTTTTCATGTTCCTTTACCTGTTGGGTATTTCTTTGCCGTTTCATCTTGTTTAGATTGCTGTATCTGGAGTGGGCTTTCTGTATTCTGGAGGTCTGTGGTTCCTTTTTGTTGTGGAGGATTAACCCAGTAGGTGGGGTTAGACGATTGGCTTGTCAAGATTTCCTGGTTAGGGAAGCGTGCAGACTTTAATACCCCACTCACAACTATGGATAGATCAACTAAACAGAAAATTAACAAGGAAACACAAACCTTAAATGACACAATGGACCAGCTAGACCTAATTGATATCTATAGGACATTTCACCCCAAAACAATCAACTTCACCTTTTTCTCAAGTGCACACGGAACATTCTCCAGAATAGATCACATCCTGGGCCATAAATCTGGTCTTGGAAAATTCAAAAAAATTGAAATCATTCCAGTCATCTTTTCTGACCACAGTGCAGTAAGATTAGATCTCAATTACAGGAAAAAAATTGTTAAAACTTCAAACATATGGAGGCTAAATAACACGCTTCTGAATAACCAACAAATCATAGAAGAAATCAAAAAAGAAATCAAAATATGTATAGAAATGAATGAAAATGAAAACACAACAACCCAAAACCTATGGGACACTGTAAACGCAGTGCTAAGGGGAAGGTTCATAGCATTACAGGCTTACATCAAGAAACAAGAAAAAAACCAAATAAATAACCTAACTCTACACCTAAAGCAATTAGAGAAGGAAGAAATGAAGAACCCCAGAGTTAGCAGAAGGAAAGAAATCTTAAAAATCAGGGCAGAAATAAATGCAAAAGAAACTAAAGAGACCATAGCAAAAATCAACAAAGCTAAAAGCTGGTTTTTTGAAAAAATAAACAAAATTGACAAACCATTAGCAAGACTCATTAAGAAACAAAGAGAGAAGAACCAAATTAACAAAATTAGAAATGAAAATGGAGAGATCACCACAGACAACACTGAAATACAAAGGATCATAAGAGACTACTACCAGCAGCTCTATGCCAATAAAATGGACAACTTGGATGAAATGGACAAATTCTTAGAAAAGTATAACTTTCCAAAACTGAAGCAGAAAGAAATAGAAGATCTTAACAGACCCATCACAAGCAAGGAAATCGAAACTGTAATCAGAAATCTTCCAGCAAACAAAAGCCCAGGACCAGATGGCTTCACAGCTGAATTCTACCAAAAATTTAGAGAAGAGCTAACACCTATCTTACTCAAACTCTTCCAGAAAATTGCAGATGAAGGTAAGCTTCCAAACTCATTCTATGAGGCCACCATCACCCTAATTCCAAAACCAGACAAAGATGCCACAAAAAAAAGAAAACTACAGGCCAATATCACTGATGAACATAGATGCAAAAATCCTTAACAAAATTCTAGCAAACAGAATCCAACAACATATTAAAAAAATCATACATCATGACCAAGTGGGCTTTATCCCAGGAATGCAAGGATTCTTTAATATCCCGCAAATCAATCAATGTAATACACCACATTAACAAATTGAAAGATAAAAACCATATGATTATCTCAATAGATGCAGAGAAAGCCTTTGACAAAATTCAACACTCATTTATGATTAAAACTCTCCAGAAAGCAGGAATAGAAGGAACATACCTCAACATAATAAAAGCTATATATGACAAACCCACAGCAAGCATCACCCTCAATGGTGAAAAATTGAAGGCATTTCCCCTGAAATCAGGAACAAGACAAGGGTGCCCACTCTCACCACTACTATTCAACATAGTGTTGGAAGTTCTGGCCACAGCAATCAGAGCAGAAAAAGAAGTAAAAGGAATCCAGATAGGAAAAGAAGAAGTGAAACTCTCACTGTTTGCAGATGACATGATCCTCTATATAGAAAACCCTAAAGACTCTACCAGAAAATTACTAGAGCTAATCAATGAATATAGTAAAGTTGCAGGATATAAAATTAACACACAGAAATCCCTTGCATTCCTATATACTAACAATGAAAAAACAGAAAGAGAAATTAAGGAAACAATACCATTCACCATTGCAACAAAAAGAATAAAATACTTAGGAGTATATCTACCTAAAGAAACAAAAGACCTATACATAGAAAACTATAAAACACTGATGAAAGAAATCAAAGAGGACACAAACAGATGGAGAAACATACCGTGTTCATGGATTGGAAGAATCAATATTGTCAAAATGGCTATTCTACCCAAAGCAATCTATAGATTCAATGCAATCCCTATCAAGCTACCAACGGTATTTTTCACAGAACTAGACCAAAGAATTTCACAATTTGTATGGAAATACAAAAAACCTCGAATAGCCAAAGTAATCTTGAGAAAGAAGGAAGGAACTGGAGGAATCAACCTGCCTGACTTCAGACTCTACTACAAAGCCACAGTCATCAAGACAGTATGGTACTGGCACAAAGACAGAAATATAGATCAATGGAACAGAATAGAAAGCCCAGAGATAAATCCACGAACCTATGGACACCTTATCTTTGACAAAGGAGGCAAGGATATACAATGGAAAAAAGACAACCTCTTTAACAAGTGGTGCTGGGAAAACTGGTCAACCACTTGTAAAAGAATGAAACTAGAACACTTTCTAACACCATACACAAAAATAAACTCAAAATGGATTAAAGATCTAAATGTAAGACCAGAAACTATAAAACTCCTAGAGAACATAGGTAAAGTACTCTCCAACATAAATCACAGCAGGATCCTCTATGACCCACCTCACAGAATATTGGAAATAAAAGCAAAAATAAACAAATGGGACCTAATGAAACTTAAAAGCTTTTGCACAACAAAGGAAACTATAAGCAAGGTGAAAAGACAGCCCTCAGATTGGGAGAAAATAATAGCAAATGAAGCAACAGACAAAGGATTAATCTCAAAAATATACAAGCAACTCCTGCAGCTCAATTCCAGAAAAATAAATGACCCAATCAAAAAATGGGCCAAAGAACTAAACAGACATTTCTCCAAAGAAGACATACAGATGGCTGACAAACACATGAAAAGATGCTCAACATCACTCATTATTAGAGAAATGCAAATCAAAACCACAATGAGGTACCATTACACGCCAGGCAGGACGGCTGCTATCCAAAAGTCTACAAGCAATAAATGCTGGAGAGGGTGTGGAGTAAAGGGAACCCTCTTACACTGTTGGTGGGAATGCAAACTAGTACAGCCACTATGGAGAACAGTGTGAGATTTCTTAAAAAACTGGAAATAGAACTGCCATATGACCCAGCAATCCCACTTCTGGGCATACACACTGAGGAAACCAGATCTGAAAGAGACACGTGCACCCCAATGTTCATCGCAGCACTGTTTATAATAGCCAGGACATGGAAGCAACCTAGATGCCCATCAGCAGATGAATGGATAAGGAAGCTGTGGTACATATACACCATGGAATATTACTCAGCCATTAAAAAGAATTCATTTGAATCAGTCCTAATGAGATGGATGAAACTGGAGCCCCTTATACAGAGTGAAGTAAGCCAGAAAGATAAGACCATTACAGTATACTAACACATATATATGGAATTTAGAAAGATGGTAACGATAACCCTATATGCAAAACAGAAAAAGAGACACAGAAATACAGAACAGACTTATGAACTCTGTGGGAGAAGGTGAGGGTGGGATATTTCAAAAGAACAGCATGTATACTATCTATGGTGAAACAGATCACCAGCCCAGGTGGGATGCATGAGACAAGTGCTCGGGCCTGGTGCACTGGGAAGACCCAGAGGAATCGGGTGGAGAGGGAGGTGGGAGGGGGGATCGGGGTGGGGAATATGTGTAAATCTATGGCTGATTCATATCAATGTATGACAAAACCCACTGAAATGTTGTGAAGTAATTAGCCTCCAACTAATAAAACAAAAAATAAAATAAAATAAAATAAAAAAGAAAGTGGGCATGGCAATATAAATATTAGAAAATAAGAGCAGAAATCAATGACATAGAAAACAGAAAAACAATTAAGAATATAATTTTAACCAAAACCTGGTTCTTTAAAAGCCTAAAAAACTGATAAATCTCTTGATAAATTATCAGCATAAAAAGACATGAATTACTGATATCAATGACAACACTTGTTCACTATAGATTCTACAGACATTAAAAATATAATAAGGAAATGTGATGAACAATCTTATGCCAGTAAATTCAATAGGTGATCAGTGAAATTTATAAAGCCATTGAAAGACATAAACTACTTAAGTTGATAATTAACAATTGATAACCTGAATAGCCCCATATCTATTAAAGATACAGAATTGGAAGGGAGGGCCTTCCTGTTAGAAAAAAAAAGGCAAAGCAAACCAAAAAACTCCAGACCTAGTTAGCTTCACTGGTGAAATTTGCAGAAGGTTTACATTAAGAGAAGAAATAATGCCAACTCTACTTAAGCTTTTCCGGAAAACAGAAAAGGAAGAAGCACTTCCCAGTTCATTTAATTATTTCATAACTTTTTAAACACCAGATGGAGAGCAGTGCTCTTATTACTTACAAGGCTCCGAAATCGAAATCATTGCCCAAGAACTCCTCCAGTAGACTTGTATCCAGGGTGGGGTTCCCCAGAGTCCCATTGGCACCTTGAGCTGCAAAGGCAAATTGAAAATCTAGAGATTCACGAAGATTTCAGAATGGTTAATCACTAAAATTTCAAAGCAATTAAATGGCATAATGTATTTATTGAGAATGTGGCCTTCCTTCCATTCAAATATTTCCTTCAGAAATCTTTTTAGACATTACCCTCTTCCAGTAGCCTTCCTTGATCGCCCAAGGTTGGCTTAGGTGCCCATTTCTGTGTGCTTTCATTAACACCATGTATTTTGCCTTTTGTACTATTTTAATTGCTTGCTTTTGTGTTTGTTTCTATATTTAAATTCTCTAACTTCGGGGACTGTGTCTTTCTTATTGTATCTACAAGTATCTATGGTATAAAAAAAAGAAAACATTTATTGGCTGGCTGACTGGCTGGCTAGCTGGATGGATGGATGGATGGATGGATTGATGATTGGTTTGTGGGCTGGACAGATTACTTCCAGTTAAGTCACCAAGAAGTTCAATATCCGGCCTCATGTTTTTGTTAGACTTCCCAAATATAACACAATAGTTCTGTCTTTTTCTGGATTTGCAAAATGAAAATGAGCTTATTGATTTCTTTCTGATCATAATAAAGATACTAGAATTTTTTAAGAATGTAAAATATGTTATAAAGAAGACAAAACAATCTTTCTTTGCAGATAACATGGCTCTATACCTAGATAATTCAAGAGAAACAACTGACTACACAAGGAAATGATCAGAAAAGTCAATAAAGTACAGTTAAAATTAACTATAAAGACTAATTACTTCTGTATATACAAAAAATGACCAGTCAATCATTCAAATAAATATAATGGGGGGAAAAGAAGATTCCACTCAAAATAATGAAAAGCCTAAAATATCTAAATATATATTTGGGGACAATACATTTTTTAAAAAAAGCTAAGAAACTCTATGAAGTAACATAAAAAGAAATTTGAATAAATGGAAAGGCCATCTTTATACTTGGACTAAAATAATCATTATCAAAGAGCTTTTACTAGACATTATTTAGGATGCCTGCCAAACCCACAGTCATTTTCTAAGACATTTCCCCTTATAAAAAGTCTTGAGCAACCTTTACAAGTACCTGAATCAGAGAAAGAAATCATTGGTTGGACAGTGACCAATTCAATTATTTCTCCTAAAATTTGAACCACTAAACTTTAAAGATTAAGTCACATAATAGCTCTGGCAGAGGACTGGAGTGAGAGTCTAAGTATTTCTGCCAGGTGCTTTACCCAGATCCCTCACCCAGGCCCCTCATGATTGAGTGATGCAGGTTGTTTCCCTTTTACTCTAATCACATGACAATGTCTCACATGCATGCAGTAAACCCATTTGAATTGATTCGTATGTTATCTGAAATCAAATAATCCCCAAGGAAATTGTCCTGGAAATCTTCTGGAAAAGTAAATACATAAAAATGACCAGAAAAATTATGGAGTTGGGGGGAAATAAGTACTGAGAAATACACAGGTGAACACATCAAAGGAACACCATGAGTCCAGAATATATCAAGAAATATTACATATGTACGACTAAATATATATATTGTATGTGTACTAAGTTGCTTCAGCCATGTCTGACTCTTTGTGACTCTAGGGACTGTAGCCTGCTAGATTCCTCTGTCCTTGGGATTCTTCAGGCAAGAATACTAGAGTGGGTTGTCATGCCCTCCTCCAAGGGATCTTCCCAACCCAGGGATCAAACCTGAGTCTCTTAAGTCTCCTGCATTGGCAGGAGGGTTCTCTACCACTAGCACAACCTGGGAAGCCTCATAATATATATTATATTTACATATATATATACACACACAATAGGTACATGATAAGCATATCCTTTGACACCAGTGAGGAAAGATTATTTAATATATGTTGTGGGGGAAATTGGTTATACATTTGGGAGAAAAAAACCTGGATTATTTTCTTGTTCCCACACCAAAACTCCAGATAGGTCAAATTTTTCAACATAAATAAATAAAACCACAGAAAGAAAACGTCAGTGACTATGCTTACGACCTTGAGATAAAGAAGGTTTTTTCAAACACGGCACAAAAATCAAAAATTATTTTTTAAAAAAGCCTTGATAAAATTTCATTATATACATGTTTTATGCAGGGAAGAATTTTTAATGGTTTATTTTGAAATAATTTCTAACCCAAAGAGAAACTACAGGAATACTAAGAAAGTCACACATAACCTTCACTCACATTCATCAATTATTAACACTGTGCTGCATTTTCATTATTCTCTCTCTCTCTCTCACACACACAAACACACACAGATACACACCCACCTATACATATCATTTTGAATCACTTAAGAACAGGTGCCTTCCATCCCTACTTCAGTATATCTTCCTCGGTATAACCATTATCTTCACAACCACAATTCAATTATCAAAATCAGAAAACTTACCATTGATACAGTTTTATTATACAATCTACATTACACATTCATATTTTGCCAATTGTCTCAATAAATGTCATTAATAGCATTTTTCTGGTACATAATTAAATCCAGTGGAACATAACACATTTAGTTGTCATGCCTCTATAGATGTTTTTGAAGGGTATAGGCTAATTGTTTTATAGAATGTGCTTCAGTTTTGGCTTGCTCATGTTTTCTCAAGGTTAAATTCAAGTTTTGTGTGTTTAGCAAGAGTATTACATAAATGATATTATGTCTCTGTTAGTGCCGCATAGCAGGAGGACCATAATGTCTCATTATTACTGACACTAATTTTCACCCCTTGGTTAAGGTACTACCTGCCAACTTTCTCCACTATGAAGTTACTACGGTTCTTTTCATGATTTGTGGCAAAATACTTTGAAATTATGCAGATATTCTGTTCCTCATTAAATTTTTATCTAATAGTTTTAGTATCCATCGAAGATAATGAGCCTTTTAATCCATGAAGAAAGTTAAAAACAAAATGAAGGAATATTTTCAATATACATGAAAAAGTAACTATCCATAATACCCAAGACATTCTTTCAAATCAATAAAGTAATAGCTACACTTCAATAGAAAATAGTAAAAGACTTAAAGAGGCAGTTCATAAAATTAAAAATCAAATCGGTTAATAACTGCTCAAAATATATTAAACTTTACTAAGAAACAGAATTTAAAATATAAGAAAATTTTGGTTTTTCTTACAAAATTGGCATATATTCAAGGAATTAAGAAAATCCACTGTTAATGATGATAGAAATAAATGACCCTCTTATGCACTGCTGACAGGAATACATATTAAATAATCTATCTACAAAGAGCTAGCATATGTTTCAAAAAAACTGAATGTGCATTTATACTCTGATCCAGAAATTTCACTTAATACACTTATGATAATATACTTGCTATAATAATAGAAAATTGAGAATAGGTGACTGTTAATTGACATTCATTTAATGAAATACAATGCAGTCATTTAATAAATTCTATAACATTTCAAGAGAAAGTAGGTTGCAAAATCTTTACCTACCCAATTTGTGTTCAAATATAAATGCAATAGACAGACAATTCCAAAATTTAAAAGTTGAGAGTATAAAGCCCCCATGACTTCCTCTTGAAAATAACTCCTTGACAGTGAAATCCTACCAAGCAAAAATGATTCAAAAGAAAGAACTCGGAAATATAGAAATTGAAGGGGGAAAACAATGACGAACAGTGAATACAGGACTTAAACTGAATAGCTGAGGGAAATATGGTTAAAGATAAAAATGTAAAACTAATAAACCCTTAAAAAGGAAAAAATATCAGTGACAAAATTTACAAGATAGGGAGAGGGAAATGGGAAAAGATGTGATGTCAATCCCTCTATTATTCCTATCTCAGAGTTCATCTTCATTAAATCTCTAAATCTCAACCATTGAGTAAAAAACTAACTGTTTCAGCTTTGTAGTGACTTTTAAATCCCCTTTCTTAATCTTGGAAGAATCATTTAGAACTATCTCTAATAGTAAATAAACAATTATTTAAATTCTATAATTCCTTCAGTTTCCCTTCAAGTTCTTTTTATCTTATTAAATTCAACTAAAATTAATATTCATATTATATTTACTATCAATATTTTATTTAAATAGTACATGTGAGATAAGATCCATTTCTTACAAAATTATTTCTACCATCTATCTAGTTATCCATCCATCTATAGATATTCATAGAGAAGATGAAATAATATTCTACCACTATTGACAGTAGGTAGATGGTAGGATTTAGAGTGATTTATCATTTTTTTTTAAAAAAATTCCTATTACACACTTTGGAAAATTATTTTGCCCTTTGCACAATTTTGAATAAAATGATTTTCTAAAACAAGTGAGAAATAAATTGCTGAAATAGATAAAAACACAAAACCTAAACTGACCAAAAGCTCTGAAGTAAATAGAGAAAATTTCCACTCATGACTGTCACCCTATACTTGCATAAAAGATAAAAATCCCAGTGGCATCATGAGTTATGTTCTAAAACATGGTAATTCCTCTGCCTGCCATTTTCACAATTCTGGAACATAAAGAAAGAAGAAAAGCATTCAAATATTTTGCATGAAGCCATCATAAAACTGATGCCAAAAGATGAGATACATAAAGAAAAATACAGACTAATGTCATTTGTGAATATTATACCAAAATTCTAAATAAAATGCTAGCAACATGATTTAACATTTCTATTAAGAGAAAAATTCAAGAAACCAAAGGATAATTCAATATTGGAATTCATGTATCAAAGGTAAACTAGTATTTGACCTCAACTGAAATGTTAAAAAGGCATTTAACATTCATTATTGATTCCAATGAATACATGCTTAAGATTATATGTACTTAAATGCATACATATACATATATCTATATCTCTCATATACAGAGATGTGATAAAAACCTATATTAAATAACATCATGTTTAACTGTTTAAGAAATTAGAACTATTTCCATTTATATTAGAAATGTGCATATTAATTTCCCTGCTATTATGCAATAACAGCATCAACACTCCTGAATTAATCTATATCAAACATCCACAATTTTAAAAAAGTCTTAAAATGATTCTAAAGTGTATCTCAAAGAATAATAATGTAAAAATACCCAGGAAAATAGAATAGAAGCTGAAACAACTGGTATTCTTTTTGGTTTTTGCCAACAGTCGTAAACCAAAAGCTTTTTCTCTTATTGCGATGATATCTGAATAGGTTAGAGATAATTTAATGAGATCTTTATTGAACTTTGCGGCCATCTCCCGGGTATAATTTCAATATGCATTATTTCAGCTGTCTGTCCCACACACCCGTATCCCTTAAGGAATCCAGTGCCTTGAATTCCTCCTAGGGGTAAGGTACCTCGGTACTAGATCACTGCACTGGTTATATGAATTGTAGGAGGACCATTTCATCTTCAGCTTTGGGCTTGCTAATTCACCCATGGCATTAAAACAAAATTTTTAAAACCTTAAGCACCTCACAAATGGGAAAAATTGATGGGTGCTGAGACAGGCAGAAGAGGGGGAGGGGGAAAGGGAAGAGACAAAAAGAGATCCCCAGCTCCATTCAGCGACGTGAACTCAGAGGGAGATGGCCGGAAGATATCCCTAAAGGCTGCGATGGTCAGAAATGACCTCGTAGTGGGGCTTTGTCTCGAGCTAGACTTGGGAGAAAGGATAAGATGGAGATGAGAAGAGACTCATTCCTTCTCTCATTGATTCAACCAGTACTTACTAAGCACCTGCTATGCGCCAAGCACTGCACAAGTTCTGAGAACACAGCCTTGAAAAAAATTAACAAGATCCACTCAGGAGGCTTGGATTCGAATGGAGGGGAAGAGAGCAACAGTGGGGGAGGAGGTACATGACATATGAGAAACAATAAATAAACAGGATCTTTTTGGGTGGTGATGAAAATAAAATAGAGTGGCGTGATAGGCGGTTGGGGAAGGAGCTCCATTCAACCTGGAGGCTTTTCTCAGGAAGGCACCAGCCGTGCAGAGACTGAGGGCAGAGCATTCTAGGGAGACGGAACAGCCCTGCAAGAGCCCAGGGACTGGACTGAGATGGCTTGTCAGAGAAACAAGCCGTTCCAGTGTGGCCAGACCACAGGAGCACGGGGAGGAGGAAGCGAAGGTGCTCAAAGCAATGAGAAGCCTTTGGACACGGAAACAACACGCTCTACATTTTTTTGTTTATCTATTTGTTTGGCTGCATTTGGTCTTAGTTGCAGCACACGAGGTCTTCATTGCGTCATTGTGGGATCTTTCCTCGCGGCCCGTGGACTCCCTCGTTGCCCCTCGAGCGCTGGGTAGTTGCCCCGTGGGCTTGGTTGCTCAGTGGTTTGTGGGATCTTCCCGGACCACGGTTCGAACCCACATTCCCTGCATTGCACAGTAGAGTCTTAACCACTGGACTACCAGGGACGTCTCACTCTTCCTTTATAAAAAGTCACCCTAGTTGCTTTGCAGGAAAGGACTATCCAGGACAAGGACAGAAGAAGGAAAATCAGCTTGAAGACTGTCGCAGCTGTCCGGGGACTTCAGAGGGAGTTTGGAGTTCTTACTCTGGAAAGAAGAAGCACTTTGCCTGATCTCACCAGTCCTCCTAACAGCCCTAGGGGGTGGGCAATTAGCATTATTTCCAGTGTACAGAGAAGGCAACGTGATTACACAGGTTAACTAGCTCGCCCAGGGTCACACAGCTGTAAATGACCTGCAGGGACGCCAACTGGCCTGCGCTGATTCCTGAAAGTGTTCTCACTCCCACCCCCATCACTCCCATCCCCCCCTGTATTCCTCCTCCTCCCCAACAATGCCAGCCAACTGAGGGAAAGCAACTTGCTTTCAACTGGGCTTTGGTCAAGACAATTGCTAAGAGAAGCAGATGGAGGAAAAGATCTATTTAGTTTCCCACTGAAACCCCTGCTGGAGTCCCATCTGCTTTATACAGCACACCCCACCCCACCCCCAAACGCATACACACAACACCCCACGTAGCAGTAGGAGGGGGCCCATAGATTCTCAGACCTGACCTCTGTGCGGCTTGCATTGCATCACCCATCCTCCCCAACCTCCATCCCCAGGTAGAAATAAGAGATGGTCCACGGCATCCAGGACCTGCCTGGGTGGCTTGTCCAAATTCCTTACTGAACCAGGAGAGATGAACCCCAGGGTAGCTGGCTTTCTGTAGGACTCCAAAACCACAGCTGTGCTTTCCAGACCCGAAGGAAATTATTTCACAAGATAAATCCACACTGTCAGATAAAATTGTTTCCAGGAGGCTTTACACACAGGACAACACTCAAATGGCTCTTCAAATAAATCACATGCTTTTAAAAATAATCACTTTGCTCTAAATGTCTTAAACGCTGGTTTGTAACATCCAAACCTGCAAACTGTGGGTTCTTGAGCATTCCACCCACTGTCAGGAAGGCTCAGGTTCAAACCTTGATGCCACCCTTTTCTATATTTCTCTCTGTGGCCTGGAAAGGCTGTCACCATCCTGCTCACAAAAGAAACTGCCCAGGCCTCCAGGAGTCCCAGAGACCCACTCCCTTCATTGCTCTAAGGAAGCAAGGTCCTTCTTCACCCTATCTCTGTCCCACTTCCAAGCACAGTGACAGCTGCAGGATGCTCACCCGTCCTGTTGCCCCTGGCCTTGGGCAGACAAGGACAAAAACCTCAATCCACCAGGGATACCACAGACAAATCTAAGTTGCATCCACAAGACTCACTCATAAGCATGCATGTGCCTTTGGGGACACAGGGCTTCCCCGAAGGTATGAACAGGGTGCATACAGCAAGGACCTCCCTTTCTGTTTCCCTCCCACCCACCCAGCCACCACTAACCAGTCCTGCGTAAGGACCCTTCTTGTTTCTACCCAAATGACCCCCTTCCAATATAACTCCCCCAAACCCAGGTGCCCCCTGTTCCTTTTAAACTACTCTTTCACTCTTTGTCCCAAAACAGTGCTGCCCAGACTATTCAGACAACAGGTAAGGTGAAAAAATTTGTCTGTTAGGACAACTCTAGAATTTCTTAAATTTTTATTTTTTATTTTTGGCTGCCCCGGATCTTAGTTCCATCATTTGGGATCTAGCTCCCTGACCAGGGATAGAACCAGGGGTCAAACCTGGGCCCCCTGCATTGGGAGCACAGTCTTAAACACTGGACTGCCAGGGAAGTCTCTCTAGGTTTTTTAAAGGCTCTAAATAGCAACCAGTGTTCCTGCCTCCCCCAGCCCCCACCTTGATTGCCCTTTGGACTTAAACATAGAGCTTCCCTCTGATGTACCAGTGCTCATGAGGAATCATAGCGTAAATGTTCGTGGATATGCCAAAGAAGAAGGAGGAGTGTGTGGGGGGGAGGGAAAAGATGGAGGATAGGAAGAGAAACGAGACACTCATTTGCTTAAGGATGTGTTCTTGGTCCCTTGAGCCACCCCTTTTGCCTTCAGTCTTTCCCAGCATCAGGGTCTTTACCAAGGACTTGGCTCTTGGCACCAGGTGGCCAAAGTATTAGAGCTTCAGTTCCAGCACCAGTCCTTCCAATGAATATTCAGGGTTGATTTCCTTTAGGATTAGGTGGTTTGATCTCCTTGCAGTCCAAAGGACTCTCAAGAATAATAATAATAATAGAATAAAGATAGTAAGAGCATTTACCTCAGGGAATTGTGAGGATTAAATGAGATAATGCATAGAAAGGTAGGCAGCATCGTTCCCAGCTCAATAAATACTGTCCTTTGTCATAACCATCCGTTGCTGTGCTCAAGAACTTCATAACCCAGTGAGAAAGACTGACATGAAAGTCCACCATAGCAGCTTGATGCGGCAGCTGAGTGTCACAGGGCATTACAGGTCACCTAAATGACTCAACAGGAGTAAAAAGGTGCTAGGGAAATCTTCCAGTAATAGGGGTCCATGAAGCTGGAACTGTTAGCAGGGGCAAATCCTGGGGCTTTGAATGACATGAGATTCTTTCTTTAATGTTCCTTACTGACATTATTTTTTAAATTAATTCTTATTGGGATATAGTTGCTTTACAATATTGTGTTAGTTGTTGCAGTATAGCAAAGTGAATCAGCTGTGTGTATACATATATCCCCCCTTTTTTGGATTTCTTTCCCACTTAGGTCACCACAGAGCATTGAGCAGAGATCCCTGTGCTACGTAACAGGTTCTCATTTGTTGTTGACATGTATCATGTTTAGTCACTAAGCTGTATCTACTCTTTGTGACCGCATAGGCTGTAGCCCACCAGGCTCCTCTGTCCATGGGATTCTCCAGGCAAGAATACTGGAGTGGGTTGTCACTCCCTTCCCCAGGAAATCTTCCCCACCCAGGGATTGAATCCGGGTATCCTGAATTGCAGGCAGATTCTTTATCATCTGAGCCACCCGGGAATGTCAGTCCCAGTCTCCCAGTTCATCTCACCCTCCATTATCCCCTTGGTATCCATAAGTTTGTTCTCTGCATCTGTGGATGACATGAAATTCTGATCTGGTGCCATGGAGGTGGGGTCGGGAGAGTGGAGGAGTGTGCAGTGGTATGCTGGAGCCAGCTTGCACAAGCTTGGGCACATCTCTTCCCAATTCCATATTTAAAGTCTAGTAACTTGAAATTCGGAGAAGGCAATGGCACCCCACTCCAGTACTCTTGCCTGGAAAATCCCATGGATGGAGGAGCCTGGTGGGCTGCAGTCCATGGGGTTGCTGGGAGTCAGACCCGATTGAGCGACTTCACTTTCACTTTTCACTTTCACGCATTGGACAAGGAAATGGCAACCCACTCCAGTGTTCTTGCCTGGAGAATCCCAGGGACGGGAGCCTGGTGAACTGCCATCTATGGGGTCGCACAGAGTCGGACACGACTGAAGCGACTTAGCAGCAGCAGCAGCAGCAACTTGAAATTGGCAATAGTAGGAAGATTTATACCATGGAAATTGGCAAACATTACAACTTGAGGAATTTTCTCCAAAGGTTTGTTAAACATTTACCAGCACACCCCTGGATGTGAGTAGTATTGGGGAAAAGAATCCCACTGGATTTAGTTACTGATTGGATCTTCCCATCTCTGTTTTGGTGGCTGGTTGGGAGGTGGTGTTGGTGCCTTGAAATAGGAAATAGGAGAGCATTGGGTGAGGAGCCTGGGAAGGAGCTGGAGGGGTTCATCCACTCCAGACCATGTAGTACCAACCCTGAGAAGTGATCTGCAGGGCACTGCCCCAGGAAAACCTCCACCTAATGACCTAGAATCCTGGGAGTCTCCCCAGCCTTCCTTGTACAAATAGTCCTGCATTGATCCAGGAAGAAAGAAGCTAATCAGTTCTTTCAGGCGGCAG
This sequence comes from Cervus canadensis, assembly GCF_019320065.1. NCBI lineage: Eukaryota > Metazoa > Chordata > Mammalia > Artiodactyla > Cervidae > Cervus > Cervus canadensis. Next base: position 13,401,026 of record NC_057410.1, on the reverse strand, counting down.
TAACATGGCCCAATGTTGAAAGCAGTCACCCAATTAAAAGACTGTCTCTGAACTTTAACATGATATGAATCACCTGAAATTTATGTGTCTGATAATGAAAGATAAAATGAAAACCTTTATTCAACTTGAGTAAATAAATGGATCAAGCACATTGTGGAACAAGATGGCAATGCCCACATAGCTTTTAAGAAACTGTCATGGATGCAACATTCTAGAAAGGATTGCTGAACACTTCGCTGTTGGCCTTTGAGAACAGCAGAAGATTATCCAGGAGGCTGCATGTGTCCCACAAGAACTGGTCCTGTGGATGGACTTCATCTGCTTTCCTGACTAGATTAGGAGCCTGTGCATGGAAGTGTATATCTTTTTTATTTATTTATTTATTTATTTTATTTATTTATTTTTTATTAGTTGGAGGCTAATTACTTCACGACATTTCAGTGGGTTTTGTCATACATTGATATGAATCAGCCATAGATTTACATCTTGATTTCAATTAGACACCTAACAAAAATTGTTAATTCACTCATCCAATAACAAATATTTTAATGAAGTGTGTGCCCTAGGCAGTGGATATAACCATGAGCAACATTCAGTCTTACCCTCGAGCCAGGGAATGAGAGCATAGACAGTAAAAAGGCAGGACTAAGGGTGATACATAAAGCTCAAGAGACATATAAGAATGCCTCTCCCATTTAGCTGGGGGAAGGGCAGTCAAGAATGGCTATACTTGTAGCTCAAACACAGAAAGGTAGAGGAAATTACATTAGAATTGGGTGAATTTGTATCCGGGAGAACAACTGAACTCCAGCATGCTAACCCAGAGAAAATCCTAAAATTTACTGTAAAAATGACTCTGCTCTTATCCTTCTCAATAAGGTTACTTGTAATTTTAACAAGTATAGAAAAGGCAAACCTGCCACATATACAGATGGCCCAAAGGAGATGAGCAAGGTGCAAATACAGTATAAAGCAGTTTCAGGTCACTAGAGATAGTCATACTGAGTGAGTGAAAGTCACTCGGTCAGTCATGTCCTACTCTTTGTGACCCCATGGACTATACAGTTCATGGAATTCTCCAGGCCAGAATACTGGAGTGAGTAGCCTTTCCCTTCTCCAAGGATCTTCCCAACCCAGGGATTGAACCCAGGTCTCCTGCATTGCAGGCAGATGCTTTACCTGATGAACCACAAGGGAAGACAGATAAAGATAAATGTTATATGATATTACTTATATGTGGAATTTTTTTAAATGGTACAAATGGTTCAGTTCAGTTCAGTCACTCAGTCATGTCCAACTCTTTGCAACCCCATGGACTGCAGCACACCAGGCTTCCCTGTCCATCACCAACTCCCAGAGCCTACTCAAACTCATGTCCATCACATCAGTGATGCCATGCAACCATCTCATCCTCTGTCTTCCCCTTCTCCTCCTGCCTTCAATCTTTCCCAGCATCAGGGTCTTTTCCAGAGTCAGTTCTTTGCATCAGGTGGCCAAAGTACTGGAGTTTCAGCTTCAGCATCAGTCTTTCCAATGAATATTCAGGACTGATTTCCTTTCAGATTGACTGGTTGGATCTCCTTGCAGTCCAAGGTACAGATGGACTTATGTACAAAGCAGAAATAATAGAGTCACAGATCTAGAAAAGAAACCTATGGGTACCAAGGGGGAAAGTGAGAGGATGGATGAATTGGGAGATTTATATACACAGTTCTATATATAAAATAGGTAACTAATAAGAATCTACTGTATATTACAGGGAACTCTATTCAGTACTCTGTAATGGCCTATATGGAAATAGAATTTAAAAAGAATGGATATGTATTTATGGACAACTGATTCACTTTGTCGTTCAGCAGAAACTAACACAGCATTGTAAATCAACTATACCCCAATTTAAAAAATGGTCAGTCAGACCCTACTACAAAGCTACAGTCATCAAGACAGTACGGTACTGGCACAAAGACAGAAATCCCAGAGATGAATCCATGCACCTATGGGCACCTTAGCTTTGACAAAAGAGGCAAAAATATACAATGGAGAAAAGACAATCTCTTTAACAAGTGGTGTCAGGAAAACTGGTCGACCACCTGTAAAAGAATGAAACTAGAACACTTCTAACACCATACTTAAAAATAATCTCAAAATGGTTTAAAGATCTAAATGTAAGACTAGAAACTATAAAACACCTAGAGGAAAACATAGGCAGAACACTCTCTGACATAAATCACAGCAAGATCATCTATGACCCACCTCCCAGAGTAATGGAAATAAAAGCAAAAATAAACAAATGGGACCTAATAAACTTAAAAGCTTTTGAAAAATGAAGGAAACTATAAGCAAGGTGAAAAGACAGCCTTCAGAATGGGAGAAAATAATAACAAACAAAGCAACTGACAAAAAATTAACCTCAAAAATATACAAGCAGCTCCTGCAGCTCCATACCAGAAAAATAAATGACACAATCAAAAAATGGGCCAAAGAACTAAACAGACATTTCTCCAAAGAAGACATACAAGTGGCTAACAAACACATGAAAAGATGCTCAACATCACTCATTATCAGAGAAATGCCAATCAAAACCACAATGAGGTACCATCTCACACCAGTCAGAATGGCCGCTATCAAAAAGTCTACAAGCAATAAATGCTGGAGAGGGTGTGGAGAAAAGGGAACCCTCTTACACTGTTGGTGGGAATGCAAACTAGTACAGCCGCTATGGAAAACAGTGTGGAGATTCCTTAAAAAACTGTAAATAGAACTGCCATATGACCCAGCAATCCCACTCCTGGGCATACACACTGAGGAAACCAGATCTGAAAGAGACACGTGCACCCCAATGTTCGTCGCAGCACTGTTTATAATAGCCAGGACATGGAAGCAACCTAGATGCCCATCAGCAGACGAATGGATAAGGAAGCTGTGGTACATATACACCATGGAATATTACTCAGCTACTAAAAAGAATACATTTGAGTCAGTTCTAATGAGGTGGACGAAACTGGAGCCTGTCATACAGAGTGAAGTAAGTCAGAAAGAAAAACACCAAAACAGTATATTAACGCATATATGTGGAATTTAGAAAGATGGTATAACGATGACCCTATATATGGGACAGCAAAAGAGACACAGATATAAAGAAGAGACTTTTGGATTCTGTGGGTAAAGGCGAGGGTGGGATGATTTGAGGGAATAGCATTGAAACATGTATATTATCATATGTGAAACAGACCACCAGTCCAAGTTTGATGCCTGAAACAGGGCACTCAATGCTGGTACACTGGGACAGCCCAGAGGGATGGGATGGGGAGGGAGGTGGGAGTGGGGTTCGGGGCTGGGGGAACATGTACATCGTGGCTGATTCATGTCAATGTATGGCAACAACCACCACAATATTGTAAAGTAATTAGCCTCCAATTAAAATAAATTAAATTAATTTAAATTAAAAAAAATTCAGATCAAATCTCAGCAACTGGATTGATGGCTGACTCTGACAAGATGAAATTTAGCAGGTTAAGCATTCAGCTTTCCATTGATTTTCTCCATTATGTAAATATGAGATAGGGAAACCTGAATTTTGAGTAAATAGATGATAGAGACATCAATTTAGTCTTGTCATCATGGAGAAGTATTGGAAAACAAAGAAACAAATTTCCTCCTGAAATCATTGAGTACAGAACTGGGAGAGTAGGTCCCTGTTCCTCTAGGCACAGGTCCAATCTTAATGACCTGGGCCCCGTACCTTAAGAGGAATGTCCACAAATAGTCGGATGTCTGCAGGAGAGCCAATAAAGTGAGAAAGAATCATAAGTCAAGCTACATACGAGATGATCAATGGAGAAAAATATCAATAATAATAGTAAAACTTGGTAAATTTGCTGAGCACATTTTATGTATCCATAATATGCGAAGAATTTTCCATTTACTTTCTCACTCATTTCAAGCAATAATTTTATTCTGTCAGATAGGTACAAGTACTATTCCCGTTTTTCAGGAGAGCAAATAGTCTCAGCAAACTTAAGTAACTTGCTCAAGTTGCAATAACAGTGTTGTCATTGCAGGGATTCTTTTTTTTATTGCAGGGGTCCTTATTGCAGTGTTTTCTACTATAACATAACATACATGTTCCTGAACAAACTTGCTTTCTGCAAAATCATGCGAAATAATGAATGAATATGGGATAAACCACTCAAAAGCTAATAAAAACAATAACATTCCTAGTAAAAATGTAAAGGACACATCAAGTTATAATTCATATAGTGAAGTACTTCAGAAAACATAGGGATTTACCCTTTATAAAAAGGTTGTTAGAAGGAAGAGTTGTGGCTACTGAATGTTGAGAGAAGAGAAGAGGGAGGAGGCAAATGAAATTAGGATAACTGGTTTACATCACCTGCATTAGTGCCTACCCTTCCTGGGCTCAAGGACTCTCCTTTGTCTGAACACATTAAGCTTCTGTTAGGAGGAAAAAAGGTAGAGTGTCTGCAGTTTATACCTTAGAAATATAGTTATTTCAGCATTAACATTGTTACAATTCCACGTGACTGTGTCCTGAATTGCTTTTTTCACAAAGTCAGTGTTGTTCGGTGTAAATAATAAATGATGGCTGATGGGCTCAGCACCTTTGGAGACCTGTCTTTGTGGCACAGCTTCTGGGTGAATCATCTGACAATTCACAGGATTTAAGGTAGGAGAAGGAACTAGTCTGTCTACTCAGTTTTCATGACAGTATTTCAGTGTCTTCACTAGCTGATTATCAAGTTCAGACTTCTCCTTTAAAATGAATTATTTGAAATATAAATTAAGCAAGATCCTCTGGCCTTTCTGGGAGCCTGGGGATCCGTTTTTCCAGGAGCCTTCCAGCCTTTCAGAATGAGTATTAAACTTTCATGCTGTGTCCATTTTCTCTTCAATAGCACATACTAATGTTAATACATACAGGAAAAATAAAAGAAGAGAAATAAAACACAATCAGCATGTTAACCATACTGATTTAACCGTGGAAGACAAATTTTGGAAACAGAAACTGATCACATTTCTTTTAAGTAGTGTAGGAATACACCAAGGGCTCTGTTTTATGCCCACGATTTGAAGAATTATTGTTGTGGTTTATTCCACGTGTGCATGCGTACTCAGTCATGTCCAGCTCTTTGCAACCCCGGGGCCTGTAGCCTGCCAGGCTCCAATATCCGTGGAATTTTCCAGGTAAGAATACTGCAGTGGGTTGCCATTTCCTCCTCCAGGTGGCCTTCCCGGCCCAGGGATAGAACTTGTGTCTCTTGCATCTCCTGAATTGGCAGGTGGATTCTTTACCAACTGGGCCACCTGGAATTCCCAGTTTGTTCTATTAGAAAGTCTAATTCTACTGAGGGTCAAAATAGAGGAGGGAGGGAAAGCAGAAGGAAGAAGGCTGAGGAGGAAGACACCCCAAAGGAAGCAGAGCTAAAGTAGAGATGCCCATCCACAGTCAACAGAAGGGTTGACTCATGTACAAATCAATGTCCCCTGGGCCTACACTGCACAGATTCAGGAAAATGTGACCAGGAAGCGGCTTGTCCTGTGGCTTTCAGTGATCCTGCCTGAGTCAGCGATGTCTTCCTTCCCGCCAACCCAGACAGAGGGGACAGCACGGCAGAGCACTGGCTGAGGGCCGAGTCTTTAGCCAGGTGTAGGACAGACTCGTGTCCTCTCCAATGCAAGAGATAAAAGAGAGAAATCCTGAAGACTTAGGATTTTGAAGAGTGATCAGGCTCAGATTTGTTTATTTATTGATTTGGCAAATATGGTCGAGTGCCCACTACTGTGCCGGTCCCCAGCTATACGAATGAATGAGACATAGTTCCTTACTACCAGGAGTCCACAGGAGATAGACACAAAAAAGGCAATCCAGGCTTTGAAGGGTGAAATGCAAAGTGCCCTGGAATACACGGGAGCCGTGACAGGTGGATACTGAAGCAGGGACCCCGAGGGTGGACTAACTGCCATTAGCCAGGTGAATGAGAAGGGGGAGGGTGTTCCAGAAGGAGGGAGCCCCAGGTAACCTGGAGGTAAGAAAAGCAGGAGCTTTGGAAAATCACAAGTCAGTCAGACTTGGGTTAAATTTCAGTTCTTGAACCTCTCTGGGCCTGTTTTCTTATCCAAAAAGAAGATGGGTTTTACCACCTTAGAGTGTCACTTGCAAACTAAAAGTGATAACATATATAATCCCACTACAAACAGACTGTACTCAGGCCCCCCTGAACTTTTTTCAGTGAGGTCTATTTCCACATTTCTCTCTTCATTTTACAGTTTTAGCAAGAATCCTGATAAATCCGTTTAACCAGAATCCCTTGTCCTTCAGATCTGATCACTCTCGATGTCAATCCAGCCCCTCATCCTCCACCATCCCCCAGGTCACCATCTGACCACCCAGCCTACTTTCAGGAAGAATCTCCTTAGGTCAGTTTATGAACAATCTCCCCGCTTACCCTGCTCCCTGACCATAAATTCCCACTTGCTGTATTGGGAGTTGAGCTCAAGCTCCTTCCCTCACTGCAAAATTCCACCCCAGTTGTTATTACTTGCTATAACAGCCCTTCTCTTAAATAAAGTCCTTCTTTATCATGCTTTCTGCTTCCCAACTGGCTCACTGGTAAAGAATCTGTCTGCCAAAGCAGGAGACAAGGGTTTGATCTCTGGGTTGGGAAAATCCCCTGGAGAAAGAAATAGCAACCCACTCCAGTATTCTTACCTGGCAAATCCATGGACAGAGGAGCCTAGCAGGCTACAGTCTATGAGATTGCGCAAGAGTCAGACATGACTTAGACACTAAACAGCAACAAATCATGCTTTAACAAGAGGCATTGAATTTTTTTTTCTTTAATACTACTAGTGTTTGACACATAATGAATATTCTTTCCCTTCCAATCCCTTCTCTGTTCCTCATCCCCATCCCCAAACACAGGATTTACGTAACTTGATAAATTTGTTTCAAAGCAACAAGATTCTCTAATCCACCAGGGAAGGAAAAAAGAGGATCTTTGTGTCCACATTTTGCCTCTATAGAGTCTCACACACAGAATGCATATGGAGCAAGAGGAGTAAAATTCCCAATAATGCTTTTTCACTATTTAATATGCATAATGAGACAAATAGCCATGCAGATTTAAAAAGCTATTTCCATATATGCTTTTATAAGCTTTTAAAAATATAAATTTTACTAGAGTATTTTACAGGATATTATATTTTTTTAATTCATTTTTTATTTCTAACATTTACCTACTAATTATCTACATGTAAAAACAATAGGAGTAACTAAAACTTTGAAACCTTTCAAAGAAGTAGAGAATACAATTTTGTTATGGGAAGCCCAAAGCTAGCTTCCCAAACCCTGCCAATCCATGGCTGAATAACCTGTTTGAGGTCAGTGGTTACAAGGTCAGCAGATAACATTTTTCATATGTATTTTACAGTGCCCCAGCCTTTTCCAAAAGACAACCAATAGATCAAAGAGCCAGCTTTCTTACAGGGAGAGCATCACAGAACAGAAGTAAAATGAAACAAGTTCTCTCCTTAAAGTGAATTTGCAGTGCCCCAACTTCAGAACTTCTTACAGATTTATTATGAAGTTAGCATAAATGCTTTAGACCATTCAAGAACAGACAATAATAACAATTTATTCCTTTTAGCTTTGATTCTATCCCCAATCAAGGAATGCCTACAAAACACAAATATGGTATTGTTTCATTATTCTGTTTTTTTTTTTTTCTAAAAAATGTTGATTTCAAGATCAACATGGAAAAGCTGAACCTTTTGCAATAAAAGGAACTACTCAGTACTTTGTCCTTTGTTGCTTGGCAACTAAAGGCTATAAATGGATTTTATGATTATAAAGGCTCTGGAATTAATGTGAACATGTTAAAGTTGTAATAACTCCATGAGGACAAAAGTATTCCTTTGAAAAAAATGTATGTAGGTTTTACTCATTCTTGTTTCAAAATAAATAGAACAATTTTTTCACACTTGTAAATGCTATAATTAAAAATCAATAACTATCATTTACCTCATCTTTCAATATTTTATCATTAATGCTCACAGCCCCAAGACGTAGGTGTTATTATCCCCATTTCACAGATGGAGAAAACTGAAACTTTAAAATGTTAATTTAGGGGTGATCCCTGGTGGTCCAATGGCTAAGACTCTGAGTTCCCAATGCAGGGGACCTGGGTTCAATCCCTGGTCAGAAAACTAGATCTCACATGCCACAACTAAGAGTTCACATACCACAACTAAAGACCTCACATGCCGCAATGAAGACTGAAGATCCTGCTTGCCTCAGCTAAGAACTGGCACAAGCAAATTTTTTTAAAAAGTTGAGATGACTTTAAAAAAATAAAAAATAAAGAGCACAAATAGTATGATCCTAATAAACACACCCCAAGATCAACACCAAAATGTGAAGAGCTGTTATCACTAAATGGTGTGATGTACAGCGATAACTATTTCTTGTTTTGGGTTATCTGTCTTTCCCACAACTGTCCATGTATTCAATGTTTAGCTCCCAAGACATTGTGGAGTCTTCCAGAAGGTGACTTCTAACTCCCAAGTTGAGAAGTTTGACATCAATAACACCAAAGAAAGTGGTGGAGTCTCTGCTCAGGAGCATTTGTCTGAGTAATTTTGTTCCAGGATTCCCTAGAGTTGCTAATAATGCTGGCAGGTCTCAAATGTGGGATGTGTGTGGTGACAGAAGTTGGCTCTGACCTAGTTACAGCACATTTTAAATTCTAATAAAATCGCCTTCACCTTGGGGATCCCAGTATGAAAGAATAAAGGATTTTTTTTCTTAATGGCAACAAGCCCATACCTCTTTGTTCTGGATGCTTCATGATAAGGTAACATAATTTCTAACCACCTTCCAGCATCAGATAGAAGTGTTCAAATAATTATAAGCTGCTTGCATTATCTTCTTGTCCTTGATGTGTTCTTGTTCCCAGTCTCCTGAAAAGTCTATACTGTTTCCAAACAGAAACAGAGGCAATCTCATCAATAAACAAGGAGCTCCTATCTCTGTGGGATAATTTCAGAGATACTAGGATGCAACATGATGTCTAAAATTCCACCATTAGAGAGCAACCAAACCTACCCTTAGAGAAGGTAATCTTTTTGATTCATTTGATCAAAATAAATGTGTTCTATGAAAGTGCATTGGATACAAAACACTTTAGAGATGTCAGGTGGCATCAGATCTTTCGCCATTTGCACCTTCTGTGCAAGCTCAGGTTTTATTGGGACAGAAGGAAGAGGGAATAAGGATGCTGGTTTGTGAGAGGTGAGAAGGCGGTGGTCCTAAAGTGAATGAAAGACAAAGATTGAGAGATTGGTCAAAGACACCCCTTACCTGCAAGACTCGTCCCCAGGGCCAGCCCTCTATACTGCACTCAGTTGCTCAGAGCTTCTGATTCCAACCACAGGAATTCAGAAACATCAACCAATCAGAGCTGGTTTCACTTTTGGAGGAGTAATATACAGGAATCACTTAAGACATTTATGACTTTACCTTTGGTAATAATGGAACCTGAGGCTTTCCACCGACTGGCAGCACTTTGTACAATCTGCCTGTTTTATTCACTGAACCTTTATGCTGTGTTAGTCAGTCAGTTGGGCCTGACTCTTTGCAACCCCATGGACTGTAGCCCACCAGGCTCCTTTGTCGACGGGGTTTTCTAGGCAAGAATACTGCAGTGGGTTGCATTCCCTTCTCCAGAGGATCTTCCCGATTCAGGGATCAAGCCCGCATCTCCTGCATAGCAAGCAGATTCTTTACCATATGCTAGTTTTTCTTCTTCTCATATCTGAACTTACTAGATGCTCCTAACCTAGAGTTTAAACTATTGAGTAGAATTGTCGTCATCCATTTATTCTATAAGTATTTCTGTCTACTGTACGCTGACACCATATAGGCACTTCTCCAAGCTGCATTTCTCTTTTCTCAACAATTCTCCCAATGCCTTGGAGACTTGATGCCTTTGACACCTTTCTAGATGCATTCTATCTGGGGTGAGTCCTTTGAGTCACTGCGTTTCTGCTCCAGAGTTTTCAGCATTTTCTTCACTTCCAAGAAAACTTGGCTCCTCCCTAATATTCCTGTACAATTCATGGGTAGCAGATGTTTTTGCCTAAATCCCTACCACCCTACTTTAATAATAGGTAATTAGAAATTTAAATCTTAAGCAAAGAGAGGAGGGCAGAAAATATACTGCTGCTTGTTTGACAGCCGCTTCCTGAAGGGCCTCTTCCTCCTCTTTGATCTCAGGAGCTGTTCAGTGCTTCCTGCCCGTCCACAGTTTCTGGTTCTAGGAGGTACCTTTCAACCCTCAAATTTCAATAGGTGCGTAAGAGTTTCTTCAACTAGTTTCCATCTTCTGCTTTTTCATGTGATTCTCTCTTAGGAGAGTCAGCCCTCCATGTCTGCGAGTCACACATTTGCAGATTTCAACCAACCAGGGAAGGAAAATATTTGGGAAAAAAGATCCCAGAAAGTTCCACAAAGGCAAACTTGATTTTGCGACATTCTAGAAATGACTCACATAGTATTTACCTTGCACTGGATATTATAAATAATCTAGAGATTATTTAAAGTATGATGTACATAAGTTAATATGCAAATACTACTGCTATTTTATATAAGGGACTTGAGCATGTGTGGATTTTGGTATCAGAGGGGCTGGATACTAAGGGACAACTGCATGTAGTTTTCCCATTTCTGCTCAGTCAGAGCGGGAATCTCCTCTTTATTTCATGATAAGCCAAAAAGCATTTGAGAACCTACTTCCAGATCCTATGAAGAAGATGAGCTAAACATCTTCTCACCAACTTAGAAAATTTCTTCTTAAAGATTAAATTAATGAACTATAAAATATTCTCAAATTAGCTTTTATAAACTAAAATCTACTTTAGAATAATTTTCTTTTTCTTCATTTCCATGAAAAGTAATTCTCAAATTCGCTTTTATAAACTAAAAGCTAGTTTAAAATGATTCCCATGGGAAATAAAAGATGAATCCTGATATCACAGTAGTCCAAAAGAAATACCCATAGGGAAACAAATTTAGAATGGAAGGTCACAGCTATCAAAATGAGTGAAGTAAACTGAGGGATGGGATCTAACATAACTTTATTTTGTATTCCTTTTTTAACCAGGGGGTTGTAAGAATTAAATGAGATAATGGTGTAAAGTGAATGGAACAGTACTTAATGCCTAGTAAATGTTCAGTAAACATTATTAATCTGGTTCGAATTTAAGGTAAAACAAAATCTAAGCTAACTCACTTAAAATTTGGCAAGCGTTAAAGGATATATATTTTTAAAGATAAAATCATGACTTATACAAATAAAAGATGAACACATGTCAAAGATTTGTATTTACTTAATTAAGGAAATTAAGATGTTACAATTGGTTCAAGGAATATTGAAACAGCAGATCTAGATCTAGGTATCTAGAAAGATGAACCAAGATAGATAGATGGATAGATAGATAGATCTATATAGGTATGTAGATAGATAAGCAGATAGATAATCTAAGTCTAGCTATGCTATGGAATGAATTTAATAATAATTGGAAACCTGGGGTTTACTGAAGCTGTTGTTTAGTCACTCAGTCGTGTCTGACTACTTCTGCAACCCCATGGACTGTAGCCTGCCAGGCCCCTCTGTCCATGGGATTTCCCAGGCAAGAATATTGAAGCAGGTTGCCATTTCCTACTCCACTGAAACTCTACTGAAACTATTGATCCCCAAAAGGAGATAATTGACTTACATATCTATAGACAAAATTCATTGCATTGATATCAATCATCTACAATTTACAGAGTTTCAGAATAGCTCTAAAACAATAAAAGGTGAAAATCCCATAGAATTTGATAGCCCAGAGGACATGATGCAGCCATAGTTTTCTGTGGAAGATACCTAGTAATCTTTTTTTCATCCATGTCAATGTCTTTTACAATTTTTCTTTATGCAAAAAAGAAACTCTAACAGAAGAGTTTTGTGGAATTAAATTCAATGCCCTTTATTTAAGATAACCTATGACATAGTACATTCCAAGTTTGAAGTACTGAGATAATAAAGAAGAAACTAAAAATCTCAATATTCCTACTGCTAAGAGATAGCTACTACTAATACTTTTCATGTAATCATCCAGTTGTTACCATGGATATGTGTGTGTGTGTGTATATATAGTGTATGTGCATCCATATGTGTATATATAGTAACTCTTTTCAGGTCAGTTTAAATAAACTCTGTTCTAGAAATATATAAATATATAATTATAATATACCAATTTTAACCCATGTTTCTGCTTTATATCATTAACATTTTCCTTATCATCATCATTTTTACTAGCTACAAAATATTCCATTATATAAAAGAACTATAATATATTTAACTAGTTCACCACTAATTTAAGTTGTAATCAATTTTTGGTTGTTATACATAAAATAATGTGCCTCTCCTCTGACAACTTTTCTCTTGCAGTGGTATCAACTTTATTAAAAAACAAATATTTCACATAATATCTGAGCTTCCAGTGGATGTTGGGATCCCTGGAGAATGTGATCCAACTCTTCTCCTTTAGTTGATGGGCCTACTTATTGCATCATTGGCAGGCAATAAAATAAGGCTTGCCAGTTGCCTAGAACCACTCTTTGTTCTGATCATTTTCCTGAGACACACAGTAAAGATTTAGCATAATCAGCATGAACTCTGATGTTCAAGGTCATTTAATTCACAATGATATTGTCAGTCCAGATACTTTTTACCACAAAAGTGTTCATAAGGAAAGATATATTATTTAGGATTCAGTTTATTAGAATGAAGAGTTTGAGGAAACGAAAAATTAGCTTTCAGGTGGGTAACAAATTAAGAAAACTTTTCTTGTTTTTCAGACCTTGGTTTTTTTATATGAGATTGCACTTAATTGGAAGGTGATATATAAACAGGAGAACAACATATAACTGGCCCTCCTCATGAGAATATCATATCCAGTTTTGCTGTCCTCATTCTAAGGAATATTTGAGAAAGGAAATCATAACCTAAGGGAAATTCTTCAAAGCCCTACAGGCTTTCAAAGAGGTGATTGTTGGACTTGGCACACAGTCAGTGATCGATATTTGCTGAACAGGTAATAAAAAATTGACAACCACCCCTGTGATATTCAAGGGGAGGGGAGTCACTAAAATTAGTACTTCTACTTTTTATTTCTAAGTTCACCATCTTTTCAATCTATTCATTCAGAGATAATGTAAGAAAACACTGACCATTTTATTCTCTTCCCATGGAGAAATTACTCCTCCCTAGTTAAAAAGTCTCCAAAAGGAGCCCAAGTTCCGTTCGGGCTAAGAAAGATACAATAATATTAATCAGATTTTTGTAACCAGCTATAGAGAGGATTTGTGGAAACTGTATCTCCAAAGACTTCAGAAAATAGCCTGAACAAGGACAATACAGTGACCCTATAGGCATGACAGGACTACTAAAAAACAGAAGGTAGACCAGATGAACTTTTCAGGTCTTCTCCAGTTCTGGAATGAAGCTAGGTTGATTTTGTGCTTTTATAAAATGAATGGTTTCTCTAAAATAAAACAGATATAACTGTAGCTCGGAGCTTGCTACTCTATTCAAATGAATGTTGCATAGGATATAAAATCAGGCAACAACAATTGAGCCACATTATTATACCTAGTGTGTGACCCAAGTGGACACATTGACTTGGCCACTGTCGGAGATAGAACACAATGAGATAGATTCTAGAGCTAGAATAACACAATACTTCTCTAGGTCCTATATTTTTCTTGCCCCATCTGACAAAATTCAAGCCATTGGACCTTTGTACTGTGCTAATGCCTTCTGATAGTGACCTAGAATCTCACAGTTTCTTTGGTAGAAACACTCTTTAGTGTTTGACACAATATGGTCATTCAACCTTTAAACATCTAGTATTTGTCAGGCACTTTACTAATCACAAGAAATGCCAAAAGCACTTTCTCAATATGCTGCTAACTGCCCCTGGGATTCTGTGAGCGAGCAGGTCTGCCCTCAATAATTCTCATACTCTCTCCTGGGAAATACCCGGAAATGTGCAAAAGCTCTGGCCACATTTCCTGTTCCATGGAAGTCTGAGCATTGCTAACTGATAAGAAACTCTAGCTGCACTAGTGTGCAGCATCCCAGGGGCTCCCTAAAAGATGTCACAAGAAGGCAAGTCATTGCTGACATTTGCAGTGGACCCATCATGAGAATATCAACCCAACTGAATATGAGAAGTGCTACCGACATTTCAGGTTTTTAGAAAAAAGAAAACCTGTGAAACCATGTCATATAGTAAGTCTCTCCTTGGGGAAAAAGATACTTACCCTCAAAAACAAACCATCATTCAATAGTTATATATTTTTTTAAGTGTTGTGAAAAACACAGATGGGAATGAGAAAAGAGGTGCTTCTTTGCTGTTAGGCTGTTTTGTATTTAATTATACCGAGAGAAAAATTGTCTTTAGTAAACTTTTGCATTTTTGTTGTGCTATATTCAATAATTTTAGAAGTAAGAAAAATCTAGCTTTATGAAACATAGAGATTGGAAAAAAATCTAGCATAGAACAGGGGCAAATTCTAGTAACATAGGAATGCTGACATCTTGATTCTTCTAATAACCAACCTATAAGATGGAAATCCTGAATTTTTAAAAATCACTACCTACACCACTGATTTTTTGCTACAAACACAACAAACAAACCTGAACTTCTGACTTCAGAACAGTTAGTACAATTGTATTTCTTTGAAAGCCAAGTTTAAGTGAATTCCAAAAAGGTGAAACAGTGACGTAAGCAATGTCATCTCCCAGGTGTTGAAAACAGGCCTCTTACCTTCAAAGAACTGCTGTAGGGCCTCGTTTTCGCCTACCACATCCATGGTACTGAGGTCCTGGTTGTTACTTCCTCATGGAACAACTACCAGAACTCAGGAACGAAGTGCTCTCCTCTTGGCTCAAAGCCTATGAATGCTCTCGAAAAGTTTTCATTTTCTTTTTATTGGAGTGAAGCATCTCTTCAGCCATTGAACTGTGCCCAAAAAGATGGTCAAGTTTTCAAATGTGATTATAAAGCCAGAAGGATATGCAAGCATGCAGAACGAAAATTCATGAAGAGGGAAGTGGTAGCAAGTCCATCTATCTTACTAAAGGGAACTGCTTCTACTCTGCCTTTCGTCTTTGTTTTAAAGACCTTTGTCCTCAGTGACACATGTAATTACATAAATGGGCAATAAATACATAGTCTTATCTCCTATGTGTCCTTTTACACCAATATATTTATATCTCTGCCTCTATCAACCAGATCAATTTAGCTACAACTAAGCAAAGATACAGGTTTTTTTTTTTTTAATTTTTACTTAGAGAAAGGGGACAAATCAATACATCACTTTTATAGACATGAAGACTTGTGAAAAAGAAAAGTTAGGGTTTGTTAAATATTTCCAAATCTACCCACAGTGCAAACTTAAATTCCTTAATACACATGTAGTCCATTTCCTCCAGCTTATTTCCTTTGAAAGTATAAGCCATAAAATATGAGAAGTCCCTCTAATGAGCAATAGAACTTTATTTCTGATTTTCTAATTCTTACAACTAAGTACATGACTGACTGTTAGCTGGTTTTATTCCTAAATATAAAGTTATACCCAAATAACTGTTTTGTTTTCATTGCTTAGCTATTAACTTATCTATTACGAGACAAAAAAGAACACAGGAAATTAAACCAGGTCTTTTGGCTTCTTCCTTTTTCTCTAAGTTTATTTGGAAAGTTTTTAACCTATAGAAAAACTGAAAGAATAATACAATGGAGTACCCTATATTCTTCAGCTAGATTTAGTAATTACCAATATTTTCCCTTATTGTTCACTTAAGAAAGGCCTATTAAGTGAACAATGCAAAGAAACAGGAAAACAATAGAATGGGAAAGACTAGAGATCAATTCAAGAAAATTAGAGATACCAAGGGAACATTTCAGGCAAAGATGGGTAAAAGGACAGAAATGATATGGACCTAACAGAAGCAGAAGATACTAATAAGAAGTGACAGGAATACACAGAAGAACTACAGAAAAAAAACGTCTTAATGACCTGGATAACCACAATGGTGTGATCACTCACCTAGAGCCAGACATCTTAGAGTGTGAAATCAAGTGGGCCTTAGGAAGCATTACTATGAACAAAGCTAGTGGAGGTGATGGAATTCTAGCCAAGCTATTTCAAATCCTAAAAGATGATGCTGTTAAAGTGTTGTACTCAATATGCCAACAAATTTGAAAAACTCACCAATGGCCACAGGACTGGAAAAGGTCAGTTTTCATTCTAATCCCAAAGAAGGGTAATGGCAAAGAATGTTCAAACTACCACACAATTTGCACTGATTTCACATGCTAGCAAGATAATGCTCAAAATCCTTCAAGCTAGGCTTCAGTAGTATGTGAACCAAGAAATTCCAGATGTACAAGCTGAATTTAGAAAAGGCAGAGGAACCAGAGATCAAACTGCCAACATCTGTTGGATCACAGAAAAAAATCAAGGGAATTCCAGAAAAACATCTATTTCTGCTTCATTGACTACACTAAAACCTTTCACTGTGTGGATCACAACAAACTGTGGAAAATTCTTAAAGAGATGGGAATATCAGACCACCTTACCTGCCTCCTAAGAAATCTGTATGCAGGTCAAGAAGCAACAGTTAGAACTGGACATTGAAAAACAGACTGGTTCCAAATTGGAAAAGGAGTGCCTAGAGGCTGTATATAGAAAACTAACCAATCTGATCACATGGACCACGACCTTGTCTGACTCAATGAAACTAAGAGCAACGCCATGTAGGGCCACCCAAGATGAATGGGTCATGGTGGAGAGTTCTGACAAAATGTGGTCCACTGGAGAAGGGAAGTGCAAACCACTTCAGTATTCTTGCCTTGAGAATCCTGTGAACAGTATAAAAAGGCAAAAAAGATAGGACACTAAAAGATGAACTCCCCAGGTTGGTAGGTGCCCAGTATGCTACTGGAGATCAGTGGAGAAATAACTCCAGAAAGAATGAAGAGATGGAGCTAAAGCAAAAAAATAAATAAATAAATAAATAACACCCAGTTGAGGATGTGACTGGTGCTAGAAGCAAAATCCAATGCTGTAAAGAGCAATATTGCATAGGAACCTGGAATGTTGATTCATGCTCCATGAATCAAGGCAAATTGGAAGTGGTCAAACAGGAGATGGCAGGAGTGAACATCGACACTTTAGGAATCAGCAAACTAAAATGGACTGGAATGGGTGAAGTTAACTCAGATGACCATTATATCTACTTCTGTGGGCAAGAATCCCTTAGAAGAAATGGAGTAGCCATCACAGTCAACAAAAAAGTCCAAAATGCAATACTTGGATGCAATCTCAAAAACAACAGAATGATCTCTGTTTCCAAGACAAACCATTCAATATCACAGTAATCCAAGTCAATGCCCCGACCAGTAAGGCTGAAGAAGCTGAGGCTGAACGGTTCTATGAAGACCTGCAAGACCTTTTAGAACTAACACCCAAAAAAGATGTCCTTTTCATTATAGGGGACTGGAATGCATAAGTAGGAAGTCAAGAAACACCTGGAGTAACAGGAAAATTTGGCCTTGGAGTACAGAATGAAGCAGGGCAAAGGCTCATAGAGTTTTGCCAAGAGAATCCACTGGTCATAGCAAACACCCTCTTCCAAAAACACAAGAGAAGACTCTACACATGGACATCAACAGATGGTCAATAGCAAAATCAGATTGATTATATTATTTGCAGCCAAAGATGGAGAAGCTCTATACAGTCAGCAAAAACAACACTGGGAGCTGACTGTGGCTCAGATCATGAACTCCTTATTGCCAAATTCAGACGTAAATTGGCTCAGAGGGTAAAGCGTCTGCCTGCAATGCAGGAAACCTGGGTTTCATCCCTGGATAGGGAAGATCCCCTGGAGAAGGAAATAGCAACCCACTCCAGTACTCTTGCCTAGAAGATTCCATGGATGGAGGAGCCTGGTAGGCTATAGTCCATGGGGTTGCAAAGAGTCGGACACGACTGAGCAACTTCACCACCAGAGACATAAATTGAAGAAAGTAGGGAAAACCAGTAGACCATTCACATATGACTTAAATCAAATCCCTTATGATTATACAGTCAAAGTGAGAAATAGATTCAAGGGATTAGATCTGATAGACAGAGTGCCTGATGAACTATGGACGGAGGTTCGTGACATTGTACAGGAGACAGGGATCAAGACCATCTCCCAAAAATGCACAAAAGCAAAAATGACTGTCTGAAGAAGCCTTACAAATAGCTGTGAAAAGAAGAGAAGTGAAAAGCAAAGGAGAAAAGGAAAGATATACCCATTTGAATGCAGAGTTCAAAAGAATAGCAAGGAGAAATAAGAAAGCCATCCTCAGTGATCAGTGCAAAGAAAAGGAGGAAAACAATAGAATGGGAAAGACTAGAGATCTCTTCAAGAAAATTAGAGATACCAAGGGAACATTTCATGCAAAGATGGGCTCAATAAAGGACAGAAATTGTATGGGCCTAACAGTAGCAGAAGATGTTAAGAAGAGGTAGCAAAAATACACAGAAGAATTATATAGAAAAGATCTTCATGACCCAGATAATCACGATGGTATGATCACTCACCTAGAGCCAGACATCCTGGAATGTAAAGTCAAGGGGGCCTTAGGAAGCATCACTACAAACAAAGCTAGCGGAGGTGATGGAATTCCAGTTGAGCTATTTCAAATCTTGAAAGATGATGCTGTGAAAGTGCTGCACTCAATATGCCAGCAAATTTGGAAAACTCAGCAGTGGTCACAGGACTGGAAAACGTCAGTTTTCATTCCAATCCCAAAGAAAGGCAATCCCAAAGAATGCTCAAACTATTGCACAATTGCATTCTTCTCACACGCTAGTAAAGTAATGCTCAAAATTCTCCAAGCCAGGCTTCAGCAATACGTGAACCATGGACTTCCAGATGTTCAAGCTGGTTTTAGAAAAAGCAGAGGAATCAGAGATCAAATTGCCAATATCCACTGGATTATCAAAGAAGCAAAAGAGTTCCAGAAAACAATCTATTTCCACCTTATTGACTATGCCAAAGCCTCTGACTGTGTGGATCACCACAAACTGTGGAAAATTCTGAAAGAGATGGGAAACCCAGACCACCTGACCTGCCTATTTAGAAATCTATATGCAGGTCAGGAAGCAACAGTTAGAACTGGACATGGAACAATAGACTGCTTCCAAATAGGGAAAGGAGTACATCAAGGCTGTATATTGTCACCCTGCTTATTTAATTTATGTGCAGAGTACATCATGCAAAATGCCAGGCTGGATGAAGCACAAGCTGGAATCAAGATTGCCAGGAGAAATATCAATAACCACAGATATGCAGATGACACCACACTTATGGCAGAAAGTGAAGAAGAACTAAAGAGCCTCTTGATGAAAGTGAAAGAGGATAATGAAAAAGTTGGCTTAAAGCTCAACATTCAGAAAACTAAGATCATGGCATCGGGTCCCGTCACTTCATGGGAAATAGATGGGGAAACAGTGGAAATAGTGACAGACTGTATTTTTGCGGGCTCCAAAATCACTGCAGATGGAGACTGCAGTCATGACATTAAAAGACACTTACTCCTTGGAAGAAAAGTTATGACCAACCTAGACAGCATATTAAAAAGCAGAGACATTACTTTGACAACAAAGGTCCATCCAGTCAAAGCTACGGTTTTTCCAGTAGTCATGTATGGATGTGAGAGCTGGACTATAAAGAAAGCTGAGTGCCGAAGAATTGACACTCTTGAACGTAGTGTTGGAGAAGACTCTTGAGAATCCCTTTGACTGCAAGGAGATTCAACCAATCAATCCTAAAGGAAATCAATCCCAAATTGTATCAGAAGGACTGATCCTGAAGCTGAAACTCCAATATTTTGGCCACCTGATGCGAAGAACTGTCTCATTGAAAAGACCCTGATGTTGGGAAAGATTGAAGGCGGTAGGAGAAGGAGATGCCAGAGGATGAGATGGTTGGATGGCATCACCGACTCAATGGACATGAGTTTGAGTAAACTCCGGGAGTTGATGGACAGGGAGGCCTCACATGCTGCAGTCCATGGGGTAACAGAGAGTTGGACATGACTGAGTGATTGAACTGAACTGAACTGAAAGCTGTATATTGTCATCCTGGTCATTTAACTTATATGCGGGATGCATCATGTGAAATGCCAGGCTGGATGAAGCACAAGCTGGAATCAAGATTGGAGGGAGAAATATCAATACCCTCAGATATGCAGATGACACCTCCCTTATGGCAAAAAGCAAAGAGGAACTAAAGAGCCTCTTGATGAAAGTGAAAGAGGAGAGTGAAAATGCTGGCAAAAAACGATGATCATGGCATCTAGTCTCATCACTTCATGGCAAATAGATGGGGAAACAATGAAAACAGTGACAGACTTTATATTCTTGGGATCCAAAATCATGGCAGATGGTGACTGCAGCCATGAAGATAAAAGACTTTTGCTCCTTGGAAGAAAAGCTATGACAAACTTAGACACATATTAAAAAGCAGAGACATCGCTTTGCCAACAAAGGTCCATCTAGTCAAAGCTATGATTTTTCCAGCAGTCATGTATGATTGTGAGAGTTGGACCATAAAGAAAGCTGAGTGCCAAAGAATTGATGGTTTTGAGCTGTGGTGTTGGAGAAGACTTGAGAGTCCTTTGGACAGTATGGAGTTCAAACCAGTCAAGCCGAAAGGAAATCTGTCCTGAGGACACATTGGAAGGACTGATGCTGAAGCTGAAGCTCCAAAACTTCGGCCACCTGATGCAAAGAGCCAACTCATTGGAAAAGACCCCGATGCTGGGCAAGATTGAAAGCAGGAGGAGAAGGGGATGACAGAGGATAAGCTGGTTGGATGGTATCACCATTTCAATGGACATGAGTTTGAGCAAACTCAAGGAAATAGTGAAGGACAGGGAAGCCTGGTGTGCTGCCATCCATGGGGTTGCAGAGTCAGACATGACTGAGTGACCAAAGAAAAACAAAAAAATTTCTCCCACTTTTGCTTTCTCTCTCTCTCTTGCTCTCTCTCTTTCTCTCTCTCTCTCTCTATATATATATACACACACACACACATATATATATACACACACACATATATATATACACACACATACTTGTTTTGGCTGAGCCATTTGCTGACATAGTTATTTCATTCAGAAATAACTCTGTATATGTCTCCTAACAAATAAGGGTGTTTTCCCACATAAATCATGATATTATTGTTACTATCATTATTGGACCCAAGAAATGTCATATTAATTTAATACTAATATTTTGTATATAATTCCCATGATTGTGCCAAAACTATCTTTTATGATTTTTTTGTCTCATCAAGGATCCAAGCAAGGTTATACATTACCTTTGGTTATGCGTTTCTTACAATATAGAACACTCTCCTTGTCATTTTTATTGGTTGGTTTTTATAAGACTGACACTTGTTTAACAGTCCTGGTGTATTGTCTGGTAGAATGTCCCACATTTTGAATTTGTCATATTATTTCATTTTTGTAAGAATTGGTATGGGTGATGAGTATGATTCTTAATAAGTATTTTAAAACTTCACACTTATAAACTGTTAAAACAAAAGAATTAATTTTATCCTGGAGAAAGAAAATGAGGCTTAGAATCTTGTTTTGAAGGTTATATTGGGCCCCATATCTTTAAGGACAAGTCATCAAGTTCTTCATGAAATAGATTTTCTATTTGAAACAAATAGAAAACTTGTGCTAAACTCTCTGTTAGGTGCAGAAAATAAAAAGATGTGTAAATCATGGTCCCTGCCTCCCTAGGCTCAAATGCAGGGCATGAGAAAAATTCAAGGAACTGTAATTCAAGGCAGAGTCTGATAAGAGCAGGGGAAAACATCCCAAGAGAACAGAGGCAGGAAATATTAATTTCATCTGAAGGGACTTGTAAAAGTGTCATCAAGAGCTAGGATTTGAAGAGACTTAAACAATGGATATGTCTTTAAACACTTGAGCAGTGACTTGGAGGGGAGAAAGCCCATGAACTGAGCCTGGAGTCACAGTGGATGCGTGGTAGAGTGAGAAAAAAAAAATAAAGGGAAGTAGGCTGAAGAAGGGTTTGGGTAGATTTTGAATGTTTGGCTAAATCTGAATTTGATTCTATGCATATTCATTCTAAGTATATCTGTTGATGTCTTATATTTGGATAGTGTGTGGTACATGATATAGTTAAATCTAATTTAGAAAGAAGCTGTGTTAGAGTGTGCTGATTGGGGCAGTAACTAAATTTATAGCAGCTGAGATGCTCCTGCAGAATCCAGATAGGCAGTAACAAAGCCTGAAGATGCTAGAGAACCAAGAAGATGTGCTGCTGATTGGATGTGGGAAGTAAGGGAGAAATCAGATGTGATTTCTCAAAAGGATTTCTTTACCTTTAGGTGCAGAAAGAATTAAAATGTCTAAAACGTGTGCGCGCATGCTAAGTTGCTAATCCCAAGGACTGTATCCTGCCAGGCTCCTCAGTCTGTGGAATTCTCCAAGCAAGAGTTCTGGAGTGGGTTGCCATTCTCTTCTCTAGGGGATCTTCCCAACCCAGGGAACAAACCCTTGTTTCTTATGTCTCCTGCCCTGGCAGGCGGGTTCTTTACCACTGTGCTGTGTGCTGTAATTAGTTCACTCGGTCATGTCTGACTCTTTGCAACTCCATGGACTGTAACAGGCCAGGCTCCTCTGTCCGTGGGGATTCTCCAGGCAAGTATACTGGAGTGGGTTGCATGCCTTCCTCCAGGGGATCTTCCCAACCCTGGGAATGAACTCAGGTCTCCCACATTGCAGGTGGATTCTTTACCATCTCAGCCACCAGGGAACCACCTAAAACATGTAGCCTACGGCTAAATCTAGACTCCAAAGCAAGCTCCCAGCCAAGTTTACTGAAGGCCATTGGAAATTAAGTCAGCACACGGCATCCTCTACCAAATGATGATTCAGGATTCTATGCAGCAGTTCACCCAGAGACTTGACACAGTCAGCAGAGAGTAATGAGTGATAGGAAGCAAATCAAGTTTCATTTAACAAGCTGAGAGACAAAGGTTAGACTTGGAGTCCCAAGCTCAATTATAGGACCAAGCAGATAAGTGAGTAAAATGGGTCAAAATAAGCAAAAACCACCATGCAAGCATATAGATAACCGACACCTGACCCTTAGCCGTGGTGTCCAGGAGACAATTATGGGTGGTGGGGCAGAGAGCGAACGAGAGGGGACACACCCTCGGGGTGGAGCTGCCGGCTGCAGGTGGAGTCACTCCACCCCCTTCACGTGCCGCCGCTCAAGAATGTGGACTCGGGGTTCTTGAAACGGTCAACTTGAAGAGAGGAGCTGGCAACGCAGTTTTAAATCACATTTGTAAATATTGCAAATAATCCGTTTAGAAACAAAACAATAAACCAAGACACTGTCAAAGACAAATTCAGCACATGTGTGAAAGCACAGTTCAGCCTTCAGGTGGCAATGTCTGGGTTGGAGGCTAAATCATAAACAACAGGGTTTGAGGAAAGCCTCAAAAGAATGAAGAAAGATGTTGGAAGGGCTAGAAAATACATCTGTATTGATTAATGAGCAGACAGCTGAGCACAATACAACTGGTGGGAACTGGAATTCAAGTGGAAGTTTCTCCCTCACAGTGAATAATAAATATTACCTAAATTTTGCCTCAATTCTGAGCTTTACTTCCCCAATGGTCTAAGATTTTCCAATTCTACTGGGCATCCCATCTTGCACACATTTGATGGAGATTCATTATCTTGAGTAGCAATCTAACGTAGCTGTCCCTTGGATTTGTTTGGGATTAACAATTCCTAAAGAACACCAGTAGATAAACGATCAGAGCTGAGCTGCTGTGGTTATCTGGGCATGTAGTGAAGGGAAACTTGTCTGTCTTAAGACTGTCCTTGGTGGATGAACCTAGAGCCGGTTATACAGAGCGAAGTAAGTCAGAAAGAGAAAAACAAATATCGTATATTAACGTGTATATATGGAATCTAGAAAAATGGTACTGATGAACCTCTCTGCAGGGCAGAAACAGAGGCACAGAGAACAGACATGTGTACACAGCGGAGGTGGGACTGATTGATTAAGAGAGTAGCACTGAAATGTATGTATTACCATATGCAAAACAGCTAGCTAGTGGGAAGTTGCTGCGTAACACAGGCAGCTCACCCTGGTGCTCTGTGACAACCTGGAGGGTGAGATGGGGGAGTGGGAGGGAGGTTCAAGAAGGGAACATATGTGTTGTTGTGTTGTGCTCAGCTGTCTGACTTTGAGGCCTCATGGACTGAAGCCCGTCAGGTTCCTCTGTCCATGGGATTTCCCAGGCAAGGATCTGGAATGGGTTACCATTCCTTCTCCAGGGGATCTTCCTGACCTAGGGATCGAACCCTCGTCTCTCACATCTCCTGCATTGGCAGGCGGGTTCTTTACCATTGAGCCACCAGAGAAACTCCAAGTAAGTATCTTTTAAAAGGCTGTCCCTGAGACCCATCGCTCCAGAATTCTTGTATTCATACCAGCCCTCCCTCTTGAAGTCAGTGTTCGTGGGCTTGTACTTCTGGGACAGATGCCTTTGGCAAGGATTTCTATTCTTTGACAAGCTTGCTCCTCTTCTCTATTTTTTTTTTTTCATTTTAAAAAGATTCATGAATTGTTTTCCAACCTGATTTTTATTGTTTTTTCTCTGTTAACAATAACCACTGTGGAAACTTGATGATTTTCTATTGAGTTTGGCTTTATTTTTCCAAGAAGCCATGAGAGGACATTTTGATTTTTGTTTTTAAAATGATTATGTCGGCTGCTGTCAGGAATTATAGAGGGGCAGGAGTGGAAGCCAGGATACCAAGTAAGAAGTTATTGCAGGAATTCAGGTGAAAGATGATGATGGCTTGGACAGAGTGGAAATAGTGAACATTGAAAGGAGTGGATGGTGCCAAGATATGTTTCTGAGACTTGATGGGACTTGCTGATGGATTGGACTGAGGTAGTGGTGACAGAAAAGGAGAAATCAAGAAGAACACCTAGATTGTTGCTTAAGCAGCCGGGAAATGTTCAGCCACGTTAGATTTGAGATGCCCATTTGAAATCCAAGTGGAGTGGCTGAGTAGGCCAATGGGTACAAGAGTCTGGAGCAAGGAAAGGTGTAACGCCAGGGCTGGAGATGCAGTTATGAGCAATAGTTACATAAAGTTTTCAAAACCATGAGCCTAAATGAGATGATCTAAAAAACATTCAGATAGGGAGAAAGGGGCCCAGCACAGAAATCTGAGGATTCCAGTATCTAAAAGCTGAGTTGAAAAAGGGCCAGCTAGAGCCTGACCAAAGCTGCCACAGAAAACTCCCCATTTCCAACCACAACTTACAGAGATCTGCATGGTCTGACTGCCCACTCCCCCACTTTTCTCTTACCACTCTTCCTACTGCCAGCTGCACACTAGCTCTCCTTGCCGTTTTTTCATTTCTTCCTCAGGGGTTAACACCAGCTTTAAAACACTCTCCCTACCATCTTCCCTTCCCAAGACCGGATCTTCTCAGAGCCCCACCTAAAAATGCCAAGTCCTAAACGTGGCCTTTCCACACCACCCAATATGAAGTGGTCATCCATTCCCTCTAGCCATTATCCCATTTTAATTATAGAGGACGTGTCCAGTCTTTGAACATTTGTCTTTTTGTCCCTTTCTTACTACTGAGAGCTCCATGAGAACTGAGACCTTGTCTGTCTTGCTCGTTGCTGTACCTGCAACACCTGCTTCTGACACATACAAGACTCCCAGAGATGTGTGAATGAATGAATGAACGAATGTAGTGTGGAGGAATTCTCTTTGTAGAAGTCCTACACACAATTATAGACCCTACTGGGTCTTTGTCCACACAACAAAGACAAGAAAGTCAGCTATTAAGATGTATGGCATCCCGTGAGGAAAATAAAAAATCATTTTCTAGCACAAATTCATACTGCTTTGGACTCTTGTTCTTAAATTAACTTTTATTGGAGTATATTTGCTTTACAACGTTGTTAGTTTCTACTGTACAGAAGATGAATCCGCTCTCTTTGTTTTAAACGTTGTATCCTATGGGGGGGAATCTATGTAGGGAAAAATTCAATGAAGAAAATCTTTGAAAATAAAAGCTGAACAAAATCAGACCCATTTTAGAGTCTGGGTGCATGAAACAAAAAAACACAGGATTCACAAGGCGGTGGTGGTGGAAGTGGGTAAGTAGGTGGTTGCACGTTCTTTTCAGGACTGAACAAAATCTTTCTTCTTTCAGTGTAGATGTTTAATTAAAGGCTGTGGGCTGTTAGAGCTGGGAGAAACCATGGAGAACACCGGATCCAGCTTTACAGAGGCGGCCGGAGAGGAGTGGCCAGCTGCCTAACTTTCCAGTTTTTGCAGACCCAAGCCTGGACCAGAATGTAGGTCTTCTGAGCAACTCCCAATCCAGAGTTCTCTTCACTGGGCTAGGCTCTCTTCCCAGCTCTGAACTTACTTACAGAAATGTATCCAAAAAATCTTTTTTTTCAGAATTGGTAATCAGGGCAATTAAACTCTGTGTAGAAATATTCTCGAGAACCTAAGTCACTGATCAGCATCCTAATCGTCCCTCTCCTCTGCCTTTTAGTGCAATTAGCTCCTTTGTAGTCAGTCTTCTTCCAGGCTTTTCCTTTCCTTGTCATAGGAACTCAGGGCTCAGTGCTGTATTTCTGACTCCCAAGTATCCCCAAAGCTCTCATGGCTAACTACACCCAAACTTATCTCCTGTTCTGACCTTACCACTGAATTTAGACTTGTATATCCAGTAAAGGCTTCCCCAGTGGCTCAGTGTAAAGAACTTGTCTGCAATGCAGGAGATGTGGGTCTGATCCCTGGGTCAGAATATCCCCTAGAGAAGGAAATGGCAACCTACTCTGGTATTCCTGCCTGAGAAATCCCATGGACAGAGCCTGGCGAGCTACAGTTCATGGGGTTGCAGAGTCAGACATGACTTAGCGACTAAAATAACAACAGCATCCAATACCTACTTAACATTTCCACTTGTAGTGTCTGTAGTGACATACACCTTTTCATTCCCAATATGGGGTATTTGGTGTTTTTTCTTCAGGATAACTTGCTAGAAATTTGTCTATTTTGTTCATCTTTTCAAAGACTCAAAGGCTTTGATGATCCTCTACTGCATTCTTTTCTATTTCTGCTCTTATCTCTTTCATCCTGCTCTTGTATAGTTTCTTTAACAGGACACCAAGCTCATTTTTAAAATGTAAGTAAGGACTTAGAGCTATAAACTTTTCCTTTGAAGCCTTTCTCTGCATCACTGTAGGTTCTGATATTATTAGTTAGCTCTTAGTAATTTTAAATTTCTATTATTTCTATTTTCTCATTAAGTCTTCACAGTGCACTAAATTTTTAGCTTTATCTAGAACCTCTATTTCTAATAATGCTTTTGTCTTAATGACATCTGTTTTGTCTGTATAATCACACTAGCTTTCTTTTGGTATTTTCCTGATTACATTTTCCATTCTTTGATTCTAACTTTTCCATGTCCTTATGTTTTGTGTAGTATATTTTAATCCAATTTGATTATCTTTTTACCAGTGAGTTTATCTCATCATTTTACCTTTTATTTCCATATCATACTGTTTGGTTCTCTACTTGGTCTTTTTTTGGTCTTTTACTTTTAACTGATACATCTAACAAGATGAGAACTTTAATATATCCCCATATTCTCTGGTCTCCTCCCATTCCAACTGTGTTGATACAGTAAAGAATTTCAGTTCTAAATTGTTATGAATATACTTGAAATTTAATATTTTTCTTTACCTTTGTATTTTATTAAGTTATCAATAAGCTATTACTTTTCCTCTCAAATCTCAAGCATCTCCTGGATTTGTTTCTCTTTTTAGTATTTTCTTCAAAAGTGTTTTTAATTTGCATCTTTGGGTGGAAAAATCTTCTGAAGCTTTGAAAGTCTGAGAGCATGTTTATTATGTCCTCACATTAGAGTAACTATCAAGACATGAAATCTAGTTTCAAATTTCATTTTCAATTTCATATTCTTGAGCTGGGTATAGTGATCTCCAAACACAATTAATTAAACTATGCTAACATCCTAAAATCAAAACCTTACAGTGATTAAGCTTTGTAGAATATTTAAGTAAAGTTTACTTTTTGTTTCAGAAATGTACATATGTAGGTAGAAAATATCTGAAAATCTATTCTTCAAAAATATGGAGTGGCTTTCACTAGATGGGGACACTAAAGTAATTTCTTGTTTCTTTTTGCTTTTCTGTACTTACTATATGCAGGAGATGTTATGAGATGTGTGTTTGATCCTTGGGTCAGGAACACCCCCTGGAGGAGGGCAAAGAAACTCCAGTATTCTTGCCTGGAGAACCCCATGGACAGAGGAGCCTGGTAGATTATGGTCCATGGAGTCACAAGGAGTCAGACAAGACTAAAGTGACTTAGCATGCATGCATGTTTCATGAAACTATTTACTCTTAAGTTTTTCCAAGCAATTTCTATTTTATAATTTGAAATTTATAAATCAAGAGGTTCTATGATCAGTCTATCCTTTGCAGGTGTCACTCTTTCAACCCACATCCCTTACGACTCCCTGGAGGGCACATCATATTAATTTATCCTTATGCCCTTTCAATGATTACTCAGTGCCCAACAAATATAAAGTATAGATACATTACATCCAGATGCCAAAAGAATGCATCTCTAGGATAAAATCTGACTGTCTTCTATCGGATATATTTAAACCAATCACCACAATAATGGGATTCTTTAAATTAGAACCGAATGATTAAAACAGAGAACTTTCTTTTCAGAAGAAGTCTTTCTTTAAATAAAGTCTTTTCTTTTAATCTTAACATATAAAAACAGACAAAAATAGAGTCATTCTAGTGGGTGTGGGGGGAGGAAGGTGATCCTGTCCACTTAGCCTTCTTCCTTGTCCTTCATAGGCTGCTGCAGAGTTTGAAAATTACAGTTCAAATTCAACTGACCCTATGCACCAAGTCAGAGCTAGAAGAGAAAGCAGAAACACACTCAGTTTAACATTTATTTATTTAGCTATTTTTTGCAACTATAAATTACAATCACTAGTACACCTGTAATTCTTTATAGTGTGTTCAACTAAATAATAAGCAAACACAGCATAGGTCAGTTTAAAAAGAAATCACAGTACTTCTTAGTATAATCTGCAAAAGAGGGAAAAAGTCTTGGACCCGCTCCTTGGAAATAAATATCAAGTAACCGTAAAAATATTCAGCCATTTTCCATGTCTTCAGGGAGGTTCACGGATGGTCCCAGGCAGAACATCAGAGTTCCTCTTTGAAATAGCCCAGCTTTGCCAATGACATCTCTTTTCTCAACTGCATAATTTCCCAAAAGATTTGGTCAACTACACAAACAGAAAAGAGGGACACATAAATCATAAAATATCATCTTAATTATTTTCGTTTCAATGAAAATTTAGGATTAGCTGAAATGCCAACTGGACATTTCTAATGATATACCTAATGCTTAACATCCTATCACTTATTTCACACTAACTTTTCCATGTACTTCTGAGCATCCCAGTTTTATTAATAAATATATTTACTGATTTTGCCACCACAATTTGTTAGATATTATCAATGACTACCATTTTAGTCCAAAAGAAGGTAGACATTTCAGCGTCCTGAGTAACTGGCGATGTTGCTGCCTTCTTGAGTAACTATTCTCAATGCTCGATTGTGCAAGAGTTACTATCTCACTTATGGATCTTCTTGCTCTAGTTTGCTATATCTTGGCCATTTTTCACTTTTCATTAAAACTAACAGAGTAAATAGGAAAAAAGGAAAACACGAGACACTCCAGAGAACTTAGTAACATTCTTTGTAATAACAGGGAAAGATTCTGTGTATGACTCAACTAGAAATAAAAATAAATTCAGAGGATAAGCTGTAAATTTCTATTATCTCTGCTTCTGTAAGTCCCCTCTGGTACGTGGGGGAAAGTTGGCTCTGTTTTAGATTATAAAAGGTCTCCCTCTGACATATGATCAGATTAGACTGATTTAGATCAGTGGTTCTTAACCAGGGAGATTCTGCCCCCCAGTGTGCATATGGCAATGTCTGGAAATGTTTTTCATTATTCACATCTAGTGAGTAAAGCCCAGGAATGCTATTAAAACATCCTACAATGCACAGGACAGCCTCTCTCAATAATTATCTGGCTTAGAATAGTAATAGTACCAAGGCTGAGAAACCCTGCTTTACGTTTAGCTGCCTTAAATCCTTTTCAACACAAGGCACAAATAATAAACAGAATGTAAAATCAATAATAATTTACTACAAACCCATGCAATATATAATGTGTACCAAATACTGTGAAATGAAACAGTAAGAGAAGCTAGAGAAGATATCACTTTCATCACTGTCAACCCCCACCACTTATGACCCTTTCTTCTTATTTTTATAAGTAGAGTACTTTTCATTCATCCCTACAAAAACTCTTTTATAACAAGTAGAAAAAATATGCTTGACAACTTGGCACAAATCATCTGTTCTTAAGCTTAAATAGTATTACCTACCAACAGCTATTCAAAAAGATTTACATTTTATTAAAGTCAGAAAAAGTCAGTTCAATTAGCTCAGTTCAGTTGCTCAGTTGTGTCCAACTCTCTGAGATCCCATGGACTGGAGCACGCCAGGCTTCCCTGTCCATCACCAACTCCCAGAGCTTGCTCAGACTCATGTCCATTGAATCGGTGATGCCATTCAGCCATCTCATCCTCTGTCGTCCCCTTCTCCTGCCTTCAGTCTTGCCAAGCATCAGGGTCTTTTCTAATGAGTCAGTTCTTCACATCACATGGCTAAGGTACTGGAGTTTCAGTTTCAGCATCAGTCCTTCCAATGAACACCCAGGACTGATCTCCTTTAGGATGGACTGGTTAGATCTCCTTGCAGTCCAAGGGACTCTCAAGAGTCTTCTTCAACACCACAGTTCAAAAGCATCAATTCTTTGGTGCTCAGCATTCTTTATACTCCAACTCTCACATCTATACATAACTACTGGACAAACCATAGCTTTGACTAGATGGACCTTTGTTGGCAAAGTAATATCTCTGCTTTTTAATATGCTGTCTAGGTTGGTCATAGCTTTTCTTCCAAGGAGCAAGCGCCTTTTAAATTCATGGCTGCAGTCACCATTTGCAGTGATTTTGGAGCCTCCCAAAAAAGTCTGTCCCTGTTTCCATTGTTTCCCCATCTATATGCCATGAAGTGATGGGACTGGATGCCATGATCTTAGCTTTTTGAATGTTGAGTTTTAAGCCAAATTTTTCACACTCCTCTTTCACCTTCAACAAGAGGCTCTTTAGTTCTTCTTCGCTTTCTGCCATAAGGGTGGTGTCATCTGCGTGTCTTGAGGTTTATTGATATTTTTCCCGGCAATCCTGATTCCAGCTGAATGCTTCATTCAGCCTGGCATTTTGCATGACGTACTCTGCATATAAGTTAAACAAGCAGGGTGACAATACACAGCCTTGGTGTATGCCTTTTCCAATTTGGAAACAAGTCTGTTGTTCCATGTCCAGGTCTAACTGTTGCTTCTTGACCTGCATACAGATTTCTCAGGAGGCAGGTAAGGTGGTCTGGTATTCCCATCTTATGCAGAATTTTCCACAGTTTGTTGTGATCCACACAGTCAAAGGTTTTGGCATAGTCAATAAAGCAGAAGTAGCTGCTTTTCCGGAACTCACCTGCTTTCTTGATGATCCAACGGATGTTGGCAATTTGATCTCTGGTTCCTCTGCCTTTTCTAAAACCAGCTTGAACATCTGGAAGTTCATGGTTCATGTACTGTTGAAGCCTAGCTTGGAGAATTTTGAGCATCATTTTGCTAGCGTGTGAGATGAGTACAATGGTGCCGTAGTTGGAACAATCTTTGGCACTGCCTTTCTTTGGGATTGGAATGAAAACGGACCTTTTCCAGTCCTGTGGCCACTGCTGAGTTTTCCAAATTTGCTGGCATATTGAGTGCAGCACTTTAATAGCATCACTTTAGGATCTGAAATAGCTCAACTGGAAATCCATCACCTGCACTAGCTTTGTTTGCAGTGATGCCTCCCTGAGGCCCACGTGACTCTGCATTTTTACCAAAGCATAGAAAGTACCGCACAGTTTAACGCCTGCGTGTCCGCTCTGCAGCCTCTTTTCAATACTGATCAGAGGCAGGTTTCACCCCTATTCTTTTAGGCATTAAAACCTAATTACCAAAAAAAATAAAAAACCCTAATTACATAGGATTATAAACAAATGACTGTTTTCAATATACCAGAGTCTGAAGATGCTAAACTTAAGTTTTTACCAACACAACTAATTCTTCCAAAGGATTAACATTCACTGATTTACATTACTAAAACACAGTAGGCTTTTACCAGTTTTTCAGTATAAGAAAATTTTCAGGGTCTGGAAAAAGATAAACAGGAAAATTCTCCACAACTTCAAATACAAAATTGGCAAGGACTTGTCCCTAGCTCAGTACCTGTTATTTCTGTTTTAAAACAACCATATGTATTAACAAATATATATTTTGGAGTTGTCAGGTCATGTTAGTTTCTATGCCTGTATTTAAGACATCTGACTATAAAATCATAACTAGTCATGAAAGACTACAATTAAAAATGCTGCCAGCCTGGCACTAGGTTAGCTCTCTGGATATACCATCTACATGTTTCTGTTGATTTGGAAGACAGTGATCTTTACTCCATTAGGAATTGCCCTCACGACTACTTTATTAACTCACACGTGAAAGAAGAAAATACAGAAAAAAGCTTAGTGCCCTGTGGGCTCCACTAATTAAAATAAGCCTGACCACATTTAGAGCTTGCTCAGTTTTATTTCTTAAGGAGTATATTCTATGGCCTTTATGCTCCTCTCACATTTACCATCTGGTTTATCATATATTCCTTAAACATTAAAACTGATCCTGCTTCAAACTCAAGATTAGAGTAAAATGTGACAAATCTAAGCATACAGCATGTTTTAAAAGATGCTTTTATTCCCAAATTCTTCACACATTTTATTAGACCGATAAAAGAGATTCAATATAAATGTACCAGTAACGTTTATTTGAGCATTACTATTATGTTCTATACTTTTTACTGAACTTTCATGGAAATATTTTATAACGAATTGACACTCACCATCTTGCTGTTTCACAAGTCCCTGCTGAATGTACCGAATGTATGTGAAAAAGTTACAGACAGACGTGATCTAGGCCAAAAAGAAAAGAATGTTAAACAGTCAAATGTTTCATGTCAAAGAGAGCTTTATTAAAATTCATGGTTACGTTACTTACCCTGTATCTGCAAAAAGGAGAAATATAATAGTAGTTGCTTGAGTCCCCTAGTTTAATTCTGTGTTTACAGGACTTGCTCTGACCTGTGAGGGCACATTTTCTGTAAAATAAGGATAAATTTTAGTTTTCAAAAATTAAAAGCATTTTGCCTCTACTTTCTGAACAAGTTGCACATTCATTCAGACAACAAATATTTGACAACCTACCCTGTATCAGGCACTCTGTGAAGATGAGAAAGACAAAAGCCCTACCCTCTAGGGCTTACATTCTAGTAGAAGTTTACAGGCATAGCATTCAGTATGGTCCTAGAAATAAAAGCTAGATGTTTTAATATATGTCCTTGCTCAGTCACTTCAGTCATGTCCGACTCTCTGCGACCCCATGGACCACAGCCCGCCAGGTTCCCCTGTCCATGGGATTCTCCAGGCAAGAATACTGGAGTGGGTTGTCATTTCCTTCTCCAGTGATAAAGTATGAAGTGAGTGAAGTGAAGTCGCTCAGTCATGTCCGACTCTTTACAACCCTGTGGACTGTAGCCTACCAGGCTCCTCCGTCCACGGGATTTTCCAGGCAAGAGTACTGGAGTGGGATGCCATTTCCTTCTCCAATGTATGTCCTAACCAGGAACAAAGTTACAAATAAATAATCAGCTGCAGGGCAGGCCACAGCTTTCCACTGGGACTTCAACTTCTGTCTTAGTTGAAAAAAACTTAAAAGTGACTGTTCGAGTCTCAAAACATGTTACTGATGCCCTGCAGGACAACGGTTTCCAGATGGGATACTTTTCGGTGTGTTGGGTTGGTATATATGAATTTAATGTGGCACCTAGGACTGAGAAATACAAAGGAATAAGATCGCTTACAAATACACTGCATCTTAACAACTACAATTACACAAAGGGTACACACTACATTCAGACATACCAACCTTCCTCTTCGCATACTACATGTATGAGGGTTTTCAGGCTACAAGAGGGTGGAAGTCTCTTGAGATCAGAGAATGTCCCATATTCATCTTTTAACTGCCTGACAGTAAGTATCTGCCGGGCGGGGAGCAGACCTTCAGTGGTTGCTGGTTAAGCGACAGGCCACCTGTCACTCTGCTTGCTCAGTAAGATCAGGTTGGACTCACAGCGGCCCAGCCGTCACCCTGCTAAATCAGAAGCTTGACTAAGGACAGCTACCACTCCTCGTCCATGCAGAATCAGGGTAGCTCTAAAGTAAAAGAAAGTGGCCAATAGCATTTATAGGACATTATAAGTTATAAAGAAATATGTATTAACTAGACATTGAATTTTCAGCTATACTTACGAGACATATGAAATGAATGTGGCTGCATATTAAGCAAACACACAACAAATGGTTCCTTAAAAGAGAATAATTTTGGCCATTCAAATCACAAAAGAATTCTTACCTTTTCAAAGAGATTTCACCTCACTGTTCCTTTATTAGAAAATTCCTTTAATGATCTCTAACAACATTTAAAAGCACTACTACTAGCTTGAGGAGGATGGACGATCAAGAAAGTTAAGGCACAAATGTTAAAAGTCCTTCGAACTATACTATTTTAAGTATAATTTATACAAGAGAAAAAAGTACCATCAAACTGATAAAAATCACCTTTACACTGCTCTTCTGGAAGCAGACATATATCTGTTTGTCTACTATTTTTCTAACTTTCAGATGACTCAGGTAAAATGGTTTTAAGTATCAACTTTTAAAATAATAAAGTGTTTAAGTTATCTCATTTCTGAAGTTAATATATTTTTATTTGAGCTAGAATTCAATGCTGTCTTCTGAGCTCTAATTCCAATTTTTTTTTAAAAAAACATACTACACTACCTCAGTATCTCAACAGCTCTAGTCCCAAGAGTTCAAAGCCTTGCTTGCCATTTTCACTCAAGGATGTCAACGTGTCTAAGTTTGCATCTATCATCTTGTAAACCAGAGCCCTTCCTATTAACTTCCAAAAGCTCACATCACCCATCCAACCAGTCACCTCTAACCTCTTTCTTTACACATCTTTCCTCCCCATACACTCATCATCCACTGAACGTAGTTTCCTTGTTCCCTTCTTCAGTCTTTGTTATCCAAATTCCACCCATGCTTCTGAGTCCAGATCAAACCAAAGCCCCTCCAAGAATAGTTCTGATCACCACCAGTGGAGTGACCTTGCCTTCCACAAAATTCCCAGAGCACTATGCCACTCACTTACTGACTGTCTTGACAATCTCATCCACAAGAGCCTTAGCCGGGGCCATACTTCACATTTCATTAAAAAAAAGAGAGAAGAAAAGAAAAGACAACATTTTCTTTTAGTTTTCTCCACACAATATGCACTGCAAACATCTTGGCTTCTGGCCCCATTTCCACAAGCACAACAATACCCTTAACTATGTAAATTGTTCCCTAAATAGCTCAGTTGGTAAAGAATCCACCTGCAATGCAGGAGACCCCTTTGATTCCTGGGTCGGGAAGATCCACTGGAGAAGGGACAGGCTACCCACTCCAGAATTCCTGGGCTTCCCTTGTGGCTCAGCTGGTAAAGAATCCACCTGCAATGCAGGAGATGTGGATTTGATCCCTGGGTTGGAAAGATCCCCTGGAGAAGGGAAAGGCTACCCACTAGAATATCCTGGCCTGAAGAATTCCATGGACTGTATAGTCCATGGGGTCACAAAGAGGTGGACATGATTGAGTGACTTTCACTTTCATTCAGTATAATTATTTTAGTAAAATATTGTAAAAATCTACTGTAACTGAGATTTCATTTGATGATATTGCACATTTAATATGTGGGATAGATATAATGCAACCATAAATTTAAAATCATACAATAAAAACTGCTATTTGTAAAATAAGGTATAACACAGAACTCAGAAGTACAATAACTGCTATCATTAAAGATCACGATAAAAATACCCAGGAGTTTGTTGATGGGTAGAATCTAGGAATGTAAATCTCGTCCCCAAAATTCAGAGGCCACCATACACTACAAGTCTGGCATGGGGAGCGTAAAACAGGACACAGCTCTAAGTGGACAGACCTGTGGGTCACGAGCAAACACAGGACTGGAAAAATCAGTTACCCAAATACCAGCACTGACTGATCCTGCTGAGACTGCAGTGTGCGTAACAGGAAACAGAAGAACCAGACAACCCCCACACCTGGCTTTAACAGACCTGGCAGTTCATCTCAACCAGCCGTTTCCTCTTCTGCATTCAAACAGCCTGCCTGATGGGATTCAATTGTTGCTAGCTAGCAGCTCTCTTGGGCCTCCCAGGTGATGCTAGTGGTTAAGAACCTGCCTGCCAATGCAGGAGACATGAGAGACGTGGGTTCAATCCCTGGGTGGGGAAGATCCCCTGGATGAGGGTATGACAACACACTCCAGTGTTCTTGCCTGGAGAATCCCATGGACAGAGGAGCCTGGCGGGCTATGGTCCATGGGGTGGCACAGAATCGGACACAGCTGAGCGACTTAGCATGCACGCATATGAGCTCTCCTGGGCTCTTCAGTCCCCTCATACTGATCCAGTTTTTAACCAACTAAGCAGCTTCCCCAAAATTTTTCAAAGTCACTTTTTAAACAGTTATGCCAAAGGTTTTTAAGTACTGCTGGTTTCAGTCTTTCCTCCTCCCAGAACTAGCTGGAAAAAAGCTTGTTCTGTTATGAAATGTGGAGTCACTTCAGTGGAGTCACTGAAGGTACACAACTGTCAAATATCTCTTCCACATGAAGACAGAAATGTTTCTTTATCAAAATGAGAAAGCTTTACAATAGAGTACTGAAGGAGAGGACTAGCCAAGTCTTTTTGGTAACCTGTTTTCATGCTTGGTAAGACCTGGTCTAATTCACTGTCTTTTCAAATTATTTTTGACAGCAAACTTCAGGAAAAAATATTTTATATAAAAAGCCCAGAACATGAAAAGTATAACAAAAAGAAAATCTGCTTATGACCCATTAAAGAGATTTCATAATCAGGTAATGGATTACAATATGTGGTTTAAAAAAAAATAAGTTTCTGACACCTGATCTACCTGGATCCCACGTACAGGTCTGTAATTAAAGAGCTCTCCACTGACGATACATCTGAAATCCCCACACTGCCTGCGGGTTGGTCTCTGGGCTGCACAGACTCTAAACAGAAAACCGCCGAGAGATTTAACCATATTTAAAACCAGAAAAAATTAAAGTAACTACAATACATAAAATTTTTAAAACTCAGTATTCTTCCACAAGACATGATTTTGAAAACATACTTTGGTCCTCCACATTCAACTGCAGATGCTTTCACGAATCGAACAGGTTGTAATCCCACTGGTTCAATGCTTAACGTGTTGTTCTCCACAGCCTCCAGAACAGCTGAAGCCAACTTCACAGAACACAGAAAAGTATTAGATGCTGACAGGAAAATGTAAAAATTCTAGTTCACAGTAAACTGATGTTTAAAAATTATTTTTCCCCAAGTCCCCCTAGATTTGCCTTAGCTAATGAAAAAGAAAGAAACCACATAAGCATGGTTTGAATTATTTTGTAACTTCAATATTGTTACGAAAAGTGATTCAGTTACAGCTAAGTAACTTTTCTCATTTTCTGGAAGGAAATAAAAGACATTAACTCCAGATCACCCCTTATCCACAATTAACATCCACTATTAAAGTCACTTCAAAATGAATATCCTAATGCTTGATTTTGCTAAATTTATGCATTATTTCTTAATACTGGTCATCATAACAGAGCAATATATATTAAACAGAACTATATATTTAATGATCTCGTATTTATGTGCACAAGAGTATACAAAAGAATTAAATGAATTATCAAATATTAAATGCCCAGATGGAGATGGTAGTAACTGATAAACAATTGATGAAATGGGCAAACTACTTTATTCTGGCAAGATTACTTATACGTAGCAATCTATCTAAAATTAGGGCCAGAGCCATACTGACTAACAGCTATATATCAAAAGCATTTTATTCTTCCTCTTAACTTCTCCTTACAAGTAGTATTGTAATTAAATTCTCTAAAGACTCTTAGGATTAAACTTTCTAAAAACACTTATTGATTGGATATTTGTAGACAAACCTTCCACATGTAAGAACAAATTAAAATTATGACCTTACATTTGCATAGTGTTTTAAGGTTTTCTGTCTACTTGAAAGTGTCAAAGTTAGTCACGCAGTCATGTCCAACTCTTTGAACTGGACTATAGCCCACCAGGTTCCCCTGTCCATGGAATTCTCCAGGCAAGAATACTGGAGTGGGTAGCCTTCCCTTCTCCAAGGGATCTTCCCAACCCAGAGATTGAACCTGGGTCTCCTGCATTGCAGGCAGATGCTTTACCATCTGAGACACCAGGGAAGTTTTTCTATCTACTTAATTGACTTCGTTTTGTCTTAACAACCCTGAGACCCAGGCAAGGAAGGAATTTTTTCCCCATTTTAAAGATGAAGGAACTAAACAGGAGTTTTAAAATCACAAACAGATAAACCAAACAAACAGCTTGAAGTGTACAGAAACTCCTTTACACTGACCCTTGAACTAAAAGTTAAGAAATAAGGGCTACCCCCTTAACATATTTAATACTTCACTCCAGTGCAAAGCACCCTGCAGTGTGAGTGATCCTCTGCTCAAATAAGGAAGGAGGATCAATAAGTGAATGCCAAGAAATTATTATGATCCTAGTATGGAATGGAGAAAATGGTAAAACATGACATTTTATAAATTATTTATGTAAGAGATACTAAAATATGCAACATGTCTAAGTAAAAGGTATAGGAACAACTCTATTGCATTTCTATTAAAGTTTTTTAAAATTACCTCACTTTTTGAGAAGGTTAGACAAGGAAAGATATCTTCCTGATAGATTTTGTCTAAGAAAGGACACGTTCTGTCCATTGTGGGCTCATCCTTCCAAGATCTGAATTCATTATACAGGGATAAGTCAGCCTGACAAAAGAAAACATATAATAATTTTAAAAAATACAAACAGAAAATCACTTTATAAAACCAAAACCTAATTAGTATATTACCAAAAAACAAATATTCTTTATTTAAAATAACAATTGAACCATTCTTGATTAGTTATAATATGGGATAGCAATTTTTTAATTGAAGTATAGCTGATTTACAATATTGTTTGTTTCAGGTGTATAGCAAAGTGATTCAATTAAACATATTTTTTTTCAAATTCTTTCCATTATAGATTATTATAAGGTATTGAATATAGTTCCCTGTTGTTGTTTTAGCTGCTAAGTCATGTCCAACTCTTTAGTAACCCCCTGGAGTGTAGCTCACCAGGCTCCTCTGTCCACGAGATTTTCCCAAGCAAGAATGCTGGAGTGGATTGCCATTTCCTTCTCCAGGGGATCTTCCCCACCCAGGGATTGAACCTGCCTCTCCTGCTCTAGCAGGCAAGATCTTCCCCACTGAGCCACCAGGGAAGCCTATGGTTCCCTGTACTATACAGTAAATTCTTGGCTTATTTTATATACAGGGGTGTATATCTGTTAATCTCATACTTCTAACTTATTCCTCTCTCAGCCTTTCCCCTTTGCAACCAAAAGATCCCTTTCTATGTCTGTGAGTCTGTTTCTGTTTTGTGAATAAATTCATTTGTACCTTTTTTAGGATTTCACATATAAGTGATCATATTTGTGTTTTTCTCTCTGACATCTTCAGTGAGTATGATGCTCTCTAGGTCCATTTATGTTGCTACAAATGGCAATATTTCATTCTTTTTAAAAAACTACCTAAACTCCCAAATAACTAGTGGGTGCTTTTCAATGTATCCACTGTGGTGTCAGTGATCACTACCATTACCCACCCACCAAAAAAAGTGTAGCACTAATGTTGGAGCTCTTCTTAAGGCGCAGGTGCACACTGTTCTGAACACAAAAGTCTTCTGAAAATAAACAATTTGGAACCAAGTTAATTAAAACAAGTGTTTAAATAAGTAGAGGCTGACCAAACTGTGAAACCTATTTTGGGGTCAAAAGTGACACCAACAGTCCAGCTATTTCAGGCACTTCCAGAATTTTCTAAATTTTCACTGTATAAGCTGCAAAACTGAACGCAGCACACACACACAGTCTCCTAAATTGACTATCGCAAGTATAAAACATTCATTTAGGTTTTTTTTGTCACTTCAACATCTAGTATCTACCATCTGAGTTACCAATAAATCCAGCGGGCACCGGCCTTCCTATTCACTCTTCCAGTTGTCTCTTCTCTTTCCTTCCAATTTAATAATTTTTCCCAAGTATTCTCTTCAGATTCTCTCAGCCCAGCTCAATCCTGCCCATCAGCATATAAGGATCCACCCAGCCCCCAGCCCCCCAAACACAGAGCAGTGTCCCTCACCCGCCCGCAGCTCTAAGCCACTCTTGTCCAGAAGCACTAGATAGCCTGTAAATGACACACGGACTGCATCTACGGCCTCCAGGACAGCTCAATCAGATGTGCGTGCAGTCTATGTGAAAGTAACAAAAGACTGGCTGTACCCCAGCTTTCCTAGAGACTTTCCTTTAAGGTGTATAATGGCAATCTCAATGTGAATTTTTTTCATCCCAATCCACAAATTCCTTGAATCAAAGCTAAAGGCAAAAGGATAAAAATATTAGCAGATAAGTAATACATTTACAAATTAATATTCTTTGTAAAGTCTACCCTTTGATGGATAGAAAACCCAAAGTGGGTAAGTAGTGTTCTGAGAAAAGATTCTAGTTGAAAGGCAATAATTTAAACTACTTATTAAGAGCTGACTCTGTCTGGAACTATAGTAATAAGCACTTCACAAACATTTAATCCTCAAAGCTGGGCAAGATAAATATTATAACCTCCATCTATAGATAAAGAAACGAGGGTTTAGAGAGATAAAATAACTTGACCAAGGTTACCAAGCAAGAAACCAGTAAAAGTTCACATCTGAGTGACTTGATCTCAAAGCCTTGCCTAACTGCTGTGTGTGCATGCATGCACCTGTGTGCTCAGTGATTTCAGAACATACACTGTAAATGTCATGACTGAATGCCCCCATCACATTTTCTATAGAAACATGGACATGTTCCATTTTCTGTCCAACTATTATATCTAAAATTTACACAGGCCAAATTTATGTGTTTCCTTTGTCTAATAAAATATTTTGACAAGTTTTTCACAAAATATTACAAGATATAGCCAAAAAGCAAAATGTTATATGCTGCCTATATGCATATTTTAAGGAATTTCATAAATACAAAACTTGAAAACATTCCATAAGAAACATCTAAATTTTCTTAGTGTAAACAGCAGGGAGGAAAGGGTACATACACTGAGAAACCACAGCAAAAATACAAGTTGTACCAAGCAATTAAAAATGCTATCAATACTGAAAGAAATCAGAATTAAAGTTATGACTAAAAAAGTTTCTTAAATATTTAACAGAAACCAGTGTGAATTTTAATTTCATCACATTCAGATTTAACTAAGTATTGAACTTTTCTCTCACCAGCATCTTTTTTTTTATGAATAACTAAACAATATGCAATTCAACTAAAATGAGCAGCAAGCCTGGTTATTCAACTTAATAAACTCCTGGCTTCTATGTAAAAATCTAAACAAGCACAGCTTCTTAAAGATTAATGAGAGACTTGAATTTGACAATGTAAAATACAACTTTCAAGAAAAAAAAATGGGAGAAGGCTGCTTGTTAATTAGTGATCAATCCCCTTGGACATGCTTTCTCAACACATGTAAAAACTATTTTACAATTACACAATTTTTACTCAAAACAACTCAGAGTATTAGCACATTATCTCAGCTATCCTCATAATATACCTTATAAAATTATAAGCTTACCATCAGTTCTATTTTTTGTTGCTTAATTATCTGAATTAACTCCAGGACTTCCTTACTGATATAAAATTGTTTCTCCCAGAATTTAAGTAAAAACAATGCACCGTTCTTCAAGAAAATCACCTAATATTTTCATATATTTCTTATATTCATATTTTGCTAGAGCATGCAAGCAATAAATTTTGACTAGCCAGATCATTAAAGTCACCCACTCTCCTTTATACAACACACAACAGTTTGCTCCCTAAATGAAATATCGAGATTAAGAAACTTACCAAGTTTCCAGCAGGTACTCCAAGGTCAGCCAGGTAGAGAAGGGAACTGAAGAATCCCTGAAAGCAGCCAGCTCTAGACAAAGCCTCCCCCATCTTAATACTGAATATTTTGTACTAAAACTTTTGCTGGCAAAAATCATAACCAACACCTCAGTGAAGAGAATTACTAAGTATCAACAGAGTCAGAGGGGACAGTCCTGGACGAGTTACCTCTTTGCAGTCCTTTACAATTGGCTGTATCACACTGAGGTCCTGATGACTGCCACTCATAGCACTGCTTGTACTTTTATTTCTTGTATGCCCCTTTTTAAAATGTGCCTTTCCACCTGGCAGAGGCTCTTGCGTAGGTGATGTTGGAGAACTGGACAATACAAGTGTCTTCAATGCCGCTACTTCAGCTTGAAGTACATCAATCTTGAAAAGAAATCATCATAGTCACATATACTGAGTATGTTTTATAACAGATGCAGCTAAATGTTAACCATTTGGTAACTTTCAGAGATGAAACATAAGTTTAATGTGTATTTCCTGTGGAGTAATAAAAGACCCTGATGCTGGGAGGGATTGGGGGCAGGAGGAGAAGGGGACGACAAAGGATGAGATGGCTGGATGGCATCACCAACTCGATGGACATGGGTTGAGTGGACTCTGGGAGTTGGTAATGGACAGGGAGGCCTGGCGTGCTGTGGTTCATGGAGTCGCAAAGAGTCGGACACGCTAAGCGACTGAACTGAACTGAATAAGAGAAAAGTAAACTAAATGGTTTTTTGGGGAGGGCTTTTTAACTTTTAATCAGTTTTTTGATGTTCCCATACAGTCTGGATTCAGCTGCTATTCACAATGTCAGATGAAAATTTTTAAATTATCAAAATGTTTCACATTTCACTATGAGGATTTTCAGATGAGATCAGGTGTGTTCAGGGTGGTATGGCCATAGACATCACCAACTCAATGGACATGAGTTTGAGCAAGCTCCAAGAGTTAGAGATGGACAGGGAAGCCTGGCATGCTACAGTCCATTGGGTCGCAAAGAGTCGGACACAACTGAGTCACTGAATGGATGTAAATTTTCAAAATCTTCATATTTAAAAAGAGCTTATGATTAGGTGCAGTTCATTTCTAAAATAGTAAATCTAGTAACATTTCAGTGCCTTTTTTAGTGAATTAAAAAGTAACTGACTTTAAAATAATTATATAATCCTTTTGATAATATGTGTGATTCACAAAGCTTTAAATCATTTGCTTCTAATATAAATGTACACCAAATGTTCACTATTAATTCTATGTAGTAGCTATTTTCTTCTTTATGGTGTCTTGTAGTTTTAAAAAATCTTCTAAAGTAAGAACTACTTTTATAATCAGAACAAATCCAAT
Source organism: Cervus canadensis (assembly GCF_019320065.1). Classification (NCBI taxonomy): domain Eukaryota; kingdom Metazoa; phylum Chordata; class Mammalia; order Artiodactyla; family Cervidae; genus Cervus; species Cervus canadensis. The sequence goes on along the minus strand of NC_057410.1, from coordinate 13,357,026 downwards.
AAACATCAAGGTATTTTTCAAACTGTAATTATATTTTATCCTATTAAAAGCAGTAAAACTTACTTTTCCTTGTGCTTCTTTTAGTTGTTTTTCTGCTGTTGCCTGCTTGACATTTGCTTCTCTCACCATCTTATGAGCTTCCTGAAAAAGTTAACATCTCATATTTTGGGAACAAAGTATTTAGCATTTGTTTCCAAAAATCTTTCAACAGGTGTCTATGATTGAAACAAAGATACACTAAGAAAATTTTGCCCAAAATTAAGTATTCAATGTCAACAGCTGAAGAAGCAGCAACTGTCATCAGGCAGATCAATTATCAGGAATAAAGAATATGTACCTTCTTTTAGTATCTATTACCAGAGAGGCAGGCAGGGTTAGTTTGATCATTCTAATCAATACTTGTGTAAAGACTGCAAATGTTAGAGGAAAAGTCATGAATCGCATGTCAAACCCAACTTCTTTGCAGTTAGGTTTTTATAATTTGTATTCATATTACTCCACAGAGCAAAGACATACAGGAGAAACAGGCAAAAATACTAACACATCAGTAATGCTGCAGTTTATAGGAGTAACAGCTGAGAAGCCTTAGAGCTTCCAATGAAAATACTCACAAATCGATATTAATTCTTGATTTTGTGCAGAGCAATAGAAAAAGGTTGAGTTTATCCTTTCATAAGATCTTAATTTTTTAGTACCAAATATATGAAACTCTAGGTATTTAATTCTCCTTTATTCACACAACATTTATTCATGACATCTATTCCTGAGCTACCGTTTCAGGCGCTGATAATTCTTAAGGAGCTTACACTCTGAAGACATTCTAATAATCAAATAAAATATGAATACAAATTCTGGATTTTATTCTAAATCCATTATGAAGCCTTGTGGCTTTTTAAGAAAGAGAATGACGTTATGTTATTTGTATTTTGAAAAGCTTTCTCTGCTGCCTATAAAATATGAAGGTGGACTGGAACAGTAGAGGGTGCTTGCAACAATCCCCCAGGATGTGAGAGCATAGATCTTAGAACTTCAGTTTACTGTTCATGAGGAAAAGAGTGATGGAAGGCAGAAGGAAAGAAATCAGCTTCAAAGATGTTTAACAGTTTGACAAGAGAACCCTCACTCAGTCTGTCGACTATTCAGGGAAGTGTGGAGGTTCTCACACCAGAGTTCCACGATGGCACTCCCATTTGTTCATTTGCTCTCAGAGTATGTAACGACATTGCACCTTGTATGTGCCCTTGTATTAAAATAGATTTACAGACATTATTTTAAATAAGAAAAGCTTTACTATCAATGCTTATAATGAGATGAGATTAACTGTCAGAATATTCCATGCACCATTATGCTGGCTATCCTGTGTCAAAGCCTGGAGGAGCTATCAAATTTAATAATGAGATAAGCATTTTTCTTTTAAAAATAACAAGTATTTCAGATGTGCTGAATTTGTACAAGTGGCTGTCATTAAAATACTACTTGATAGGTAGTTTCCAAATAATAAGTATATCTAATCTAATCCTTCAAGATAAGTGACATTTTAACTATGAATCCAGAAGTAACATGTGCTATGGAGAGAATATTTGTTTAATGTTTAGAATTGGATTCTGTTTTCATTAATGGCGGACCACGCACTTGGAACAAACTTCTTACAGAGAATAGTTTTTAAAAGCTGGACAAACTTTTTTTAAATGTTTTTGAAGGCATTAGAGAGCAACAAAATAGTGAAGAACCAGAAGACCAAGATCCAGAAGAAGTAAACTGAGGAAAGTGAGCTGAAACTTGGGGTGATTTGTCCCCTTAGAGATATAAGGGATATACTGAAGAGGTTTAAAATAAATATAACTGGAGTCCAAAAAGGAAAGAGAAAAGAGCTAGAATGAGGCAAGAGGAGTATCTAAAATGATAATTCATAGGATTTTAAAAACTGACAAAAGGCATCAAAAGATATATGAGCTTGAGAACTTTTCTATCACTGTCATTCTGAAACCAAAAAATTATGTAAGTATCATCTACATAGGAAAGTCAGTAAACTTTCTAGAAAGGCCAGATAGTAAGTAGTTCAGAATTCTAAGCCATATGGTCTGTGTTGTAACGACTCAACTCTGCTGCTATAGTGTGAAGACAGCCACAGACAATAAAACAATGAGTGTAGCCATTCCAATAAAAATTCATGGGCACTGAAATAAGAGTTTCATAAGAGTCTTCATATGTCACAAAATATTTCTCTTTTCGATTCTTTTTCCTCCTCCTACCATTTGAAAATGTAAAAACCAACCTTGGCTCATTAGGTTGCACACAAGTATTTATAGGCCAGTTTTGGCCTGCAGGCTACAGTTTGCAGACCTGTGATCTATACAAACATTCATGTCCATATATTTACAAACGCTGAAGACAGAATTTTTTTCCTCTCTGGTTAGCAGTGATTCAAATTAAGTTGATTTTTTTTTTTCTTTTTTAAAAGTAATGTTTATTCACCCTCTTCTGATTAGTTTTCAAAAACAATTTGTGGGCATTAGAGAAGACAAAAATTCACTAGAGAAAGTTATGGAAAAACTTTCACATAACTAGCAATGGGACTGAAAACTCAGTATCATGGTTTACTACAGGAAAAGACATACTCGTTCCTTTCAGATGAGTATATCTGTGAGTTATCAGTAGCATTACATCTAAATTTTAAAAATGGAATTTAGACCATATCATCATCTGGATCATAAATTTAAAACAAGGTTTCAAAAGCAAGATAACATTCAATCACAATGCTCTCACTAAATAAATATACACATATACAATATGTTTTAGTGAGAATACTTCTGCATTATAAAAAATTTAAGTATTTTTATTATTTCATTATTTTTAAAACTTTTGTGTTTTATGTGTATGTAACATTATGATGGGTATTAGTATATGTGCATAATTTACAAGTAAGTACATACGTCTTAGAACAGTGCCTAGTACATAGGGAATTCTTAATATCTTCATCATAATGAAGGTTCATGCTCAAATTTGTCTCTGTGGCTTGAAAGAAATGGGAAGTGCCATTTATGACTTTCAACGTACTTAAAAGCAAGATCAAGGTCATGAATTTGAGTCCCAGCATTCTTAACTCTACTTATGATTTTCTTCACAGACAAAATAATTTGTGCAATATGTTCTTATAGCATTGTTGAGAGAAACTAAGCACATCAAAGACATTTACTAAAATTGGCTGAAAAAACATAAAACCATCTTAAGACTACATGTCTTTTTTTCCATGTTAAATGTAGACTACTTTGTAAAGCATTCTTTCAACTTATTTCATTTTATATTTTACATTACCTCAAAATCCATAATACTATAAGAAAAAATATATATACACATACACATATATACAACTTTATAATCTTGTATTTTTTGCTAAATACAAAGTGTAATTATATTCAAGATCATTCATCATATATAAATTCCTAATCTCAGTTTACAAGCTTACCAAAATTATATAAATTGAGTTTATTCAGAATAATCTTTAATTCTTAAAAAAAAAACTATTTACACATATACACAGAATGTAAGCAAAATATTTTTTCATAAAACAATGGTAAACTGAGATCATGAAGGCACAACTGAGACCACAGAATAATTTTCTCTACTTTTTTTCTAAACTCAGTAAGCAGTTGGTTTGAATACAATTTTCTTCATTACTGAAATCATCTTTAATTAGTGTAGTTTCTTTCCCAGAAAGCACACACAGTTAAGGTTATTAGTCACTGTTAGGTCAGAGATAAATTAGGGACCCCAAAATTATGCTTTTTAGATAACTTTTTCATTCATTGCACAAACTGCACTTCTGGTATTTCACATCCTGCTAGAGACAGGGAAAAGTTTCTGTTTGTTCTCCTACTTCACCTAACAAAATGACATGTACGTGCAGCTGGGGGGAACTAAGTGGGGGCTAAAATTAAGGGCAGGCTGGTAGGAAACCAACATTAACATAAGCAGCATAATGTATTTGCTTTCTTATCTACTAACACTATATTATAAAATTTTCTTCTAACCAGACGTTACTGAAAGAAATGCCTTATGTTTCTGTACACTCCTTCTACATATAAAAATGTAACATTACATAACTCCTATTTCAGATCTTTGTATGTTAGTAGCTCAGTCATGTCCGACTGAGACCCCATGGACTACAGCCCACCAGGCTTCTCTGTCCATGGGATTTCCCAGGCAAGAATACTGGAGTGGGTTGCCATTCCCTTCTCCAGAGAATCTTTCTGACCAAGGGATCAAAGTCAGGTCTCTGGAATTGCAGGCGGATTCTTTGCCATCTGAGTTACCAGGAAAGCCCTCCATATCTTTAATTTCCCACTATTTCTAAGCTTAAATTTATCTTCCTATTATCTGTGATAACTAGCTAACTAAACAAAAAAAAAAGTTAGTTTTTAAACATTCATGAAAGAAAATCACCCCAAAAAAGACAAGTAAGAGAGCAAAGGGGTGTGAGCAGAGCGGGGCATGGAAAGCCCACACCTCTGTAAGTATCCTCTGCAATATTACTTATAACAATAAAAACAGTGGCATATACACTGGATAGATTATGATTTTCATTACACTGACTATGAAGTAACATGAAAAGATGTTATTTAAAGTACAAAATATATTAGGATTACAACTATGCAAGCAAATATGCATACCTAAAACTAAAAAAGACTCTGCATATACAAAAATAACAAAGGTGAAGAAACTTGTCCCCTAAAATCCATTTTTTCATTAAAAATTTTAAGAACAAATTTTCAGGGGAAAAAAGAAAATATTGGTAAAGTGATAATGACACTAGCCATTCTAGTAACATGTCAATGTTTTTGATAAGGAACCTCTCAAGGCTAAAGGTCTTATAACCTAAAGGAGGTGCGCTAGGTAGTGGTTCTTAACCTAGAAAATAATATCCTCTCCCCACCCTCCACAAGGATACTTAAAAGTTATCAAAATGATGAGGGAGTATTACTAGAATACTGGGGGCAACATCAAGTGTGATGGTTAATTCTGTGTGTCAACCTGACTGGGCCCCAGGTGCCCAGGCATTTTAGTTAAACATTCTGGATGTTTCTGTGAAGATGCTTCTGGATGAGCTACTATGTGAATTGGTAAAGTGAGTAAAGCAGATTGCACTCCTCAATGTGCGTGTGGCTCATCCAATTAGCTGAAGGTCTGTTAGAACAAAAAGGCTCATCCTCCGAAAGAAAGAGAGAATTCTTCCTGTTTTCAGACTTAAGTTGAAACACCAGCTCTTCCTGGGTCCCAAGCCTGCCAGCCTTTGAACTAGAAACTAGAATTACATGATCCGCTCTCCTAGTTCTCTGGCCTCTGGACTGAGACTGGAACTACACCACCAACTCTTCAGCGTCTCTAGTCTATCAACTCATCCTCCAGGTTCTGGACTTGCCAACCTCCTTACATAAGCCTCTTTCTACACATATATAGATATATGCATGCACAGACATGCATCCTATTGGTTCTGTTTCCTGCAAAGCCCTGATTAATACACCAAGGATGCTAATGTCTTACAATGTCAATGGCACCCCTACTGAGAAACACTGTTTGAATTGGGTAGAAATTTTGATCCTGTGGCAGGCTGGAGACAAAGATAGGTGCCTTCTAATGTTCCTCAAATCATCCCCTTTCAGAAAACTACCTCAAAGGTTTTCCATCTGTGTTATGGAATCATATAAAGTTACTTGAAAGCAGCCCCTAAATAGTTGGTAAAATAAATTAAAATTTACCTCCTCTCTTTTCATTCACATTCTTAAACCACCCGATTCTAGTAGCCCATAGTTTTTTACATCATTTTAAGTTGTAGCCTCTACATTTCTTAAATATTTTTTTAGAGGACTTACAAATATGCATGAAGCTACGCATATCTTTTTCAAGATTCCCTCAAAAAATAATTCTATCAATATATAAAAATTAAGACATTGCTCTTGACCAAGACATAAACAGACCAACCTCAAATAGACTAGCTGTGAGTTCCTCCAACTCCTGTCCAAGTTGATCTCGTACTTTAGAAAGCCTCTCACACTCTTCATCTTTTAACTTCAGTTCCTATGAGAAATTGATCATTTTATTTTTTTAACTTCCAAAGTTTGATGTTAGACTCAGAAGACTATATAGTCTTTACTAATAAAATTATAAAATATTAATACTGCCCCCTCCTACAACATTCACACTGGAAGTTTTTATTTAGCACTTGCTATGTGGAAACAACCAGGCAAATCTAAAATTACAAATAATTCTAACTCACATATTAAATTTTCATAAAACATACAAAGATTAAGTATAACTATTCATTACCTGTGAAAATAAACAAAGAACTTCATTTTTTTTCCTTAACGTTGCTCTGAAAATATTTGTTTCCATCAAGTAAGGAATTTCTTCAATTAACGCAGGTTCATTTCAATAAACGTTTAGTGACGTTGTTTCATGTTTACCTTAACAATTGTTTACCTATAGATAATTTCATGCACCATACTGCAGTTAGTATAAAATGTCCATTAGGAGACTATACCCATTTAACACTGTGAGGCAAGCAATGTATATTATATTTAAAATCAAGAAGAGTATTAATGACAAAAATCCTGTATTTATACATAACTCCTCAAAAGGTAATACATAGGTGCTAAAAAATTTCTTTATTAAGATGTTAAAATATGCAATTTTAAAAAATTTTATATGTAAATTTATCTTTCAAACTTAGAGATTAAAAAAAATCCAAGTCCCTATATATTGGCCACAGATACACTAATAAAATGATGAGTTAGTTGTGTTATAATTGCGGTGGCAGCATAGTTTCTGAATTCTCCAACAACTCCCAAAATCACTGCAGATGGTGACTGCAGTCATGAAATTAGACGATGATTGCTTCTTGGCATGAAAGTTATAACAAACCTACACAGTGTGTTAAAAAGTAAAGGCATCGCTTTGCCCGCAAAGGTTTGTATAGTCAAGGCTGTGGTCTTTCCAGTAGTCATGTACAGATGTGAGAGCTGCACCACAAAGAAGGCAGAGCACCAAAGAATTGATGCTTCCAAACTGTGGCGCTGGAGAAGACTGCTGAAAGTCCCTTGCACAGCAAGGAGATCAAATCAGTTAATCTTAAGGGAAACAAACCCTGAATACTCTTTGGAAGGACTGGGGCTGAAGCTGAAATTCCAATACTTTGGCCACCTGATGTGAAGAGTCGACTATTGGCAAAGGCCCTGATGCTGGGAAAGACTGAAGGCAGAAGAAGAGGGCAACAGAGGATGAGATAGTTGGATGGCATCACCGATTCAATAGACAAGAACTTGGGCAAACTCCAAGAGATGGTGAGGGACAGGGAAGCCTGGTGTGCTCCAGTCCATGGGGGTCACAAAGAGTTGGACATGACTTGGTGACTGAACAACAACTCCTAAAAACCAAATATACCGACTGGTATATCAGAAGAACCCAATGATTACATCTTCAACAAAACTAACTAAAAGTGAATCCTCACAAATTGTAGACCCTGAGAAAACGTGGTTACACTGCCCAGACCACAGAATCAGGAGTTATGTGGAAGGGAGCACCAGAAGTGAAAGCACTTCCATTCCCACAGAGTCCCAATATCCCCCCACCCCTCTGGTGGAGGCTTTAAGATTAGCAAGTGAATCTCCCTCACTTATGGTCTAGGTAATTTTCAAACTGCTGCTTTTGTGCTAGGTCTCAGGGTAAGTCTGCATGTGAGTCTTTCAGATTGGAATCTCAGTTCCCTAGAGTTTTTGGGTCTCCTGGACATAAGCCCCATTGATTTTCAAAGCCAAATGTTTTGGGGCTTATCTCTCCACTGCAGGTCCCAGGGGTTGAAGTGCCTAATGTGGGGGGCACAAACCCCTTGGGAAATCCAATTCATTTAAACATGAAAGACAAAAAAATGTTATGTGAAGTTACCATTACAAAAAAGTTAAACATAAAGCCAAGTCAGCTACAAACTAAAGAAAATCAGATAGGTATCAAATTTCAAAAGCATTTTATGCTAAAAAAAACAATGGAGTCACATTTTTAAGATACTCAAGGGGAAAAAAAATGTGAGTTGAGAATTTTATATCCAGTCAAAGTATCCTTCAAATGTAAGACCAGAGACTAAAAGTTATAAACCTGTCACACTTTAGAAACTATATCTCCCATGAGCTTTCCAGAGTAATCAGGCAGTGAATGAGTTTCATATAATCAAGAAAAAGAAGAAGAAGCTTTAACATTAAGGACAGGGGATGAGAAACAAATGTATTTAACTGTAGAACTACAAACAAAAGATGAGGATACACAAGAATGAAAAGACAAGCCACAGACTGGGAGAAAATATTTGCAGAAGACATCTGATAAAGGACTGTTAGCCAAAATATACAAAGAATTCTTAAAACTTAACAGTAAGAAAACAATTTGATTAAAAAGCGTGCAGAAGATCTGAAACGACACCTTGCCCAAGTTATAGAGATGTCAAATGAGCACATGAAAAGATGTTCCATAGTATATGTCATCAGGGAAATGCAAACAACATGATTCCACCACACACCTGTCAGAGTGACCAAAAAGCAGAACTACAGCAATACATACTGACAAGGATGGAAGACGACAGGAATTCTCACGCACTGCTTCGGGGAATACAAAATGGTACAGCCACTTTGGAAGACTTTCAGCAATTTTTTTGCAAAACCAAACATATTCTTACCACACAATCCAGTAATCATACTCCTTGGTATTTACCCAAAGGAACTGAAAGCATATCCACACAAAAGCCTGCACACAGATGTTTATACATTCATAACTGCCAAATTTGGAAGCAACCCTATATGCTTCAGTTAAGTGAATGAATAATTAAACTGTGGTATATCTAAACAACAAACCACTACTCAGCATTAAATGGAAATGAGCTATCAAGCCATGAAAAGATATGGAGGAAAAGAAATGCATGACTAAATAAAAGAATCTAATCTTAAAAGGCTGCATGCTGTATGATTCCAACTATATGACATTCTGAAAAAGGGAAAACTATGGAGACGGTAAAAAGATCAGTGGGCTGCCAGGTACTAAGAAGTAGGGAGGGATGAATAGATAGAACATAAAGGATTTTTGCAATGCAGGAGAGCCAGGTTTGATTCCTGGGGCAGAAGATTCCCTGGAGAAGGAAACGGCAACCCACTTCCGTATTCTTGCCTGGAGAATCCCACGGACAGAGTAACCTGACAGGCTACAGGCCATGGGGTTGCAAGAGTCGGACATGACTTTTCGAATAAACTACCACCACATAGGATTTTTAAGACAGTGAAACTATTCATATGATACTAATGACAGATATACATCATTATGTTTTAGTCAAAACCCATAGAAATTAAACTAGAATTAAATGACAGAGGCAAAGGAAAGAAAGTTACAAGATAATTTTATAGTGTTGCTTATAGTAGGGAACAAAGTCAGTATCTAAAGAAAGGCTAAGAGAAATTCTTTGATTAAAGATAACAACTAGAATAGAAATCAAACCTTCCAAAATACAAAAAGGAAAAAAAGAAAAAAGAAAAAAAGGAAGAGAATGCAAAGAAAACAGTACACATAGTGAAAAGATTTGTATACACACAGAGTAGACATTTGAAAGCTATGTGACAGAAACAAGCCTAAATACAGCATTTTTTTCAATAAACATAAATGTGTGTAACTCACTTATTAAAAGAAAATGATTTTCAAACTGGCTAAAAGAGCAAAATCCATCTCTAGTCTCTACACAAGAGACACACCTAAAATAAGTAATTCAGACAGATTAAAAATAAAAGGCTTGGCAGAACTGTACTAAAAAATATAATACAAATAAAACCAAAATAGAGACCTCAATACTGATATCAGACACAAGGCAGAAGTCATTAAAGAAGATAAAAGAAACTTCATAATGCTAAAGACTACAACACAAAATGAAAACCTTACAATACTCTCAAATACAAAATACAAAAGTAGATCTAATAGGAAGAAAGACATATTATGTTCTTGAATAGAAAGTAGGAAGTCATCATAAAGATGCCAATTCTCCCTGCGTTTTTATTTTTTTAAGTTTTTTTTTTCTTTTTTATTAGTTGGAGGCTAATTACTTCACAACATTTCAGTGGGTTTTGTCATACATTGATATGAATCAGCCATAGAGTTACACATATTCCCCATCCCGATCCCCCCTCCCACCTCCCTCTCCACCCGAATCTATAAATTTAATACCAGGTCCTTCTGAACTCTAAAATTTCACAATTTTATAACTATATGTGAAACTGAGTCAATTCATTCAACATTTACTACTATATAGGTATTATGGTAACCCCTCAGGATACCAAGTAAGACACTGTTCTTTGAGAAGTTTCCAATCCTTAGAGCAAAACATATATCATTCACAAAAGCAAATTCTTGACTCGTTCCCTACCATCTACCACAGTAAACCTCATCCTGATATTAAAGACCCTCTACAACATGTGCTCCCTTTCCCTTTTCAGAGTTATTACCCTTGATCCACACTCTAAAACTAGAGTTAAATTGTTCTGATTTGTTCCTGTTTCATTTCCCAATTTGATCTCATCCACCTGGACTGCCATAAACATTTGACTCTTTATGCTTCTAGATCCAACTCAATCTACCTATATGAACTCAAGTTTGTATTTCATATGAATACCTTTTAAAATGTCACTTGTACTTTTCATTATCAGTACCTTATACTGTAATACAGCTATATGAAATTAACTCCTTCAACAAACACTAATTTTGTGTTAACAATTCATCAGGTATTCATCAAGGGTCTGGAAAGAGAAAAGGAAGGACGCCTGCTTCATGCTTTTCATAAAGCCATAGCCTACTAACAGTGGCAAATATTTAAATAGATTCACAAGGAAAAGGAAACAGGAAACAAATATTTAAACAGATTCACAAAGAAAAGTCCTGATAAGGACTATCATAGTGATATGCACATACTAGAGAAAGTAGGAGCTTGTCAAATGTAAAGACTAAAACTGTGTAAGCTACAGTAGCAAAAGACAGGGAAAGGTTGATGCCATAGTTAGATAATGCCAGAAAATTAGGTTTGTGGTGAGTCCTGAAAAACCTTGGCTAAGAAAGTGGAACTTTAAAAAAAAGAGAATATCATCTCAAGGGTGATGGGAAGTCACTGGAGGATTTTAAACAGGATAGTGACAATCAGATTGCAATTCAAAACAGTAACTTATCAGTGTGCTAGATTAAAAAAAAATTAAGACAGGGAAAACAGTTAATTACTGCAATATTTTAGACAACAGACACAAATTTACAGTAGCAATATTAGAGAAAAGAAACTTAAGAGACATTCAAAACAGAAAACCAGGACTCTATAAGTATACTCCATCAAAGTTAACACTATTCTGAAGATAAACATTTTATACATCAAGAGAGAAAAAATGCTGGCAATGAAACTATAATCTGATGGTTGTTTTTTTTTTCCTGTTAGAATTTTCATTTTGTACTTTACAGGAAGAAGTCTTTTAAACTGATGGAGACACAAATTTTTATATGTCATTCTTTTGTACCTTTCTCTTTGTTTTGATGTCATATCATAGTGAGATCCTTTTAAGATTTTTAACCCAGTAATTCACAGTAACAAATAAAGCACTCAACTCACATAAATTCCACTGACTTAATAATAACATGAACAGCTTTAAGCAAGTTCACGCACAAGCAGACAATGATAACTGTCGTGACTGCTGCTTAGCTGGGAGCAATTTTAAAACTCATACTGATTTCACAGATGTTAAAATGAGGGCAAACATTCAATTCAGAATCAATGAAACATTACCACATATACATGTCTTTTGTCCCCAACTAGTAAACATCTTTACTGCTGCTGCCAAGTCACGTCAGTCATGTCCGACTCTCTGCAACCCCATAGACAGCAGCCCACCAGGCTCCCGTCCCTGGGATTCTCCAGGCAAGAATACTGGAGTGGATTGCCATTTCTTTCTCCAGTGCATGAAAGTGAAAAGTGAAAGTGAAGTCATTCAGTTGTGTCCGACTCTTAGCGACCCCATGGACTGTAGCCTACCAGGCTCCTCCGTCCATGGGATTTCCCAGGCAAGAGTACTGGAGTGGGGTGCCATTGCCTTCTCCCAAACATCGTTACTAGTAAAGTCTAATTTATCTTTCCCTCTACAGGGCCTATTAAAACTTTAAGTACACTGGTTACTCAAGAAATGTTTGTTCATTAAAGAACACAGTAAACGTTTATAAACAACCCTGGTCACAGTTAGCAGGGCCATGCCAAACATGGATTTGTAGAAGTATGTGTTTTGAATGACTTTCTATGACTGCAAGCTATAATATTCCACTGAATTTTATTTTCTAAGTCATTTTCATTTTAAGGAAGAATAATTGAAAGTTGAAAGTAATACCTTATACCAGTAGGTCTCACACGTTAGTGAATATAAGAATCAAAAGAATATAAGAATCAAAGAAAGAATATGTATACCAGAAACTAATACAACACTATGAATCAACTATACTTCAACTGAAAAAGGGAGAAAAAAGAAGAATCAATAGGATAGTTTATTGAACATGCATATCCTCCAGCCTCAATACAATAATTCTTTTTTAACAGAATCTAGGGGAGACTCCAGGAATCTACATTTTAAAAAACATGTACTAAAACCCAACTTCTGCCTCAGGATTCCACCAAGAGTTGTTCTTCAGCAATGATCTGTAGAAGGCCAGAAGAAAAGACTGGCCTACATCACAAGAAGTGAAGGACTACATCACCATCTTAAGTGCATCTCTGCACTTGACGCTCAATCACCACACGCTTGGTCTCCCTATGTACAGTGCGGGTTTGTGCTGGTAAGTGGTTGCCCCACCAATGACTACATTTCCCCGTCCATCACACATTTAAGTGTCAGCATGAAACTGGCTCACACCAAAGAAATATGAGTAAAAGTTACGTGTATCACTTCTAAGTTGAAGTTTTTTAGAAGCAGGTGTGCTTTCTCCAACTTTTCTTTACCCTTCATCTCACTGGTTAGATACAGATAATAAAACCCTAAAAGATCACAAAGATCCAAGATGGGAGAAACATAGATTCCTGAATTATTTCACAAAGAACTGCCTATGAACTATGAACACCTGCTTAAAAGTGTTCAGTGAATAAAAATGAACTTCTACCACAGTAAGTCACTAAAATTTAGGGGTACCTCATAAGGAGCTGGCACATCCCTAACTAATATATTCTGTATGTCTACTTACACAACAGTGTAATGCATGCATATATTCATTTAATCAACAGAATGTGTTGAGAACTTTTTATGTGCTCAAGATATAATCATGAGCAAAAACACATGTAATCCCAATCCTTGTGAAGCTTAAAATTACTGAAGTGTATGTGTAAGTGTAGACATCTACGTTGGGGTTAACTGGCATGGGGCAGAGCAATCAATACAAACAAACAAACAGAACTTTCACTTTCAATCAAGATAGAATAACAGGGATCATATTCACCACCCCGCCTGACACAACTGAAAGACTGGAAAAAACATACGAAATGATTTTTAAGACACTGGATGCAGGCAAAAAAAAAAAGTGATCCTCCAGAAATGGGAAATAATAAAGCAAAGCCTGTGAGTTGTTCCAGCTTATCACCTGAAGAGAAAAAAGCATTAGTAGATACGGATTCAATGTTATTAAACTGTATTTCATATGTTTAAGAAGCTAAGACAAAGCACGTTAAGTAAAATACTTAAAAGATCCAACCAAACTTTCAGTGATGAAGACTACCACGTCTGTGATAAAGATAATAATAATAATAATACACTGTGTAGAATTAACATATTAGATACTACAGGGGAGAAAAAGAATAGTGATACTGATGACACATCAATAGAAATCATCCACAATTAAACAGAGAGAAAAAAAAATTAAAAAAAATGAATGAATAGAGCACCAGTGAGCTATGGGACTTCAAACAGTCTAATGTGCATGTAACAGGAGTCCCAAAAGAAAGGAGAGCTAGAGGAGATATGTAAATAAGTTTGAAGAAGTAATGGTCAAATTTCCCAATTTCTATGAAAAAAAACAAGCAACGTACCCACTTAAGAAGATCAACAAATTCCAAGCTCAAGAAACCTGAAGAGGACTACAAGAAGACACACCATAATCAAATCATTTGCAGCCAATGATAAAGAGAAATATCACATCACAGTACAGAGAAACAAAAGTAAGGGTTAACAGTTGACTTTTCATGAGAAACAGTGCAAGCTAGACCACAATGCAGCAAGACCTTCAAAATAATGATACTGATAGAAAAAAATTATCAACCTGAAATGCTTTAGCTGGTGAAAATACATTTCAAAAACAAAGATGAAAAGAAGATCTTTCAAGACACACAATAGCTAAAAAAAATTTATCAGCAGCATACAACAAAAAATACTAAAGGATGCCCTTCAAGTAGAAGGAAAATGTTATTAGATGGAAATCTGGATCCACATAAAGGAATGAAAAGCACTAGAAATGGTAACTACATGGGTAAATATAAGGATTCTGACAATTTAAATGGGCTTCCCAGGTGGCACTAGACCACCCGCCAATGTAGGTAGACAAAAGAGACACAGGTTCGATCCCTGGGTTGGGAAGATCCCCTGGAGGAGGGCACAGCAACCCACTCCAGTATTCTTGCCTGGAGAATCTCATGGACAGACGAGCCTGGTGGGCTGCAGTCCACAGGGTCGCAGAGAGTCAGACACAACTAAAGTGACTTAGCATGCATAGCATGCATACGGATTTTTAAATCCCTTTAAAAACAACCAGTTGTTTAATGAAAAAATAAGTTAAATATATCCAGAAATTTAAAATATATGGAGAAGTAAAATATATGGTAATCACAGCATAAAAACTGAAAGGGGGAGACAAAAGTACACTTGACCTCTGAACAACGTGGGTTTGAACTGCACATGTCCATTTATATGTGGATTTTTTTCAATAAATACATACTACAGTACCACACAATCCATGACTGATTGACTCCAAGGGTGTGGAACTATGTATACGAAGGGCCGACTGGAAATTCAAATGCAGATTTTCAAACACAGGGGTCAGTGCCCCTACGTCCACATTGTCCACAGGTCAACTATATTTTTGTAAGTTCTTATATACGAGGTAGTATAGTATCACTAGAAAGTAGAGACTGATTAAAGATGCATACAATAAACCCTAAAGCAACCACGAAATTAGCAAAAAGACGACATATAACTGATAAGCCAACAGAGCAAAGATGAAATCACAAAAATATATAGAATTAATCCAAAAGGCATAAAAGGGAAAGAGGGGAAAGAAACATAAGAGACGAACAGAAAACAAACAGTAAGTTGGCAAATTTAAACCAAACTATATCACATTAAATGTAAATAGTCTAACATAAGCACACCAGTTAAAAGGCAGAGATTAGAAAGGATTAAAAAAAAAAGATCTAATGACGTGCAGCCTACAAGAAAACCCACTTTAAACAAGAAGACAAAAATAGGTTAAAAGTAAAAGGATGGAAAAATGGGAACTGTCTAGCCACTCTTAAAATCATCATCAAAATAAGAAGAATGACTACTGACATAATTTTGATTCACATGTTGCTATAATTCAGGAAATATTTTCATATTCAACAGTCCTTTACAAGGCTTAAGCTCTAAGTAAGTATCAATACTATCTTGAATTCTTCATAACAGAATTCACCATTTGCATGTGTTCACACATCATTATCATTTCAACTATGTCAACAGTACTTCTAAATACAACAAACTAAAAATTTCAAAACAAATTTTCAACCTGAGCTAAGAAATTATCAATATATCCTGATGAATAAGTAACCACAATGTATTCTCAAACATGGATATATATGTCCAATAGTTCACTTCTATATAAATTGTGATTTCACTTAGTATTCTGTACTAAGAGTCTGAACCAGATGACACAGGCCAAATATAACCACATCTCACCACACCCCCTACCTTTGGGGAAAAGTTTAAAAGAATATTGATTTATCTTTCTGATATATTCAACCACAAATGTTTTAACATCTCTTTATGGCCGTCTAACCATCAGGCATCCACTGAAGCATTTATAGAGACATACACACACCAGGCATTGTACCTTATCATGCTAGGCACCAGGGATACCAAAACCAGTGTTTTACTCCTGAGAAACAAGTCTGTTGGGGGAGAAAATGGGAATATATATTTGTAAAATGTCATACGTGGAAAATATGTTGTAGAATGATTTCCCTATCTTCTCAACTTTCTAAATGTGAATTGGTCCATTTCACCTTAGTGTGAAATTTATATACGTAGAGCTGTTTGTATTATTCCTTTACTATACCTTTAATGTCTGCAGGGTCTGTACTGATATCCCCTATTTCACTCCTGCTATTGTGTCTTCTATTCTTGTTTTTTTCAGTCTTGTTAGAGGCTTGTCAACGTTACTGATCTATTTAAAGAAACAGAGCTTTGTTTGTTTCTCTAATTTTTATGTAACCAGTTTCATTGTTTCTGCTTTTTATTATTTTCTTCCTTCTGCTTGCTTCTGGTTTTATTTTGCTCATCTTTTTCTAGTTTCTTAAAGTGGGAGACTAGATTGTTGATTTGAAACTTTTCCTTTTCTCTAATGTATAAATACTTAGTGCTACAAATGTCCCTTTAAAGTTTAATTACAGACTCAGAATAAGAAAGAAATTTAGTCACAAATTTGGGAATATCAGAAATTTAAAAGATGAGCAAGTGAGAAATAAAACAAATTAGGAAGAAAGACAAATCTCCAAGTTAAGATACAGAAAACATTCAAATTCAGCTGAATAGCACAGCATTATTACTAAAACTATTCCTCAAAACATAATGACTTGGACCTAATGGCTTCAAGTAAATAATCACAAAATCAACCACGTGTAGAGAAGGAAAAAATCCACACACAGAACGTAACTCCCCAAATCTGCACTACAGAAAATGCAAGACAAGGAAAGGGAAAACAAAGAATTAAGAGTCTCTTTTTTTTTGTTCGTATTCTTGGATCAGCTTCTTTACTATCGAGACCAATTCACAGATTCCTAAATGCTGCCCAACAGCAACTAAGAGTACGCATGTGCAAAAGAAAGGTGTAGAACTATAATGATTTCACTTGAGTTGCCCCCATGGACAAATATTCATTCTGAATGTAACATAAAGAAGAAGAAAATATATTTTTGCTTACCCTCTGAGCTTTTGCAAGTTCTTCTTTTAATCTTTCATAGCCCTTTTCTCTGACTTCCAAAACAGATGGGCTTCGTAAGCGGGACAGACTATCAGTGCTCAACCCAAAAATATCCTCACTGCCGTCACAGGCCTCTGTTAGAGTAGCACCCTGTAAAAACTCCCTCTCTGCACTACAGTGGTCCTTTCTCGTAGTTAATTTAAGTAACCCAGCTGCGACTCCAGAGGTAGAACAAGGTGCTGGATCTGTACCATGGATGCTGTAAAGGAGAGTTCAAACAAACATCAGCATGTGCTCAAGTGTTAACTGGCATAAACACACATGCCTCTAACTGCATTATCCAATGTGTTCACCACCAGAACTAGTTAATAGTATGTCCAGGGCCAAAGCAACAACATCTCAAGTCCTTCACAGCCATATATGGCTAATGGCTATCATCTTAAATAGCACAGAGAATATTTTCATCATGCCAGAAAGTTCTATTGGATAGTGATACTCTAGAACAGGGGTCTACAAACTAAATGTAGAATAAATCCAGCCTGCTACCTGTTCCCTGAAGGCCCACAAGCCAAAAATGATTTTTACATTTTCAAATGGTTCAAAATAATCAAAATAATAATATTTTGTGGCTCAAGAAAATTATATAAAATCCAAAATTCAAGGTTCATATACAAAGTTTTACTGGCGCTTATCCATTTTCATACTGCCTATGACTACTTTTGGAGAAGGAAATGGCAACCCACTCCAGTATTCTTGCCTGGAGAATCCCATGGATGGAGAAGCCTGGCAGGCTATAGTCCATGGGGTTGCAGAGAGTCGGACCCGACTGAACGGCTTCACTTTTATGACTACTTTCACACCTTAATAGTCATGGCCAGCAGTCGAAACAGACTGTGTAGCCCACAAAGTCTAAAATATTTGCTATTTGGCCCTTTACATAAAAAGTCTGCGACCCCTGCTCTTGATCATTAACCTGCATTGCTCTTCATAAACAACCTTATATTATTCAAATTTTCTAAAATAATAAAACTTGTTAACCAAGCAAACTCCATTTGTTTAATACAATGCTCTAAAACAAGCATCTTGATTCTCTCCTACCTGCCACTGGATATTTCCGCACAATTTAAGCGTCTGGGGGAGGAATACACAGGTTGTGTAGGAAGGTCAGAAACATCTAAGGCATTAGCCTGGATAGGGGTGGAGCACAAAGCTGAAGGATGTGGCCGGTAGATGACACTAGGTGAGGTAGTCTGCTCTTGAGTTCCCGGTTCATACACAGCAAGAAGGTCTGGAGAAGTAGGTGAAGCAAGGTTCACTTCATGGAAGCCTTCCAAGGGGTCATTAGCC
Source organism: Cervus canadensis (assembly GCF_019320065.1). Classification (NCBI taxonomy): domain Eukaryota; kingdom Metazoa; phylum Chordata; class Mammalia; order Artiodactyla; family Cervidae; genus Cervus; species Cervus canadensis. Next base: position 13,338,429 of record NC_057410.1, on the reverse strand, counting down.
ATAGCAAAAGCCTCATCATAGAACAACCTACATTAAAAAGCAGAAAATTATTTTGAGATAATGACATTTAAAATTAAAGTAAGATGTATATTTATAGAATGTGTTTAACAGTCCATTATAAAATATAAACTTAAATAGGAAAAAAACTACAGTCATTTAAAACTTAATAAGTGACCTTGGAGCATAAATACTATAAAAGGCAAACAATCTGATTCAGAATAAACTTGAAAGTTAAGGATAACACTATTACAGTAAGTAATTAATAAGTAACAATGAGGAATGAATATTGCTTGATATTAACTTTGCTATCATATGTGACTTTGGTTAGAAAAAGAAGAAGTAGTAAAGACAGACAGATACACACACTCGGAATAAGAGAGACTGAGTTCAGTGAATTATTCTGTTCCGCTTCAAAGAAAGTCACATATGAATGGATGACTCAGTGTTTTCTCTTCTTTTATTCTGAAATAATTTCAGATTTACAAAAAGTTGCAGAGATACATGTATTTCACCCACATTATGAAACTGTTAACATTTTAGAACCATTTGAGAATAAATCTTACGCATGATACCCATTACCCTTTAACATCTCAGTGTATATACCCTAAGTAAAACATCACCAAAACCAGGATGTTATTAACACTGATCACTATAACCATCTAAACAACAGGCCCCAATCAAAGTTCACTGATTATCCTAATGATGTTCTCAACTGGCCCAGGATCCAACCCAGGATAATGCATTACATTTCTCTAAGCCTTAAATTTTCCCTCTAAAGGGATGAGAATGGGGATAATAATACTCCCTTCCTTCATCAGGTTGCAGTGAGGATTGAGGGAGAAAACCCATATAAAGTATTTAGTAATGCATTATGCATCTGGCCCAGACTACAGCTCAATAAATATGCTATCAGTCAGCCATTAACAGTAATATGTATGCTTCAGTTTCTCCATAAGTAAAAAAATATTTCATAAACTACACAACTATATAACAAAATTTACATGAAAACTAAAAAGTATAACACTCAAGTTTTTCACTTGAAAAATATAAAGAAATCTTATAAACTTTTATTGATTTCCCACTGTCTAAAGAATAAATTCTGAACTTGTTATTCTGAAAATCAAGGTCTTCTACAACGTCAACTCAATCTCTCTTGTCAATTGTTTCTTTATTACAACAGTACTTTGATAATCGTGACTAATACCTTCCCCAAACTTTGAAAAAAATCCCAAACACAAGCACTACTACAGCACATGATTTCATTATAAAATACCAAAAAAAAAAAAAAAATTCATTAAACTGAAAAATTTTACTCTCTCATATTCCTAATAAAAAAAAATGTTAAAAAAAATAAGACAAGTAGGGAACTTCCAACAAAGGCCACAGTAAAGTTAGGAAGGAAGGGAATTGACAAAATATTTATACACTCTCAAAATTACAGATTACTACATGTAATCTGTAATCAGACCTTCAAAGACATATAGTCAGTCCTCCATATCCAGGGATTCCACATCCTCAGGTAGAAAAAATTCAGAATAAAAATTCCAGAAAGTTCCAAAAAGTAAACTTGAATTTGCCACACACTGGCAACTATTTACACAGAATTTACAGGGTATTAGTTATTATAGGATTATAAACGATGATTTTAAGTATATGGGAGGATGTGCATAGGATACATGTTGATACTGTGTCATTTTATATAAGGGACTTGAGCACCCGGGAATTCTGATATGGGGTGGGAGTGAGTCCTGAAACCCAATGCCCTGTGGGTTCTCAGGGACAACTGTATATGGACAATCAAAACTCTAACTATTAAATCTGCAAATATCAAATTTCAAATCCAATGAATGTTTTCTTTATTGTAGTAAACAGTAATCTCAGTCCTTAAAATGAAACTAAACTTTGCTTTTTTACCCAAAATATTCACTATGCCAAAAGGAAGATCATATCGACAAGGAATTTAAGGTATTTAATGTTCAATTCTAATTTATTACATTTCCCCAAAATACTTTTTTCATTCGTTGTTCATAATACACACACACACCAGAGCAAACATCTAAACCTGAATATTTCATTTTCACGGGAATATAGTTTACCAATCAATTCACTCGACACAAGAAATGAGGTTTTCATTAAACACTGACATTTTATCAGGAACCATGATACTTTTTCTTTGATCTCATATACTCCTAATTCACCTCTATATACCTGAGAGGTTCACTGAATCATCCATCATGGGAAAGCATTTGCATTTCTGGAAATGTAAAACAGCACAAACCCTATGGAGGAAAATTTGACAATATCCACAAAATGACACAGTCATTGAATCTACGACCCAGCATGCCCACTTGACAGGGCTTTATCCCAAACATAAATGGGCAAAATAAAAAAGAAAAGATATATTCATAAGGCCAATGGCATTAGCAAAAGACTGACTGAATGAACCAACATAGGTTCATCCTCATCATGAAGCACCATATAGCTATAAAATAAATGAGCAATACCTACATACTGCTGTGAAGGAAATCTGAGAATACGTTGACACTGAAAAACAGGCAGTTATATAATAAGCTACCTTTTATATGAGAAAGGGGAAAATACAAATTTATATGTATATAATTATATATATTTCTGTGTACTTATATTTTAGAAATAGAAGGATATACTAAAAATTAATTTTTAAAAAAGTTACCTTTAGGAAAAGGGCAAGAACAGGAAGAAGAGACAGGTGTAAAACCTAGACTTTTCCAAATGTACCCGACTTTGCAGATATGAATTTGAACTTGGAACCATGTACATAAGACAAAATTAGATTTTTTTTTAAAAAATCTTTAAAAATAAAAAATGAATCCAGCTCCATTTGGTACTTTATAACATTGAAAAGAACTATTTCAAATGATTTTAAAACACAGTAATAAAACTGTATATCCCCAGTGGCATATATTCTAAGAACAAAAGGAAATTAAAAAAATAATACTTTCAGTAATCATATTAGTAATGTTGATACTGCTATTCTACACTATTGTATAAGATTAAACAGTATCACTCAGAACTAAAATTTCCAGCATATGAGAAAAGAGACACAAATACAAAATCAAGGAATTTAAAACTCTTAAGTCCTAAATTTGAATCAGAAATACCAGGAAAATCTCTTCTATTTATAAAAATGCCTACCTTTATCCACTGAAAAGGTGTAATAGCAGTAACCAACTCAGGAGCAATGAGTACCTCTTATGCCCAGAGCAGTATCATATCCTACCAAAAAAAAAGAACGGCATCTCTGAAGAAGGGCTGATCCCAGGCCTGGGGCAGTAATATACAAAAGGATCTTGGAACGTCTTGTTTTACCAGGAAGCAAGAAAGCTATCAAAGACTACTGGAGAGGTATCAAAAGGACTCCCACAAACCAAAGATGGGACAATCTGAACATCAAAAAGGACCATTTCTGTTAAGAACAAACAAACAAAAAAACCCAGTTTTAAGCTCAAGGTTTCATGATTATACTAAAAATAAACAAAAATAAATCTCACTTGACTCCTTTTGATCAGTGCCATGTAATCAAAACACTATTTTGAAAACTGGTAAAATAAAGAATCCAGTATTTATCCTGACTTTCCAAAATATCAGAGAACTAAGAGTTTATGAGGAAAAGTCCTTCTTTTCAAAGAGTCCCACTTAATAACTTTGTAATCTTAATGAAACAATGAATCTGCTACTGCTACTGCTAAGTCACTTCAGTCGTGTCCGATTCTGCGACCCCAGCCCTGGGATTCTCCAGGCAAGAACACTGGAGTGGGTTGCCATTTCCTCCTCCAATGCATAAAAGTGAAAAGTGAAAGTGAAGTCGCTCAGTCATGTCCGACTCTTTGCGACCCCAGGGACTGCAGCCTACCAGGCTCCATGGGATTTTCCAGGCAAGAGGACTGGGGTGCCATTGCCTTCTCTGGGATTGAGTCTAGGCAACAATTATCAATAACTATTTAAACCCTAAGGTAAAATCTGGGGGACTTTATAATTAATGGATCAAAATGATAGTACTTGAACTCACTGATGACTTAATATCACGAAAAGGGAGAAAATCATAAATTATGAGAATTATGTGGTAAAACAGGGAATGAACACTATTACCATTCATGAAGTATTCTTGACCCTGTCCCCTAATAAAAAAGAAAATGACCTCAATTCAATTAACCCTCTAGGTGATTATCAGTTTGTAGGAAATATAGAGGACAGTATGTGCGGGCCCAGTCATGTCCAACTCTCTGCAATGCCAGGAACTGCAGTCCAGCAGGCTCCTCTGTCCATGGAATTTTCCAGACAAGAATACTGGAGTGGGCTGCCATTTCCTACTCTAGGGATCTTCCCAAGTCAGGGATCAAACCTGAGTCTCCTGTGTCACCTGCATTGGCACGCCTTTACCACTGTGCCACCTGGGAAGTCCAACAGAGGGTAAAAGAACATATTAAAAATAGCACCATATGGACAAAAACAGCAAAATCCAGACTTTGGGAAACTCTACTGGATAAATCACATTTTTTTTCAATAAACAAAAATGGGAGGAAAAAAGAAATTTATAGAGAGACTTGAGACATAAAGAAATATAATGTGGGGACCTTGTTGGAATTATCTGAATTAACCAACTATAAAAACATATTATGAAAAAAATCAATGGAACCTGAACACTGGACGTTACTGATATTATTATGAATTATTGTCAGTTTTTAGAGATAATAATGGTATGATGGTTATGTGAAAAAAAATTATCTTTTAGGGATACCACAGAAATATAGAAGAAATAAAATTCCTTGGATTTGCTTCAAAATAATCCAGGGGAGAAGGATGGTATGGGGAGCTAAGTCATCCAACTACCAGTACCAATCTCACAGGATTACAGAGCTGTTTCTCCCAACAGTTCAGTTCAGTTGTTCACTCATGTCTGACTTTTTGCGAACCCATGGGCTGCAGCACCCCAGGCTTCCCTGTCCATCACCAACTCCCAGAGGGTGCCCAAACTCATATTCATCAAGTCGGCGGTGCCATCTATTTACTGAGCATTTACTAAACAGCAGGTATAGTGCCAGTATACGCATCGCTGAGGAAGCTACACCTTAGGGCAACCAGGATTAAAATCTCTGGCTGTTGGGACTTCAGAGTCCTAGCTCTTAACCACACCACACTTACCACCACTAGAATTGCTTTGCCTTTCCACTGTTAAGATGGTTCATGTAAAAATGTTTCTCCTTAAGTTGAAGTAAAACCCATTAGGTGGCTCAGATGGTAAAGTGTCTGCCTGCAATGCGGGAGACCTGGGTTCAATCCCTGGGCTGGGACGATCCCCTGGAGAAGGAAATGGCAACCCACTCCAGTACTCTTGCCTGGAAAATTCCATGGACGGAGGAACCTGGTAGGCTACAGTCCCTGGGGTCACAAAAAGTTGTACACAACTGAGCCACTTCACTTCACAACCTGGCAACATCCACTCTGTTTTTCCTATAAACATTCAACTGTTCTTTCAATGAGTTTTCACAGAGAGTCTACTATGTGCCAAGCTCTGGGGAAAAAAAGATGGTAAATCATCTCTGTTCCCAAATAGTATCAATATAGTAGGAGACACCGACAATTACAGGCAATGACACAGTGTGATAAACACCACTGAATAAGCAAAGGCTACCCTGGTGGCTCAGATGGTAAAAGCATCTGCCTACAATGCGGGAGACCCGGGTTCGATCCCCAGGTTGGGAAGATCCCCTGGAGAAGGAAATGGCAGCCCACTCCAGTATTCTGCCTGGAAAATCCCATGGACAGAGGAGCTTGGCAGGGTGCAGGCCATGGGGTCGCAAAGAGTCAGACACGACTGAGCAACTTCACTTTCACTAAGAGACCACACAAGAAGGCCAAACAAATCAGAAGAAAAGACCCAAAGAAATAGGAAATAATGAGAAAGAGAAAGCCCTTGGAAGGACTCTTCAGGCATGTCTAAGGTGTAAAAGTAACACATTTGTGGAAAATGTTCCATAAACTGGAGCACAGTCTAGGAAACAGAAGATCCAAACCTCAAAGAGAGGCAGGTTTGAACCCTGGTAGTTCAGTCAGTGAGGAACCTGTCTGCAGTGCAGGAAACCCAGGTCCAAGCCCTGGATCAGGAAGACCCCCTGGAGAAAGAAATGCCAAACCACTCCAGTATCCTAGCCTATAAAATCCCATAGACAGAGGAGCCTGGGGGGCTACAGTTCATGGGCTCCCAAAGAGTCGGGCACAACTGAGCGACTAACACTTTCACTTTTCTATCAAATTACTGGGCCAGTGTGTGCCTAGGTTCTCTCATCTGGAAATCTAGATTGGTTTGCTTCCTCAGAGGCTGAGAATTAAAAGAGAAATGCAAGTAGCATTCAGTAGAGTACCTCAGAGCACTGCCTTTATGTACAATGTTTTCATTCTGGGGGATACATTAAAACACTGTTTAAATTCCAGTCACTCCTGAAAAGGAGATTATTTGAAGATTAAATGTAGTCCCTTTTTCAAGTGTGTGAAATTTCCATAAAATGTGTAACTTGGCTGGTAATGAGCTGCCAATCACAATGATCTGAAAATCTCTTGCTCTTTCAAATGGAAGCATTAAGATTTGTTTTGCATTCAAAGTTCTTATACGAATAAAATAAATTGCTATTTGTAAGCAGTAATACTCTCTACATTGTGTGTGTGTGTGTGTGCAATTGTTCAGTCGAGTCTGACTCTGCAACCCCGTGTGACAGTAGCCCACCAGGCTCCATTTCTTTCTCCAGGGGATCATCTCAACACAGGGATCAAACCCGTGACTCCTGCATTGGCAGGCGGATTCTTGACCACCAGCGCCACCTGGGAAGCCCTACTCTCAGCATTTAGTAGTAAGTAATTCAAAAACTCAATTTCAAGTGCAGTTATCCCAATTCATAAACTAAACTTATCAGAGATCACTACAAATGAGTGAAAAGGATGATAGCATGTAATTTTTACGGGTTAATTACTAACCCACTTTGAGTGGCGTTATTATCACTCGGTTTTAAGTAATAAAACTTATCTCCAATTTAAAAAGTTGATCAAAACAATTTGCTTCTGATTCATAATATTCATTATATCTTATTTCTTCTTTCCAGAAGTCAGCATTATCACAGAAAAAACAGCAGCCAATATTTACTGAAAGTTAACTATGTGTCAGTTAACTAAGAATTTCACATGTATCAACTCAATGAATGCCTAGAAAAATCTTAATGGTTTATACTTATTAAATGTATTTTATACCTATATTATTTTAGTGTAAGTATAATTAATAATTTTATCAATTATTTGTATTCCAGCTGAACAGAAGGAAGATTGTCAGCTTCAACTCCTCAGGGCAAATCCTGGTACTAAGTTCTAAGAATACAGATATGAAAATGGGCTAAAAAGAAAATGCATAGCCTATTATGGGCCACTAAATGATAATCCTAAAGAGAGAGAAGGAGGAAGACAATGTTTCAAGGAGAAGTAAAACTATAAGTTAGATTTTTAAATGCCGAATAACAATCTGTAGATGAGCTAAGCAAGGAAATAAAATAGCATAGTCAAGGAATAAGGGTCTGGCACTAATGAAACTAACCAAAAAAAAAAAAAAAGAGGACAGAATATCAAGCTGGAGAAGCAGATATGAGACAAGGTAATTAAAAACTTCACTTAACATGGAAAATGTTACTTGGAGTTTTATCCTGAAGAGGCGCTCAGATCTACATTTTAGGAAGTACAGATGAATTGTGATGTCATTAGAAAAATGACTCCCAAGGACTTTAACTAGAGACAAGAAACTAGAGGCAACTAGTTAAGAGGCTACTGCAACAGACCAGGCAAGAGAGTATGAAGGTCACACACTGTAAATGAGGGGATGGAGGCATATATATTTAACATCTATATATGAAAACATTCAGAATAGCTTCAATTATATTTCTATGTATAATACATATGCATTACATTATTATATTCTTTATGTGTGACATATACACTTATACATTATTCTAGTTATTTCTCTTAGCATCCCCTTGAAATGGTTCTTGCCTCTATTTTATGGATTCAGAAACTGAGGATCAGAGAGGTTAATTAATTTTGTTAAGGTGAAACAGTCAGTAACGGAGGGAGGATTCAAAGCCTGGTGTGTCTGACTCCAACACCTGCGTCTGACTCCTTCACATCTTAAAAGGTTAGGGGTAAGACTCAAGATAAAGGTTAGATGAAGACAGATGATCTCTAAGGCTTACCCAACCAATTGTAAGAAGAGAACAATCCAAACAGAAGAATCCTATTTAATCTATGAACGCCTGTTTTACTTTCAGAAAGAAAAAACTAAAGTTTCTCTAACGCACTGCTATTGAAATGAGCATTTGCTGTTACTCTGCGCCCTTTCTATTTTTTCCCCACATTCTCTCTGCTCTCATCATTTCCTTATTTATTTTGCTGCTATATTTTGGAGAAGGCAATGGCACCCCACTCCAGTACTCTTGCCTGGAAAATCCCATGGTCGGAGGGGCCTGGTAGGCTGCAGTCCATGGGGTCGCTGAGAGTCGGATACGACTGAGTGACTTCACTTTCACTTTTCACTTTCATGCATTGGAGAAGGAAATGGCAACCCACTCCAGGGTTCTTGCCTGGAGAATCCCAGGGACGGGGGAGCCTGGTGGGCTGCCGTCTATGGGGTCGCACAGAGTCGGACACGACTGAAGCGACTTAGCAGCAGCAGCATGCTTGGATTTAAAATAAGTACTTATTCAGCTCCTTATAGTTTGCTGTGGGAGGGTAGGAATAGCATATAAATAAAATCAACAGAAACCTGATTTTAATATAATGGCCTTATGATATAATCAAAAAATTGTCAATGTTTGTAATTAGTAGTCCTTACTTAAAAAAATTTTACATGTTACTTTTTTAAAGTGTGAAACTGTACTGTAGCTAACTGCCTTTAGCTTTTAGAAATACATAATGAAATATTTATAGATGAAATTATACAATGCCTGGAATTTGCTCAAAATGAGGAGAGGGAACAGTACAGGAGCAGATGGGGCCGGACTGACAGTAGTTAATGGGCTAGATGATGGGAAACGTGAAGTTCATCGTATATTTGCATCTATGCATTTTGTTTTAAATTCTCCATAATTAGAAAATTTTGAGATTTATTCAAATACTATATAAAGGAACAAAACAAAAAGGTGTATAAAAAATAATTTTCTCATTAACTTTCCCTAAAATTATAAAGTTGGTTTTCCAAACTAATATTTTGGTTGTAAAAGAAAAATTCACATTTACATTTTCGGAAGCAGTCTATAAGTGGGAAATTAATTACTAACTCAAAGGAAAACTTAAGTCAGATGGTTAGTCAAGCTTCACAATCTTCCCACTCATTAAAATAGACCACAAATTAATTTCCACTTACTAATACCACAGGATTAAATGTACAGTCTGACATATTGAGAAATGTTAGTTATTACAGATTCTTAAATTAAAGGTTTTCAGAAATTCTCAGAACTTACTGAGTTACTAATACTATGAAAAGTGTTAGCTGCTCAGTCGTGTCCGACTCTGTGACCCCATGGACTATAGCCCACCAGGCTCCTCTATCCATGGAATTCTCCAGGCAAGAATACTAGAGTGGGTTGCCATTCCCTTCTCCAGGGGATCTTCCCGAGCCAAGGATCAAACCCAGGTCTCCTGCATTGGCAGCCACTATATTACAAATTCTTGGAACAAAAACATAAAAAAAAATTGTTTTCCAAGTTTCCTTCTCTTAAAAGTGGAAGTCTCTTTATTTTATATATGTAAGAATACAGGTCAACTAAATATTCAATAGGCACTGAAGTATATGTTGATTGGATAAATAAGCAATAAGAGTATTTAGGGAGGGAATAAATAGTGGAGCAGTGAAGAGCAGAGACAGTGATTCCAGGCCACTTTTAAAAACTGGAGATAAAACAATAAGCACCCTATAGCAAGATTGGAGAAACTGTTTTTAAGGTTTGGGGAAAACTAAGCATTTGATCAAACAAGCTTCAGAAAACCCTTCTAATTCAGATTCTATTAACTGGCTGCGTGAACTAGGGCATGTCACTTAATTCCTCTGAGCTTCAGTTTCAACATCTATAATGGTGGTGGTATTATCACCCCTGCCTACATTTGAGAAAATCAAGTGGCTTATCCGTCGATGTAAAAATGTCCTGAAGATTGTAAAGCACAACACAGATGAATGATATCTATAAAGATCTAAAAGAGAATAAATGAGGGGGTAAATAATAAGAGCCTACAAAGGGGTTTGTCTTACAAACCAGAAGGGAACTTTAGATATCCTTGATAAAGGAGAAGGAAGGGAAAAACAAGTCTCTCTGAGGTACAGAGTTCAAATTAACTCTCTTTCCAACAAGAAATTAATTAATGCACATTTACGTACTGTTCTTCAAATCTACTTTAGTTGTTCTTTTATACTGCATCTTGACCTGTCAATCAGATGCCCACAAATACTCAAAACTATTATCTGGACACATCAAATGACAATTCACTTCCTTAAATGGCTCTAAGGGGCGTCCCAGGTGGCTCAGTGGTAAAGAATCTGCCTGTCAATGCAGGAGACATGGGTTCAATCCCTGGGTTAGGAAGACCCCCTTGGAGGAGGAAATGGCAATCCACTCCAGTACTCTTGCCTGGAAAATCCCACAGGCAGACGAGCCTGGCAGGCTACATTCCATGGGGTCGCAAAAGTTGGACACGACTGAGCGCATGCACACGAAGGCTATCATCAGTATGTTTCTGTATGCTTCAAAGCTACTCTCACAGTCTTGCATGGAGTTTCCTTCCACTGGATTGTCAAGTCATCAACTTTACTATGTAGAAGTGAAGTAAGTAAAGTCAAGTCGCTCAGTCATGTCTGACTCTTCGCGACCCCATGGACTGTAGCCTACCAGGCTCCGTCCATGGGATTTTCCAGGCAAGAGTACTGGAGTGGGTTGCCATTTCCTTCTCCAGAGGATCTTCCCCACCCGGGGATCAAACCCGGGTCTCCCACATTGTAGGCAGACGCTTTACTGTCTGAGCCAGCAGGCTTCCATTATGCTTATACTTAAAACAGTTGTCAACTATAAGCCACAAACCTCTCATTGAATATTCAATACTGAATATTGAACTATTTCAATAATTTCCATTCTTTTTCCTCTGATTTAAGTAATCTTAGCTTATGGTTAAAGCTATTTAATTTTGTGTTGCTGATATCCTAAGATAAATCAAGATTACTTTTTCACTTTTTTCTATATACAACTGAAGCTTATGAAACTACCTCATTTAGGTTTTTGCCTGGAGAATACCAGGGACGGGGAAGCCTGGTGGGCTGCCGTCTATGGGATCACACAGAGCTGGACACGACTGAAGTGACTTAGCAACAGCAGCAGCAGCAGCTGTTTAGCTTTAAGCATTTAGCTTTAAGTTGAAAGGGAAAGCAGAAGGCAAACACAGAGATGGCAAATTAACGCTACCTCTTGTAAGTAACCTCTCCTTCCCTTAGTCCCTTCAATCCCTACTCTGAAAACTCACTTCCATTTCTACCGCTAGACCGATTTCAACATATTTTAACATTTTTTTCGCTAACCATCCATCACCAAACAGCACAGTACCTACTAGGTTCCAGGCCCAATACTAAAGCTATATGGTGGGGTAAGATGCATTAAAGCCCTGCCCTCAAAGCATGTGTTCACCAGAAGGCAGCTCACTGTCAACAAACATTTACAAATACGATGTAAATATCAAAATGATACCAAAATAGAGGCATGTACTCCGTGCTTTGGAAATATATATTAAAAAAAAAAAAGTACTATGTGGCAAAGGTAAGGACAGCAGGACAGAAAAAGAGAAACTATTAATAGCTAGAAGTGAAGTGAAATTCACTCAGTCAACTCCGACTCTTTCAAACCCCATGGACCATATAGTCCACAGAATTCTCCAGGCCAGAATACTGGAATGGGTAGCCTTTCCCTCCAGGGGATCTTCCCAACCCAGGGATCAAACCAGAGTCTGCTGCACTGCAAGCAGATTCTTTACCGACTGAGCTATCACAGAGAGCTAGAAAGGAGACTTTAAATTTCTTCGGACATTTTCTTTTTAGGATACCAGATGTATTTAAGTAATTCAGTAACCAATTTACCACCATTCACTGAACTACATCTTGACTCGCACCCTACAGGGCAGAGGCTTGGTGTGAAAGGATGTAATCCCTCAGATTACCCTCAAAGCTTTCCCTCAACACACAAGTATCACCACCAACTCCTAGTCCTTCTTTCTTCCCTACTCTCCAACTACTTAAGCACTTTGTCTTACCTGACACTCATTAAAATTACACCACCATATGTATGTGAAGGTACCTTCTAAATTTTGATAAACTTACAAAAAGATATGGCAATGATTACATGGTCTACCTTCCAGACATCTTATGAAGTCTTTCCTTTAACCCCCACTGTGACTAGAAGAGTAGATACTCAATGAAATGTCTGATTTAAAAATCTCTGGTGATACATTAAGAATTACTTATTACACCAATATTTAAGTATCTCATAAAAGCTAAATTAAAACCAATTCTTCAGCATTATAATCTACACAGGAAGAAGTAGTAGAGTGGTTAAGAGCATGGACATCAAAGAAAAACTGCCCAACTTCTAATCTAGTCCCCGCATTAATTAGCTTTGTGACCTTAAGCAAGCTTCATAACCTCTCAGGGCCTCAATCTTCTCAACTATTAAATGGATAAAGTATTACCTAACTCCTAGGTCAATGTGAGAGTAACTGAGTTGGCATAATGCTTAGACCAGAACCTGATACACCCTAAGGGCTAGACTCTTTAGTAGGAGCAGCAGTGCTCATATCACATCATCAGAAAACCTGTTTATTTTTTAACCAGTCTTCTTAGTCACAAAGCTCTTTTACAGAAGGTGTTTTTCAGGAGCGGAAAGAGCAAGGCTGGTAGGATTTCCATTTCGGGGAGTCACACTCAGTGTTTAATACCGGCTCTGCCATTAGTCAGCTATAGGACTACAGACAACTAAGTAACTAGAGGCAAGTTATTCACCTCTCTGACCCTCAATTTCATGATTTGTAAAATGCAATAATACCACCTATACGCCAGGAATGTCCCAAGGACTAGAGAGTCAAGGTGCTTGAAGCAACAAGCACAGTGCAAGGCACACTCTTGAGCTATATCTGTTCCCCTCCTCCACCCCCTCCCTGGAGTATCTCATCTAATTCTCATCCCACCATTATGAAACTCATGTGAGATTGAGACATGTTGAAAATAGCTGAATACTTGCAAACCCCAAACCGTTCAACCTAATGCTACCCCCATTTGCAAATGGAGAAAATAAGCTCAGAGGTTAAATGATTTACTCAAAGTCATATGCACGGTTTAACTGATGGAGCTAAAACTTAAAAAAGATAATTTTTTATTAAAATTGGTTCAGTGAGTCCTGCTCAGAAAGGGGGGGGGGTATACTAATTACAATAATACGTGTAAAACTACTGTAACCTGCAAGTTTTTGTTCTGCCATATCAAATCCCAAAATGATGATGTAGATTTCTAAGAATCTGTCAATCTTAAAAACTATTTGCAGTGGACTGCTCTGGTGGTCCAGTGGTTACAATTCCACACTTCCACAGCAGGGGGCACGGGTTCATCCCAGGTCAGGGAAGTTCAACAGACTGCACTGCACAGCCAACACACACAGACACACACACACACACGGTGTCTATGTGTGCTGTAGAAGTTGAGGGTTTAGTGAAAATTAGAGAAAACTAATATTAAAGAAAGCATTAACTACACCAATTCAAAACCTACAACTGGATCTAGTTAGAAACTCCACTAATTAGAAAATTCACAAAGCAGCTGAACATCAAATATTCATCCTGGTGAAAAGTTAGCAGTATTCAATACCACCGATGAGTTGTTTGCCAAATATACCAGAAGAGTTGCAGTCTATGTAAGCCCTTCGGTTCTCGAAATAGTGGAAACAGAAAAAAAAAAAAAGCAAAGGTTTTTTTTTCTAATAGTAAGAAATATACTATTGTAGTAACATTATATAACCACTAAGTGTATTTCTACATATTCCACAAGGATAGGATTCTATCACACAAACCATATTTGGGGTAGGTATCTGTCCAAACATGAAAGCTCCTATAAAAACGCACCACACTAGTAAATAAAACAGCAAGCGTTAACACAACAAGGCCCCATCTAAGTGGTGAAATCTTTCAACAGTATCAAATATTTACTCTGACTGGTTACAAATCTATTTGACTGTTTTCTCCACTCTGTCTCCTTTCTCCTTGATATGTCATTCACCATTTCCCCCCCTTAAAATGGCATGAACAACAAAATAAGGATAATGAACAGAAACCGGGTCTGGCAACAGATTTACAATACAACAGTTTTGTTCTAATCCTCTTACTGGCCTCTCCTGCAATTATGTAATCATTTCATGGCAAAAGCTTACAAGGAAGGCTCTTTGCCGACCCTGAAATAAAGCTGCAGGGGGAAACAGAAGTGGGGAACAGGTAGCCTCGGAATTTGCTACATTTCCGCGAAGCTAAACTGTCTGCATCTTCCGAATCACCATTACCTGAGCGCTCTTCATTTTCAAGACTTTACCCTTTAGCCATTATAGACTTTTTTTTTTTTAATCCCATAACAACTGGCAACTCTTCACGTGCTGCAGATTCCATCTAACACCATCACTTCCCGAGTCCATTAAACTCTTTTCCCTGGGCGATCGGAGCGAGCTATCCACGCTGGAAGGGTAGTGTAATTACAATTATGTCTGAACAGCTCGCCTCAACTCCCCGAAACAAAAGTCAGGCTGAACTGAGCTGTCTCCTAAGGCGCCGGTTCCTGACCACCAGGTTTCGCCGAAACCTCCCAAGGGTGACCTCTACGCCTTGGCGCCCTGCCCGGCTCGCCGTCTCCTAAGACCCCCGGTCCGTGCCTACTGCCTCACCCGGTCCAGCTCCCGCGCGGCGCCGGCCTCCAGACTTGTTCGCGAAGTCTCTTTACACCCTGCTCCGCAAGCCCGGGCCCTCAGCTCCGGCCGCGCGCGCCCCCCCGACAGGTAACCTGGGTCTGGCTCCACTCCTCGGGCGCTCGGGACGGCGCAGTTAATGAGTAACGCGCCCGAGGGACGGGGGAGGAGCCGCCGCCGCCCGACGCCCACCAGCGGCCCCAAGGGGCGCCCACATGCCCCCAAGGCGCCGAGCCTCCGCCACCGCCTCCGCCGGAGTCCGCGAGCCCAGGCGGGGGAGCGCGCTCGCCGGGGCCAGGACAGCCGGGCCGGGTCCGCGCGCGCCGCGCCCTCACCTGCACCTGCTGCGGCCGCCCCTCCAGGCCGGCTCGCGGGAGGCGGGCGCGCGAGCACTGAGGGGGGCGGTGTTCCGCGTCCCGGGCCTCTCCCTCCCGCCGCCGCGCTCACCTGACTAACCTACCACCGCCGCGGCCCGCGCTCAGGGGCGCTCGCAGAGCCGCACACAGCGCACGCCGAAGCACTCTGAGGCGGAGGAGGACGGCTGGCCGACGCCGCTACACTCTACCGCGGCGAGTGCACGGCTGGAGGAGCCGCCGAGGGAGCGCGGGACTGCGCCTGCGCCGGGAGCCCGGCCCGGAGCCTGGAGCCGTGCGGCCCCGCGGAGGGAAGGCGGGGCTAGGGGCGGGGAGGGGGCGGGGCGGGCGTGGGGCCGGAGGGGCCGACGCGCTCCCGCGCCCCCTGGCGCCAGGCGGGGCTTTCGCAGGTGTTGGGCGCGGGCCCCAGGTGCCTTCGCGGGTGGTTTCCTTGGGAACCAGGGCGAACTGGCGCTGAGCCTTGTTGCCCTGGGCTTTACAGACGGTCTCCGGTTCACTTCGAGTTTGTTGGGCTCTCCAGGAGTCGGAAGAGGAACCTTCGATGTGAGTTGAGGACCACTATATCCAACCTGAGACTCGGCGCGCATGTGTACCTTACAACGTGTGTCTGTTTGTGTGTGCGCGTGCGTGAGTCTCTGGGGGCATGGATGGGAGGAAGGGGAGTCTGATGGAACTTAGATCCTAGCATTCCAGCAACTGTTAGAGCATTCGAGAATGTCGTGTCTGTACCTACCTTCTCTCATCTTTCGTGTCAACTTTTATCAAACTTGCACCCCACTTTAGGTCCTCCAGAAAGGAAACATGAAACTACAAACCATGTTTCCGAAAATCTGATCGAAAAGAGGCAGTCACATCAAATATGCGTCTCTATGTTTAGTCAAAGAGATACAGGCAGTTTATGCAATATGTATATTGAGTAGGACCCCCATTCTGTATATTGATGCCATCTATTAGCGGCAATAAAGAAGAGTAGGTTATGTGTATGGCTATAGGAATCAGGATTCCTGGCTTTGAGGTTGGCATCTACTAGCTGTTGTCAGTGACCTTGAGCTAGTTGATCTCTAATAGCCCCAGTAAATGGGGATAATAAGACTACCCACTTCAATAAGTCGTTAAGAAATTAAACGGTTTAATGTATGTAAAATACTTAGTGTACTTCATGACACAGTGCCTAATGAATATTGTGTATTTGTCTAAGTAGCTAAGTCGTGTCAGACTCTTGAGACTCCTTAGACTGTAGCCTGCCAGGCTCCTCTGTCCAGGGGATTTTCCAGGCAAGAATACTGGAGTGGGTTGCCATTTCCTTCTCCAGGGGATCATCCTGACCCAGGGATTGAACCAGGGTCTCCTGCATTGCAGGCGGATTCTTTACCAACTGAGCTAGAAGGGTGTGTAATGAATATTATCTGTTAATAACATTATTACTATTATCATCCACCTATAATAAAAACAAACCTAGAAACTCACTATTTACTCTTTTGTACTCCATCTCCAATATATCAAGTCTTACCTATTCTAATTCAGAAACAGTTCTTAAATCTACCCCATCTCTTGTTTACTGGGACTAGACATGATCTCCCTCATGAGGGAGGTCGGTTCTCCCTGAGTCCACTTCTCTCCCTTACACCATGTCATTCATTTATCAAGTGTTTATTGTGTTCAATCTGTGTACCTACTACTCGACTTGGGAAGAGAGAAACCATTACACACAATCTCCATCATCCAAGGACTCAAACATAGTGAAGAAAACAAATATGTCAATAATAACTAAGTAAAATAAATAACTGCAACAGAAAGTAGTCTTTCCCCGAAAATGTATTATTTAAGAAATTTTTCTGGTGGCCAATAACAGAAATCCATTCAAAGTATAAGCAGAATGGGAGGAATTACTTTAAGGATATAAAGATTGCTCTCAGAATCCATGGGTAGGGGTGAAAGAAGGCTTGGGAATAGTCTGAAACCTGGGACTGAAATGTTGTGGAGAAGCTAGGAGGTCCTCTCATTGTGTCTCATCTCTCTTTCTCTTCCCTCTTACTGCAGATTATTTATGTACCTGTATAGAGAAGCAATAAATAAACATTTGTTTAATGGATGGCAATTTGTGTAACTGTGAAATAAACTGGACCCAAAGCCAATTTTCAAAACATTTCCTTATAAGTAGGAAACATGTTAAAATGACTTTTTTGTAGGGGATCATACAGTTTAGCGTCTAAGTCCTTTTAGGCTTTTATCAGTCCTTTCAGCTCTCTGATTTTTTCAGTTGCCTATTCCAACATCAGAAAAAGGATGTGAAATACAGAGGTGTCCATAATTGATTCCATGAGAGATATATTATAGACAACTGTTATATACATGAGTTGTGAAAGCAAAATTTTATGTGACACAAGGACTGGCCCACAAGCAAATATTTTGCTAGACAAGGAAATGATAGACTACTTTCTGTTGCAATTAAAAACTCGTAAATTAAAAAAAAATAAAAAAAATTCAAAATAACAAACTTAAGCAAAATAAAATACATTCCTCTCATGTAGGTTTACACAGTGCAAAGTTGATATGGTGGCTCTCTGATCAACATGGACACAGGCTTCTTCTGTCACATGGCTTCACAATCCTGAAGGTTCAGCTTCTACCATCAAGTAGGCGGCTCAAGCTCCAGCCATCACCTCCTTATTCCAAGCAGCAGAAAAGCAACAGAGGCTAAAAAGAATATCCCTCTACTTAAAAACACTTGCAGAAGTTGTGTACACCACTGTACTTACACCTTATTGGTCAGCAGTCAACTGTAAGTGATGTTGAAACATACAGTTTCTATTGAGTGGACATGTGCCCAGCTAGAAATCAGTGGTTCTAGTACCAAAGAAAACAGGAGAACAGATATTGGAGACAATTAGCAATATCTGGTTCATCATTCCGTATCAGACTTAGGATGAGAGAAATGGTGTTGGGGGAACATATAAATAGAGCAAAGGCATCATAAGGAAAACATGATTTGATGAACACTGTACCTGAGACAAGTGCAGGTAGATAGATAAGCCTGGAAATATGGAGGATCCAGTTGTGGAAGATCTTAAATGCCAGACTGAGGAATATAGAATTTGGTTCAGTAGTCAGAAGAGGGTTTCTGAAAGATGTTGAGATGGAGAGTGAAAAGATCAAACCAGTGCTTTAGGAAAAGTAATGTGGCGGCAATGCCTGGAATGTACTTGGTGGGGGTGGGGAGGTGAGAAGAGGCAAGGAAAACAGCAGCTATTATGAGATAGTAAGTGCCTATACTGCAGTGAAAATGGGAAAGGATGAATTTCAAAGAATGAGTTTGTCAAAAAATGCAACAATTGAGTAGATGTCCTCTCTCTCTCACCCTTCCTCTCTCCTCCTCCTTCTCTAAAGTTCAGAATCATTCTACCTGTTTGAGGTCAGCACAATGATTTTATTTGGGAAAGTACCCTTCCACCATGTTCAGTCCAAGTGACCCATGTAAAATTGAATTCCCTGTCCCCACTTCCAGAGTAAATATGTGACCCAGGCTTCACCAGTCAGAGAATCTTCCTGATCTCTGTGATTAGCTCATGATAAGCAAATGACTCAAGCAGGGCTGATAAAAAGTCAATTCTGAGACTTTGGGGAAATTTTTGGGGAAAGTGAATCTCTCTATGAGGATTGCTGAGACCATTAAATGTAAGCCTGAGGCTACTGACAGTGATCTTGCCACCCAATGGAGAACCTGCTTGAGAATGGAACTAATGGGGAGAAGGCAGGGCTGAGAGATGAGAAAAGCAAGAGTAGGCCCTGAAGACATTATTTCACTTCCTAGGTCAAGCTGTGACTGAAGCTGGAGACCCTGAACTTTTCAGTTATATGAACCCGTAATTTTCTCTTTGCTTAAGACAACTTGTATTGTGTTTTCTGCCACTTGCAAATGAATATACAGAAATAAAGGCAAGCATGATAATTCCAAGCCTTAGAAAGAGTACCATCTACCTTTGTCATACATAGTATTAAAAGACCTGGCTCTAATAAGTTTTATCTGTTCCAAAAAACCAACTCTACATTCAAAGAGAGGATGTTCGATATAGCTGGGAATGTTCACCATGCTATGAAAACTCTGAACGTAATGAGAGTCATAAAACACGGGAGCTGGAGGAGAATATTAATTCATCTCACCTCCTCACCTGTTTTCACAAATGAGGAAACAGACTCAGAAAGATGAGATTTACGCAGAGTCACAGAGCTAATGTATGCTGGTCTTGAACCCAGGTCTTTGGAATACTAGTCTATGTATTTTTGGGATACTAGTCTAGTAGTCATTGTATCATTCTGACACTTCAAAACAGGACATCTAAAAAATGCTTTCAAATACATTGGAAACACATGTATTACTAACAACTTCCCATGAAGCAACTGTTTTGAAAGGATAATATTCAGTGTGAAAGCCTGAGGGTGCTGACAATATTCACCACATTCTTGTGAGGGTAGATGGTCTTTCTGCACAATGTTGCTGTGACTCATGCCATTATACAATTAAGAGAAACCAACCATGCCATGTTGCCCATTAATACTGGACCTGTGTAGTTGCCCAAGCCAAAATTAGACCTGTGTGTTTTGATTGGATACGAGGAAGGTCGACCTTCAACAGCATTTTGTTGAGTGAAATAAACCCAGTCAATACCCTTCTCTTTGATAATATGAATTTGAAAATAAGTATACGTAGGAAGAGTGATTATTCAAGCTCAACTGGTGACCCAAAGCAGAATGAACTATCCTTTATGAGGCCTATTAGTCATCCTCATTATAGGAATTCTGGAAAGCCATATGTCCTATAATATCTAGTAGTCCCTGTGTCTTTGCAATAATTCTTTAAGCATTCATTCCCTTATTTACAGAGTGTCCCTTACATGCCAAATTCTGATTTAGATGTTGGGAATATGACAATAAGAATAAGACAGTGACCTGGCCTTTATTGCTCTTACATTCTAGTGGAGGAGACAGTCAGTACAGGAATAGATATATAACAGCATGTTAAGTAATGAGGCACGCTATGAAGAAAAGTAGGGGACTCATTACTTCATGAGAACTTGGTCACATGGCCAAACATGGCTGTAAAGGAAGGCTGGAAAGTGTAGTCTTTACATTGAAAGTCATTTGCCCAGGAAAAATGGAGAACTAGCAGTCTGCCACAAAGAATACCGGGGTTGGGAGCGGAAGAGAAGTCACATGCACTGTATATAACATGTCCACAAATTAACAAATAATCCACCATATGGTTAAGTTGACCCTAGTGGAGTCCTTGCATGGTTGGTCACATAAATTGTAGATAACTTGTATTCCTTGAGTCAATTTTGGGGGGTTCTGAGGCTATCTGTCTATTAGGCCCTATTTTTATGTAGCCATTCATCAGTATTTACTGCATATCATTAGCTAAATACCACTCAATTGAATGGATCACAGAGTATTTTTGAGGTAGAAATAAAAATGTTTCTCCATTCTCCAAGGAAACTATTCCTCCTCAGTTCTTCTCTGTTGCTACATATGTTATTTCAGCCAGTCTTATCTATAAAAACAATATCTTTTCTATTACACATATCATGAGTTCTCATGTAAATACCCATGCCTTTATAATAAACCAGTCAGCTAATAGTATTTAGTAGCCATTTACAAGGTGTGATTATTGAACCACCAGCATCAGAATCACCTAAGGTGTTTGTTTAGCCAAGGCTTGATGACTTAGAATCTGAGGACTGAGACTAACTGCTAAAGTTTGTAACAAACACTGAAAGCAATTCTTGCAATACTAAACTTTAAGAATCAACCATGAAGGCTATGAGGAAAGTAAAAGGATACCAAAAGGGCCCTACAATCTAGTTGAGATAATATAATATATACATAAAACAGTGATTTTTAAAATGTGTTAGGAGAAATTTCCAGAATTAAAATGAAAGAGTAAATACAGCGTCTTCTACTACTCTTTCTACTCTAAGAAATTATCCCGTAGCAAAGATAATGACACACAAGAATGCCAAATCCATTTCCACTGAAAACAGGAGACACCTGAAACCCTGAACTACAATATATGGGAGGTACAGTGAAGGGCAGGAAGACTGACAAACAAGATGTCGGATGACTACAGACCTCAGAAAACATCAACAAAATATACTTAGACTATTAACTTAGGGGAAAAACCAAGACTCTTTCATTTGAAACAAGAGAATAAAGGATGTGTATTGGCAGCAATGCCTCCCCTCAGCCTGATTTATTGTGAAAGAGAAGTAGGTAAAGGCACAGTTGGAAGAGGAATAATTCAGACATGCCATATATGCAGGAAGCACTCTGTTTCTAAGGCAAGATGGAAAAGATGGATTCTGAAATGTGAGCAGACCTGCAACCACCAGTTCCTCTTAGAAGCAGAAGCTGAAGGAACCCATCCACATAACCTTTGTGTCATGAGAATCCTGTTGGGCTGGAACATGGTTGAGCGGGGTTCTCTCCTCCTACAAACCTTTTGTAAGTTGCATATGTTGGAAAACTTTTCTTTCAGAGATGAATAGCCAATCAAAAAGGAACCAGCATGCAAAGATACTATAAGAAAAAAAGAGAAAGGAATAGGACATAATGGCAAATTAAAATTCTCATTAAAAGAAATGTTGCCATTAATGGATGGACCTAGAGATTGCCATATTGAGTGAAATAAGTCAGACAGGGAAGGAGAAATATAGTATGACGTCCCTTATATGTGGAATCTAAAAAGAAATGATACAAATGAATTTATTTACAAAACAAAAATAAGCTCACAGCGAATGAACTTATGGTTGCCAGTGGTGAAAATTGGGGGTAAGGGATATTTAGGGAGTTTGGGATGGACATGTACATACTGCTGTATTTAAAATAGATAACCGACAAAGACACGTGGAACTCTGCTCAATGTTATGTGGCATCCTGGATAGGAGGGGAGTCTGGGGGAGAAGGGATACATGTATATATATATCTGAGTCTGCTGTCCACCTGAAATTATCACATTGTTAATTGGCTATACTTCAATATAAAATAAAGTTTTAAAAATTAAAATTAAAAAAATGTTGCCATTAAGCAAAAGAAATTTTTAACCAAATGTATCAGTTCGGTTCAGTAACTCAGTTGTGTCTGACTCTTTGCGACCCCGTGGACTGCGACACACCAGGCTTGCCTGTCCATCACCAACTCCTGGAACTTGCTCAAACTCATGTCCGCTGAATTGGTGATGCCATCCAACCATCTCATCATCTGTCGTCCCCTTCTCTTCCTGCCTTCGATCTTTCCCAGCATCAGGGTCTTTTCCAATGAGTCAGTTCTTCGCATCAGGTGGCCAAAGTATTGGAGTTTCAGCTTTAGCATCAGTCCTTCCAATGAATATTGAGGACTGATTTCCTTTAGGATTGACTGGTTTGATCTCCTTGCAGTCCAAGGGACTCTCCAGAGTTTTCTCCAATACCACAGTTCAAAAGCATCAATTCTTCAGCGTTCAGCCTTCTTTATGGTCCAGTTCTCACATACGTACATAACTGCTAGAACAACCATAGCTTTGACTAGACGGAAATGTATAGCTATAAATTTAAAAAGCTAAGAGTGCAACTTGGAAGAAGATCTTTGAAATGAATTTCTGTTGTTTATAAGCTACCCAGTGTATGAAATTTTGTTATAGTGACCCGAATGAGTTAAGACAGCCAGGGTTATTTGTGGTGGTGGGGAGTTGGAAGCACTCTGGTAATGATCACCGGGAGAGTGAGTAAGTAAAAACTAGTAAATGCATAGCATGCAGATGTATGCCACATTGGAAGCAACTGGTTAGATCTAAGCAACAGATTAGATCTAACTGGTTAGGACAAAGCAACATGGATGGATCTTAAAAATGTGATGCTAAGTGAAAAAAAGAAAAAGATATATGATCATTACCATGTATGTTCATTAAAAAGTATATACATATAAACAATGCACATTTAACAAAAACACACTAAATGATATACATTTAACATAGGTTTGTGTGAATGATTGCCTACAGGGGATAGGAATATGAACAAAAAGGAAGAAATAAATAAGACTGGCCTTGTATGAGTCAACTATGTTAATATGGCAAGCACTAACAAGTATGATTAACTCAATTTTCCTCTCTTCACTTGAAATTTTTGAAAATAAAGCAAAATCACAAAAAGAATTCAAATATTAATTGAAAGAAGTAGGAGGAAACAAAATTAAACTATCTCGTAAATGAAGGCAGGCTTGGAAATAGCACAAAGGAAAATAAACTCTTATTAAGGAAAACAACAGAAATAAAATATTTTTTAAGTGTCAGGGAATACCAGATTGAGAAAAGCAGGTAGAATGAAATAGAAATAAATGAACTGTTTAAAAAGATTAGAGAGAAAATGATGTAGATGCCAGGGAGACCAAAGAAATTCAATATATGAATAAATAAGAAAGAAAACCAAGAAAATAATATAGATATTGAGACAGAAAAGAAAGCTTACATAAATATTTTGAAAGACTTTCCAGAAATATAAGAAGACCTAAATCTGTAGATAGAAGGGTCATATAGTACCCCAAACAAACAAACAAAAAAAAATGAGATAGAATAGTCTAAGACATAATCTAGTGAAGCTAATAGATTTCAAAGCTGATGAAAATCTTTTGCATAGAGAGATAAAAATAATCAAGATCTCTATTGGGGGGAACAATCATAATCTGAATCAAAGGATTTTATATCCAAGAATTCAATACCAGAGAAACTTATTCAAGTACAAATGTAATAGACAAGATTTTTTAAAATGCAAGCAATATGGTTTTCATCAGCCCTTTTATAGGACATTAGTAGAGGATGAACTTTAGCCAACCATGAATTTAGAAAAAAATTTAAAAGCTGGCAGTGATCCTTGAATCCATTTATCTGTAGAATTAAGTCTAAAGCAAACTGTGAGAATTACGGTCATAGAAGAGACTGTATTTTTAAAATCCTGACAATACAGCAGTAAAACAGCCAACAGAAGAAAGAGAAAAGAAATAAGGTAAACATCACCAGATTCAAATACATAAAGCAAGAACTACAGAAATTCAAGAAGAAACCATGAACAGAAACCATGACTAATTATGTCATAGAAAACAGCAAAATGAGTAAGGATAGAGAAGACCTAAGTAACACAGTTAATGAGGTAGGTTATATGCATACATATATACATATGTATTTTTACATTTTTATGTAAATGTATAAATATATGTGAATAAGAATACATCTTCTCCTCATTTACCCATGGACTAGTCAGAAAAATTGGATATGCATCAAAATGGCTTTCAGCTGAGAATTTTGTGTCTCAGCTCCCTTTTAGTACAGCCAGTTTCTCTTTTATTTCCTTTACATATTGAACTTCCAAATGTATTAAAAAAAAGTTTGAAAATCACTGTGACAAACACACTTAAACAACAATGTAAAAATATTTATTTTATTTTAAATTTAGAATGTACAGTCCATGTGCCCAATGTATGGACTGGAATGCTCTAAAGTAAATGACCTAAGTGACCCCGATTACAACAGAGACATTTTCAAAGGCTATCTCTGCCAGTAAGGAATTTGAGAAGTTTGGTATAAATATGGATCTTTTTTATATGTAGGGTACCTGTAGTGAAAGAGGGAGAGGGATGCTCCAATTCTAATTTATGACAAAGGAGACGTCTGATGCTCCTTGGATCATTCGTCGGGCAAATTTGTGACTTGAGCTATATAAGAAAGATTCTTTTCCTGGTGTAAGAATGGAAATTATCGTGGTTGTTAACATTTGTTGTGCCTATGTTCTTAACCATCACCAGATTGGACAAAGACAAAGCAGTGTATGCAGTTTGGGTTTATTTTAATGAAGTCAGAAGGCTAGGTTATGGGAACCTGTTAAAGAGATGTTTTGAGGTCGAGGACTTTGGGGAAGGAAAGGACTCTCAGAGGCCCAACTTGCTCAACATTCAGGGGCCCAAGAGATTGTACTTTCTTGTTGGTCTGATGAAACATCTGAATATACTGAGCTTGAAACCACAAGGGAAAGGAAGGGCTCTTGTTTCAGGAAGTGCAGATCTCCGGCTCTACGCAGCCATGTAAATTGAGCTCATGGCAACTTCTCTGAGCTTAATGGAATTATAGATTTGAGGAGTTGCTGTACTATTTTGGTAGAAGTAAAGTCCAAATTTCAGAAGACACATATTTTAATAACTATGAACCATACTTTAACTTTCTGCCACTGCTTTTGGTGCACAAACCTCAAGATGTGTTTGAATTACCAAGTATCTCTCCTATCTATGCAGCTTGGTTATAAAAGAGATTTAATTTCACAGACCCAAAAGGAAACTGTGCTGTCAAAAAAGACACAATTATAATTTGAGAAGTGGCGTATGAGTCACAAAATTGTCCTAAATTTCTGTCCACCTGGCTCCTTTTAATGAAACCTCTGAAACCTAGGCTGATAACAACTATCAGTAACACAAATATGGAGTAGAAATTCAGGATTCACTGATTAAATACTGTCTGACATCTCAAGAATTGTTCAGTTGCATACATAATGACATTGTCACTGACATAATCAAAATTAATCAACGAGTTTTGCTTTAGGTAAATATTTTTCAGGACTGGAAATACTCTGACATCATTCCCATGTGAGATATATCTTGCCAGACAAGCAGACACTTTTGGCTGCAGGGAATGGGCATCTGTCACCAACTGCTTGAGCCAGCAATGCTAGCTCAAGGCCCAGATGATTCAGATCATTGTAGAATCTGACCTTGAGGAAGCAGTGTGGGAAATATCTGAATATTGCTTAGCATGATATTTTATAAAGAGTAAATGAACAATACAAATTCTTAATTAGTCTATCTCTTGGGGTCTTGAAATTCCCAGCATATTATAATTATGTGGCTTTGAGTAAGCCTAGCCAAAAGTGAGTCATCCCTAGTTTTAAAAGGCTATATGTGCATTTTTATTAATAGTTGACTAATTTTGAAAGGTTACTTTTATATTATCCTTAAAAATTGATAATTTTGAATACCATCAGGAGAGAATTCAGGCTACACTCATATGAATTCCTCATTACCCATAAAATATGAACATCATTACTCTAAAGAATTATAGAGGACTTATGGTGAGAACCTACAACGGATGTACAAAAACCAAAAAGAAAATTACTCAAGCATATTGCAAAAGAAAATCATCAATTCACAGCAGAAAAAACAAAGAGAAGAAATAAACAGAGAAGAACTACAAAAGCAACTAGAAAACAAGTAATAAAGTGGCAAATAAGTACATAACTATCAATAATTATTTTAAATGTCAATGGACTAATTGGTCCCATCAAAAGACAGAATGGCTGATTGGATTAAAAGAAAAAACAGGACCCATCTATATGCTGCCTATAGAATACTCCCTTTAGAAATAAAGACACCTACAGACTGAAAGTGAAAGGATGGGAAAAGAAAGCAGGGTAACAATACTCATATCATACAAAATAGACTTTTAAACAAAAGCTGTATCAAAAGACAAAGAAGGCCATTATATAATGCTAAAGACATCCACACAAGAAGAGGACGTTACACTTATTAACACATATGCACCAAATACAGGAGCTTCCTGGTGGCTCAGCTGGTGAAGAATCTTCCTGCGATGTAACCTTGGTTCAATCCCTGGGTTGGGAAGATCCCTTGGAAAAGGGAACGGCTACCCACTCCAGTATTCTGGCCTGGAAAATTCCTTGAAATATATAGAGTAAATATAATAGACATAAAGGGAGAAGCTGATAATTATACAATGCTAGTAGGGGAATTTAACTCCCCACTTACACCAATGGAATAGATCATCCAGACAGAAAATCAATAAGGCAACAGTGGTATTCAATGACACAGTAGATCAGTTGAACTTAGTAGATATCTATAGGACATTACATCTAAAACAAGCAGAATGCACATTTATTTAAGCAGTGCTCCTGGAATGTTGTCCAGGATATGTCACATAGTAGGCCACAAAATAAGTCACAACAACTTTAAAAAGATAGAAATTATATCAGGCATTTTTTCACAATATAAAACTAAATCAACTGCAGAAAGGAAAATGAGGAAAGTACAAAGACATGCAAACCAAACAACATTCTACCAGTTGGTTGATGAAAGAAATCAGAGAGGAATAAAAAAAATACCTTGCAATAAATGAAATTAGACACAACTTCCCAAAGCCTATGGAATGCAGTAAAAGCCGTTCTAAGAGGGAGATTTATAGCAATACACACCTTCCTCAAGAAAAACCTCAAATAAACAACTTCACCTACCACATGAAGGAATAGGGAAAAAAAAGAATAAACAAAGCCCGAAGCCTGAAGAAGGAAGGAAATCATAAACATCAGAGAAGAAATAAATAAAATAGACACCTAAAAAACGATAGAGAAGACCCATGAAGCTAAGCTGTTTTTTTTTTTTTTCTTTTTAAAGATAAAATTTGATAAACCTTTAGCCAGGCTTACCAAGAAGAAATGAGAGAGGACTCAAGAAACAGAATGAAAAATAAAACAGAAGTAGCAGCCAATACCACAGAGATAACAAAAAAAATCATAAGAGAATAGAGATGCTGCTCTGGCTTCCACTGGGGTCAGTGTGACCACTAGGGCTCAACAAATGAATCTCCTGGAATTCCAGACAATGTGGGAGATTATCTTCGGGGCATCTCCTGCTTCACCACCAGTAGGAACGACTTCCAGAGGAACTTGATCCTCAATTTGGAACTCTGCTGCCAGAGTAGGGCTGGCCAGGAATTTAAGAGACATTGACCTAATACCACTTCAGCCTGGGATGGGGCCATAAAGACACGTGGAACCCCGGTGCTGTACTTAAACCTTCCAAAAACACAGCCTCCAATCTGTGAGCATCGCAGGACTTGCTCTGATGGCAGTTGAAGTTTGATTCCAATGGACACCTTCCCTTCTCGGCCTGACTTTCTTTTCTTTGCTGAGTCTACTCAGAACATCCCTCTCTGGCCAGCAGGCAGGTTCCAGCTAAAGCGCTGTCCTCTGTTCTGTAAAGTTCTGTGGTGGGGGGTGTGTGTGCTCAGTCTTCTCCAACTCTTTGCAACCCTTTGGACTATAGCCTGCCAGGCTCCTCTGTTCATGGGATTTTTCAGGCAAGAATACTGGAGTGGGTTGCCATTTCTCTCTCTAGGGGATCTTCCCAACCCAGGGATCAAACCCATGTCTCCTGTGGCTCGTGCATTGCAAATGAATTCTTTATCTGCTGAGCCACTGGGGCCCTGTAAATGTCTGTACATAGTTCTTAATTATCTGCAGGGGATGATCTTTGGTCTTGTCCTGAGGAATAATCTAGGGGTATTTTAACAAATTAAGTAAAGCTCTCCCTGTATGCAGATAACACAATACTATACATAGAAAATTCCAGTCTCCACCAAATAACTATTAAAACTAATAAGTGAATTCATTAAAGTTGAAGGATACAATATTAGTATACAGAAATCTGTTGTTTTGTATACACTAAAAATGAACTATCAGAAAGAGAAAGCAAAAAAAATCCATTTAAAATTACATCCAAAAGAGTAAAATACTTAGGAATAAACTTAACCAAGGAGGTGTAAGAACTATATCCTGAAAACTATAAAGCCTGGTGAAGGAAACTGAAGAGGATACAAAGAAGTGGAAAGCTATTCCATACTCTTGGATTCAAAGATTTAATATCATTAAAATAGCCATACTACCCAAAGTAATTTATAGATTTAATGCAATCCCTATCAAAATACCCATGACTTTGGTCACAGAACTGGAACAAATAATTCTAAAGTTTATATGGAACCACAAAAGACCCTGAATTGCCAAAGAAATCTTGAGAAAAAAGTGAACAAAGCTGAAGGTATCACCCTTCCTGACTTCAGACTATACTGCGAAGCCACAGTAATCCTAACAGAATGGGACTGGCACAAAAACAGACACATAGATCAATGGCACAAAATAGAGCCCAGAAATAAATCCATTTGCTAAGTTGAATTAATATATTAATAATAAAGAGAGCAAGAATATACACTGGAAAAAAAAAAAGACAGTCTCTTCAATAAGTACTACTGGGAAAACCGGACACCTACATGTAAAAGAATGAGATTAGGACATTTTTGGGACTTCCCTGGTAGTGCAGTTAGTTGACAAGAGTCCACTTGCCAATGCAGGGGACACGGCTTTGATCTCTGGTCCAGGAAGATGCTGCAGAGCAACTAAGCCCATGCACCTCAACGACTGAGGCCACACTCTAGAACTTGCGAGCCACAAGCTCTACTGCAACTACTGAAGCCTGTGTGCCTGAAGCCTGTGCTCCACAACAAGAGAAGCCGCCACAAGGAGAAGCCCATGCACCACAACAAAGAGTGGCCCCTGCTCACCACAACTAGATTAAGCCCATGCAAAGCAGCGAAGACCCAGTACAGCTAAAAATAAATAAATAAAAAATTTAAAAATAACATTTCCTCACACAATATACAAAAATAAACTAAAAATGGATTGAAGACCTAAATGTGAGTCCCAAAACCATAAAACTCCCAGAAGAAAACTGGCAGAACATTCTTTGACATAAATGATAACAATATTCTTTTGGATCTGTCTCCTAAGACAAAAAAAAAAAAAAATTAAAAGCAAAAATAAACAAATGGGACCTAATTAAACTTAAAAGCTTTTGTACATCAATGGAAACCATCAACAAAATGAAAAGACAACCTACTGAATGGGAGAAAATATTTGCAAATGATATGACCAACAAGAGGTTAATATCCAAAATGTTAATATGTAAACAGTTCATACAACTGTTTATACGATTAAAAAAAAAAAGCCCATCAAAAAATGGGCAAAAGGCTTGAACAGACATATTCCAAAGAAGACATACAGAAGCTAACAGACATGTGGAAAGATATTCAAGATCACCAACTGTTAGAGAAATACAAATTAAAACAATGAGACATTAGTTCACACCTGTAAGAATGGCTAGCATCAAAAAATTTACAAATAACAAAAGTTGGCTAAGATGTGGAGAAAAGGGAACCCTTGTACACTGTTGGTAGGAATGTAAATTAGTGCAACCACCATGGAAAATAGGATGGATGTTCCTCGAAAAACTAAAAGTAGGGACTTCCCTGGTGGTCCACGTTCCAATACAGGGAAAGCAGGTTTGGTCCCTGGATGGGGGACTAAGATCCCACATGATGCAGGGCAATTAAGCCCATGTATTGCAACTACTGAATCTACACACCACAGGTAGAGAGAAGCCCGAGTCCCACAACAAAAGATCCTGCAGCCACCACTAACACTTGATGCAGCCAAATAAACAAATATTAAGAAAAAAAAAAAAACTAAAAATAGAACTACCATATGATCCAACAACTCTACACCTGAGTATATATCTGGAAAAAAAAAATGAAAACACTACTTTGAAAAGATGGAACACTTCAGTGTTCATTGCAGCACTACTTGACAATAGCCAAGGTATGGAATCAACCAAGTGTCCATCAACAGATGAATGGATAAAGAAGGTGTGTTATACATATATAATGGAGTAGTACTCAGCCATAAAAAAGAATGAAATTCTGCCATTTGTAGCAATGTGGATGAACCTATAGAACATTATGCTTAGTGAAATAAGTCAGAGAAAGTGATATCACTTACATGTATAATCTAAAAAATAAAAATAATACAAACAAATGTATTTGACAAAACAGAAACAGACTCACAGATATAGAAAACAAACTAGTGATTACCAGTTGGGAGATGGAAGGGAGAAGAAGCACATCAGGGGTATGGGATTAAGAGAAACAAACTACTATGAATAAAATAGATAAACCACAAAGATATATTGTACAACACAGGGAATTATAGCCATTACTGTGTAATACCCTTGATAGAGTATAATCTATAAAATACTGAATCAATATGCTGTATACCAGAAACTAATATCATATTGTGAATAACTATGCATCAATAAAAAAAGAAAATAAATATTTTAAAATAATAATTTTGTCTTTCCTTTTGGTCTGATCACTGTTTTACATAGTTTCATGCATATTTTGATTTTTATTCTACAGCAGGTCTGTGATTAAGATTTTCTGAGGAAGAAATCCAAAGAGCTGAAGAAGGAAGAATATTTTGTATTCTGTAATACAATAAATAGGCTTTAATGGGGTTAGTTGACTCTTAAAATGGATCTATTAAATCAAGAAAATTACAGATTTCAGAAATGCCATACTTAACCATTTTTAGGGAAAGTGGGGGAAGGGTACCAGAGATCAGAGGCTGTAGCAGTGGCTGGAAAGGCAGGGAGACAGGCTGCCCAAGAGAAGGGGAAAAGCAGATGGAGTCCCTGTTGCTTCCTACAAGGGTCATTACCTTCAAACCTGTCAAGATGTCAAAGCATTAACAAGATTAAGAAAAAAAAAAAAAACCAACCATAAGGTAAAAGAGTTTTCCTCTAAAACATAGAGGTATTTTTTGATGTAGGATATGTAAAATTTCCCATGAGGTGATGCTTTTCTTATTAATGAACACTTTAACCACCCCACCCCCCAACCTCCGCACCCGGCCAGTGTCAGGAAATCACAGTATCCTCCTCAATTTCTCACCCCTAGGCCATTGCCTGACTAGTTATATCTGCCTAAATAACAGAGGTAGGGAAACCCAGGCTGGGCAAAGTCAGAATACATAGAATTTCATTTTTGTATTTATTCAAGACACTTATTCACTGACAAGGTAACTCAAATGGAAAGGCTTTGGGCATATGCAAAAATGGAAAGTGATCTCCGCTGAGGGCAAGGAGCCTCCTGGAGAGAACTGTGCCTTACCAGTGTCGCAGACCTGCATTTGAAAAGCCAGCAGGTTTCAGTCAGCGACAGAAGCCCAGGACAGCAAAAGCCTGTGCAAAATGCAATGGAACGTAAGTAATGCAGCCACAAGGATCAGATCAGTAAAGCTCCAGACAAGTGTGGAGACTGATTTTAAATAAGATCTTTCTTTTCAAATTATTTTTAGCACTTTAGACATGTCCTCCAGAAAGACTGTACATGTTCCTTAAGGGATATTACTGTAATGTGGGAAACTAGGGACAGCTTGAATGTCCATCCAAAGGAAATAAGGAAATGGCAAAATCAATCATGACATATCCACTCTCTGGATCTTAGGCATCTGCTAAAAGAATGTGTTTGATCTCAAAATCCTGAGAGGGAAAATGGCTATTTTTTTTTTTAACAAAACAAGTATCAGAACAATGCGTATATGATTCTAATTTTGCAAATTTTCTGTTTTGGCAACATTGCCATTTTGTAAAGCAAGTGTATTAGATGCAATCTTTGTGCACCTTCTCAGATTTCCTTTACTGTCTCTTTTTTTGGAAGATAACCTCAACACCTCTATTGCACCTTGACCACAACCATTGCCTTCACTGAACTCCCTGAGATGGCTGGGGTTCAATGAGACCTTTGGCCTGCATAGCTCTTGCTTCCCATACACTGAATCCTGTTGATATCAAGTCATCACTTGAAATGCCAGACTGTTACATAAAGGAATTTTCTTCCTGAGTGGCTGCCAAGGGCTGAAAATATGGAGAGTTACCCCTAGTTTGGGGGCTTCCCAGGTGGCGCTAGTGGTAAAGAGCCTGCCTACCAATGCAGGAGACATAAGAGACGCAGGTTCTATTCCTGGGTCAGGAAGATCCCCTGGAGGAGGGCATGGCAACCCACTCCATTATTCTTGCCTGGAGAATCCCATGGACAGATGAGCCTGGTGGGCTACAGTCCATAGGGTTGCATAGTCAGACACAACTAAAGCAAATTAGCATGTACACATGCACAGTCCCACTATGAGGGGAGATTTGGCCAATGGAAAGTGAGAGCCAGGAGGCATGTGAACAGAACAACGCCCTCCCCTTACTCCTTGTAGCGGACCACTCTGAAGTGTGATTGCTTCTTGCAGCCTTTCCAGACATACCTGCTGCTCACCTGCTATGTCTCTGCCAGGCCTGTTGTGAAATGTGGCCAGAGCAGTGACACATCCCATCACATTGCTCTGCATCTTTCTTACCCCACTTCCGTTGTTTCCTCACCTTCACCAACTTCAGTGTCATGTTCCAAGTCAAGTGGCCACAGGTTAACCCTTGCTTCTGCCTCTCCAGGCTAGAAGACCCAGTCCAAAACCACAAGCAAACTAGATGTTAAGGCTCTATGTACATTTGTAGTGACGGTATCAGAATTTCATAGAAATAACCCTTTGCTTGTAAATTCATAGACGTGCGGAGACACTTCAGATTAAGCAGTGGTTAGCTGTTACTGTTTACATTTTTAACATGTATTACTTTTATATATTTATCTAAACAATAAATTAATACCATAAAGTCATGCCATGTTAACAAGCCTAGCACATGATTCCCTGCTTTACTCCTTTGCAGGCAATATATTATTGTATTTCTCAGGCAATATCAGTTTACAATATTCTTAAATCTTTTTAACTGTGTGACAGTTGTTCCCTTGTCACCTTGGGAACATGAGAGACAAGCCAAAAAAGTCCAGAAAAGAAGACCAATGCCATGATATCATGAAGGCTGTGCATTAAGCAACAGTGAAGACTCCTTTCCCCAAAATTCTGGGTTTGTGAGATAACAAATGTGCTCACTGTTTAAGAAAATTTAAGTTGGGTATTCTGTTAGTTGCCTTAAAACCATTCTGGGGGATTGTTTATATATGTATGCATTTGTGTGTGTATCTGACTTTATGCATATAATAATATATATATATTACCATGAGATATGTGGTGTCATAAGAGTTAATATTTGTCTTATTTAACCTTCATGTCCTCAGCTCCTAACATGGTTCCTACACAGTGTAGGAAGTCAACAAACACTTCTTGAATTGAACTAACAAGTACCACTCATCTTAATCTGTAATTTGCATAGTACACATCCAGTGGGAGGCTATAACATAAAGAGAAGGTAAGGTACACAAAATAAAATCTGAATCACTTCTCATCCAAAAAGCTTAAGCCTATCAGTAAAGTTAACAATAACAAAAACTGCATTATTTAAATCATATCATAGAGCACTGTCTAAACGATAGCAGCAAAGTTTAAAATGGATAAACAACAAGGACTAATGTATAGCACTCTGCTCAATGGAACTCTGCTCAATGTCATGTGGCAGCCTGGATGGGAAGGGAGTCTGGGGGAGAATGGATACATGTATAGGTATGGCTGAGTCCTTTTGCTGTCCACCAGAAACCATCTCAGCATTGCTAACTGGCTTTATTCCAATATAAGGAAAAAGTTTAAAAAAAAAAATAAAGGATAGCAGCAAACTGCAGTGAGAATTAAAAGATCACACTGCTGTTATTTCTAGATATAACCAATTAAAAACAGCTCGTAAAAGAATTCTGTTTTGGGTAAGGTAATCATAGTATTTGAAGAGTACAAATAGGATAAGACACCAGAATGTAACAAGGCATCAACAAAGAGTTAAGGTGGGTGGTGGAAGCAGTTGTTACCCCAGTGAGAGCTATCATTTCATGATCTAGATCAAGGCCCTCATCCTAAACCCAGTCTGTCAACCCTTGCCTTTTGTAGCTTCCGAATTGCAATAACAAAACTTAGCCAACTTTAAATTACAGACATGGGTGGGAAAAACAGTTGACACAGACAAATGATATTCATTTATGCAATTTTTATTATCCTAGCACAACGTGCCAGGGAATGTTCTAAGTGCTTGAGATTCAGCAATGAAGCAAAGAGACAAAAATCCCCACCCACATGGAGTGTATGTTCTAGAATTGGAGGGGATGGGTTGGGAGGAACAGTAACCAAAAATTTCAGACTTCATTTTAGTCCTTCATGTCCTAGCAAGGCTAGCTCTGAAAAAACTTGAAAAAGCAGCAAGGTTCTGTTGTTTCCTCCCCCACTGTCTGGCCTGTTTTGCACCACGCTTTGCAGCTTCCACATGGCAGCTCCTAACTACCGACTCAGGATGATGAGTCTGGTCAACTGAATCTCAGAAGGTCTTGAGACAGAGCCTGCTAATCTATTGCTGTTTTGTTTTGTTTCTAAAATGCTCTCCAGATGGTTCCAATGATCAGCCAGCCTGTTCAGTTCTCTCTCTCCTCCTTCTAACCACCCAGCAAAATTTACCGAATTTGTGTCTTTTCCCACAAATATGCTCACTGCATTCCACGGCAGCGCTATTAGCTCAAACTCACGTGTTACCGTATTTTAATAACTTCCTAATACTGAGGGCCTCTGATATTTGCAGAGTGCTTTTGTATTAACAAGAGCATTTCCATGTGTGGTCACCCTTTGGTTCACACTCTTACCCCCAGAGATGGGCAGGGCAGGTTTTATTTCCCCCCTTCTACCCTGGAGAGACTCAGAGTGACTGAATTGTTTGCCCAGGATCGTTCAGCTGGGAAGAGCAGAGTTGGCTCGGGAATCTTTCCAACCTCTTAACCTTACTGCTTTCACAGTCCTTTGTGCTGTTCTCTGCAGATGAAAATTTGAACTATTTTGATAATATTTCATCACAACTCTAATGGTGGAAATGCTAGGCACCAGAATGGGGTGACAGGAAAAAATTCTAAGGCATATATCTTTGCTATGTTAAATCAACTAGACAGATTTTCTGTTCCGCCTTCAGGTAGAAGTAATGCTGTCAGAATCAGTATCAAGTAACAGATATATGACTAGTTAGACTAAGTAAGACAGCCCGTGTTTATTGGCAACTGGGCTCCTTTCTGTCCCTTTGAGTACTGCTTCTGGCTCCAGGAACCATCTGCCCTTCCCCCACACCCCTCCACTCCAAGCGTAAGTATCCAGACATTACCATTCTTCCCTACCTCCTCCCCACATCCAATATTGCTGGAGTGACCATATAACTTATTGTATGGACCACAGCAATTTGGAGAGAAAAAGAGGACACAACAGATTAAAAACTATGTCAGGACAACTTGTGTAAAACAGGACCCTACTCATCACCTCCAAATAAAAGGAGAAAAAAACTAAAAAAAAAAAAAAAACTGACTGAATTAAAGTTTGTTCTTCTTTCTTGATCTGCTTCTGATAAAGGTGCCAATACCTACAAATGTATCTTATGTCACACAAAAAAGAAAATATTCCTGAGAAGTTGCATGCTATATGATGCACAGGAAAGCTAGCAAGTTAAGCATGTGAGTATGCTCAATCATGTCCGACTCTTTGCAACCCCATGGGTTATAGTTCCTCTGTCCATGGGATTTCCATGTTAAGGAAACTTGTGAATTCTTTGGAAATGTAAAAACACTCCTTTCATGATGCACCTTCTCATTACTTACCTAAGATCGTAAAATTTAAATTTTCTATAATAGCTTCCTACTAGATAGTAATCTATACTGTCCAGTTCGTTGAATAGGATATTTAAATCCCACACAGATGCTGTGGAGCAGCATCATATGGATCACATCTACCAGGAGTCTGCCTTGTCAAGTCCTGGATCAGATCCACCCTAGCAACAGAATCCTTACTTGTACAGAGTTTGTTTTGTGTTTTAATATTGTAAAATAACATACATTCATTGTGGAAAATATTTAATATAGACAAGTTCAAAGCAGAAAAACAAATCACCCTCAATCACCACCTCTCAAGTGACTATTATTACATTCTGGAATATTTAATTCCAAATACTTATATCTATACAACTTTTTTTACTTTATAATCATAGCACATATAAAATGTACCCTGCCTTTCACTTAAATATTATTCCTTCTATTTCTGGTGTTATTATAAATTACTTATAAGCATGTGTGTGTGAGTCGCTCAGTCGTATCTGACTCTTTTCAACCCTGTGGACTGTAGCCCACCAGGTTCCTCTGTCCATGGAATTCTCCAGTCAAGAATACTGGAGTGGGTAGCCATTCCCTTCTCCAGGGGATCTTCCCGACCAAGGGATCAAACCCAGGTCTCCTGCATTGCAGGCAGATTCTTTCCGGTCTGAGCCACCAGAGAAGCCCATGTAATCATAACCTTACGTAAGTAATCTGTTATGTGGAGAACATCTTGTTTCTTTAACTATTCCCAGATTGTCTGGCATTTAGGTTGTTTACAACTACCTCTTCTTTCAACTACTTCTCCATTCAAAAAACAAAGACCATGGCATCTGGTCCCTTCACTTCATGGCAAACAGATGGAGAAACAATGGAAACAGTGACTTTATTTTCTTGGGCTCCAAACTCACTGCAGGTGGTGACTGCAGCCATGAAATTAAAAGACACTTGCTCCTTGGAAGAAAAGCGATGGCCAACCTCGACAGCTTATTAAAAAGCAGAGACATTACTTTGCCAACAAAGATTCGTCTAGTCAAAGCTATGGTTTTTCCAGTAGTCAAGTATGGATGTGAGTGTTAGACTATAAAGAAAGATGAGTGCCAAAGAATTGATGCTTTTGAACTGTGGTATTGGAGAAGACTCTTGAGAGTCCTTTGGACTGCAAGGAAATCAAAGCAGTCAATCCTGAAGGAAATCAATCCTGAATATTCATTGGAAGAACTGATGCTGAAGCTGAAGTGCCACCTGATATGAAGAACTGACTCATTTGAAAAGACCCTGATGCTGAGAATGATTGAAGCCGGGAGGAGAAGGGGAAGACAGAGGATGAGATGGTTGGATGGCATCCCCGACTCGATGAACATGCGTTAGAGCAAGCTCCAGAAATTGGTGATGGACAGGGAAGCCTGGCATGCTACAGTCCATGGGGTTACAAAGAGTTGGACATGACTGAGTGATTGAACTGAACTTCATCTTATAAATAATGCCATAATAAACACTTTATTCTAAAAGTTTTCTCTGTACTTCATGTCATTTCTTGAAGTTAGATTCTAAAAACTGAAATTATCTTAAAACATATGAACATATTTAAGATTCTTGTTACATATTACAAAAGCTGTCCAACAGGTTTTTATCCAGTTTACAAATTTTTATCCATATTCAACAATGATTATGACCCTTAGCAGCCTAGAATATTTTTATATGTAAAACATGATTTTTTTTTTTCTAGAGAGGCTTAGCTCTCTCCCATATCCCGGCTAACTAATTGTATATTCTATCCCATGAATTGTTTGGCTGCATCATTTGCTCACCAGAATTTTTACTAAAATCACAAACTAGAAATATGTATAGTATACCTTAAAAAGTTCTTTATGTTCAGACAATAAAAGTAACAAAGATCCACTAAGAATTATTATATGTATAACTGATTCGCTTTGCTGTATCCCAGGAAACTAACATAGTAACACAAGTATACATCAATAAAAATTTTTTTAAAAAAGAATTATTACATGGATTATGGAATGAGAATAATATACAATTTTCTACAGAGAAGGATTT
The DNA here is from genome assembly GCF_019320065.1 of Cervus canadensis. Lineage (NCBI taxonomy): Eukaryota > Metazoa > Chordata > Mammalia > Artiodactyla > Cervidae > Cervus > Cervus canadensis. The sequence goes on along the minus strand of NC_057410.1, from coordinate 13,299,616 downwards.
AAACATAAGTATTTAAGCAACAAAATTATGAAATTCAGTGAGATGTTATTAATTTCCATCCTCATCAAGAGTTGACAAATCTCTGAGCCAAGGAGGCAGTGAAGACACTGCTCTTAACCCTGATCAGTGTGTTATATTCTGTATTCATAGTCTTATTAGTTTCCTGACCTCCTCTGTGTTTGAAGGTTTAATCCTTTATGTCTCCTGTAGTAGAAGCTGAAGCAGGTGTTATTGGCATCTTTACAGATATGAAAACAGGGGTTCAGACAGACATGTAACTAGCTCAAGATCACGCAGCTGGTAAGGAGTCAAACCCTTTCTGATTCAAAAATCTCATGTTTTTTCCATTAAAGTGCCTTTAACCTAACATCAGACGTTTAAAAGCATTCAGGAAAATGAGGAAGCAAAGGACCCAAGAAATTTACTAAAATAGCAGCTATGAAGTTTTAGAGATTCCTTAGCCAGGCTACACTGAGCATCAGTAACAAAAGCACTCCTTTGCTCTACATCATAGTTTTCACTTTTATAGAAATTCCTGCCTGCTTCAGCTTCATTCTCTTAGGCACTGTTTTACATGAAAGGTAGTACTGCATGGTGAGGAAGCGTGCAGGCTAGGAAATCCACGTCTGCGTTTGAACCCCAGCTTTGCCATTTGCCACCTTGTAGCCTGGGAACGTTACTCAGGTGCTCAGTACTTTCCATTTCCTCATATGCTAAAAAACAAAAATGAAAAACTCTGCCACACAGAGTTTTAAGGAGGAGTAAATGACATATTACATGTAAAGCACTTTAAGTCTGCCTGGCACATGGCAAGTATTTGAGTAATGATACTTGTTGTTGTCATTATATGTATTAACTCATTTAAACTCATTAGAACCCTGTGACCCATGACAACTCTACTGTGATCCCCTTTTTACTGATAAGAAAACAGAGACTTTATACAAATTATGAAAGCATAATGTAAGGCGCTATTCAAATCTCAAAAGGATCCCTGACTGTAGGGATGAACCAGATTTGGAAACAAACAATACAATGTGTTTCCACATCAGTGAAATACAAACAGTTAAGGGAAGTAAGTTATATTTTGCATCGGAAACAAAATTAAGTAACATTAGACCCTAGCATATAAAGCTCTTTTGTTAGAATTGAGTGGGCAAGAAATATTGTAGAGAATTTTAAATAGTTCTCTTTCTACCGTGAAGTTGTGGAAGAAAAAGACCATCACTAATCTTAGAGGATTGACAGGGATGTTGACAGATGCGGACAGTCTCCTCCTTTGTGCTGTTTAAATACCACTTATCTCTGTTCTCAATAGGCTTTAATGCTTCGTTTCTGATGCCTATGACTCATATTTGTAAATAATAAATGTATGAGACACATATTTTGTGCATCAACATACACTTTCATTTTGAATGAAAACACTTTTCTTTTAAACAAATCAATCTTTATCCTGAGAACAACCATACATCAAAACCCCAGGGAAAGTCAATATAACTTCAATATGTTTATGAGCATTGTCCTTAAGAAATACAACATTAATGAAAACAGTTACTCTTATCTTCTTTCTCCTACTTCCCAAATGTAGGGGAAGATCTTACCAAGGGATGGTCTCCCGTTGGGTCCTAGGAACTCCAGCCTGACTCAGGGGGACAAGTCGGCAGGGACCGGAGATGGTTGCAAATAATGGAGACCTTGAAGGGTTTGCCAATGAGCTGCAATCCATGTGTGAGACGCCTAGAGAAAGAGGAGATGGTAGTCAGTGAGGAAAAAGGGAAAATACAGACATGAGGGAAAACAAGGGGAATGGACACAGATAGAGGACTAAAATGGTATGAAAGCCAGCAGACAGCTAAACTTCACCTATCTCAAAAGAAAATCAGGCTGTTGAAGAGATCCATGGGCTACGGAAAAGATAAAATAGTTTATTTCTAAGAGTACTGAACTGTTAAGTCTGAGCTGAGAGGTATAATGTATGGAGAAAATTACAAAAATAAGCCTCTTAGGTAGCCTGTTGCTTTGTGTTTACAATAAGCACACACTCTACTGGACTGCAACCAATTGACTTATCTATATGTATAAACTTGACCTGGGGTTTCTCCTACTTTTCATCTGGTGAGTGGTTTAATCACTAGGACATCTATCTATGTTTGCAGATTTGCAGAAGTGAATGTTATCATCGAACAGCCTGGATGTGACCTGAGTATTTCCTGTATAGTTTAGCTTCCTAGATTCATTTCAGCCATCCTAGAGCTCCCTGAGTTTCAAATTAGTATTGAGCCTCCCTGAAAAGTGAAATAAATATTGGGTAGAAATAAAGGGAAAAGATAGAGAGGGGTAGGGATGGAGAATGGGCCTTGGGAAGGGATCAGGTTTGCTAATATACCTCAGAAAGGATGAATCTTTTCTCTGACAAGACCCTCTGAACACTGACCCCCAAAATTCCCTGGGTCTGTGCTATCTCACGCTTTTGTATACATAGAATGGGGCTTCCCCAGTGGCTCAGTGGTAAAGAATCTGCCTGCAATGCAGGAGATGCGGGTTTGATCCTTGGGTCAGGAAGATCCCCTGGAGAAGGAAATGGCTGCCCACTCCAGTATTCTTGCCTGGGAAATCCCACGGACAGAGGAGGCTGGTGGGCTACAGTGATGGAGTTGCAAAGAGTATGACACGACTGAGCATGTACACATATACAGAATGTAATTGCTCCCTGCCTGACAATGGCTTGTCTGTATGTCTGTCTCCCCATCTAGACAGTGAATTTCTTGAAGGCAGAGAAGGAGTCTTATTCATCTTTGTACTCCTAGCTCCTAGCACCAAGCGTGGTGCATGACTGCTACTCAATATCTATTTGTTAAATAAAGGAATCAAATGCTCGAATACATTTTCCCCTTTGAAACATTATTATTTATGAAAAACGTTTTAAAGCCTATAAAATAAGCTGGAATGCATTGTTTTGTGCTCAAAATCCCTTCAGTCTATATGTAAGTCAATGGAAATTTATGTGATCTGATTATTTATAATGTCACCAAACCTCCAGAATTGGACACAGACTGGAGAGCAAACCCAGTTAAAAGAGACAGAGGGACATACGAGTACTTTGCACAGTGCGTGATACATTAATATAAATAAATTTAAAAGCTATTAAAAATACGCATCTTAGAATTAACCCTAAAGTAGGTATTGTTAATTTGGGGTCCATGGAGCCTTAGCAAGGCCAGGCATGGACTTCAGAGGACTTGTCTATGCAACACACACATAAAATCAAAGTCAAAATTAGGTATATGAATGTGCATTTTGCAAGGGAGATGATGTATAGCTCTTGTTAGATTCTCAAAGGTGTCTACAATCCAAAATACACAGTCTGTTATTGCAAAGAACAACTTGTAGAAACATGAAAAGAAATATGTGTGAGGATGTTCATCACAGCATTGTTTGAAGGTAAAAACTGGAAGCTATCTAAATGGACTTCAATAAAGGGGGTCAAACACCTACATAAAATATGTGTGATCTGCAGTGTGTATGTCACAGCCCACTGTTCAGTAAGAGAGCTGATTGCCACACGGCACACATCATGTGGTCTCACTTATGAAAAATAATATGCATGCGTGGGGAATTCCTTGGTGGTCCAGACTTTAGGACCTGGTGTTTTCATTGCCAAGGGTCCGGGTTTAATCTCTGGTCAGGGAACTAAGATCTCATACAAGCCAAAGGTGCAGCCAAAAAAAAAAAATGCGTGTGTATCGAGACATAGAATGATTCTGGAAAACAAAATGTTAATAGAAATTGTTGATTAGTGGAACTTGGGATATTCTTGCCCTTCCTTTTTATACACTGAATTATTTGAATTTTTATATTGAGCACATTGTCAACTTAACAATAGTAGTGTTTTCTGGAAGTGGAGGGCTTATTTAGAGAAATGGAAGAGAGACAGAATCACAATAGGCAACTAATAGAAAGTCGGAAATTGTTAACCTTAATGATGGCATCAAAAAGATCACTGATCCATGGCAAGTAGACAGCAGAGTAAGATAAATTGTAAGGTTGATGCTGCGTGGCAATTACTCTGTCCAAGTTTTCGTGCCCTATGTTTGCGGGCTCCAACTCTGTGACCCATCAGGCTCCTCTGTCCATGGGATTCTCCAAGCAAGAATACTGGAGTGGGTTGCCATGCCCTTCTCCGGGGAATCTGTCCAAATTTAGGCAGGGTTTAAAGGAAGTGGCAAGTGGTCTTAGACGATCCTATCTTCATCTAGCTTACCGTAAACTGGTTTTCTGTGAAGACACAAGAGCTCCATACAGGAATAAGACGTGTGCAAGATGACGTGTGCAAGAGGCAGAGGTAATTGCATATTTTTATGCAACTTATCACATGTGGCTGAGCCAGTCAGCCCAGTCTGTGGCAAGACCAGTTCCTGGAAGAGCTCAAGTTGCTCATCATCTGAGTCAGACTAGACTCTTCTTTCCTCTTCAGAGGACAAAGATCTACTTTCAACCTTATGTTTCAAATGTGAAACATTCATTTACGAGATTCAAACCCTTCTTGGAAAGACCATGTGCGTAAGGGCTTACATTTGCCAAAAGTAAGGGCTGTCCCTTCAGTGCGTCTTCACTGAACCTCTCTGCTTTGCTGTCATAGGAATCTGCCTCAAAAGCCATGTATTTTCAAAACTTTCCTACATTTGGTGACCCCAGATTTTCACATCCTGGAGCAATGCACCATAGTAATATTTGAGATGGGTGAGAAAACTTTTTTCTGTCAAGTAAGAGGTTATGAAAGGGAGAGCAGATAATTTTAGGAAAGACTATACATCAGAAAACTGAGTCTGGAGAATGATTCACTTAAAACTATCCATGACCCTTTACCTCCTGGAAACTCTCATGTCTGCTCAGGGGTATGTGCAGCTCAGCTTGAAGGCCATTGCTTGAGTCCACCTCATTTATTCACAGGTATGGAAGCTGCAGTTCAGTGCAGTGGCCAAGTCAAAACTAGAACCTAGGTCTTCCAGAATGCTGACTAAAGGGATTTGGGCTCTATGACACTGCTTTTATTGTGACCTTGGATAAATCTTTTCCCTCATTGAGGTTTATTTTTCTCATCCCTAAAATGAGAGGGATATACCAGCGGATCTTGAGTTAGATACTTTTCCTTTTTTTCTCCCATTCTCCAGACTTCTCCACTCTGCTCTTGGTCCCAGAGTTGTATATGTTCAAACCTCATCACTGGACTCCCTTGACTTCTAGCTTCTGGGTTGGGTGCAGCCAATGGGAGGCCCTGGCATGAGCTTGGAAGGCAGAGAGGGAATAAGAGTAGACCATTTGTTCACCCGGATTTCCTGCCTGGTTACCATGGGCTGTTCACATCTTGCCCCTGAAGGCCATAATCTTATCAGGAGTTCCTTCAAATTGTTTCCTGTATCATATTTACATACCTCATAATTTTTTAGAACTTCCTGGCCTTTGGACACCATAAGATGCTCCAGGCTCAACTTACATTTTCCTTGGAATCAATCATTTCTGCAAGAAGCCCATTAATTCTTTGTCTGGTCCTAGTACACATGTAGTTTCAGAATTCCTGACCCATTGTGTGTGTTAATCTCTCAGTCATGTCTGACTCTTTGTGGCCCCATGGACTGTAGCCTGCCAGGCTCCTCATGTCCATAGATTTCTCCCAACAAGAATACTGGAGTGGGTTGCCATGCCCTCCTCCCAGGGATATTCCCAACCCACAGATCGAACCTGAGCCTCTTGCATTGCAGGCAGATTCTTTACCATCTGGACTATGGGGAAGCCCCCTGACCCATGCTGCTGACAGAAAAATTTTTACCAATTAGAGTCTACTATTTGTGCATAGTTGGGTCTTTAATCTGACATCATATGGTCAAAACATTGTTTTTCAAACTTAGTTAATTTTTCCCCAACTTCTTTCACATGGTCATGATATTCATTTATAAGACAGTTGCATCTATTTGTTACTCTTTGTATTCTAATTTGGGCTCTCCCCACATTCTGGTTGATTTTAGTTATTTATTTTGGGGCTATTTTGGTTCTAAGTGTGAGAGCCATTCATAGAAAGAATAGCAGGTAAATGTCCCTCCCTCACCCCACTACCCCATTCCCACTTCCTCACTCTTTCCACTGCCCTCCCATCCCATGCCTCAGTAACCAGTCTCATTAGGTTTAATTCTTCTTATGTTTCTTTTGCACAAATGAACAAGTACATGTATATTTTGTTACTTCTCCTTGTGCCTTTCATGAAAGGAAGCACACTATAGGAACTCTTTTTTTTGTTGTTATTTAAGTACAATTCACATAATATGAAACAAATCATTTCAAAGCATGAAATTCACTGGTGTTTGGTATATTCACATGTCTTAAAACCACTATCTCTCTTTTGTTCCACAATTCCACCACCCTGAAAGGAATCCCCACACCATTGAAAAGTTACTCCTCTTTTCCCCTCCTTCTAGCCCCTGCAAAAACTAATCTGTTTTCCATCACTGTGGATTTACCTATTCTGAATATTTAATATCAATGGAATCATAATATGTGTGAACTTTGGTATCTGGCTTCTTTCACACAGCATAACATTGTGATGCCTGTCCACATTGTAGCATATATCAGTATTTCATCTCTTTTTATGGCTGAATAATATTCCATTGTTTAGATATACCACATTTTCTTTATCTATCCATCAGTTGAGGACATTTGGGCTGTTATCATCTTTGGCTATTGTGAAGAGTGGTGCTGTGAATATTTTTGTACAAGTATTTTAGTATCTATTTCAGTTCAGTTCAGTCGCTCAGTCGTGTCCGACTCTTTGCGACCCCATGAATAGCAGCACGCCAGGCCTCCCTGTTCATCACCAACTCCCGGAGTTTACTCAAACTCATGCCCATCGAGTCGGTGATGTCATCCAGCCATCTCATCCTCTTTTGTCCCCTTCTCTTCCTGCCCCCAATCCCTCCCAGCATCAGGGTCTTTTCCAATGAGTCAACTCTTCGCGTGAGGTGGCCAAAGTACTGGAGTTTCAGCTTCAGCATCAGTCCTTCCAATGAACACCCAGGACTGATCTCCTTTAGGATGGACTGGTTGGATCTCCTTGCAGTCCAAGGGACTCTCAAGAGTCTTCTCCAACACCATAGTTCAAAAGCATCAATTCTTCAGTGCTCAGCTTTCTTCATAGTCCAACTCTCACATGTATACATGACCACTGGAAAAACCATAGCCTTGACTAGACAGACCTTTGTTGGCAAAGTAATGTCTCTGCTTTTTAATATGCCATCTAGGTTGGTCATAACTTTCCTTCCAAGGAGTAAGCGTCTTTTAATTTCATGGCTGCAATCATCATCTGCACTGATTTTGGAGCCCAAAAAAATAAAGTCTGACACTGTTTCCACTGTTTCCCCATCTATTTGCCATAAGTGATGGAACCAGATGCCATGATCTTAGTTGTCTGAATGTTGAGCTTTAAACCAACTTTTTCACTCTCCTCTTTCACTTTCATCAAGAGGCTTTTTAGTTCCTCTTCACTTTCTGCCATAAGGGTGGTGTCATCTGCATATCTGAGGTTACTGATATTTCTCCCAGCAATCTTGATTACAGCTTGTGCTTCTTCCAGCCCAGCGTTTCTCATGATATACTCTGTATATAAGTTAAATAAGCAGGGTGACAATATACAGCCTTGACGTACTCCTTTTCCTATTTGGAACGAGTCTGTTGGTCCATGTCCAGTTCTAACTGTTGCTTCCTGACCTGCATACAGATTTCTCAAGAGACAGGTCAGGTGGTCTGGTATTTCCATCTCTTTCAGTATTTTCCACAGTTTATTGTGATCCACAGAGTCGAAGGCTTTGGCATAGTCAATAAAGCAGAAATAGATGTTTTTCTGGAACTCTTGCTTTTTCAATGAACCAGCGGATGTTGGCAATTTGATCTCTGGTTCCTCTGCCTTTTTATCTATTTAGTATGTCAAAATATAGTTCTAGGAGTGGAATTTCTGGATCACATGGTATTTTTAACTTTTTGAGGAACCACTAAAATATTTTCCACAATAGCTGCATCACTTTACATCCCACCAGCAGCACATGAGGGTTCCAAGTTCTCCACATGCTCACCAGCATTTGTTACTGTGTGTGTTTGTTTTTAATTTATACCCATCCTAGTGGGTGTAATGTGGTATCTCATTGTGCTTTTGATTTGCATTTTCCTAATGACTAATGATGTTAAGCATCTTTTCAGGTGCTTAATTTGCTATAGATATGGTTTGTTTTTTTTTTTCCCACCCAGTACATGCTGGAAATCACTCCATATCAATTCACAAAGATTGTTCATATCCCCTTTGCACATGCATAGTAGGTGAATTTTGTGGATTACCATAGTTTATTCAACCAGTTGCCTAAACATGGATATTTAGGTTTTTTCCAACATTTTTCAATTAAAAATAATTCTGCATTGAAAAACTTGGTACATATGTATTTTCATATTACTGGAGGCATTCTTCAGGGTAGATTCTTCACACTTCGGGTGGTAATGGGATTGCTGGCTCAAAAGGTAAGTTTGAATGTATTTTTGTTAGACATGAATGAAGTTAGCAAGGAACAATACTGTTTCTCTTAAATAGTTTAATGATAAATACAAGGATTGAATCTCAAGAGGAAGAAAAAACTCAGCTAGTTGTTTATCATGAGAGAAAGGAAACTTGTATAAAAGTTACTTTTTAAAGATAATCTTGTGTGCATGCTCATTTGCTCAGTCATGTCCAACTCTTTGCAACCCTATGGACTGCAACCTGCCAGGCTCCTCTGTCCATGTGATTTTCCAGTCAATCTTATCTTATAATAAGATAACTCTACACTAAGGGAAAATAGTTTTTTTAGCACTCAAACATACCTCATTTTCCTAAGGTTAGGATTTACATTTTTATAGAATTCCATGAGGTCTAGTAGAAGCTGAGTCCTAAGTATGCTTTTATGCAACTCATTTTTGTGTTTTTAATTTAATTTAATCTTCACTCTGTGTGAAAAACAGGATTAGAAGAATCATGAATCATTCCAAAATTATCAGGGTATGTAGGAGTGGTAAGGAGTGAAAAGAGAAGATACACTCAATTCTCAGCTTACTTCAATTTTCAAGTCACAGAAATATTGAAATATATCAGAATGAGTTCTGAGATACCACTGTAACAGTGGATCTGAAAGGCCACATCTCTCATATACTATTACTCTGCCATTAGGATTTAGTCATTAAAATTCTACTGAGGGATTTCTGCAGGTTAATCTTTACCAAGAATCATACCTCCCAGTCCAGAAAGGCCTTCAAGATCAAGCACCTCAGGAGCCACAAGAATGATATCACTACCACCTAGATTATCATCAGAGAACATTTACTGTAGTCATCCTTTCATTTCAGTGTTATCTTAAGGGGTGTTCAATGCATCTGTCACTAGCCAAGTGAGCATTCAGTCCATGCCTGGACCAAATGATGCTAGGAAGTACTCAAAAGAAGTAAAGGAATCAATTTATTGCTGCCTCTACCCTTTTAGCTCTTCATCTGAATCTCCTTGAGGTCAGTTTAAAAAAAAGAAGCTGAGAGGCACTGTCCAGATGGGTTGCCTGGAAGAAACCATTGACACCCCTACTCTGTGATTAGTTAGCTAAGGATACAGAAACTCAGGAGATAGGAATGTAGGGACATGGAATGCAGAGAAGTAGCATTCCACAGTACAGAGAAAATGCAAAGTCAGTTCTCAGGGGTCCTGAATGATATCTGACTTTAGCTTTCTGGAGTACTGTAAAATCTATACCTCTGCAGGAAAAATTGTCTTTTAAAAAAATTCTATAAAAACCATGTATACGAAAAATGTGATCTAAATATCTGAACAAAAATATATGTTCACTTATTGACTCCACCAATATTTATTGAATGCCTACTAGAAGCCAGACACTTTTCTGGATACTGGATCTAAAGCAGTTAACAAAGAGTCATGGCAACCCATGGACTGGGAGAAAATATTTGTGAATGATGCAACCTACAAGGGCGTAATTTCCAAAATATACAAACAGCTTGAACAACTGAATAACAACAACAAAGAAAAACTAACTAACCAAAAAATGGGCAGAAGAACTGAACAGATATTTCTACAAAGAAGACATACAGATGGCCAACAGGAAAATGAAAAGATGCTCTGCATTGCTAATTATTAGAGAAATGGAAATTGAAACTACAACGAGGTATCACCTCACACCAGGGAGAATGTGCCTGTGTGCTCAGTCACTCAATCGTGTCTGACTCTGTGACCCCATGGACTGTAGCCCGCCAAGCTCTTCTGTCCATGGGATTCTCCAGGCAAGAATACTGGAGTGGGTTGCCATGCCCTCCTCCAAGGGATCTTCCCAATGCAGGGATTGAACCTGCATCTCTTGTGGCTCCTGCATTGGCAGCTGGATTCTTTACCGCTGAGCCATGAGGGAAGGCACTCTGGGCAGAATGGCCATCATTTAAAAATCAACAAATAGTAAATGCTGGAGAAGGAGTGAACAAAAAGGAACCCTCTTACACTGCAGTGGGAATGTAAATTGGCACAGCCACTATGAAAAACAGTATGGAGTTTCCTTAAAAAACTAAAACATACATGCGACCCAGTGTTCACAGCAGTGTTGTTTAGAGTAGGGAAGACATGGAAGCAACCTAAATGTCCATTGACAGATGAATGGAAAAAGATGTGGTATATATATATATATGTATATATATATATATTTTCCCCCAATGGAATATTACTCATCCATTAAAAAGAATGAAATAATGCCATTTGAAGCAACATGGATGGACCTAGAGATTATCATATTAAGTGAAGTCAGATTATATTAAGTGAAGTCAGTCAGAAATAGTAGGACAAACACCACATGATATCACTTATATATGGAGTCTACAGTATAATACAAATGAACTTATTTACAAAACAGAAACAGGCTCATAGATATAGAAAACAAACTTATAGTTACCAAAGAGGAAAAGGAGTAGGAGAGGGATAAATTAGAAGCTTGGGATTAGCAGGTAAAAATGGGTTGTATATAAAATAGACAACCATACTGTATACCACAGGGAACTATATTCAATATCCTGTAATAAAACATAGTGGGAAATAAAACTGAGCCACTTGATTATACATCAGAAATGAACACAACATTGTAAACTAATTATACTTCAATTAAAACATTTTAAAAAATAGTCATGGAAACTGATCTCATGATACTTACAATTGTGAGAAAAACGGGGATCCTGTCTAGACTCTTTTTAAATTTATTCGTTCAAAAAATATTAATTGAAATAGGACTACTGGTGGCACTTTGCTTTCTTCAATAAACAGAGATATTCAGTAAACAGAGAATAAAACAGGTTCCTGCCCTCATGAAATCTCCAGTTTAGTAGGGGTAGATAAACAATAAACACAATAAATGTGTGAATTATATGGTAGAGTCAAGGGAGATAAGTGGTGTGGATAAAAGGCAAAAATTGAGCAGGGTAAGGAGGGGGATCAGGTGTGCCAAGGGGAGGGTGGTGTGCAGAGTCAGCAGGCAACTTTAAGTAGGGCAATCAGCTCACTGAGAAGATATTTGAGCAAAGACTTGAAAGGTGAGGGTGACAGTCCCTCAGATACCTGGAGGAAGACTAGCCATCTCTAAGGCTTTAAGATGGGACCTGATGTGTTCGAGGAAGGAGAGCAGGCAAGTGTGGCTGGAGAGGGTCCATAGAAGAGGTGACGGTAAGAGGAAATGAGATCAGAAGAAATGGGAGCAAACTGTGACAGACCTTGGACTATTTAAGGACAAGATTCAAAAGGATACATGCATCCCAATGTTCACTGAAACACTGTTTATAGTGGGCAAGACAAGAAAGCAACCTAAATGTTCATTAAGGGACTTCCCTGGTGGTGCAGGAGCTGAGACTCAGTGCTCCCAATGCTGGGGGCCTGAGTTTGACCCCTAGTCAGGGAACTAGATTCCACATGCCCCAACTAAGAGTTCTCATGTCTCAACTAAAAATCTGATATGCTACAATGAAAATGGAAGATCCTGCAAGCTGGAACTACAAATAAACAAATAAATATAAACAAATAAACAAATGTCCACTGACAGATGAATGGTTAAAGAAGATGCGGTACATACGTAGAGTGGAATGCTGTCTGTTGTTGCTTTGTTGCTGGCGTATCCGAAGGTGGAATATTACTCGGTCGTTAAAAAAGGATGAAATGCCATTTGCAACAACATGACTGGACCTAGAGGTTATCATACTAAGTGAAGTAAGTCAGACGGAGAAAGACAAACATTATATGATACCACATCTACGTGGGAATCTAAAGAGAATGATGCAAATGAGCTCGTTTACAAAATAGTAGACTCACAGACTTAGAAAATGAGTTATGGTTATGGGGGGAAGTGTTGGGGGGACAAGATAGATTGGGCATTTGGGATTGACATGTATACACTGCTATATTTAAAACAGACAACCAACAAGGAACTACTGTATACAAATAAATAATAAAAACTTTTTTTAAAAAAGAACTTGGGCTTTAACTCTAAGAGATGAAAGGAGTCAGTGAGGGGTTTTAGCAGAAGAATGACATGACACTCCTCACTTGCCTAACACACCACCTTTTTGTCAGAGGAGACCGGAGGGAGCAAGCAGAGAAGCGGGGAGACCTCCTGGTAGAATCAGCTGGGAGACAGATGAGGGGGCTCTGATGAGGTGGGAGGAGCTGAGACAGGGATGTGAGATGAGACAGGGAGGTGACAGATTCTGAGCAGATTTGAAGGTGGAGCCAACAGGATTTGCTCAAAGATTAGACTGTGGTATGAGAGAAAGGGAAGAGCTGAGAACAACTCTAAGGATTTTGACCTTTTGGAAGAAAGGAATTTTCACCAATTGAGATGAAAGGTGGCAGGAGGAGCATGTTTTAGGGGAAAGAACAGGAGTTCAGTTTGGAGCATGTTGGGCTTAGGATATTTAGGAAATTATCAAGACCAGCTCTGGAGTTGGGTGAAAATCTGGGCTGGAGGTATAAACTTGGAAGAAGCATCATGTAAGATGTTTTATTGCATATGATTAAATATGAAAATATGAATGTGGTTCTAAAAATACAAAATTTTATGAAGCAAAAGTTTGAGTTTCTCCTTCACTCTGTTACTCCAAACCCGTGACCCTTTTCAATAGTAACATTATTAAGGAGCTAGTATGTATGTGTTAAGAAACTAAAAATGTCTTCAGAATATGCAATCTGTCATTTCAGAGACCCAGAAACAATCCTTGCTCTAGGATCTATGCGTAGATTTTTCCCCCATTTATCTATATCTTCCCTTGTCCGTATGTGCCCAGTCGTCTCCGACTCTTTGCGATCCCATGAACTACAGCCCGTCAGGCTCCTTTGTCCATGGGATTTTTCAGACAAGAATACTGGAGTTGCCATTTCCTACTCCAAGGGGTCATCCCAACTCAGGAATCAAACTCGCATCTCTTGCTTTAAGAGAAGCATCATTGCCAAGTGGATTCCTTACCACTGTGCCACCTAGGAAGCCCTGTATCTTCCCCTTATATACACAGTAATATAATTTCCAGAGTGGCCATCTTCCACCATTAAGGTACTGAAGTAACAGAATTTCAGAGCTGTTTGGAATAAACATTATACTTGGCTTTGCATACCTTTTCTTATGAAATTAAACTGATTTTTAATTGGCCCTATGTTGTAATTTTTTCTTTAGCCATCTGGAATGTGCCTGAGCTAAGCGGTACCATTGACTTGAGAAATATCATTGATTATAGAGTACAGGATACACTTTAAGCACTATAGTAATAATTCTCTAGACTCTAGGCTTTCATCCCTAAAATAGAACAAAGTTTCCGTACCTTCCATTAGAAAAAGGTGACCTTCAGGATGTGAACTAATGCATTTCTGTTCTGTTGAGTTGGCAGTTACTCTGTGTAAGGAAAGTAATGATGATTCCTCAAATAGCCAGTCTTATGAGTTTAGACCTTCATCTGTAATAAAACTCAATAGTCTTTCGAATCTTTGGAGTTCACTGTTTCTTCCCTGGAATAAAGAGAAAAAAAATTAAGTGAAAAAGAAAAACAAATCAAATCCACTTTAGTTTGATTTTTGGCAGAGTTCTGTCCAAGACCATGTATCAGAAACCTCCATACATCTGGATTGACAGTTTATCCCAGTCAGCTGTTGGTTACACAACTCTTGCATCCATCACGGTAGCCAATAAATAGCGGGGGCGGGGGGAAACAAGAAAGAGTAAGACACAAGTTCTCAAGAAACTTACAGTTCCACCTAGCCAATAAAAATTTACCTTTAGGGAAAAAATATCACTGTGAATGATTCTCAAACCAACTGAACCAGGTATTCTGCTGACAAAAACAGTAATGTCTGACTGTTCTCAATTGAAAGTATACTCTCTGAATTTTTCTTGCAACTTTAGCACTAACTGCTGTCTTTTTCTAGAGAGATCCAGCACATAGCAAAGTGAATAAGTGCCAGAAGCAGTAACAGAAACTGAAGCTCAGCCAATTATACTTAATTCAATAATTTGATTTTTACAGACACATGAGTTCCTACTTGTGATTTTACTTTGCAACCATTTTTTTCTGATAAAATGTTCCTATTTGCAAGATCAAATAAAACATGTCAAAACTACATGGCACCCTGCAAAGAACTGTGTCACCTGAACAAATTTGTTCTTCGTGTGCAAACGGGCTCAAAGGATGAAGCAAGGGTCATATCAGACTTCTCCTTCCTCCTCCTCCTCTCCCTCCCCCCACCTCCCTCCTTTCTTCCTCCTCAAGTGATATTTTGCTTCTGGGCTCTCTCTCACCATCCTTTCTCTGCATTCCACTCACTCACCACCCCAGGTAATACTAGAATAACCATAATAACTTTCAGACTGATTCCCTTCCTTAGTCCCTGCCCACTCAAATCCAGCACATTCTCATCTCATAGACTCATCTTTCTGCAACATAGATTTTTGTCAGGCCCTTTTCCTGTTCAGAAATGTTTACTAATTCCTTATTCCCCATTTAATAATGTTCAAAAGTCTTAGAGTCAGAATAAAAAATTACAAAATACAACCATTCCTGGCCTTTGGTTAATATCTGAACGCAAAGTTTCACATACATATGACTATGTTCAACCCAGTGCTCAAAAGAAATTTGGTAAAAGATTTATCACATCAATGAAAATGAATAGCTGGTTCCCTTTTAGGAAGTGGCGTGGTCTATCTAAACTTGCTGGGTTTTGTTCCCTTAAGGAATAAAGGGTGATTTATCTTGACATCTATGGATGAATATCAGCATTTCCATCACTTAGAAATGATCAGTTATTCTTTTTTTTTATGAATTGTCCTGTCACTGGAGGTTTACTGGAATTAAAGACAAATGTATTTATCAGGACTGCTGAAAACCAGAGTGGTCGGGATGGCAAAACTTGATCCTTGCTGTCAAAAGAAAATATGACTGGTATGGTTATTTCATAGGGCCCTGACATTGCGTAAGTGTCTACCACATTGTTTGCTACTTATTAGAGAATTTAAAGTGTCTTCTGAAAAAGTCTAAAAAGATTAACTTTATAACTAAATGATTACCACCCCCCTAGCGAAGCATGACAGAGCACCACTCTGCTCTTTATACGCTGTTTTACATTTTATTTTTAATACACACGTTAACTTTAGAATCCAGAGGGGGGAGAAAAGTATGCCTGTTTAAACAAGAAACTTTAAATTTTCTTGAAAAATTCATATAAGGACTTCCCTGGCAGCCCAGGGGTTAAGACTTCACCTTCCAGTGGAGGGGGTGAGGGTTCCATTCCTTGTTAGGAAGCTAAGAACCCAGATGCCTCATGGCCGAAAAGCCAAAACCAAAAACCGAAGCAATGTTGCAAAAATTCAACAAAGACTTTAAAAATGGTCCACATCAAAAAAAATTTTTTTAAGTCATATGAATAGTTAGCTTTGCAATTTGGTGTTTGCCAGATGTTTGAAATTTGCTGTAGGTGTTGGTCCCCTCTAATGAATTAACTTCTGAATGGCATCTCGGTACCTGTTAGAAATAGCCACCAGACTCAGAGCTCAACAACGGGAGTTTGTTCATTCAATCCAGTCATTACTGACTGATTTGCATTTAGAATGCTAACTCAATCATTATTTGGTCATTCCTGAAAACAGCCCGATTAGAAAGATAATTTCCCCTGCTTAAAAGTGAGACCAGTCAACAGTGGTCCATAGAGGAGGCCAGTTCCCCTGTTATTCAGTCAGGACTGCCAGGAATTAAGCCACATTTCAGGGCCACCACATATCAAGTAAGACACCCCAGAGTGAGATTTAAAAAAAAAATAGCTCCAATATTTCTATTTCATAGGCACTTGGGTTTAGATTTGCTCAAATTCTATGACGATCAGGCTTGAAAGCAACATTAGGTCTATCCAACCACTTTTCACAGCAATCCAAATATAAAATATGCAGCAGTGTAGCTATGCTTTTAAAATGTTCACAAACTCCCCCAAATGTACTAACCGTAGTATCAGAGTGACAAGGTGATAATCAGACGACAGATACGTATTCAAAATCCAGAATGCACTGGACTCCATGCTGGAGCTACATACAGGGATGGGGGCAAGAAATCAGACACTTGCAACTCTATTTTTGCCCTAAGATACTTATAGTTTGCTAAAGAAACCAGTCGAGTGCAAATGAAACTTGAGAACACTGTAGGAAAATTTTCAATTGTATTTACTTTAAATTTTTAAATAAGCATCTTTTTTTCTACATCTTTCTCCACAAAAACACATGTTGTGTTTTTTTTTTTTACAGTCATCTTATTTAAGCTTAAGGCACAGTGCTTAGTGTACATGTTACTTTAGAAGGTTGGAAAACCCCCAGGAATTGACCCTGAAATTATTTATTTCACGATTTAAAGAATGCTGATGAACACTCTCTTTCCAGAAGGCAAGTATAGAAGCATAATCCACCTGAGAGAAGACATTTTGAATAATTAAAACATGTTTCTAGCAGACCACAGACAGATGGAGTGAAAGCAAGTGTTGGTCGCTCAGTCGTGTCTGATTCTTTGCAACCCCATGGACTGTAGCCCTCCAGGCTCTTCTGTCCGTGGGATTCTTTAGGCAAAAATACAGAGTGGATAGCTATTCCCTTATTCCAAGGGATCTTCCCGACCCAGGGATGAAGCCAGCGTCTTCCGCACTGCAGGCAGAGTCTTCCCCGTCTGAGCCACCAGGGAAGCCCTCACGGAAGGATAACACATGTAATGAATCAGTGTGTTATCAGTTTCCATTACTGGTGCCATCATGTGTAATAGTCTATGCGGTTCTAAAATACACACACACATCACTCTCAAACATACATGCATTTGGTTTTTAATAGAAGAGTGGCCTCATTTTCCTCAAATGAGTGAAAATCCTGTTTATGTTCCTGTCTGCCCCAGTTAATGGCTTCACGAGAATTTATTCTCCTTTTAAGCACACACAGACAGTCCTAATTCCCTTTTTTGGTTGGCGGAGCCTCTTCAGAGCATGTTAGGGGCAAAGGACTTTCTTCCTTGATCCCAGGATAAGGTCAGAATGAAAATAACAGTCTTAAATGACCCCAGTTCCTTCACGCCACCTCCAACTCATTCAAAGGGGTGCTTTGGGTGGCAGGTGGAGTTATAATTAGAGATTAGAAAAAAAAAAAGTCACATCAGCAGCTGTTACTCCTGTTTGTTCCCAGCTATGGCTGTCACCGATGGGCAAATTGGCATAAATAGGCCTTCGCAAGTGGAAAGCCATTTAACCCCTGTCCTTGTCACACTCCGAGTCCTCTCAGTGGCCAGAGAACAGAAAGAAAATCCGACTGTGCATGCGTGGAGCGGGAGCCGGGAGTACAGCCCCAACCCGAAGGCACCTCTGCAGGGGGAGACTGGAGATTGTCTTTCCCGTCGGAGACGCCGGACACTCCAACCCAAACAAATAGGTTAGTGCGCAGAGTAAACCTATGCTTTTTAGCTCTGACCTCTTCTCGATGTGATCAGGGTTTTTCTGACAGAGCTGTAATGGAAGGGTGACTGTTCATGGAGAGTTATTTGAGGACTCACTTAAAACTCCGGTGCCCATGATAACAAATTATGAAAGTGGGCTTAATTTATTATGTTCCTCTCCCAATTTTGCTGTACTCATATTAGACAAATAGACGAGATGAAGATGGAACAGTGGAACTGCTTTTGTAACCTGAGTCCCACAAAAAAAGTAATGGCACTGACTTTTGCCTAAACGTCCTGTTTTCTTTGTTAAAAGTCAGTCATGTTGAAGGCTTAGGTTGGTGATTACAAAAAATACAGCTACAGAATATAGTTCCAAAATTTCACGTTTTTTTGTTTTTTTAGGGAAATTAGGTAAATGGGAATTAGATTGTTTCTTTACATCTGAATAAAGACAGATGTCCTTGTTGATAGTAAAATGTGTGCCATAACGTACTATGTATATAAGAAATCTGCTATAGGATTTATTAGTTATGTCTAGTACAGTTCTACCTAAAAACTTCAGAATTTCAGTCTAACTAGTTCTGTAAAATCCTCCACATAGACCCTTTCCAAAGCAAAAGTTTTCAAAGAAATTTCATATTCTGTGTGCTCCATGTCAGAAAGCTGTGGAGCAGGATTTCCAAATAAAGACCAGCTTCAGGGCATCTTCTCAAAGCCTGAATGTTTAGTGTCTTGGTGAGAAGCAATGGAATTCCAGAGAACTCACTGAAAATTAGGATTAGGGGCCCAGTTCTCATCCTACCCACATCCATGGAACAGATCCAGGTGGAAAGAGTCCTAAATAATGGCCTCATTTTTTTCAGTTCCAAAGAGAAAGTGACCTAAGCATTTTACATGAGACTTTTCAGTGGGGAAATGCACCTTACTTAGAATCACTGTGGCCTGATGTTTTTTCTACCTTTTGAAGTACACAGAGTGCACTCAGAGCCCCACTAAAGAGACACTTAAAACCATCAAAAGTAACCCATCAATTAAATTCCCAAAAGGGGCTTGCTTCTCCTGATTTCTAAGAGAGCCGTAACTTCCTTCAAGGAAATTTAAAGGTGAAATAAATGCCTATTTACATACTTTAGCAAATAAAGACCCAAACTGATTTGGGTTTGACCACTGATTTTGAAAATATCAACGACAAACTGAGAGAGTAGGATTGAAACATATGCATTACCGTATGTAAAATCGGATAGCCGGTGGAAATTTACCGCATGGTGCAGGGAGTGCTCAAATCCAGTGCTTTGTGACAACCTGGGGGGGAGACGGCTGAAGCGACTTAGCAGCAGCAGAGGGGTGGGGTGGGGTGGGGTGGAGGTCGGAGGGAGACTCAAGAGGGAGGGGACATGTGTGTACCTATGGCTGATTCATGTTGGCACATCACAATGTGTTGGTACAATTATCCTCCAATCTAAAATAATTAAACTTTAAAAGACAGCAAAAAAAGAAAATTTCAATTAATATAATATATATCAATACCTTAAATCTTCCCATGGATGCAGAAAATATATATTACAATGTATTTCATATATCTTACTTAGTCATTCAAATATTTATTGAGTGATAGTTATATAATCTCTAAATAACATTTAGACATGAGGGCAAGCTTAAGACGTCTAATATTACTTTTTCCAGAACTACTTTTCTCCCCTTTTCTACTAAAAGATTTAGCACTGAGGTCGTGGTTATCTCCAAATTCCAAATTGTTCAAGCTAAGAAAGGCAAATAGTAAAGAAGCCTAACTCGTTGCTGACTAGGATTTCTTTGAAATACAGATTTATGCTCTGTCTTAAACATTGCTTTTTACTTGTGTTTTGTCTTCTTGCTCTTCTAGAAAAAAAAAAAAAAAACTATCCAAGATGACTGTCACTTACTCCAGTAAAGTAGCAAATGCGACTTTTTTTGGATTTCATAGGTTACTCCTCAAGTGGAGAGGCAGCATCTACAAACTACTGTACAGAGAATTTATTGTTTTTGCTGTACTTTACACAGCAATAAGCTTGATGTACAGGTACTTTCCTTTGCATGTGTTCTTAAATGACCATCAAATAGCATATATGAATACAGTCTCAAAAATCCAAGTCCTTTGGTTGCCTCTGACTTTTGCATTATGTAATCTCCTCCTTTGCATGATTCTCTGTCGCCTTCTTCTCCCTGGGGCTGAATATCTTAATCCACACCTAACCATTTTTGAGATGTTAAATGGACTCTAACCCATCGTGTTTAGGTGGTTATTCCAGCCCCACTTTAACTGGTCATGATGAAGTATTATTTGTGCTTCAGGAATTTTGCTCCAGGCAAAAAATGAAAGATTTATACCTAGATCCTCCCTGAGTGATGATTTTTACCATTCAAAATCATTATTAGTGCCTCTGAATGATATCATCCATAGTTTGAGTTTATGATTTGACTACTTGCAGCGACTACTTACATAATTAACACTTTCATAAATAGTGTAAATCAGGCAACTTTCCTTCCTTTTTCCTGGAATGACAACATCTTATCCAAGATGGTGCCCCCAAACTTACCAATATCTCAATTAAAGAAAAAGGCTAAAAACGAATTTATTTTCTTCATATCTTCAAAGTTGAGGGCACATGATATTCACAAAAGATGTTTATTCTTTATAACCTCACAAACTTTGCCTGTCAGATTGACAGGTAATTTGAGCAACATTATGTCCATGAAATACTTTTATGACTAAAAATTATAGTCTTAAAAAATTTTATCAGTGTTATAAATGGGAAGCTCCATGAGTTCTTTTAATTAATATTGATTGCATAATTTCTTCTCAGGGAGAAGTTAAAACTTAAAATAGGAACGTTAAAGGTTTTTGAGGCTGTATTTCCACCTTTTCTGTGCCTATCAGTCTGTTCTTTCCCTTCCGCATACCATGAACAAATTTGCGTGTCATTGCTCTCACCTATATTCTTCCTTGCAGCAACAGGACCCCATGTGGAGAAGAGGGAAGTTAATTTGACTGGTTGGTAATGACCAAAAGTGAACAGTTATTTTGCTATATATCAAAACTACTGTTCCAAAAAAATGTATATATTGGTATACATTTTGGCAAAATATCTTTAAAAGGGAATTTTTATTGAAAACCTCTAATTATTTTTTTAATAAATCCTCTAAATACAGTATTATTTTGACAATTTATTTATATGGCATCCAGTCCTTCACAATATCAAATGGTGGAGGAAGACACATGACGTTTCAGGATAATTGTCTCATTCGTTTATTTTTACTAATGTGTATTTATTGCTGCTGCTGCTGCTTAGAATAGAATAGCTCTTAGAACAGTTGCATCATAGCCAGAGATGCTCCACTGGGCCTTAATTTTGGCTCCAATGTCTTATTTATTTCCCACAAAATTGTACGCGTATATTTTTTCTAAAGACCAAAAAGTGCTTGTGTTTATAACAATCATCATTAGTTCAAGCCATTTTTCATTCTCTAAATTTCAAATGTAAAAGCTTATTAAAATAGATCCTTTAATCTTGATCAAAGCTCTACCAAGAACTACAGGCTGAATCTGTCGAGAAAGTCAGACATACCTGTAGACAAATATAGACATAGTTTCATTCTCATATCCACTAACAATGCTAAAATTGTTTAATCCCATTATAAGCAAATAGTTATGCTTGTCAAAAATCATAAGATAGAACCAGAATTCACTAGTTTGATTATCTCTCTTTGTATTTGGGGATACGTTTGACAAAATACTTGCTGTAGTACCTTCTGGCTAGTGAAATTTCTGTGTCTATTAGCTTAATATTTTTTCCTTTGACCACTTTATTATTGACTATGACATTATACGCTAAGTGGTTTTATATATCATGTATTCTTTAATCCTCCTAACATCCCTGATACACAGGTATTATTATTATTATCCTCATTTGCAAATGAGAAAACTGAGACTCAGAGAGATTTAAAAATATGCTTAAAATCCAAATCTGTAAGTGGCAGATCTGGGACTCAAGCGTGGCTCTGTGAGGCTCTACGGTCTGTGCTGTCCACATTTAATTCTCTCTGACCAACTCAATTTGAGTACCAGAAACCATTCTGGCTGTAACTTGTCATCAGCCTCATCTTGAGAGGCCTATCCACCAGGTGATGCCTTGCCTGTAATCTTTTCTTGACTGCAGAATTTCTGACACCCCCTCCAAAGCTACGGCTGCACCCTCAGCTTTGGGCACTCCAAGCCCACCCCGAATCCCACACACCTTCTTAGCACCAGCTCCCAGCTCTTCACCAGCAATCTGACTGGTGGCTCACTGTCACCTCGTTATCCCTCCGCTTCCTTCCTCAAAGCTGTACTGATCCAAATAGGCCTCTGACATACGCTATGGCGTTTCCAAGGGAGTCCTGATTCTTTTGGAACAGCTGCATTCATTCGTTTATTCAAATTCATCCGTGATGCTTTCTTTCCAGATTTCAATCATTATTATTAGCCTGTCTTGAGATATCTCTTCTGATTCTAAATCTCCCCCTTGAAACATAAATATCAATAATAGCTCTATTAAATGGATTCATGTTTAACAATACCAGAAAATGGGTTTCTGTCAGATCTATAATGTAAATTTTGATATTTTTATACTATAGAAATAAAAACTCACCACATATAATAATAAAAATTTCACTTCTAGCTGTTGAATCTGTGTTGTTGTTTTATATTTTAAATAACTCTAGGCTTTAAAATAAACAGTTATAACATTCCTTGAGGTATAACACACATAACCAAGAATGTACTGAGAAGAATATTCATGAGAAAGTAAGAACAAGATGTCAAATCCAGGGTTATTATTTAATAATTACTTAATAAGCATATTCCAATAATAAGCATAATTAAGACATTCTTTTTTAAGTATACATGTTTAATAATTGGATAATGGATTCCTTTATGAAGTATTTTGCTCCAAATCCCATGCATTAATCATATAAAAATTAAAAAATATAAAACATTCAAAATAAAATGGATTACTATGACCCACTGTCTAATGACCAATAACATTTATGTACTAAAACATTAGTACTTAAAACGTTCAGCAGTTAAAAAGCTTTTGAGATACATCAGCTTAGGTATAAAAGGAAAAGCTACTGCTCCTTTAAAAAAAAACTGGGATTATTTTTGCTTAATTGTTTGCAGTGAATGTCACTTGCAAAGCAGGTGCAGAAGTATAATATCATAAAGGGCTGTGCATTTTATTTTTGCTCCAGATTGTTACTTACAGGAGCCCAAAAACGTTTCTTTGAAAAATTATCAATTTACTGTGACAGATATGCTGAACAAATTCCAGTAACCTTTGTGCTTGGTAAGTATAGGTCACACGCAGCATGCAGCCACACAGCTGTCTCCACGATGGTTACACCAGTGACTCTGCATGGGAGTGTTTCCAAGCTGAGAGGCATGCCTGAAAAGTCACTGCTTGCAACAGAACCAGAATCATCCATAAGGTTTACCCTCGAGACTGCTTTTGCTAAATTAACACCCAACAAGTTTAAGGTAATGACCTGCACTTGGACAATTAAGCTTTCTCTTCACTAACTCTCCATTTTTTGTCATCAACATGTGACTTCTAATATCCACTTACTGAGTGTTATGCCATTGCCAGGCACAAATTACTTTTTTTTTTCTGGAGGGAAAAATCATAAGATATGGATAACTAAAAGTTTTTACACCCTGATCTCTAAAAAAAGGCTAAAATTCTGCTAAAAGCATCAGTGTCAACAACGCATCTTCAGGAATTGCTTTACAGTGTCCTATTATTCTGCAGGCTTTTATGTTACTCTCGTAGTGAATCGATGGTGGAACCAGTTTGTGAATCTGCCCTGGCCAGACAGGCTGATGTTTCTCATCTCCAGCAGTGTTCACGGAAGTGACGAACACGGGCGCCTGCTCCGGAGGACGCTGATGCGCTATGTCAATCTCACCTCCCTGCTCATCTTCCGCTCAGTCAGCACAGCCGTGTACAAAAGGTTCCCCACGATGGACCACGTGGTTGAAGCAGGTATTGTGAATTACTTTTCCTTCCATGGGGCTCCTCTCAACCTTCACATTTCCTCTGAAAATATCTTTTATTCATTCATTCATTCAAGAAACATTTACTAAATACCAATCCTGTGCTACAAACAGTCCTAAGAGGCAAGAAATGAATAAGCCATCGTTCCTGCCCTCAAGAGGTTTACTTGGGGGGCAGGGCAAAGGAAACAGCAAACAGTCAACCTCATATTAAGGTGCCAACAGTCATAATACAGTAATATTATATTATAATCAATAATAATTATCATATTCCATTTTCATGTTTCATCATATATCATTTTTAAAGAAATATAAGCCATCTGTAATATTATCTTACATTGTCTAGCACTTAACAGCTTATGCACTTTCACAAACATTATTTCATTTGGACCTCAATAAAGCCATGAGAGATTCAGAGAAGATGTGACCTGCCCTGGATCACATTGCTCATTAATGGGAGAGTCAAATTTTCAAGTAAGGCTCAGAACTCCTAACTTAATACTTTTGCCCAAACATAGCAGATTCTGAGAGGAAATAGCAATGTGGGTTTTCATCTATGCAGACTCTGATAGGTGGCAGTAAAAGGCTGCTTCAGTGGAGGTCTGTTGTCTCTTCTGTTCCTCAGAGTAGATGTGGTTTTGTACCTGGGCTCCTGGACACAGGATGCTGAGAACAAATCACATTTGAAGGATGGTTCTCTTTGTGGTTAATATTTAGCAAAGAAGCTGTTAAATCAGCCTTCAAGGGGATAAGGATTAAATGAGATCATTGTTGGCATGTACAGAATTAAAATGGGTTGTTGTGCTGAGTTGTCTTTGATCGATCTGAGAGAATATTGGAATGTATAAATGAATATATAGTAAACATAGGAACCATGAGATGATTTTGCCTTTATGTTGAGTACAGTCTCAAATTAGCTTTCATTATCCAGTCTCTTTTTCTGAAATATCCTTGAAAATACATAGAGATATGAATATATATTTTAAGAGTAGCATTTTTGCTTGTTTTTGGAGGTTTGGGAGGTTTTTGTTTGATTTGGCTTTGTCTTCTCAGATGACAATATAGATAGTGACCAAGAATACAGAGTGAGAGTTCAACTCCTTCTCTGCCCTTTACCAGCTTCATGACCTTGTCTAAGTTACTTTACCTTTCTAATGCTTCAGTTTTCTCATCCATAAAATGAGGTTATAGTGATTTTGTAAAACCCTCTAATCTCATATACCTCATAGCTTGTTGTGAGGATTAAATAAGATAATATTTACAGTTCTAGAAGCTTACTTGGCACATGGTATGACATGCATTCTTGCTTTTAATAATGAAATCATCTAGTGCAAAGGCATAACACAGGCCTTTGATCATTTTAGAAGGAAGAATCATTTGATGTGACATCCCAGGTCTTCCTGACCATCTCTGACCAGGAGGCTGTGAAAGTCAAGATGGAAATGGAAGGAACATAGAGGCTGTTGTGAGGGGTGCAGAGCAAGTTGTGGGAAAGCAATGAGTCACAAGGAGTCAGTTATAGAGTCAGATGAAGGGTATAATGGCCTGGCAAACATACAGGTATATTACAATGTAAAACCAGTCAGAACTTAAAGAAAAATTAACTGCCACCCATCCTCCAAATTTAAAAGTGGAACACTGCTTCAGAATGACCAGGTTGAAAATGCCACTTGACAGGTTAATTTTCTTACTCTAATATCCAAAGGATAGAATGAGATAAGAATTTCGACCTCTGGAAAAAGTTCTAAAAACAAATGGGAAAGATTTGGCTCATTCCAAAAGGATGAGTGGGAGCTAAAGTTTACTCGGATGGATAAAGGTGCCTCTAGTCCTGACGCATCCTTGGAGAGAAGAGGGCATATTCTGACAGGAATCGGGACTCCAGGCCCAATTCTCAGAGTAGATCTCCTCCTCTCAACGTCACCCTCATATTAACAGCAAGTGGGGAGGTGGCAGGGCAGCTGGCAATGAAGCCCCTTTTGGGACCCCAAGTCAGACATGAGCTCAACGAGGCAGGCCTGAGTTGTTCTCAGGTCTGAGGGGCAAGTAGAAATTGTGCGATGAGTGGGAGAATGATGTTTAATGATGAGAATTCATTTCTTTTAGGTGCACTTTTCATAACACCAATGCTCACTCATTATCAAACTTACACAAATGCCTGTTTTGGTTACTTGCATCCACCCTCTCCCCCTTTCCAAGACATTTAGAATATTCCAATATTTCTTTCTCTCCAACCACCGGCACCCCAACCATTCCAAGGGCATATGAAATCATTTGCTCCTTGATGTGCATTTAAACCAGTATGTCTCAAGGTATGATCTGCAGGCCCATGGGCCCTTTACACCTTGAATAACTTGACTTGTTTATTTAAAATGCAAACTCCTGGCTCCTGCCTCAGACCTACTGAATCAGAACCATGGAAGGCCTAGGAAATCTGCAATTAATCATGCTCTTGTGCCGCTTTTTTATACACTGGAGTTTGAGAAGTTCTGAATCTTTTCTGAGATGCTTATTTTTTAATCCTTTTTCTCATCCCTGGGGTAAAAAGCTTTGGCATTCACCAACTAATTCATTACTAAAAACAAAGCTGTAACAGTTTAAAAACAGGGTGAATTCAAGGTTTCGACCATGCTAGAGGCTCCAGAGATGTAGGGTGGCTTTGGGCAGCAGTTTGCTCAGAGGTCATCATCTAGGGCGGCAATCCCCAACCTTTTTGACACCAGGGACTGGTTTCATAGAAGATAATTTTTCCATGGACTGATGGGATGGGGGGTGCTTCGAGGTGATTCAAGCTCATTACATTTATTGTTGACTTTATTTCTGTGATTATTACATTGTGACATATAATGAAATAATTATACAGCTCACCATTGTGCAGAAACTGACAGGGGGCAGAGCTCAGGCAGTCACACGAGCGATGGGGGCGCTACACAGATGAAGCTCCCCTCACTCCCTTGCCGCTCAGCTCCTGCTGTGCAGTCCGGCTCCTAACAGGCCACAGGCCAGCACCAGTCCATCACTCGGAGGTTGGGGACCCCTGATCTAGGGGACCTGAATTAGACCTGCCTGGACACAACAAGCATCATTCTCACTTTGGGCTTTTGGTCAGTTTGTGGGAACAGTCTGAAGGAGGAAGAGAAGTGAGGGAGATAGGAGAGGGGCTAAAGCCTTTGCAAGTGCACTCTGGGGTCATGACTAATTCTGACAGTGTAGAGGTCTCTACTGGAGAAGGCAATGGCACCCCACTCCTGTACTGTTGCCTGGAAGGTCCTGTGGACAGAGGAGCCTGGTAGGCTGCAGCCCATGGAGTCGCTAGGAGTCGGACACGACTGAGCAACTTCACTTTCACTTTTCACTTTCATGCATTGGAGAGGGAAATGGCAACCCACTCCAGTGTTCTTGCCTGGAGAATCCCAGGGACGGTGGAGCCTGGTGGGCTGCCGTCTATGGGGTCGCACAGAGTCGGACACGACTGAAGCGACTTAGCAGCAGCAGCAGAGGTCTCTACTGCTCTTTTTCACTCATAAGTGTTTTCTCAAAAGGCAGAAAAAGGGGTGGTGGATCCGCACATGCCCATAGGAACACCAGGTTTACGTATTACGTGGTGGGGCAAAGGCTCAAGCCTCTGCCTTCCAAGCTGGGGCACATGCTTCGGAGACAGGGTCCTTCCGGGCTGCCCCACTGCCACCCGCGTCGGAGGGCAGCCTCTCTGTCTGTTCGTGGCACCGGCCTTCTTTAACAGAGAGGCCTGGCTCAGTCTGCACGTGGCGTTGGCTTCCAGGCCCCCCCAACCGGGCACACGTCTCCTCCTCTCTGCCTGTCCTTGGCCTGTGCCAACATTTCTGGGAAGAACAGGAAGTTCAGGCATGGCGGAAAATGTTTGGCAGATGCCCCGAGCCCAGAGCCAGGGCACCTGCTCTGCCTGAGGGCAGAGAGGGCTGGTCGTAGAAACAGGGGCCCCCTAAGGGGAGGAGACAAAGCGGGGGGGCAATGTTGGGGGCACAAAAACCTCAGTGGACTTCCCCACATAAAGCCACCTATCAGGGAAGTAAATCTTCTCAAACTTAAATCAGTATTGCTAAAACTGCAGGTCCTAAGATACCACCCCTAGCAATTCAGTAGGTCTAGGGTGGGGTCTAGGAATGAGCATATGTAACAAGCTTCTGGAGACTTCGAGGCAAGGGGGCGTCTCTGGATCGCACTCTGAGAGTGGACTTGAGGGCAATGGCAGTTTCCTTCCATCTTCTTTGGATGGCTTCAGAGAGGGTCCCTGTCACAAAGATTCAGGACAAGCAGGAGAAAAAGAGGGAGGGGTGGAGAGAATAAAGAGCAGCATTTTCTTCTGAAGCATCTGGCAATTGCTTGACTAGAGCTGGTGGTTGAAGCAGTCTGAGCACAGGTTGGAAAAGAATTTCCAGACACAGAGTATTTTAGAAGAGAGAGTTTGTTGAGAACAAAGGACTGAGGTAGTAAGGGGCACTGCAAAGACAGCAGGCTGACTTCCTGACGGAGCAGGAAGAGCTGACTCAAGGGAGAGCAGAGAGAGACGCCGTTAGAAGAGCGCGCCAGCTTGAGGGCGAGCAGACCTCTTACATGGGCTTGTGGCCACTTTTTATGGCCTCAGGACAAAGAAAATTCCTATGGAAAGGGGTGGTCATTGACTGGGGATTTTGGGTCTCCACCTTGTCTCATATGGAGCTGGGAGCTGGCAAGTTAGGGACAGAATGTCTCATGACAAACAGGATGGCGTAACTCACGACAAACAGGATGACCTATGCCAGTGGCTGCCGAGGAGCTTGGCAAATTCTGGAAATATTACCCTAAGACCCCAACCAGGGGCTCCACACTTGTGGACTCGGTCATTCACCTGCTGGTCCCTGCACATTCCTTGCTGTTAAGTTGGACACTCAAGTTACATTATTCCAGGAAGTTAGAAGAATCATTCTGGGAAGTACATAAACTTTGATGTTACAGGTTACATTTCCCAGATTATAAATTAAAAGTTCTTTACGCTCCCATGAAAATAGAAATACAGCAATCGAATGCAAAAAAAGTGTTTATTATGCTGAAAGTTCCCCGCACTGGTCCATTTTCAAACATTTATTTGCCAGAGGAGCTGCAACCCAGGAGCCTCTGTTATTTTCCCTCTTGGCTACAAACCTACCCTGGAAAATTCCAGTCACTTAAATCACCTGCCTTGGAAGATGTCACTCATTCCAAGTTGAGTCAGTGGCTCAGTTCCAGATCTTTGCCAATTTAAGTGATGGCCTTAATTGCGTTTATGTTATGGTGAGACGGAATCAAAATATTTTATCTGGAGTTTCACAGTGACCAGGAGAAGAAAACATTTCCCTTCATAATTCCTCACCAGAAGCACAAAAATAGGTAAAGGGAAATGGTATACATTCTTCTAAAAGAAACAGTACGAAATCTGTTTGCTAAATCTGTCATGCGTTTGCTCATTTAACAAAGATTTATTGAGTGGATACAGTATACTGGGGCTTCCCAGGTGGCACTATTGGTAAAGAACCCGCCTGGCAATGCAAGAAGGAGATGCAGCGTCAATCCCTGGGTCGGGAAGATCCCCTGGCGAAGGGCATGGAAACCCACTCTAGTATTCTTGCCTGGAGAATTCCATGGTCTGAGCAGTCTGGCAGGCTACTGTCCGCAGGGTCACAAAGAGTCAGCCACAACTGAAGCTACTAGCATGCACACACAGACCGTATGCCAGGCATTGTGCTGAGCACTGGAACGCAGCTGAAAGCAAGTGTGGGTGTGGTCCCTGTCCTCAACCGTCAGTAAAGATTGCTACAAATCTTTTCTTCTACGAATCATTTTCAGAAAGAAGCACAAATATATTTACAGTTGAAATTGACATCACTGCATTGCATTTCTGTTTCTCTGGATAAGTTTCCTTCTGTGCATTGTAGCCTGTAAGAGTGGTTAAAAGACAGTAAAATTTAGGGAAAGGGCACTTTTGTTTTCTCAAAGGCCTGGAATCTTAACGTGAAGTTCCTTGAGCTTCTGCTCTGATGAGAGAGAGCCTGTGGACATCGCATCAGAATTTTTAGCGACACATATAGTTAACAGGCATAAATACAATTGAGTAAGCTCCCAATTATCAAATGGCTGTTGAGATAAAAGTTCTAACTCTAGATACACTGACTGGAAGGCCAGCCCCACACTTAGATCATTTAATCTGTGATCTTCTCCCACTAAGTAAAACAGAATAGATTCTGTATAATATTGACTTTCTGCCCTGTGGTCTGCTGTTCACATTATCTGGATGCATTCTGTGGTGCTGGGGCTCCCTGGTCTCTCTGAAATTTCCCACTGTTCTGTGCTACAGGAGACATGATCAAGGGGACAGTGGTATTCACGGCTGTGCCAGTTTTCACTCTGTTGGCCGAACTTTAACAGTCTGAGTCAGTTACGCCTATAGCCTCACATGATGAGCCCAGAACAGACTGAATGTCATCTTGTGAGTGAAACTTGACTCACCTGTGCACACTGGATGTACATGGGCCAGAAAGACCACACATCCTTGAATTAACTGCCATGGATGGGCAGTCTCAGCTCAGTGTCTGAAGGTTCCCACAGCTCCGTTTGGGCTTCCCTTGTGGCTCAGCTGGTAGAGAATTGGCCTGCAATGTAGGAGACCTGGGTTGGGAAGATCCCCTGGAGAAGAGAAAGGCTACTCACTCCAGTTTTCTGACTTGGAGAATTCCCGTAGGAACTATACAGTCCATGGGATCGCAAAGAGTCAGACACGATTGAGCGACTTTTCACTTTTCACAGCTCTGTTTTAGGAGTTAAATCAAGGCTCATCAATCAATGCCTCTCAAAGGATGACCATAGATCACGACATTCAATGAATTATCAAGGGTGCTTATTTAAATTACAGCTTCCCAGACAGCCTATGAATCTGACTCTCTGGGGCTTGGGACCCAGAAATCCACTTCTAAACAAGCTCTCCAGAAGCACTATGTTTGACCCAGAGCAAGGATGCTAAAATGTCCAGCTTGCTGTGTGATTCTGCATGAGATGCAGTTGTTCTCAAACTTTGTTATAAGATAAAATCACTAGGGATCTTTTAGAAATACCGATGCCTGGCTCACATCCCCAGACAGTAACATTCAATAGGTACACGGTGTGACCTGGGCACTGGGAGTTTTAAAAGCTCCCAAGGCCATTCTAATGTGCAGCAAAGTCTTGCACCAGAGCACATCTATTGACTCCTCCAACTTTATCTGCAAATTGTCTCAGATCTATTTACCCAGCGCAAATGGAATTCTGGGCCACCTGGACAGGCGAGGAGTTAAGAGCACTGATTTTGTGAATGGTATTTCCAGTGAGTCATGTGTAGAAGGCAGTGAGCTACCAAATGGGATACTAATTTAGAGACAGGTATGGCTGACTGGAGATGTTTTGCTCACATTAGGAAAATAGAGGAGTTTCTGTCTGTGTTCAGCATTGCTACCCCAGAAACTGACTTTACTCAACCATATCCTATCTCAAGCTTTTCAAATTGTGGGTTGTAGCTTATTCTTGGGTTCTTAAATCATTTTAATGGCTTGGAGCCAGCATTTTTATGGAATGGAATGGAACAGAGCAGAAAAATCAAGGGGCACCTCATGCAGAAAAGCCAATAATTGTTTTAGGATATCGTTCTTTCTGTGGTTCATAGAGAAAAAAAAAATATGTCTGAATACTACCTTCCACAATGCCTTCACACTGAGATTGCATCTCTCTCTCAGTCGCATTTTGCCTTCTATTGGTTTTCCCAGTTGACAGGGATTTCTGAACTTCTACCATTGAATTTAAAGAACAGCTGCAGCTGAATCTGGTGGCTTCATTCCATTCATTTGGAAAGTACACAGAGGAAAATGAATCAGGCTCATTGCAATGCTTCCGAAGAAGTCACCTCTCTGAGAACAGCTGAGATGCTGAATGCACAAGTTACTCTTTCAGAAAGAATTGGCAATAAACTCCGCTAAAAGTTTTGAGAAGCAGAGCTCTTAGCTCTTCTCTTAATAGAGCCTCACGGGCATCTCTGCTTTAAAGGCAAAAGACATCTGTCTCAGCTGCAACCAAATCTGCAACTGCTGGAATATTGTTGATTAATGGACTTCATTGGTCCTTTGGTTTTTTAAAGCAATAAAATTTTGCCTTAAAGTAGCAGACCCTACTCCATCAAGCCGCAAGTCAAATCACAAGAAAATACAAATGTGTGTGTGTGTGTGTGCATGCATGCGTGCTAAGTCACTTCAGTTGTGTCCTATGGACTATAGCCTGCCAGGCTCCTCTGTCCAAGGGATTCTTCAAGCAAGAATACTGGAGTGGGTTGACATGCCCTCCTCCAGGGGATCTTCCCCCCCCAGAGATCAAACCCATGTCTCTTCTGTCTACCTGCGTTGGCAGGCGGGTTCTTTACCACTAGCGCCACCTGGGAAGCCCCTGTGTGTATGCATAATTACATATCCATATATATATATATTTTTTTAACTCTAATTTGAAATATTAAAAAGTGTTCTTTGGTATAAGCAATATGAAAATTGCTGAGCAGAGCTGAACTAGCCAGAAAACCAGAAGGAAAAGAGATAGCAAGAGAAATTCAAGCCAGATGCAGTAGCAAGATAAAATAGCAATGTTAGGAGTGTGGATAGGGTCTGAGGAAATGTGGCATGAAGATAGATATGTGAAGGAAACAGGGTAACATGAGGATCAGCCAACTGATGATATTGCCAAACTGCAGCAAATCGATACCTGTGGTGAACATAGCCTTAGAGACGAGGATAATGACCACATTCTGAAAATATCATTGATCTCTGGTTAAAATGGTCTGAAGCACTGATGAGGATAGCATTCCATTTAATAACAAATGCTCTCTGAATTGATTTCACTAACAATCTAGACTTTTCTTTCAAGGGACCAGTAACTCAATTTCCAAAGATAGAGTTACTTTGTATAAGACGTGTAACCCTGAAGGAAATAATAAAAATTATTCTGCCTGTATACTCTTGGAGGACACATTAGTGTCTGGTTTATTTTTCACAGCACCTAGCAAAGTACTCAGTAAATTGGGACTGAACATTTAAAACCCCCTGCTTTCCTAACTTTACGTGTCCCTTTTCAACCAATGGGTTTGCTACACGATAGGAATGGGGGGAGGGGGGTACCTAACTCTTGCTTTAGTGTTTGCATTAAATAATTCCTCACTCTGCACATTTGCTTTCTGCTAAGAAGCCAAGAAAGGACTTGCCAGCACAATTTGATCCATACTCCTGAATAAAAAATAACCAGAGGTAAAGTTATTCTTTGGTCAAATGACAGAGATTTCAGCCAAGTATACAAATGCGGTCATTTTTGGCAATTGCATTATAAATCCCAGGACTGTAACTGTTAGACAATTGATATGAAATGTCTGAGAACAGGCTTCCAGGGAAAGGGTGAAAGGTTGCAGTAGGTCTTTAAGCACAGAGCCAAGACAGGTCAAGTTCATCTATTGACTTCTTATCATTAGATTTAATCATACCCTGCAAGTCTTTTAAAACAAAAACCCAAATGGATTATCTAGATCATGCAACAACTTTGAAATGCACTGAGGAACAAGACAAGAATTCTTGGGCTCATTCTTATTTTTGCCCACCAGAGAGAGTTCAGTTCCCCTGGCGTGGGCAGACCTTTTCAAAGCTAATGTAAATAACCTGAGTATTATCTAAAACCAGTCTCTTGTTGGTAAATATTCACCTTGTAATTGTTACTCTGTTTATTTCAAACTGAGTTAACAGAATCTTCATTCAGTGACGCAGTGATTTTCCAAGCATCGCTGTGGTTCAGAATCTCCTGCAGAGATTTGTAAATATGCAACCGCTGCGACCCAATTTGTTAGATCACCCAGGAAGATTTAAAAGCTTGCTTACCCCTGGACCTTACTCTAGACCAATTGAATCAAGACCTCTGGGGATAAGGCAAAGGCACTGGTATTTTCTAAAAGGCATTTGAGCTAAGGCAAAGGCACATGTGACTGTAAGGTGCAACACTGGGTCAGCAATCTTGCCCTAATGGTCTTATGGACACAGGTAGGAAGGAGAGGTTGGGATGAATTGAGAGAGCAGCATTGACATATGTACTACACGTGTAAAATTGATAGCTAGTGGGAAGTTGCCGTGCAGCACAGGGACCTCAGCCCGGTGCTTTGTGAAAACAACTTAAAACTCTGTTCAAAAGAAGACTAGTTGTGTAAAATATTGTACGAAGCTAACTAGAATGCAGCCATTAAAAAGAATGATTCTGCTCTCCACATCTTAACAAAAAAATCTCCAAGATATAACTTGAAACAAAGAAGCAAATGGCAGACATGTATGGAGTATAAAGTCGTTTGTGTTTTTAAAAATTTGGCCTATATGAAATCTGTGATACTTCTCCGGAAATATACACAATAACCTGGTTGCAGTGATTTCCTTCGGGGAGGGAAACTGGTTGGTTGGGAAAATGAAACTTACTTTCCCCATTAATATTTTTTTAGCCTGTTAGGATTTTTGTGCTAACTGAACTACTCAATTGAATTAAAAAAAAATAAAAGGTCAAGTGTAAACAGTAAGCTTTTGAAGCACATATTTATATGAACAAAGCTTTTTACATAGTAGACACTCCATAAATGTTTGTTAATAAATAAACCTGCTACCTTATTATTCCTCTCCTATTATTCAAGTCTCTTCTCTCGGTATGCAGGCGGTGGAGGATGAGTAAACTTTCACATAACATATTATGTGCTAGCACTTACTGAGTGTTATTTATGTGCAAAGTGTTATGTTAACCTCTTGACATATGTTCCTCATCTCAGGTACTCCTACAACATCCTTGTGAAGTAGACATTATTATCTCTCTTTTACACATGAGAAAACTGAGGCTCAGAGAAGTCACCGAAAGCTGAAGCAAATTGTGTTATGCACACACATACATACATACACACATACACACATGGAGACACACAAAATCAAAGAAATGCTTTTAAAGTATATACAAAATGCTGTGGGGACTGTGAAGATAATGTGTTTTGCCCTCCCTAAGGGTCTTATCGGGGGAAACATTTGTGTCTAACACAACCATAACACGAGGCAAGAGAGAGCCCCTTGGTGATTTGAAGGGAGAGGTGGAAGGAATCGAGGAAGGCTTCTCAGAAGAGAACCTGGTTAATTAGGTATTTGAAAAGAAGCATCAGGAGGAAAAGTCATGTGATTCACCTGTTGGGCAAAACACTAAGTGCTTTGTATACATTATCACCTTTTATTCTTTTAATCTGAACAGTTCTAAGTATTCTTGTTCTCAGTTTTACCAAACCCTAAAGAAGAGACATTCCCCTGATGTCCTAGTCCACATTTAATGTCACCTTGCTTCCTATTGGCCCTGCAATCACACACACACACACACACACACACACACACACACAGTTATATATCAGTATATAAGGCAATGCATGTAAGCAGTCCCTACAGAGGTAAATACTCTTTTTTTCTAATACAAGTAAAAACTACTTGAGACAGGAACCGCGTTATTTTTTATTTCTTGAATATCCCCCATTCTATGCTCACATAGTAGACACTGAAATATTTAGGGTAATATATTAATGTTAAGGGGCTTCCCTGGTGGCTTAGATGGTAAAGAATCCACCTGCAATGCAGGAGACATAAGAGATGCCAGTTTAATCCCTGGGTCAGGAAGATGCCCTGGAGAGGCAACCCACTCTGGTATTCTTGCCTGGAGAATTCCATGGACAGAGGAGCCTGGTGGGCTACAGTCCATGGGGTCACAAAGAGTAGGACACTCCTGAGCAACTAAGAGAGATATTAAAGCTAAATCAAGTCTGTATAACCTATCTCTTTATTTTGTGTAAAGGTTTTATGACAGCAGATGAAAGAAAATTATTTGACCACCTCAAATCTCCTCATCTGAAATACTGGGTTCCATTCATCTGGTTTGGAAATCTCGCAGCTAAAGCCCGGAAGGAAGGTAGAATCAGAGACAGTGTTGATCTTCAATCACTGATGACTGTAAGTACATTGCAAACATCAGTTAAAAGATAAGAATCAGATACCAACAGGGACTTGGATGTAAAAGACTGGACCTGGACGAGTCCGCTTTGTTCAATCCTGGTTCCAAAGGAACCAGAAAGACTGGGCTAGGATTAGAACCCTCAAATGCAGGAGGAGAATATAACACAGTTTTAACTGAGGTTGATTGGAGGTGGTTGCTTAGAGGCTGTTTTAAGCAGAAGTAGGCTTTGTAATGAATGTTGAGTTTTAAGCCAACTTTTTCATCACTCATTATAAAGCCAACTTTGAACTATGGTTTTGGAGAAGACTCTTGAGAGTCCCTTGGACTACAAGGAGATCCAACCAGTCCATCCTAAAGGAAATCAGTCCTGAATATGCATTGGAAGGACTGATGCTGAAGCTGAAACTCCAGTACTTTGGCCACCTGATGTGAAGAACTGACTCATTTGAAAAGACCCTGATGCTGGGAAAGATTGAAGGTAGGAGGAGAAGGCGATGACAGAGGATGAGATGGTTGGATGGCATCACCGAGTCAGTGGACTTGAGTTTGAATAAATTCCAGGAGTTGGTGATGGACAGGGAGGCCTGGCATGTGGCAGTCCATGGGGTCGCAAAAAGTCAGACTCGACTGAGCAACTGAACTGAACTGAAGGCTTTATAATAGGCTTCCCTGGTGGCTCAGACGTAAAGAATGTGTAAAGAATACACCTGCAATGCAGGAGATTCAGGTTCAGTCCCTGGGTCAGGATGATCCCCTGGAGTAAGAAAATGGAAACCACTCCAGTATTCTTACCTGAAGAATTTCATGGATGGAGGAGCCTAGAGGGCTTCAGTCCACGGGATTGAAAAGAACAGGACAGAACTGAGTGACTAACACACACAGGCTTTGTAATAGGCTCTATAAGACAGTGTTCCTTGATTGATCAGCAATGTCTGCAAAGGGCTCAGAAGGTTCTGGCACCCAAGAGGCATATTTGCCATCCCTAATTCCAGGATCCTGGACCCAAATCCCCAGTAAGTTCCCCAAAATTGGAATATCCCAAAGTTAATCCCCTGGAGGAGGAAATGGCAACCCACTCCAATATTTTTGCCTGGAGAAACCCATGGACAAAGGAGCCTGGTAGGCTACAGTCCGCCAGTTCACTAAGAGTCGGACATGACTGAAGTGACTTTGCAAAGTTAGTCAGCTTTCCAGATGACCCAGGAAACAAAACTGTGTTTTCATTAAATGAAATAATCCTGAATGCATTTGAGAAACAAATTTATAGATGGGCTAGATAGATTTGTGCCATGACAGTCTCCTGCCTTCATTAGGCTAAAAGAAGTGAATGATTTTAAAATAGCTCCCAAATTAGCATATACTCTTTCTCAGTCTTAAATAATAACTTGTGTTCAGTAGAGAAAAAAGAAATCAATGGATCTCAGTCCTTTCTGCTTTAACAGAGATAGATTTTCTGTCAATAGAAGTATTCTAGAGTCTTCTTTCGTTGGGAAAGGCATAGGATGTATTTAGGCTTTTTCCTAAGATCTTCAGTAAGCGTGTTTTCAAAAGAGATAGAGGAAACAAAAAATAATCTGCTCTCTACATAATTTAGAAATGATTGTTTAAGATATTAACTACTGCATTTCTACCACCCCTTTGGGCCTATATATATATATATATATATATATATATATATATATATATATATATATAGTGTGGGAAATTATGAATCCAATAGAGTAGGGGATATTTCTATACCATCCCGATTTATCTTAATATTTTTTTAAACTGTACAACTGTACTTATTCCTTTTGCACATCATTGAATGATGTCAATAGCTTGTCATTTTCAAAATTTTCCTTTTGGAGTGGACTTCAGAACCAATTTCTAGTTCTTTTGAAGTCGTGATCATTATTTTATAGGTGTATTTCTAAAAGCCACAGCCATATTCTGAATCCCAGTAAATGTTATTTACTGCACCCTTCATCTTAGTAAATCATGTTTTCTCTATTTCTGGCTTAGGAAATGAACCGATTTCGCTCCTGGTGCAGCCTCTTATTTGGTTATGACTGGGTCGGGATTCCGCTGGTTTACACCCAGGTATCAAATGCTTGGCACGTGGTTTTTTCTTCCCATTGCCCACTTTGGCATGCTGGCTCTCTCGGGGCAGCCAGGGCTGTGCTCTCAGCAGGCTTTCTCTCTGTTTCAGGTGGTCACGCTGGCTGTCTACACCTTCTTCTTTGCCTGCCTGATCGGACGCCAGTTTCTGGATCCCACCAAAGGCTATGCGGGGCATGACTTAGATCTTTACATTCCAATCTTCACTCTCCTACAGTTCTTCTTCTATGCAGGATGGCTCAAGGTAGCCAACAGTCTCTGTGCCTGAGACCCTCTCTACAATCTAGGTCCTGTTCCAAACTCTGCACACTGATCCATTACTGAATCATTCGTTCATGAGTGACTCCAAGGTAGATTTAACATTTAATAGCTGAGATGTTACTATTTTTCAACTGGGAGTTCCAGTGGCAGGGATGTGGTGAGTACTGTACTGCAGAGATCTGAAGCAGCTCATTTATGCAAAGACGTTACTCTTTTACGGCCATTGATTGTGTTAAGTCTTTGTGTGCTCCCATTAGGATTACGATAATGTAATTAAAGTATTAAGTGTACCTGCATTGATATTTTATACCACAACAAGCGACTAGGCAGAGTAAAAGAAAGTAAATAAGAAGTCTTGTATCTCAGACTTAAGCATGATTATTATATTATTATCTTGGTTCTGGGCTTCCCAGGTGGCTCAGTGATAAAGAATCTACCTGCAATGCAGGAGATGTGGGTTTAGTCTCTGGGTCAGGAAGATCCCCTGGAGAAGGGAATGGCACCCCACTCCAGTATTCATGCCTGGGAAATCCCATGGACAGAGGAGCCTGGAAGGCTATACAGTCAATGGCTTGAAAAGAATCAGACACGATTGAGTGACTAAACCATCTTGGCTCTGCTCAACTCTAAATAGTTAGTTTCTATTCCCTGAAATCCCACTAGCTGCCCCACGACATTAAATGCATTCCATTTTTAAAACCAGAACTGAGACTCGAAGGAATTCATCGGAATCAAAACCAGAAACACCAGGATTAATGACAACATTTGGTTTGCCAGGAAATTAAAAGCAGGTCAGAGCAATGAAAAGAACAAGTCCAATCATCAGCATTAAATTTTACTTGTTCCCACCACCATCTCTCTTCCACCCCAATGTATGTAACAATATCAGAAACCTGATTCTTCCCTCTCTTTAGTAAGTGACAGAAAAGATCAAAGATTATGCCTTCTTTAAGGTAACTGAAATCTAAGGACAGTTTGAAGGTAACATTAATAAAGTAGAATTCCAAATGTCTGACCTTCCAAAAAAACACGTGTCGACATGCACATCCAGGTCTTCCAAGTTGTTGCAGCCTTTTCTCTGCAGACGCCTTTACTTTCATTGGTTTGAATCTTAACCAGGAAAAAAATAAATATGTTGGCATTTCAAGTTACCCTCCAAAGAGTAAAGGCATTTCCTTTCCAAATGGCAAAAACATTTTTAACCAGATGACAGAGACTCGATTATTTTTACCCATTTAAGACGAAGAGCAAGAGAAACTAACAGCTCTCATTTCTCATTAGAGAAAAAGTACATTCTAACTTTTTAAACAGAAAATCACAATTGGCCCAAACACTCAATCCTCAATCATTCTGGTCTTCTATTGTCCTTTTGCCTGAGTTGTGCTGAGCTTTTTATTCTTCACTTTGTGCGCATGTGAAGTGGTCAGCCAGGCTGGAAGGAACAGTCAGCAGTTCCTGCCTTTTGAAGTGCTCTCTAATATATTAACATTCTTGGGACTTCCCTGGTGGTTCAGTGGTTAAGATTGCCGCTTACACTGCAAGGGACATGGGTTTGATCCCTGGTCAGGGAGCTAAGGTCCTGCATGCTGTGCAGAGTGGCCCCCCCAAAATAAAATATTTACATTCTTTTCCTTTATAAAATATTTTTGAATGCAAAATATGAAAAGAAAATCTTAGCTCCATTAAGAGATAGGCGACTGTGAGAGAAGGGAGTTTTCCCATCCAGTGGATTGCATCTCAATTTCTAAACAGCTATTTTGTCTTGACCATTCTAATATTTATAAATATTGAAGTGTAGAAAACCCAGCTTAACCTTATGAACAGTCTATTACTTAGTTATTTGCTAGAAACGGAGCCTCAAAGTGAGTAAAGGCTATCTTTGTGACAGTCAATTCCAAATCATGGATATCATTTTGGTAGTTAAAGGTAGACTGTAATGCTATATGCAGGCCTGATGTCAAGAAAGTGAAATTCTGGATGTAACAAAAGTATTTTCAGGACCCATCCAGCGGCCATTTTATTTAAAGAAAACCCCAGGCAAAAATAGGCTTCCCAAGTTGGAATCCCT
Source organism: Cervus canadensis (assembly GCF_019320065.1). Classification (NCBI taxonomy): domain Eukaryota; kingdom Metazoa; phylum Chordata; class Mammalia; order Artiodactyla; family Cervidae; genus Cervus; species Cervus canadensis. The sequence continues at coordinate 13,259,036 of NC_057410.1, read as the reverse complement.
GGGCTGGGAAGATTCCCCTGGAGAAGGGCATGGCAACCTACTCCTGTATTCGTGCCTAGAGAATCCCATGGGCAGAGGAACGTGTGGGACTAAAGTCCATAGGGTCACAAAGTGTCAGGCATAACTGTGACTTAGCACGCATGCTCACACCAGGCAAGAAAGGGTAGACAACCTCTTGGAACTTGCATTGACGAACTCTTTCATGGATATTGCTGTGTAGCTGACTGATCCAGGCACCAGCCCGGCCAGGGCTGTCCCTTAGAATAGGGGGGTATCCTTCTCTATCAGTGGTTTTCAACAAAGGCCACACATTAAAATCTCCTGGGAGCTCTGCTCACTACTGATGCCTGGCTCAGCTTCACACCCATTAAATCAGAATCTCTGAGGGAGGGACCTAGCCATCAATTTTCTTTAAAAGCTTTTCAGATCATTTTGATGTTCACTCAATGTTGAGAACAGCTTTAAGTGATTAGAGCTAAATCTTAAAAAAATATATAGATAGATCTTTTTTACCAAGAAGTCTCAGAATCTATGAACCCAACTAATCAATGGTACTTCTTTTTTACACACTTGTAAGTTTTTCACATTTAAGCCCAATGTAAAACCACACACACACACACACACACACACACACACACACACACACACACACATCCAAATAATAAAAAAATCAAAGGGAATGAATAAAAAAAAAAACAGGTGAGTCTCATTTGGCATATAAATCTCTCATCAAGAAGATGAGAAGCCAGGGGCTTCCCTGGCAGTCTAGTGGTTAAGACTCTGCCTTTCCACTGCAGAGCATGGAATGGGTTTGATCCCTGGTTGAGAACTAGGATCCCACAGCATGCAGTGCGGTAAAAAAAAAAAAGTTGTTTTTAAAAGAAGGCTGTTCAATTCAGGAGCATGGTAAGAACGTCTAATGCTGACCAACTATTAGAAGATATATGATAAAAACCTATGTAACTTCTAAGTAAGTTGCAGTAAATCCTTTAAGTTAAAACTAAGTAAGAAAAAGTCCAGCTTTATGACTTACTTGCTCTCTGACTCACTCAGTAGTTATGTCCAGTTACTGTGAAATCTCCTTGTAATATTTTCTTTAATTGTGATTTAAGTCTTTCTTTGCTCTTTAACCTTGCCCACAGTTATGTTTTCTCTCATCACCTGGGCTTTTGTAAATTCTTTCAGAGCACAGGCTCTGCACCCCTTGAAGTGCCTACCATATTGTCAGAACTCCTTCGATATTTGCTGGCTGATTTGTACCCGAGAATCAGTCTTTTGGTTCCTAAACAGCCCATGGCTTCTCCTGGATGGGACCTGCACTGTCACCAGCTGAATAGACAGAGCCTTTGAAGAGCAGGCCCACGCAGGTGGACGATTGGCGGTCTGAGAGTTCAGTCTTGCTGACTGATAATTACCTGTGTGTTTACCAGCCCACTCCCACTCTGCTCTAGGCTTCCTGCTGTGAAAGGTGACAAAAGAAATCAGAGAGTGAAACAGGAATCCTCTCCAAACTCCGCTCTTAGTCTTCACAAGCATCATGGCAGACTCATTCTATGTTCTCAATTGCAGGTAGCTGAGCAGCTTATCAATCCTTTTGGAGAAGATGATGATGATTTTGAAACTAACTGGTGCATTGACAGAAATCTGCAGGTTGGAGAAGCTTTTCTTTCCTTTACAACCATTAATAATCTAAACAGACTCTGAACGCAGGCCTCTGAAGTTGGGAGCTTTAGCCACAAACAAAAGAGGTGTGGCTGTTCAGTATGTTGCTTCCAGGTTCTTTTGGAACCTTACAAACCTCACTGGATCTCAGTTCCAGCGAAATTCCATCCCTTTTCAATAGAACGTTAAGCCAGTTTTCTTTGTAAGTTTCTTTGTTAGCTTTACATAGCCTCTTCCATCTCAGTACAGACCAATATTTTAATACATTTTTAATTTGTTTCTGATTGCCACCTGAAAAGATTAACAGTGACATAAAGTGGCAGTCATAACACAATGTGGATTCCAAAATGCACATCTTGTAGATCCCTACAGTCAGATGTCCAGCATCTGGACACTGAGAATGTGGGGCAGGCCAGCCTGTGTCTCAAAATCTCCCTCAATGGTACCAGATGGACCCCAGGGCTTTTACACTGAAGCATTATTCCGGAGAACTTATTCATGAAGAGGTAGCATGGGAGAATTTTTATTTTAGGCATGATTCCCCTCCAATGATTCTCTTTCCTGAAAACCTAACCAAGAAAAGGCCTTCAGCTTGTCCATTTGTTTCAAGTCCTTACTCAGCTCTTAAACAGTATCAAACATTTAACTGTCGATTCACAAGCTAGCCCCTGTACACAGAGGGAAAGGGGGGACCAAAAAAAAAGGCAGACCAAGTTAGGTTGGAATGTGACAGTTCTAACAAGCTAGGGAACTTACTCAAGAGGCTTGTCTTGGGGAGATACAAGGTGAATAGACCTTCACATCTACCTGCCAGAATCCTAAACTTTGACATAGAAGCCTTACTGGGGTTCAGTCATGTAGTCAGTCCAGATGGTCTCAACAACACATTGCTCTCTCAAGACTGTATCCTTGAAACAGCTCCCACTATGGGGACAATGGGCGGAATGTATATTCCAAGGACAGAAGCCCACCCTATTACCCTGGTGCATCTCATAGATCATGACCTCTGTATGACCCCCAATAATCACATTGTCAGCCTGTTAAGGAGGAATTGTAACGCCTATACCACTCACTGTAAAAATTGGATTCCCAGAAGTTTAATAGTTTATTCAAGCATCAATTTGCCAAAGTCAAGAGGAGAAGACCATTATGACCGCAAGCAGTATAGATTTGTCGATATATTTTTCTAAAAAAACAAACAAAAAAATTCATGGCAAATAAGAAGTGATATCAAGTATAAATGTACTTATGGAATCAGTGAAATGGTATACTGAAATCTTCAGCTTCCTGTAATATCTGGGATTATGTGGTTGCTGTCAGGATACCCACTAGACAATTAGATAATTTTGAGCAAAGAATAAAAAGGTGTCTCTCCTGCATCCAGATAAGATGTGCTCCACTCTGGGGTATGTGGCTTGATGAATCTAGTCTGGGCAGCTTTATGGCCCCACTTACCCCCACTGCCGAGTGAACCACATATACAACTCTCTATAGCAGCTCTAGTTGTAGCAAATATAAACTGTGGACATTTATATAGTCACTCATTCACACTGTGCTCTGTCCTATTCCAAGCTTCATTCACCCACTGGAACTTATTCTTTCTTCATGAATTCACATCAGAATTATTCTAACACTATACTGATGATTTTAGGTCTCTCTTTTGGCTGTGGATGAAATGCACATGAGCTTACCCAAAATGAAGAAGGATATTTACTGGGATGATTCTGCTGCTCGTCCACCATACACACTGGCTGCTGCTGACTACTGCATACCCTCGTTTCTGGGGTCAACCGTCCAAATGGGGTAAGTGCATTTCTAAAACTCACCAACATTTAGAAAATAAGTAAGTCACCATGCTGATCTTTTTATACTGTGGTCCTGAAGTTACTTTCATAAGAACTCTCAATTATTAATATCCCAGAATGGTAGCCTTTTCAAATTTTCAGACATAATCAATATGTCCAAGAGAGTGAGAAATTAAAATGACTGTAGTTTCTGGTTTAAATATGGAGTGTGTGTGTGTGTGTGTGTGTGTGTGTGTGTGTATTTGGGGGTAATTTGCATTTCACCTTGCTTTTATACCACAGCAAATTTTTCTAATAGTTGTGAAACTATCTTTTTTTTTTCTTTTCCTTCCAACTTGGAGTAGTTATTTAATTATATTGTTATTTATTATTTAATTATGACCGTCATAATGAAATGCATTTTAAAAAGTATTTATTGAGCATATACCATGTGTAGGCACTGTGCTAGACTATTTTGAGACAAGTAAGCCTTAAGGTAAATTTTATCAAAAAAGTTTCCTCAAAGATTATGCTTTGATCAAACTGACTTGTTTAGTGTACAAGCCAGTCTCTGTTCAGTGGTTTGAACATAACAATCTGTCCATATGTACTGTGAGCTTTAAATAAATGGGCTGAGGCCTGCAGTAAATCATGTGCAGTTCTTGAATAATTTTATTAAATCTGATCATGTATTTGATTTTGCAGAAATGTGTGACTGTGGAGGAAGTTTAGGTGTATTTGCTGAAGGCAGATGCCATGGTTTCCAAGTAACTTAAAAAGAAGAATGTGGACAAATTTAGAAAAGTAAAAAGAACCCCTCCAAAAAATTATAGAAAAAGGAAAAACTTTTACAGAATTTTTCTTATAATTTTTGGCAAAACTGTAGTTCATTTTTCCCTGAGGCCAGCTCTAGGCAGATTTATGAAGTGAGAACGTGTCTAAAGTTGCCACCTGTGACCCTCTTTCTCTCCCTCTCACACTGTTCAGCCCTTCTCTTTTGCTACTGTTAAAAAGCAAAATTCAACTGGGTAAATTTTTTTGAAATTCCGTCCTTTAGCTTTTTAAAAATGTATTTATTTTTAATTGGAGGATAGTTGCTTTACAATATTGTGTTGGTTTCTGCCATGCATCAACATGAATCAGCCATAGGTATACATATGTCCACTCTCTCTTGAACCTCCCCCTATTCCCCACCCCATCCACCCCTCTAGGTTGCCACAGAGTACATTGAGCTCCCTGTGTTTTATAGAAATTTCACATTAGTGATCTATCTTACATATGATAATGAGTATGTTTCCATGCTATGCTCTCAATTCATCCCATCCTGTGTGTCCACAAGTCTGTTTTCTATGTTTGCATCCAACTGAGTAAATTTTAAAGGTCTTATTGCTTCATTCACCGGTTCTTGAATTGGGCAGCATCCAACCTAGCAAAGACAAAGGAGCTCCACAGAACTATACAAATGAAAGCCTTTTATAGGCAGAAGGGAGCAGGAATAAGGAAGTTATACATGGCAAAAAAACTGGGCTGTTTATTGCAAGGTCACTTTCCTGTAGGAGACAGCAGGGGTCTAACAGGCAGAATACCTAACCAGTGCTGATCAGGCAATTCCTGATTGACTGGCTTAAGATTCCATTTCTGGGAAAACTAATTAAGTCTTGGTTTCGTGACATGGTGCTTAGCATAAGTGACTCCATTTGGGGCCTGTTGTCTTGTTATTAGTACTAATATGAGAAAATTTAGCTTCAATCCAGTCCATACTGCCACTAATTCGCTTCAGTCATGTCCAACTCTTTGTGACCCCATGGACTGTAACCTGCCAGGCTCCTCTGTCCATGGGATTCTCCAGTCAAGAATACTGTTCTGGGTTGCCATGCCCTCCTCCAGGGGATCTTCCTGACCCAGGGATCAAACCCATGTCTCCTGCATCTCCAGCACTGCAAGTGGATTCTTTATCACTGAGCCTGGGAAGCCCTGAATGTCTCCCAGGGCCCCTAGAACCTCTGAGGCTGAAATCCCTTGAAGGCTCAAAGAAAAACATGACTGAAAGTATAATTTCAGGCGTTGTGGCAAATAATGAGTCAACGTAGGAGTCAAGAAACTCGCCTTGCTGCTCTCGAAGCACAGCTTGGTAAAGGTAGCTACTCCAGGCTGGCCTTGTTTCTACTTCTAGATGCCCGCTAAGCCTGGGCCCTCCTGTCCAGGGTCTCCTCCTGACCAAGGTACTCATCCCCACCCCAGCAGGTTGCTCAGTCTCTATAAATAGCAATTCCCTGCTGTCCGCACTTCTCACTCTTTTGTAATATATACTGCAGGGGTAGTGTCACAGATATCTGGCAATCTTCTCAGTTTTGAAAATTAATAGATGTTTTCCTGTCAGTTTGTTTTTAGATCACTCTATAAGCTTTAACTTTCCCCTCCTCTCCCGTCGTTGATTAATGCAAAGAATTTGAAGATCTGACTTGTAAAAGAAAGGAGACCAGCACCACTGATAGGGCTGGGGAGTCATCGTGATGACTCTGTTTGGACTGCCAGAGCCACTTGCGTCCATTCCCAGGTGGCTCAGTGGTAAAGAATCTGCTGACCAGTGCAGGAGACACAGGTGGTGTGGGTTCAATCCCTGGGTTGATCCCTGGGTCAGGAAGATCCACTGGAGAAGGAAATGGCAACCCATTCCAATATTCTTGAATGGAGAATCCCATGGACAGAGGAGCCTAGTGGGCTACAGTCCATGGGTTCACAAAGGGTCAGACACAATTGAGTATGCATTCATAAAATGAAGATTTTTTTTTTTTTGGTCTCAAGATTTAATCCTGATCTACATATTCATCTTAATCATTATAATTTCACATTCCTATGCAAGTGTCCGTATTCTTTAGAAAATATTAAAATATGTATTTTGGGAATTCCCTGGTGATCCAGTGGTTAGGACTCCACGATTTCACTGTCAAGGGCCCAGGTTCACTCCATGGCCAGGGAACTAAGATCCCACAAGCTGTGTGGCGCAGCCAAAAAATATTAATAATAAAACAAAAATATGTATTCCTCCTATTTCTAAACATAGAAACATAGTATTAGGAATTTATAAGACCTTGGAGAAAATACATAATCCAAATGATTATTGGGGAGATTAAACAAGATGGTAAGCACAAAAACACTCTATAAATAACTGAAAAGCATTATAATTATCAACTGGTACAGATCCCTTATTTGTGGATGTCAAACTTTGGCACAGGAAGATTGAACAAGTCTAAGCTATTTTTCAAATTTAACTAAGCCTGGAAATCTGTCACAGAAAATAAATGCTTGAAAGTGAACCGGGAGGTAAGAATGAAGCAAACAGTTACCAGCTGTCAGAGAGATCCTATGGTTAAGTTGGCATATTCACTACTAGATAAGATGACCTATTTACTACTAGTTACCATGGCCTATTTCAGTTCACTTCAGTTCAGTCGTTCAGTCGTGTCCGACTCTTTGCAACCCCATGAACTGCAGCACACCAGACCTCCCTGTCCATCACCAAACCCGGAGCCTACCCAAACTCATGTCCATTGAATCAGTGATGCCATCCAACCATCTCATCTTCTGTCTTCCCCTTCTCCTCCTGCCTTCAATCTTTCCTAGCATCAGGGTCTTGTCCAATGAGTCAGCTCTTCGCATCAGGTGGCCAAAGTACCGGAGTTTCAGCTTCAGCATCAGTCCTTCCAATGAACACCCAGGACTGATCTCCTTTAGGATGGACTGGTTGGATCTCCTTGCAGTAAAAGGGACTCTCAAGAGTCTTCAACACCACAGTTCAAAATCATCAATTCTTCAGTGCTCAGCTTTCTTTATAGTCCAGCTCTCATATCCATACATGACTACTGAAGAAACCATAGCCTTGACTAGATGGACCTTTGTTGGCAAAGTAATGTCCCTGCTTTTTAATATGCTGTCTAGGTTGGTCATAACTTCCCTTCCAAGGAGCAAGTGTCTTTTAATTTCATGGCTGCAGTCACCATCTTCAGTGATTTTGGAGCCCAAAAAAATAAAGTCTGACACTGTTCCCCGATCTATTTCCCATGAAGTGATGGGACCTGATGCCATGATCTTAGTTTTCTGCATGTTGAGCTTTAAACCAACTTTTTCCCTCTCCTCTTTCACTTTCATCAAGAGGCTCTTTAGTTCTTCTTCACTTTCTGCCATAAGGGTGGTATCATCTGCATAGCTGAGGTTATTGATATTTCTCCCGGCAATCTTGATTCCAGCTTGTGCTTCTCCCAGCCCAGCGTTTCTCATGATGTACTCTGCATATAAGTTAAATAAGCAGGGTGACCATATACAGCCTTGACGTACTCCTTTCCCGATTTGGAACCAGTTTGTTGTTCCATGTCCAGTTCTAACTGGTGCTTCCTGACCTGCACGCAGATTTCTCAAGAGGCAGGTCAGGTGGTCTGGTATTCCCATCTCTTTCAGACTTTTCCACAGTTTATTGTGATCCACACAGCCAAAGGCTTTGGCATAGTCAATAAAGCAGAAATAGATGTTTTTCTGGAACTCTCTTGCTTTTTCAGTGTTCAGCAGATGTTGGCAATTTGATCTCTGATTCCTCTGCCTTTTCTAAATCCAGCTTGAACATCTGGAAGTTCACAGTTCATATATTGCTGAAGCCTGGCTTGGAGAATTTTGAGCATTACTTTACTAGCTTGTGAGTGCAATTTTGCGGTAGTTTGAACATTCTTTGGCATTTCCTTTCTTCGGGATTGAAATGAAAACTGACCTTTTCCAGTCCTGTGGCCACTGCTGAGTTTTCCATATTTGCTGACATATTGAGTGCAGCACTTTCACAGCATCATTTTTTAGGATTTGAAATATCTCAACTGGGATTCCATAACCTCCACTAGCTTTGTTCCTAGTGATGCTTCCTAAGGCCCACTTGACTTCGCATTCCAGGATGTCTGGCTCTAGGTGAGTGATCACACCATCACAATTAACTGGGTCATGAAGATCTTTTTTGTACAGTTCTTCTGTGTATTCTTGCCACCTCTTCTTAATATCTTCTGCTTCTGTCAGGTCCATACCATTTCTGACCTTTATTGAGTCCATCTTTGCATGAAATGTTCCCTTGGTATCTCTAATTTTCTTGAAGAGATCTCTAGTCTTTCCCATTCTATTGTTTTCCTCTATTTCTTTGCATTGATTGCTGAGGAAGGTTTTCTTATCTCTCCTTGCTATTCTTTGGAACTCTGCATTCAAATGGGTATATCTTTCCTTTTCTCTTTTGCTTTTCATGTCTCTTCTTTTCACAGCTATTTATAAGGCCTCCTCAGACAGCCATTTTGCTTTTTTGCATTTCTTTTTCTTGGGGATGGTCTTGATCCCTGTCTCCTATACAATGTCACGAACCTCTGTTCATAGTTCATCAGGCACTCTGTCTATCAGATCTAATCTATTTACTATTAGTTATAATGGCCTATTTACTACTAATTAAGGTGGCCTATTTACTACTAGTTACTATAGCTTATTTACTCACAGGCGCAGACCCCCTAGGGTCTTTTAGGGGAGGTTTTTGTGATATGTTTAACTGGACTCCACTAGAACTAATTCTTCAAGAAACAACTAGGCAAACGTTTACTTGGTCTTGACTTTCTGCACGAATGAGGACCCTAAAGGGGGGCCTCACAATCAGGAAAGGTCACTGCAGGAGTTCAGGGTTTTGGAAGTCAGCAAGAATGTGAATGTGCTCTTTAATCCTTTAGCATCACTTTCTCCCATGAGTATGTTATTAGACAAGATGTTTCTGGTTGCCAATGACAGAAAACCAACTCAAGCTGGGATTAAGCAAAAAGGGATTTCTTGGGTCACATCCAGAAAGTGGCCTAGCTTTGGATGTGGCCCGGTCCAGAGGCTCACGTATGTCACCAAGACCTGCATTGCCCTCTCTCTCAGTTCTCCTTTTCTCTCCACTGGCTCAGGTTCCAGGCAGGCTCTCCCCTCCTGATGTCAGACAGACAAGATGGTAGCCAGCAGCTCCAGGTGTATGACCTATCTTCTCAACAAATGCTGTGGAAAAACCACATCTCTTTTCCAACTCTGAAGACTGAAGTACTGGATTCATTATGATTGGCTAGGTTTGGTGAACATATCTGTTTCTGAACCAATAACTATCAACAAGAAAACACGATATTTTGACTAGCTAATATTGTTGCAAGCATCCATCTTTGGACCAAGGGGTATGGTCAGCTCCAACCAACAATATGGAGCAGGTGATGCTGGCAAGAAAGATGAAGGTGCTATTACAGGAGAAGGGTGAATGGTCTGCTGGGCTGGCGAAGATAATAGGTGTCTTCTATAATCTTAAAAGATGATTCGCTAAGCATCGAGTTATTCACTCACCAAATACAACATCAATACCAAGTAAATCATCTGAGTGAGGTTCAGGGAAAAGACAGTAAAAGTAAGGATTATTGTAGCACAGGCGGTTGATGATGACTGAGCCAAGTTTTTCTTGCATTTGGATGAAGACTAGATGTCAGCATGGTATGGATGCAAACATCTCAATGGTCATTTAAAATCCCTTCCTGAATATTTTTTTTAATTTCCTTATTCTTTTTAAGATATATGTTCACAGCATATTTAATTCAGAAATCAGATTTCCCTCATCTTTTCCTATCAGTGTTTCAGGTTTGTAATCACAATTCCCATGATTCAGAAATTCCAAAATGGAGGCAATGTCTTTCAATAACTAAATAACAATATTACTATCCAAGGGCAACCTGAGAAATTACTCTGCCTCATACATTTTTTCACATTTAGCACGCTACACATTTCCACATAAAAAGGAAATTCCTTGGAGACAATTTCTTTGTTCTCTATATTCAGGAACATGTTCAAAATATTGCTCTATTTTCTACACATTTTTCAAATATACATTACTGAAATAAAGTAATTCCTCTCCTCATATTTATCTCAAGTGCAAATTTAAATTTTCATTTTCCTTGTGTCTTCACATATGGAGCTTACATGTTCATTTATTCAAGCAAAATTTTCTTTTAGGGCCTAGTATATGGTAGGTTCTATGCCAGATGCTAGGAATAGGCAAAAACAAAAACAAATTAAAAAAAAAAAAACATGTCTTTTAAGCTCTCAGACATAATGAGACTACTTATAAAACAATGTGGTAAATGCAGTGACAGAGAAATGCTGAGAGTTTTATGGGAATACAGTGAAGGTACACTTCATGGGGTCTGATAAGTCAAAGAAAGCCCCTTTCAGTTGGGGAATGTAGTATGCATCTCATTTTTAAAATTTTTATTCTTTAGACTGCGAGATGCGGCATGTGGGATCTTAATTCTCCATCCAGGAATCACACCTGCATCCCGTGTATTGGGAGCACAGAGCTAATCACTGAATACCAGAGAAGTCCCTAATATGCATCTTTAAGAGTGAATTTGGACACGACTATACGGTCTCCCTTGGTAGCTCAGATGGTAGAGAATTTGTCTGCAGTGAAGGAGACCCGACTTCAGTCCCTGGGTGCGAAGATCCCCTGGAGAAGGGAAGTGGTTGCCCACTCCTGTATTCTTGCCTGGACTATTCCATGGACAGAGGAGCCTGGCAGCTACATGTAGTCCATGGGGCCGCAAAGAGTCAGACACGACTGAGTGACTAGCACTTTCACTATATATAAAATAGGTAACTATTAAGGACCTACTGCAGGGCATAGGGAGCTCTACTCAATGCTCTGTAATGGCCTATATGGGAAAAGAATCTTAAAAAGGAGTGGAGACACATAGATAGATAGATAGATACAGCTGATTCACTTTGCTGTACGCCTGAAACTAACACACCATTGCAAATCAACTACAGTCTAATTTTAAAAATTAAAATAAGATTTTAAAAAAGAATGAATTTGGAAGGATTTCCACGGTGGTCCAGTGGTTAGGACTTGGTGCTCTCACTGCCAGGGCCCAAGTTTGATCCTGGCTGGGAAACTAAGATCCTGCAAGCCACAAAGCACAGTCAAAAAAAAAAAGAAAATCAGTAAAAAAAAAAAAAAAAAGAATGAATTTGCATATAGCACATAGACAGAAGTGGGAGGATGCAGCAGAGAGTACATTCTAGGTATGAGCAAAGACAAAAAGGAGTGATAGTGTATTCAAAGCAACAATTTTTTTAAATTTCAGCTTTATTGCAATGGAGTTGACATATAAAATTATAAGATAAAGTGTAATTGTGGTGATCTGATATATGTATACATTGTGAAAGGATTCCCCCATCTCATTAATTAACAAATCCTTCACCTCACATATTTGTTTTTTTTTTTTTGGTAAGAATGTTTTAAGTTCTACTGTCTTAGCAAATTGCAATTACATGATACAGTGTTATCAACTATATTCACCGTGTTTTAATTAGATTCTCAGACCTGATTCATCTTACAACTGAAACTTTATACCTTTTTACCTATTTTATCCCTATTTCCCCCAAGCTCCTAGCCCCTGGCAGTGATTTTTCTACTCTGTGTCTCTATTCATGGGATTTTCCAGGCAAGAATACTGGAGTGGGTTGTCATTTCCTTCTCTAGAGTATCTTCCCAACCCAGGGATCAAATCTGCGTCTTCTGCATTGGCAGGAGGATTCTTTACTTCTGAGCCACCAGCGAAACGTGTTTCTATTAAAATAACAATTTGATATGCAAAGCAGAAGAGCCAAGAAATGAGTCTGGAGGGAGAGATAAGGAAGGATCATAGAGGTTTTAGAGTCTGAGTAAAGAGTTTCAGCCTTTTTCCAAAGCTATTAAATGACATGGTCACATTCGTGTTTTCAACAAGTTGTCCTAGCAACTGGCTAAAAGATGGATGCCTAGGGATAAGACTAGAGTCAGAGAGACCAGTGAGCAGGCCACTGGTATAGTTTAGACAGGAAAGCATAAGGGCCAAAGTAGCATAATGCTTCAATGTATGTTGACAGTGGAGATGGCAAAAGGGACAGATTTGAGAGAGGAGAAGGAGTTTAAAATGATGGAGTGATTGGTAATGAACTAAGGATGATAGAGAGTAGTGAGAAAGAGCTGCTGAAAGGGAAAAATATGAGCCAGCTTCCTTTCACATGGGTTGCATTTAAGGCATTTATGGGCAATTCACATGGAGATGTCCAACAGGCCGGGAGCACAGAGACAAAAGCACAGAGGGATGCTTTTAACTGTTATCACTACGTGGGTGTGTTAGAACCCAAAGAGTGGGTGGGAGCACCCAGGAACCAGGTCAAGTGAGTAGGCCAGAATACAAAGGGTAGAACACTGTCACTTAAAGGGTGACCAGAATAAAGGGGTCCTTGAAAGAGAGTAGGAATGCTCACTACAGATGCAGGAGAAGATCCCTGAGAATGCCCTGTCCTAGAGACCAAGGGTGAAAGTCTCAACATGGAGCCTGAAAAACACCATAGGAGTTTGCATTTTAAAGCGATTGGAGACTTAAGTGAGAGTGTGAGGCAGAAGCTAAATTACAGCAGGTTGAGGGGTGATTGGGAAGCAAGGAGATCAAGATTGCCAATGTAACCTATTTTTCCAATAATTTTATAATAAAAAAACTCAAACATATACAGAAGTAGAAAACAAACTATAGTAAATCTCAGGTAGCCATCACCTACCTTCAGTTATCAAGTCATGGCCAACCTGGTTTCATACATCTTCCCACTCATCTTTACCCACTGTGAGGCCCACAGTGGGTACCCACAATACCACTTTCATGCCTTAAAAACAAAAGACCCAAAACTCAAAATAATTCCTTAACTCATTAACTATACATGAACTCTTCTTTTGAGAAGTCTGGATTGTGGAGAGGAGATACACTAGACAGTATCCAATGAGACACAAAGTCAAAGACAATGTCATGTTTTTTAATTGTTTTATAAAATTTTAGGATGGGAACATCTTAAGCATGTTTATAGGAGAAGGGGAATCTGCCCTCCCTACGCTACCACCCATGCTTGGAATTATTTAACCAATGTCTACAGAACTTCACTTCGCTACTATGCCCTGGTCTTGTCTGGACAGATCCACCAAGACTGTCTATGGTATTTACTGTAGTACTGTCCACTGTATGATTTAGCATCCCTTTTATCAAAGGACCCACAGAAAAATTTATATCAGCCATCAATGGGGAGAAAAAGAAGCTTTGCCTCTTATAGGTAACTCTTACACTATTTCTCTTACAGACTATGGATCTTATAACTGATGATGGACTTTTCATTTTGGCTGCTGAAAACTGAAAACCAAATCCATAGCCCACCTTTAGTCAGTCTGTGAGATTTTTTTGCCTGTATCTCTAGGTACCCTGTTGGTCTCATCTTGTTAGTGTTCCTTATTCTTTGTTGTTGTTGTTGTTTAGTCACTAAGTCATGTTTGACTCTTTTGTGATTCCATGCACTGTAGCCCTCCAGGCTCCCCTGTCCATGAGATTTTCCAGGCAAGAATACTGGAGTGGGTTGCCATTTCCTTTCCCAGAGGATCTTCCCAATCAAGGGATTAAACTGCATCTTATGCATTGGCAGGCAGATTTTTTACTACTGAGTAACCTGGGAAGCCCGTTCCTTATCCTAGCCCTGTCTTTAGATATTATTGCATTATATTATCTTTATAGAAAGTGAAATTGAAGTTGCTTAGTCTTATCTTACTCTTTGCGACACCATGCTCCTCCATCCATGGGATTTTGCCATCTTAAAGCCTTTATAAGATGAAGTAAAATATAATAAAAAAACAAATCAATGTCTCTTCTCACTTTGAAAAAGGAATGAAAAAGCACAGTTAGAGTCAAGGGAGAGAGGAGGGAAGACATGGGAGCCAGGAGAATCAACAGAGAAGGGCCTAGAGAAAACCTGGGGGGCAGCAGGGGCTGGGGCTGCTCACGAGCAGGGGGGCCTCAGAGCCCGAGTTGGAGGGAAGGACTGAGGACGGATGCTGCAAACGGCAAGGGGAAGTGGTACCTGTGCAGCCAGTGACGCAGGAACGTGTTCCCACCACATCCAACCCTCATCATGTCTTTTTTTAATGTTTATTTCTATTTATTTATTTGGTTGCCCCCAGTCTTGGTTGTGGCATGGGCACTCTTAGCTGTGGCATTTGGGATCTAGTTACCTAACCAGGGATCAAACTAGGTCCCCTGCACTGGGATCGCAGAGTCTTAGCCTTGGGACCACCGGGGAAGTCCCTTATCATATCTTAATTCAAAGAAAGATGCAACTGACAAAGCTCATCCTTCTGTTGAATCTGATTTAAACATTTTTAAAGATGTGTTAAAGGCTTCTGTTTTAAAACAGCATTTTATAATTTCTAACACCAAACCAATGCTGAAGTTCCATCTCCCAATCCTTGTGCTTAGCACCCAGAATAGAAATGCTTTCATAGATATTTTTGTCTTGAGCATTTAATAAACCACGTTATTTATTATACAGCCTCTGATTTCCACTTAGTAAACCATTCTATGAAATAACTGAACAATGAAAAAGGGTCTTTCCTATTTGAACTTCATTCCCATTACCATACCTAAGATGATTTCAACTGAAGCTCTTTAGTTTCTACTTTGTCATAATCTAGAATGCTTTCTGTTCTGCTATTTTGACTGAGGCATTGTTTCATTAGCTTAACCATGGAAACACTAGTAATCAAGATTAATAAAGCACCCACAAGCAACCAAAAGAACAGTTGTCCATAAGATGCACATCAAGAAAAGATACCCAAACTCTTACATGGAAACATTATTAGGTCTTCTTAAGGCAGTAGCAGACACTTAACGCTTGATAAACCTCACCTAACCAAATCAACAAAGGTCCGTCTAGTCAAGGCTATGTTTTTTCCATTGGTCATGTATACATGTGAGAGTTGGACTATAAAGAAAACTGAACACCGAAGAATTGATGCTTTTGAACTGTGGTGTTGGAGAAGACTCTTGAGAGTCCCTTGGACTGCAAGGAGATCCAACCAGTCCGTCCTAAAGGAGATCAGACCTGGGTGTTCATTGGAAGGACTGATGTTGAAGCTGAAACTCCAGTACTTTGGCCACCTGATGTGAAGAGCTGACTCAACTGAAAAGACCCTGATGCTGGGAAAGATTGAAGGCAGGAGGAGAAGGGGACGACAGAGGATAAGATGGTTGGATGGCATCACCGACTCAATGGACATGAGTCTGGGTAAACTCTGGGAGTTGGTGATGGACAGGGAGGCCTGGCGTGCTGCAGTTCATGGGGTCACAAAGAGTCGGACACGACTGAGCCACTGAACTGAACTGAACTGAACTGAACCAAATCAAACCTAGAATATTCACACTCAAGTCAACTTTGCTGAAAATAATCTCTCTTTTAAGCAAATGAAAAATAAGATTCAGGCCCAGGCCACCACAGCTAGCTTGAGGGAGAATGCTTGTCTTCACATTTTACCATCATGAGTTCACTCCGAAATTCTTACTATTTTTTAGATACTTGGATTTATCTATTACACATACTTTTAAGGCTCTGAGGGATGGAATACATGGAAATTAAAGACCTGAGGTCTCGTAACTCCCTTTAATCCTATGTTGGAAATCAAAGCAGCCAAGAGTAAAGCAGCAAAGATCCCTTAAAGGTATTGGAAAAACCCTAACAAAATATTCATCCATAACAACTAAAGGACTTGAAATTCTGGAGAAGAGAGGCTGCGCTGCTTAAGAAGTGAATCACTCAAGCGTGTTGTGAGGGGCATCCACGTGGAGCTGTGCTCACAGGGTGCTGCTAATCTAAGAGCAGCTCTCAGTCTGGCAACCTTAAACCTGCTGACTGAAGTCCTCTTCAAAAATCACTGTTGTATTGGGCTTTTTGCCATGATTCAGATATGTCAAAACTTCCTCACATCGGTAGTGTTCTCAAGGAATCGGTCTGTAAAGTCAATTAAGTATCCACTTAGCAAAGAGATTGTTCAGTCTCTAAATCGTGTCCAGCTCTTTGCGACCCCATGGACTGCAGCATGCCAGGCTTCCCTGTCCTTCACTATCTCCCGGAGCTTGCACAACCTCATGTCCATTGAGTCGGTGATGCTATTCAACCATCTCATTCTCTGTCATCACCTTCTCCTGCCCTCAATCTTTCCCAGCATAGGGTCTTTTCCAATGAGTCGTCTCTTCGCATCAGGTGGCCAGAGTACTGGAACTTCAGCTTCAGCATCAGTCCTTCCAATGAATAGTCAGAGGTGATTTCCTCTAGGATTGACTGGTTTAATATCCTTGGTGTCCAAGGGACTCTCAAGAGTCTTCCCCAACACCACATTTCAAAAGCATCAGTTCTTTGGTACTCAGCCTTCTTTATGGTCCAAATCTCACATCCAGTAGATGACTACTGGAAAAACCACAGCCTTGACTATATGGACCTTTGTCAGCAAAGTGATGTCTTTGCTTTTTAATACGCTGTCTAACCCCAGTCTCATGTCTCCTGCATTGGCGGGTGGCTTCTTTACCACTAGCGCCACCTGGGAAGCCCTAATAAAGAGGGAAGGGGGAGGTCACTCAGTCGTGTCCGGCTCTTTGCGACCCCATGGGCTGTAGCCTACCAGGCTCCTCCGTTCATGGAATTTTCCAGGCAAGAGTACTGTAGTGGGTTGCCATTTCCTTCTCCAGGGGATCTTCCTGACCCAGGGATCGAACCTGGGTCTCCCACATTGCAGGCAGATGCTTTACCATCTGAGCCACCAGGGAAGCCCGTAATAAAGAGAAGAGGTGTTCAAATTTCCGTTAGAGTTCCTTCTGGTTAGGAGTTGAGGACTTAAGATTTATTCAGTTCTGTCAAACTACAACCACATACCCGGAAATCATTCCAAAAGTTCTAAAAATATGTAGAAATAATACAGTTACTTTTTTGCAATTATACATATATGTATTTAATGTGCACAAAGCATTTAGGATAGTATAGTACATTCGGAAGTATTCTTAGTGATATTAGTTCAAATTTTCAAAATATGTATGCAGGCAAGCAGACTGTGTCAAAATGTGGTTAAATATACTTCTAGATGGATGTTTTATTCAGTAATCCCTTCTTAGCCAACTATATTCAAACATTTTAACTTAACAAGAAAATATATAGTCATATATATATATATACATATATACTATTGCATGCTTGTTCCATAAACAACCAAAAGTATATCAAAATCTGAATCACTAACTTCAACAAAAATGTATTCTTGGAACATTGATTTTCACTTAATGTACCAAAAAGGAAGGAGAGATGGAAATTCCCAAGGATGTGAACGTGCATTAAGTTTGTAATTTTAGAACTTGCTCAGGGATTTTTTCATGTACCTACACAGGGTCACTGCTGATGCTTAGTTTTCCCTAAGTGGTATGAGGGGTACAGACAGCTTCATGTCCTTTTCTAACAAAACTCACATAGGATACAACAGTCTTGAAAGGTGAGGACTGTAACTTTGGGCCACAATTTCTTCTTGCGACAGCCAGGATAGAATGGGTCAGCAGAAGCAAAGTGATAATGTGAGGCTGGATGTGCCTGTTATTTAACCAGATTTGCCATAATCCTTGGTCCAAACTAGCAGAGAGGCAACTGAAAGGCCTCCGGAGGATGGCCCGCTCTCTGGGCTCAGCAACCTCCCATGATGCTTCACGGCTTAAAACTCTCTCATCAGGGAAGGAGCAGGCAGGCAGGTTGCTGGGTGACTACAACCTCTGTCAGCCTGCCTCTGTCAGCTTAGCATGAGGGTTTTTACTCCTTTTATAAATCCCTGGTTAGCTTTGACAGGGATTCTGCAGTGCAAAAGGTTAAAAATAACAGTGTGCACCTCTAATGGGTTTGAAGAGTACATTTGCTTTGCCCATGAATAAACACCCCTGCACACGTATCTCTCCCCTGATAGATTTTCAGGCAAATCCCTGGCTCCCTCCAAGGCAGCTGCTTGACTTTGAGGACACTCACAATTTGAAAACAATAAATCTGACATGAGACGTAGAGCCCATTTTTTAAATATCATTTTCCTAAAGTCCTCGTTTCAGCTCTGCTCAAATGACCTCTTATTATTTTAATTTAAATTGTCAAAATACCACTTCAAAAGTGGCCACAAAGAAAGAAAGATAAACATCATCTTGTTTTATTGTTTGAAATTCTATATTTACCTGATCACACTAAAGAGAAGGGGTTTGCTTTGCAAAAGGCTTGCTTTGAAAAAAACTACATTAAAACTTTCAAGCCGTAGGGGCCGTTTTGGTCTTTCCATGTTAGACACACCCCAAGAAGTCTGGATGTCAGCTGCCATCTCCTGCCATCCTGTGCCCAGCCTCTTCTTTGTTGTGGCAACAGGAAGTGACAAGTGTTCTTCTGTACCCCTGGGCAACCCAAGCACCTTTTCAAGAGGCCTTAATTATATCGGAGCCCTCAGATATTAGTTATTGGCCAGGGAGACTGTGGAGTTGGTGGTTTTGTAGGTATCCAAAAGATATTTTTTAAACCTTTATCACTTTATTTTTTATTTATTTATTTACTGGCTGCAAAAGGTCTTTGTTGCTGTTCGGGCTTTCTCTAGCTGCAGCAAGTGGAGGCTACTCTTCATTGCAGTGTGCAAGCTTCTCATTGTGGGGGCTTCTCTCGTGGAGCACAGGCTCTAGAGCGTGGGCTTCAGTAGCTGTGGCGCATGGGCTTTAGTTGTTCTGCAGCATGTGGATCTTCCTGGAGCAGGGATTGAGCCCATCTCCCCTGCTTTGGCTGGCAGATTCTTAGCCACTGGACCACCAGGGAAGTCCTTAGTAGGTATTTTTAAAACTGTTTCTTTACCTTGAGATTAAATTAAGAATACATCCCAATTCTGACGTGTAGATGTGACTTGTAGAAATAATGCATGCTCTCCCTCCTTCCAGAACCAACTAACCTGCTGAGCTTAATATAACCTCTTCTCTCTCCCCGATGTATACTCCTCCTCCCTTTCAAAGATAGCCCAATACAAGTCACAACCTTTCTCATTCTTGCTTTTTCTACACTGATCATTTATATTGTGCCATAAATTTTTTTTTGGCGGGATTTGACAATGTCTGCAAATGGCACCAAAAACAATATTGGGAGGCAAGTGAGGGCATTCCCACCATCTGATTGGTTTTATCAACTTTCTCGCAAAAAACCCAGTTCCTCCTATCCTTACATTTGCCCTCCATCTACTCGACATCCTCATCTCATCATTAAATGACTACAGTAGGCATCCCTTCCAACATGTTAATTGTTAGGTGGCAGCTTGGAGGTGTAGTAACATTTTAAAGGACACTCTTAAGGAGAAAAGGGAGTGACCTTCAGACAGACTCTATTATTTCTTCCAATCATATGTAGTCAGTGGTGCTTTAGAAATCCTCTCTGAAAGTTTGCCAGTCATTGACAGAGTCCTTTTTGTATCGTCTACTCTTCAAAGCTTTTCCACATATATTATTCCTTTTGAACTTGCAAACACCCTTGTAAAACAAGTTGAGTATTGTTGTCATGCTTAGATTCTCATACATCATACTTAGTTTCTCAAGTATGATGCTAAGCCATAGGGAGGTTAAGTGACTCTCCAAAGGTCACACAGCTAGTTAGCATCAGCCTGGGCAGCAGTCATCCTGGCTCTGCAAGCTCCTAAAATAAATTATCCTCCTCACCACAGAGGTAATTCTCAAATTCCATCCTCTGGACACTAATGGCCTCATGGCACTTTCCATGAATGTCCTCCGGTCTCTAATTACCTGCCTATCTCAGTCCGAGCGAATTCCAGGACATAAGACTTAGATTTTTCAGCTGACCTTCTCTAATATATAGCAATATAATGAGGGTGCTTACATTCTATGACATAATGTTTCTGCTATAACTGTTTTGGGGCATTTTAAGTGGTGTTATATTTGGGCCTCAGGACTGTACTTATCCTGTACTAAAGGTACATTTTAAAAACCAAATAAGGAGAAGAAAGTCTAAAAAGACTTAAAAGGTACTTGGGAATAAAGAATCTTTAATATATTCTATTCTGCATCTGTTAAATGCTTGTTTTTATGTAATTGACTGCCCTGGGTTTTAGTTATGGCATGCAGACTCTTAGTTGTGGGATCTAGTTCCTGGACCGGGGATTGAAGCCAGGTCCCCTGCATTGGAAGCACAGAGTCTTAGCCACAGGCAAGTCCCTATTCTGCATATTTTAATCATTAAACCATTTTATTCTCAAACCACAGTTTCTGTCGTTGTATGGGGAACCATGACTGTCAGAGAAAGGAGATGGGCCTTGGGGGTTGGCAATGAAATCTTCCATCACAAAAACATTTGGAAGAAAGGTCATTAAGTCCACTGTGCAGGGGAGTTTCGCTTTGGCTCTTTGGTAACATGGAGAGTAGGAGGGCTTCCTTCATCACTCCAGCGTGAGGTTCGTAAAACTGCCCCCAGATCACAGACCACCAAGTGTTCTTCCAAAGACCCACTAAGAGGTCTCTCTGACTAATGGTATGGAAACTTCCCACCTCAGATTTCTTATCCAAAGCATTTTTGGATGAGAACACTCAACAGTATTGCTCTCCACGTAGCTTTTCCCACTGGGACATGTCCACCAAATGACACGACTCTAGATAGGCCCTCCACTCGCAGAGACAACCCACAGCTGCCCACTGCCCCTGGGGTAAAGTCCTAATCCTTCTACTTGGTATATGTGACTTTTATAATACAGTCCAGGACTACCAGTTTTACGCCTGACACTATTCTGTGCTTGACACAAATCTGAGTATTTCCTATTCACAAACACCTAAAGTTCCCTGCTGTCTCATTTGCTCAAGTCACTTTTTCCACCTGGAATATTCTTTCCCTTCTCTGTTTATCTGATTCCAATGCAGTATCAAAGACCAACTCAACAACTTACTCTGGGAACTTCCTTGGCAGTATAGTGGTTTAAAATCTGCCTTGCAATGCAGGGGATGAAGGTTCGATCCCTGGTCAGGGAACTAAAATCCCACATGCATTCAGGAAACTAAACCTGTGCCCCACTACTACTGAGCCTATGTGTCGCAGCAAAGAAGCCAAGTGATGCAACTAAGACCCCACACAACCAAATAAATATTTCTTTAATGTAATTTGTCCCCAATTTAGCTATTTATAAATGTGTCTTCTTCCTCCTTTTAAATTATGTTATATAGAGTTTAAGGCAACAAATGTGTTTGTGATAGATGCTCAATGCATTCAGTGAGGTATGTGGATAAATCTCACATGTCCATACCACAGTCTCAGAGGCAGGAAGGTGCAATAGGACCTTATGGGTAATCCTGCCCAATGTCAGCGGGTTAATCAGCAGAAGAGCAGCAAGAACACTGACCTTTCTGGCGTTTACACTTTGCAACTGATTTGTTTTTCTCCAATGTATGACCCAAGGCCTTAATCCTTTGCCTCAGTTGAGTGTATACATCCACTACATCAGTGCATACTTAGAAAGGTTTTTCTATAGGGTTCATGAAGTTTTGAAGTAATAATAATACTAACATTTTTTCCTAGAAGATTTCGTCATTCTTACAAGGTTGTGTGGCTTGGAAGTAGTTAAGGGGGAAAAAAGAAGTAAATAAGATAGGCTTCCCTGGTGGCTCAGACGGTAAATAATCTGCCAGCAATGCAGGAGGCCTGAGTTCAATCCCTTGCTCAGAAAGATCCCCTGGAGAAGGGAATGGCAACCCACTCCAGTATTCTTGCCTGGGAGATCCCACAGACAGAGGAGCCTGGCAGGCTACAGTCCATGGGGTGGCAAGCAGTCAGATACAACTGTGTGACTAACATTTTCACTTTAAGGAAAACAAACCCCAAATAAAAAGTCAAGATCCCACATGGAGGACAGAGGCCTGTCTTATAAAGAGACGTTGTCAGGTCCACCTCAGTTCCCTGGGCATGTCCAGCATGGCGATCTCAGGGATTCACTGCTCCCGTGTCCTCTGTAACTAAATGGGTTCCTGGAGTATGACTGACCTAATGGAGATCTGACCTAATGAAATGCACCATGTAGTGTCACCAAGGCTGCTGAAGCATGAACCTGTGTTTCTCAAGTCAATGTAACAGAATCTGAGCTGTGCCGGCTGGAGGCTGGGCCAGAAGGCTATCTGGTAGCCAAGGGCACTGCCAGGGCTTTAGAATAACAGTACAAGGTGGTAATCGGATGCCATCCCACCACATTTAGCCAGTTAATCATCACAATCATCCATCTTTTATTCATTAACATGGAGGAATGACGTTTTCTTTGGCCACCCACTTTGCCCTTTCAGGTTACACCAATATTATGCTGTTCCAATTTTTTCCTCTGTGTCTCATAAAACGCATCCAGTTTTAGCATCTTGTCACTGCAGACGTCAGTGCGAACACTGGAATGGGATGGCCAGGTCACTGTTGTTCCCAGAGTCAGCAGGAGCATCTGTATAAGGGCAAGTCTTTAAGTAGTTCTTCCTGGAGTTTCCTTAAGAAGACTGCACGTTCACGGAGATGTGAGACAAATAACCACATGATCCAAGGCAGGAGCCTACCTTACTGAACAGTATCCCTTACTGTTATTTCAATCATCCATTTATTTCAGCCTTGAAGGAGAAGGTTAAACATGGTAGGATTATTTGCACGTACATGTGTGCATGCTCAGTCGTGTGCGTGCTCAGTCATGTCCAACTCTGCGAGCCCATGGACTGTAGCCCTCCAGCCTCGTCTATCCATGGAATTCTCCAGGCCAGAATACTGGAGGGGGATGCCATTTCATCTTCCAGGGGATCTTACAGACCCAGGGATTCGAACCTGCATCTCTTGTTCCTCCTGCATTCTGCATTGGCAGGCTGATTCTTTATCACTAGTGCCTTCGGGGAAGCCCAGGATTATTTATTTTATGTCTCAAGGTTAAAAATTCAACAGAGTATTCTTCAAAATACCAAATCAACCAGACTTAATCACCAGTGGAGCCCAACCTCATTGCAAGTCCATGCCACCTCCAGGGATGCACTCCTTCCACGAGTACAGAAACACAAAGCGTGGGCAAGGAACGATATCAAAGACCTCTGTGCAAAGAATATACTGTCCATGTTATTTTGTCCCTGGGCCCTACCTCAACGTTTGACACCTACGTAGCAGACTTCATATAGAAGGGATTAAGAACAAAGGCTTTGGCGCTTACAGTACTTATATTTTTTTAAGGCGACACATGTTTGAGAGAGAGGACCATTGTAACAATTATTTGTTGCTGTCATGTCATGCAAATGTCTTTTTCCTTAACTTTATTTCAGATTCCATAGTTGAAATTTTTGATGGAAAACAAGACGCAAGAGGTTCTGTTTGTGCAAATAGAAAGGCGTGTACATGAGGGGCGAGTGTGTTTTGTTTGGCAGTTCTTGAGCTACCATTTTGGTTTTTGTTTTTAGTGCTGGAGGGCAACAAATTGGCAAGTAAGGCTCTAGTTAGCTTCATACTCTTTTTACAGTCAGTTACTATGGGTTAAAATGTCTGTGATGCATACAGAATTAGCACTCCACTTCTGTTAAGAATGAAAGCTTAATGTCTAATTTCAAACATTCCCTGAATATACTTCCTCTGTCTAATCATACATTAACTTCCACCAACTTTTACAAAGTATACACAAATGGATTATTAGGAGAAAAAAACAAAGGTTTTGGAGTCAGATATTCTGGGTTTAGCCCTCACTAACTGTATATAGTCTTAATGAATCTCTAGGGCCTCAGTTTCCTCACCTGCAGAGCGTGAATAATAACAACACAAACATACGATTACTGTGATAATTGATTGAATTAGGACATGGGAGGTGCATGGTCAGTAAATGTTAGCTGTTGTTTGGATTGTCTTGAATTTAGCTAGGATCCATTGTTTTGAGGGGTTATATATACCCTGATTGAATTAATACATGGGATGGGCATGGTCAGTAAATGTTAGCTGTTGTCTGGATTGTCTTGAATTTAGCTAGGATCCATTGTTTTGGGGGGTTATATATACCCTGGGAAAACATGGCTTTAGTTCACCTGTAACAAAAGAGAAAGAACACATATTATATCTTTTTTTTTTTTAATGTCCAAGTTTCTAGATCAGTGATTCTCCAAGTCTGGGAGGGGACCTCTGGAAATCCCCCAAGAACCAAGACCCCGAGATCCAAGTCCTTAAGGTCAAAACTATTTTCATAATAACAGTAAACTGTTATATGCCCTTTTTACTCTTGTTTTTTTGTGAGTATGCAATGGAATTTTCCAGAGGCTACATGCTTTGTGATGATGTCGTCACTGAGTTCATGGAATGTGCGCTTGTACATTCTTGCGCTTTTTTATAGTCCTCAGTCATCATTTCCAACACTGTAAAGAGCAGTAGCTATAACCACATAAACCAATCTCTCCAGGGTACTCAGTAATTTTTAAAAGTGTAAAAGGTGACCCAAAAGTTTGAGAACCTCTGCTAGATTATCTCACGTTAAAGTACCTCACTCCCTCCTCCATTTCAAAATCTGTAATGTGAAAATATCAAATTCGGTCCTTAATTTTGAGACTCTGGCCCCAAGGTCAAGCCCCTGAAGCTGCTCTGCCTGCATTTTGTCCTCCTGTGTTTCAGGTTGTCTGGGTCCGACCTGCCGGGTGACGAGTGGTTGTGGGATTTTGAGAAGCACGGTCATCGCCGTTCGGTGATTAGAAGAGTCAAGAGGTTCCTGAGCGCTCACGAACATGCCTCAAGCCCCAGGAGGAGAAGCTACGGGAGGCAGGCCAGCGACAGCTCCATGTTCTTCCCCCCGAGCGACCTCAGCCCAACCAGGGATCTGCTGGATGTGCCTCCAAGGAGCCATCACCGTGCCTCGGCCGCCGGGAAGCACCCCCGGTCTCCAAAGGGGAGTCCCAAGCTGCACTCCAGCCTGGGAGAGCTGTCCACCATCCGAGAGACCAGCCTGAGTCCACAGTCCAGTGTGAGGGGCTCCCCCACCAAAATGCCGCAGGTCTCCGAGGTACTGGCCACAGCCACCAAAGCACTCGTGCCTGTGGCAGAGTACGACCACCGTGACTCCACGGCCTCCATCCAGAGCTCCGACTTTACAGGGGTTCAGCCCAGCAGGCCTGAGCAGCAGGAGGACCCTGTGGGGTCGGTCCCGTTCTCCTCCGAGAAAGGGGTGCCTCCCAGGGACCCTCGTTCCCAGACTGTTCCAGCCAAAGCTGAGAAAAGCAGCCTCAAGTCTGCCTCTGAGGAAGACCCTCATGAGAAGGACAAGTCCCCCCAAAAGTGGAGGCTCCTGGAGTCCAGCCGCACCTCCCTGGCACGCCTGAGTCTGGATCCCATGAACCCGGAGCCACTTCCTTTCTTGGACCCAGAAACATCCTCAGAGACCAGTGGAATCACCTTTGCGGCTGGTCCTCGAGTCTCTCCTGATGTGCTGTATCTAATGGAAAACCTGGACACCAAAGAAACGGATATTGTAGAGTTCAACAATGATCAGACGGAGGAGTCTCCCAAGGGAAGGCCAGAACATTCTAGGACCTGGTTCTAGCCTAGAGTCTTACTTCCCCAAAAGTTCAAGCGGTAGTTCCAGAACATACCTGGGGGCTGGTCAATTTTTTTTGAAATGATCATGCTGTGTAAGCTACTTAAAACTTTGAAGGGCATTATGATACTGACATTATGGGAAGATCAAACACATTCATGCTATCTAACACAAAGTGACTTTCATGGAAGTTACACAGACCACAGTGATGTACCTTAAATAGGAATCATATAAATTCATAGGTTGTTATAAATTATAAATTCATAGATTGCCTTATAAATTCATAGATTGTTAAGCTTTGAAAAAGGCTTTATAGATCGCAGTCTGATCCCTTAGTTTTGCCAAAAGGGAGATGAATGATTCTTTCTTCCCCTTTTTTTCCCCCGTTTCTTCTTTTCTTCAGTTATAAAGACAGGGAGATGGATCATATGATGCCTCAAAAGCCCCCTCCTAATGCCAATTTCCCTGTGTGAGGCTTTCTCACCATCTCACTCCGCTTTCTATAACTATTATCATTTCCTAATTCTTAAGTTTCATCAGCATCAGGAAGCTCCATCTCCCTTCAATTTTCGTTTCAATTTCCAGCACTTAATTTTCCTCTCATCTGCCTTTATTTCCTCATCCTTTTATCCTTCTCGTGCCCCTAGTCTTGCTCCCTCTCCAGTGACTCTAGTCCATCCCCCACTTTCAGGCTGTAATGTTTTCTCCGGCCGACTCTGTTGCTTACTCCCTGCCATGATTTTCAAGGAGGTTTTGGCAAAGTTTCCGAGGGAGCAATTAAAGTGTCAGTACACCCAGCCTGACTTCTCGCAGCCTCACAGGAAGGGGCGTGGGAGCTTCCTGTTCCCCACCACCCCCTCTCAGCCGCGGCCGTCTCCTTCTGCAGCCAGTCTGAGGTCCTGAATACTGGAGAAGCCATGAGGGCGTGAGAGCTGCATGACCAAATGCTTCAGAAGCAAATAACAAGGTTTGAAACCGTCCCACTCCGACTTTTTAAGTGAAAATCCCCATTATGTCACAACACGGGGCCAGTTCCTGTGTCTGGCAGGTTGTCTGGGATGAAGTAGGGTATTGGAGCTGGGAGGTTAGGGAGTCCAGGATCACAATGGGGAGGGGACACTGACTAACTTCCTCCAAGGAGTTCTTGGTCTTATCTGCTGGGGGCTCCCAACTTTGCCCGGAAGGCCATGTCTAAAGAATACTGCTCTATTTCGGTCATATGATGAAGCTTGACTGCAAGCTTAAGAAACAAAATAATCCTAATTGCTACCACTTATTGAGTGTTCACAATAGCATGTAAAGTTCACAGATAATCCTACTAATCCTCACAGGAATCCCATGAATTGATATACTATTAGCTCTATTATTTTTTTTTTTAACCTTGGCTCTGACAGTCCCGTTTATTTTTTAGTTTTTTTTAACTTATTCATTTTTTCATTGAATGATAATTGCTTTACAGAATTTTTTTGCTTTCTGTCAAACATCAACATGAATCAGCCATAGGTTCTATTTTTTACCTATTTTTAATCTATTTTTTAAAGAAGTCTTTTGTTTCTTAATGTTAGTTATTATTCTCTTATTCAAATAATATACCTTAGACCAATGCTTGTTTGCTTTCTTTCCTTTTTTTTTTTTTTGACTGCATGTCATGTGGGATCTTAGTTCCTGGACCAGGGATTAACCTCAACCCCCTGCAGTTAAAACCATGGAGTCTTAACCACTGGAACACCAGGGAAGTCCCTATCTCCATTTTAAAGATGAAGAAAACAGAGGCTTCAGAGAAATAACTTGACTAAAATGACCAAACTAGGAAATGGCAGGGCTCAGATTCAAGCCCAGGTCTCTCTGACTCAGAGCCCACACTCTGGTCCAGCATGTTTCATCCCTCTTCTATGTTGTCTGTAGGGCCCTGAATCTGCCAGCATTTTGCCCAGAATTCTGGAGGATGCCCCACGGGAGCTGGGCATAAGACTCTCCAGCCTTGGAGGCCTGTCCCAGTCCTCCCCGTTGAAGTCCACCTTGACCTTTTATGCATGCACACAGGAGGGCAGTGTTCCAGCATGAAGCCTAGCCATGGTCCTCTTCATTTCTGTGACAGAAGAAAATTAACAGAACCCTCACCTCCCTTCCCCAACTTCTCCCAACAAGCAGTGTTATACATAGCACGTTTTTACAAGACATGGCACCCAACCGGCCACCCCAGCAGCATGACAGCAATGACATTTACTTGAACTAACTTTTTGCGAAGAGCTAAAAAGTCATAACACTGGAAGAAATGGTATCCTTTGATGGTTCTCTATATTGGTCAACAGTGTTACACCTGGGAAAGGTACCTGCATTCCTGAAGCATTATCTACAGACTATGAAGTCAGGCCCCAATGCAACACAGCTATAACACAGGATCCCTAACCTTTCCCACACTCTTTTCTTTAAAACACTTACTTGTTTATTTGGCTGTATCAGGTCTTAGGTGCAGCACATGGGCTTCTCTAGTTGCAGAGCATAGGCTTCTCTCTAGTTGTAGCACGTGGGCTTAGATGCCCCATGGTACGTGTGATTTTAGTTCTCTGACCACAGATGGAACCCAAGTACCCTGATTTGGAAGGCGGGTTCTTGCCACTGGACCACAAGGGGTGTCCCTCTTCCGATCTCTAAATGCTATTTTCTTGTATGTTTCAATTTAAATCTTCTAATCTCTTCTCTTTGGCTTTATCTATTGCTCAAATTCAAATAAGCTTCTACTTAGCTGCTTTTGAAATATAATCAATTTCTGTCCCTAAATCCAAGGTGATAAATTATACACAACTAGAATCATACATTTTGTGGAGGACTAGAAGGGTTCATTTATCTTTGCCTCCCTCCACCTTTGTCCAAAGAATTGTTTAACTTCCTCAGTATTTCATCAAAATTTGAGGTGGCCTCTATTTCCTCCTTGCACTGAAAACTAAATAATGGCTCCTTCAATGAGTCCATGTGGTTGAATTCAGCTATAAATTCCTGCCAACAGTTGCCTAGATCAGATGAAGAAATTCCCTATAAAGTGAGTTTATGGAGACAGACCGAAGTGGCAAAAACAAAATAATTTCTTCTCCTGTGCCTGATTTTATTGTCCGCCAAGCCCATTTTCACCTAAATTCTGGAAACTTCCACCTGCTGGATGAATGTTCATAACAACCAGCAGCTTAGTCGTTTGGGCTTATCCTTTCCAAGAACAGGCTCAGCTCTGCTCTGCATTAAATGTAATCCGCAAGCCAGAGGTGCAATGAGGCCAAGCCCTACTTATTGCATTCTCCTTCTGTTCTCCAGAAATGACAACTCTGCCCTGATGCTTGGGTCCACAGGTCAGTAAAGATAAAGGCCCAGGAGCTTTTTCTCTGTCATCTAAGAATTTAGGGATAACTGCCCACTCCAAAACAAAGAAGGCTGTTCTCTCCTCTCTGTAATGGTCCTGTCTATTTCTTGGGTCACTGCCTTCACTACTCCAGGCATCCACTGCAGCCCAGCTCAGCTAAACTCTGGAAAATATATTTTAAATAGAATGGAGAAATATATAATTTACCATTAGTCTAAAGAAAAAACTCACTTAACCTTCGTACACCTCTCTTTTTAAGTGTTTCCCCCTCTAGCTTCCTCCTTCTCCAGAGAAACTGATTCAATCCTCAGTCATCATTCTGAGATCTTCCTATCATAAACTCTGCTCTCTGAGAATCTGCTGAGGCCAGGCAGCCATGTGGTATGACAGAGACGCCCAGTGTGTGGCTCGTCTCCCAGGGGCTTTGTGAACTTCAGTGATTCAGTGAGCCCCCTCCTTCTGTCTCTCATATTCCTATCTGTGAAATGGGTTCTTCTCTGCCCCACCTCACTGGCCATCGTGACAAATTGAGGGAGTTTATGTGAAAGGCAGGGAGCCCCAGGCAGCACTGTGTGGGTGATGGGTCTGACTGGGAATTGATGTCTCCATAGATCTGGCACAAACTGCAGAAAAAAAGACATCAGTCATTTGCTTATCAGGATCCCCTGTTTTCCAGGATTCTAATCTCCTTCATCCAGAAAGCTTCCAGTTTCTCTTTTGACTTCATTTCCTCCCCCCAAATGCTTCTTGATGTCTCATACATCCTCCTTTTCTCCAGTTTTTCTCATTCCTTCAGTCCCCACAATAGACCAGCCTCATCACCATGGTGACAAACTCTGCCCCTAACCCATTTTACATATCAATTCTCTCAATCAAAATGTGGAACTAGAAAATTTCCTGGCTGTCCAGTGGTTAAGACTCTGAGTTTCCACTGCAGGTGCTGTGGGTTTGATCTCTTAGTTAGGGAACTAAGATCCCATAAGCTGTATAGTGCAGCCAGGAAAAAAAAAAAAAGAATTAGAACATGGAGATGTTCTAATCTAATTTAAAAAAAAGTGGAACTAGAGAATGATCAATTGCATTTGTCCTTTTCACTACAATTCTAGAGGATTTAACCTTCTTTTTTGTTTTGCTTTCTTTGATTTTTTTATTCTCTAGTTTTGGGGAGTGGCAGTTTCTCTCTACTTGCTTCTCATTGCAGTGGTTTCTCCTGTTGCCAAGAACTGGCTCTAGAGCGCACAGCTCAGTAGTTGTGGCACACAAGCTTAGTTGCCCCTTTGCGTATGGAATCTTCCTGAACCAGGGATCAGACCCATGTCCCCTGCATTGGCAGACAGATTCTTAACCACTGGACCACCAGGGAGGCCCGAGGATTTAACATCTCTGGTTTGCAATTAGAAGACCCTCTTAGGGCATCAATCTTCCTAAACCTGGCCCTATATCAGTTAAGAGTGAATAATAACTACAACTATAAAAGAAATTTCTAAACAAGAGCAAAATTAAAATCTAATTCCCTTCCCTCTTCACAATCATCCTCTACACGACCAACCTCAGTCATTTTCTGATGTGCCCGTGCTGTGGTGTCAATAGGAATAACGAAAGATTTTCCTCATTTTGTCTTTCAAACAATCTCAGGTAGATCGTCAATCCTTTCACATGCTTTCCATTTTTCTTGGTTCTATGAACCCTAATTTTTAGGACAGTATTTTCATGGCAATGATTATTGAGTCAAAAGAAGCCATTCAAGAATACCAAGATTGTTCTTGTATTGCGAATCTTAGACAACCCCAGCTGTGGCAAAAAGAAAACTGAAGCAATTACCCTGGAAAACAGGGGCACAAAAAACACGTTGACCTTAATTACTCTATTAAATCTGTGTGGAGATTTTGTTTTTGTGTTTTGTTTCTGAATTAGTTCAGAAAATGGGCCTCAGTTCTCCTTTCACCACAAGTAGATTTGGCCAGATGATTACCTAGAACCATCTTTTCTGTTTGTTTCACTTTGTTTTTGGCTGTGTGCCGTGCAGGATCTTAGTTCCCCAACTAGGGATCGAACCTGTGCCCCAGCACTGGAACCATGGAGTCTTAACCACTGGACCACTAGGAAAGTCCCTGGAACCATTTTTCTGACCAGCTAGTGGTCCCTGGCGGCTCAATGGTAAAGAATCTGCCTGCAATACAGCAGACACTGATTCGATCCCTGGGTGGGGAATATCCCCTGAAGAAGGAAATGGCAACCCACTCCAGTATTTTTGCCTGGGAAATCCTACAGACAGAGGAGCCTGGTGGGTTACAGTTCATAGGGTTGCAAAAGAGTCAGACATGACTTAGTGACTGACACATACATGTAAGACATTTACCTAACAGAAGCAGCAAAAGGCCTGTTGTATCTTGTATCCTGAAGATGGATAAGAACATTTCTAAAATAGCTTTTGAACAGAAACACTGATGTGTCCCAAGTTCTTTGTCTAGCTAGTGGTTATTGACCTGAGGTGATTTTGTGCCCAGGAAATATTTGGCAATGTTTAGAGATGTGTTGTCACACTGGGGAGTGTTACTGGCATCTAGCGGGTAGAGGCCAGGGATATTGCTAAACATCCTGCAATGTACAAGACAGATGGTCACAACAACCATGGAGCCCCAAATACTCAGGTTAGGAAATTTAATTTAGGCCAATAGAAAGATGGGCTTCCCTGGTGGCTCAGTGATAAAGAACCCGCCTACCAATAGGAGACAGAGGTTTGATCTAGGGATTGGAAAGAACTTCTGGAGAAGGAAATGGCAACGCACTCCAGTATTCTTGCCTGGAAAATCCCATAGACAGAGGAGTCTGGTGGACCACAGTCCATGGGGTCGCAAAAGAGTCGGACACGACTTAGTGACTAAATAACAACAGAAAGGTAAAGATGAGACAGCCGCCAAGCAGATGCATGAAGAGAGATGTGCTAAAGGAGGAAGCAGAACCACAAGACAACAGAGGAGCCCAGCAACTGGCTAGATTCTTTTTCTGTGTATAAACTAGGAATGAATCACTATTTCTCCCATGATGCTAAACAATATGTCAAATCCAGAAAAACTAGATGGAAACCCTGAGGTTCACCCTTAGAGAATTCCATGGATGGCTCTTACCTGTAAGAGTAATTTAACATCATTGCTAGCATGACTATAATTTTCTCAGAACGTATATTATATAAAGGGCAACAACAGTATATTATGCCAAATATTATTCAGGAGTTTGTGCCAATAAACTGCTAGACCATGGACTGACACCTGATCCAGCTTTGGTCTTTATATATGTCTTACTTAGGATCAAACAAATAAACCATATAGATAATCTGGCATTTTATTTTTCAGTAGAGAATAGTTACAATGGGTAGGATCATTCTACCTCCTGTCCATGGGCCAAGCAAACTCACAGGTCTCTCTACCTTATACGTTCTCCAGCACTTCCAGGAGAATAACATCAGAGGATTAGTGAAGTTCTGAATAATGGCACCAGCTGAACTTTTACTCAAATCATTCATGAAACATTAGTGACTGCAGACTGTCAGGCATTTAGCTAAAGCTGGGAGGTGGGAGACTGGCCCCTCCATCCTCTCCCACCCATCTGTCACTCTCTTCTGCAGGTCTAGGTGAAAATCAAAATGGTCTCTGAAGTTCAGCCAACTGGCTTCTTTGTATGTCTCTTTGTTTGCTTCCTTTCATCCCCAATCTTGATCCCCTATCCAACCATTTTAATTTATTTCTGTAAAGCCCTTTGTTTGCATTTGTTGTTGTTTCGTCACTACGTCATGCCTGACTCTTTTGCGACCCCATGGACTGTAGCCCATCAGGCTCCTCTGTCCATGGGATTTCCCAGGCAGGATACTGGAGTGGGTTGCCATTTCCTTCTCCAGGGGATCTTCCCAAAGCCAGGAATAGAACCCGCATCTGCTACACTGCAGGCAGATTCGTTACCGCTGAGCCATCTGGGAAGCCCTTTACATTCTTACAAAAGATGTGTTACTGTTTTGTGTGCCAGGTATCTTAACTTCTGTAAGTACTTATACCATAGGCTTTATCCATCTCTCTGTTGATTTTGTTTGTTTTTTAACTTTCTCTTTTGTGTTGGAGTTTAGCTAATTAACAAAGCTGTGATGGTTTCAGGTGAATGGCAAAGGGACTCAGCCATACATACCCATGTATCCATCCTTCCCCAAACTCCCTTCCACTCAGGCTACAAAAGGACATTGAGCAGAGTTCCCTGTGCTATACAGTAGGTCCTTGTTGGTTATCCATTTTAAATACAGCAGTGTGCACATGTTGATCTCAAACTTCCCAACTATCTCTTTAATTACTAAACATTTATTCCATATGATGCTTTAAGACCCTCCCAAGTTCCCTGTACAGGCTTCCCAGGTGGCGCAAGGGTAAAGATTCCACCTGCCCAGGCAGGAGACACAAGAGATGCAGGTTCAACCCCTAGATCGGGAGGATCCCCTGGAGCAGGAAATGGCAACCCACTCAGTATTCTTGTCTGGAATAGTCCATGGACAGAGGAATCTGGCTGGCTACAGTCCATGGGGTTGCAAAGAGTCGGATGCCAAAAACATACACACACACACACACACATACACACACACACGCACACATTCCCTGTAACATCTAATCCATTGTTTCTAACTCCCATATGGTCTAAGATGTCTTGGAGCCTACTTCTCTACTCCACAGGTTGCCTCCACCGCTCTCCACAGTAAGCACCTCAGATGTGTTCCTTTATGGCCCCGTAGGAGAGTTTCTTTGAGGTGTAAGCCCATGAGCAGAGTCGCTGGGTCACAGGGCCGGGATACATTTAACCTGACGACTCTTGCCAAGTAGTGCTCCAGAATAGCAGCACCAGTTGGCATTCCCCTCGCCCCAAAGCCTCACATTGTGTCTCCACTACCCCCTCCCTGCCACATGCTTGGCATCACCTACATTTCTAATTTTTCCAGCCTAACAAGTGTAACATGGCGCCTACTTGCTGTTTAACCAGGGTTTACCTGCCAATTAAACATTACTGGTTACTACATGACACTTTTCTGATTTAAATGACATCAAGTATCTCTTCATATGCTTGTTAATTCTTTGGGGAACTCCTCTTCTGAAAAAAATTGCCTTTTCAAATGCTTTACCCTTTCATCTAATGGGGATTCTATATTTTTCTTGTTGGCTCCGGAGAGTCCCTTTTATATTCTAGAATAATAGCAGATCCTTGTTAGTTTGGGACGTTACCATAATCTCTTCCAGTTTCTTGTGTGTGCAGTAAAAGTGCCCATGGTGGTGTTTGTTGAATAGATATCCTTAACTTTGATATGATCAAGTTCATTCATTTTTTTTGGTTTGTTTTAGATTTTTGAAAGTCTTTCCACATCTACGTCACAATACTCTCCCACCATTTTCTTCTGTCATCTTTATAATGTTAGGTAGTGATCTGGTTTTATTTTTCTTCATAGAATGAGCCAATTTCCCCCCCAACACTCTCTACTAAATAACCACATATTACTAGCTCCATGTATTTCTTATAAATCAGATACACTAGTATGAAACAAAATAGCATCTGAGAGGACTGAAGGATAGGGTGTTATGAATAGAAAAAAGGAAGACTGAGCCTTAACTTCATAGAACTCACGCTCGTCCCCACTAAATACAAGCTTTCTTCAAAATGCATTCTCCTGCTATCTTTCAACTGGTGGTCTTCCCCATTTTGTGTGTGGAGTGTTTAAACTCTTCCTATTATACCCACCTCTGCACAAAAACTCACTAAAATAGGCCATCTCTTTGATCAGACTGACTAAGCTGCGCAGGTATCGCTTGATACATAAGGAGCCTTTGGTAAAGAAGAAGCAATGATGGTGTCACAGGGATAGCCTGGGGTCCTTCAACACTCAAAAGGAGTCAGGACTGAATCCAGAGGCGTGGAGTCCACGATCAAGCTATGGATTAGCAGAGGAGGAGGCACCACGCCAGGAGGCCAGTGTCACTTACTCACGGCCTGAGATCTGCCCTGAGCCTTCAGGCTTCCCCACAGTCTCTCTCCCACGAGTCTTGACTCTGTAACAGGCTGTGCTCAGAGACGGCCTGGGTGTCCGTGCTCACTACCACCCAGCCCTGGCCTTAGGAATCAGCTGCCAGGCTTGAGACAGTTGCAGATGACTTCAGAAGAGAACTAATCCCACCTTCTCATTATTCCTCAAGAAACCCAGCATCCTTGATACTAATGATAGGCTTGCTATTCATACATATGGTCGGGGACCCTACAAACTCCAAAGTGGAAAGCACTTTTCAAGGTGAGAAAACACCTTCAAGCAAAAGATTAGTCACATTCTTCCCAGTAAAACTGGAGCTTGATTACTTTCACCACAAAAGAAGGTGAGGATGTAGGCAAGTTCCTGAATGACACATTCACCTCTTTCTAACATAAGTTTGCTCCTCCTGGTTCCCATTCAGAGGCTATGTGCCCCTTGCTACTCTGCCAAGGAAGAATGTTCGGGTTTAGCTGTGAGAGGTTAGTCTCACAGGTACCGTGGAAATGGGGAGAATGCTGACCGGTCCTCGGAGGCAGCCATGCCTTTTCCACTGGGCTGTAACCTCTGTTCGTTGTCTTATTCAATCAGTGTATCCCCGGGCTTAGAACAGTGTCTGAAACAACTCGAAAAAAAGTTAGATGAATGAATGATTAAAATAAAGGAAAAAATGAATGAATGAATGAATAAATCAAATTAGTTCTAGAGCTAAAGTTAGGAAACTTGAAAATCTCAATCAAAGACAACCACAACCTTAGCTGTGTGAACTCGGTCAAGTTTCTGGAACCTCAGGACTTCACCTTGCTCAGCTCTGAAATAAGTGGTTAGACGAAATGATTTAAGGTCTCTCTCAAAAGCTTGTTTCAATAATAGTTCTGGAGATTTTATACATGGGGACGAAGGGACAGTGATGATGAATATTGAGAAAACTGACCCAAATGGCAGAAAGAAAACAAAAAGAGAAGGGGGGCAGTGGCAGGGCTGGGAGGGATTAACATCTATTGGGTATTTGGGGTGTGCCTGGCATTTCACATATATCATTTAAATCAACCTTCACCAGGTACTATCACCTGTTATGTAGGGAGAAGTAGAAAAGTTAAATAACTTGCCAGGGGTTTCACAACAGTTAAAATTTCAATCTAGGGTCTCAGCCCAGGTCCCTCAGGCTCATTGCTGATTCTACTACTTTATGGATGAGCTGTATGTGCTCAGTCGCTCAGTGGTGTCCCACTCTTTTGCGACCCCATGGGTTCTATCCCGCCAGGCTCCTCTGTCCATGGGGACTCTCCAGGCGAAAATACTGGAGTGGGTTGCCATGCCCTCCTGCAGGGAATCTTCCTAACCCAGGAATCAAACCCTGGTCTCCCCCTTTGCAGGCAGATTCTTTACCATCTGAGCCCACTCTATACTGCATCCAAAAAAATCCAATGAAACAGGTTAGGATAGAAATGTCTGTATGCAGATGAGCAATCAATTACCATAACCCCTGGAGCAGCTCCACCATAGCTCCAGAATTTGGCAGGGAACCTTGGGAGCCACCTTTTAGGAACACCTATTATGCATCAAATGCTATGGTTGAACATGCTGTTACACACATTATCATACATAGTCCTTTTAATGAACTGTGAGGTATCACTATACTCATTTTACAGATAAGGAAACTGAGGGAAGTGAAATAGTGTACTCATGTCACAGAGCTAATAACGGGCAGAGGAGGGATGCAAAATCAGTTTTGCACATCAACTATGAGGCAATGCATTGTCTCCCTAAAGAACAGCCCAACTCCAGAGCGTATGTGTCTGTGAGCACCTTCCCTGCAGTTAAACATGTTCTCCTCATGATCCCTGCCTTCACGGAAACAAACTTCAACCCTTGGCTTAACCTAGGATTGTACTTTGCCACTAGTCAAAGCTTGAAACAAGTGTTTGGATTCAGCACAAGACCACTGATTCCTTCTCTGCACACATGTGAGGTGTGTAGGTGTATCCTTCCAAATGCTGGAATCACCTTGAATGTATTCATCTAAGCGAGCTCAGCAAAGGAAAGAGAAGCAGTGTGCACTTTAGAGAACCATCTTGTGGTTTCTGGGAGGGAGAGGTTGAGGGAAGTTTTGGTTAGGGGTTTGGGGATGGACACGTGAACACTGCTATATTTAAAATGGATAATCAACAAGGACCTACTGTATAGCATAGGGAACTCTGCTCAACATTATGTCCTGGATGGGAGGGGAGTTTGAGGGAGAACGGATACACGTACATGCATGGATGAGTCCCTTGGCTGTTCCCCTGAAACTATCACCACATTGTTAATCAGCTAAACTCCAATACAAAACAAAAAAAGTTTTTTTAAAAAAGAGAGAGAAGCATTGCTTATGTGCATAAAAGAAAGGTCCCCACCCCCTCACTTCCACCCTCCCTACAGGGAACACAGACCTCTGAGTGACTGGGAGATGCCAGATGCAAAGCCCACTCAGTTAGTCCTGATTCCAAAGTGCTGAGAGTGATTCTAGTGCTTAAAGACACAGCATGAGAATTTCCCAAACAACTTGGCTCCTAAACATAAGCCAACCATTTCATCCACTGTTTAAATGAAAGACTTCCAACAATTTTTAACATCCAGGCCATATGGACTTCCTGAAAAAGGTAATTAATAATATGCCTGACAGGGAGCCTCCCTAAGAGATTTGCAGTAGCAGTTTTCACTCTACCAGTGTTCTCACTCTATGCTGACTTTAGGGCCTAAACTCAGTATAAGGTCATTGTCACTTGTTCATCACCCAAGGGGTGGGGGGTTTATACTGGAGCATCCCGGAACCATTTCCATGAAGAGAAAGTGCAACAGTAGAAGCACTTAAAAACAATTTTATTGAATCTGATTTTGTCTTTTTTTTAACATTAAGTGGAATGTGTGTGTGTGTGTGTGAGCATCCATCCCTCAGTCACATCCACTCTTTGTGACCCCATGGACTGTAGCCTGACAGGTTCCTCTGTCCATAGGATTCACCAGGCAACAATAACGGAGTGAGTAGCCTTTCCCTTCTCCAGAGGCTCTTCCCAACCCAGGGATCGAACCCTGGTCTCCTGCATTACAGGCAGATTCTTTACCATCTGAGCCACCAGGGAAGCCCCTTAAGTGGAAAATGTTAACTAATAAATTCCTTTACTTAGCAGTCTAAGACAAAGTTAGACACACAACTTTAGTCTGCAGTGGGAAAGTGGTGGTTGGTGGTCTGAATCTGATTTTCTCATAGCTCTTGCTTAGCCAGGATTCTCCAGTTTAATAGTCCTACTGTGCTAGACCTGCTTCAATCAGGTGTTGCCTGTTTTCAGATTCTTTTACTTAAGCATCACCAGCTCCATGGAGACCTCAACCACTATGAGTTCCCAAACTGTGCAAAGAGGAAAAGAATAAGAAGGTGCAAAGCTAATGATCTCAGAGCATGTTTCTACTTACTGCTGGAGATTCCAGCAGCCCTCTGTTGCCAATTCATTTCTTTTCTGACCTGCTGGTCTCTGGTTGACCGGTACAGTCTCTGTATTCTCCTGGGCTCAACAACAGCGCAGGTCGTCCGAGACACGAAGACTCATGACATTAACCTTGACAGGTCCCGCGGGCAGCAGGACGTGCGGGGCTGTCACATCTCAGATGACCCAAGAACAGCATGTCATTTCTGTGTCATTCCCACTGGAGAAACCCGAGCCTCTCCACTCGGGTTCGCGTCACCACCACTGCAGGTCACAGTCCCTGGCAGACTGCCTGCCTGACTGTGGAGGGAGGCAGCCCAGAGCCCTCCTGCTATTTCCAGCCATCGGCCTCCAGACCCATCGGTCACTCTGAGGTCATCTCCAGAGCAAGTAACACGGAGCACGGTATAACAGGGGCAGCTCCACAGCGAGGGAAGATGAAAGGATGTGTAAATTTTAAAAGCTGACTTCACTCTCCTAAGGGAAAGGGCAAGTCAGTAAGTGGGGGAAGAAGAAACAGCTAAGCCATAGTTGGCAAATCCTATTGGAGAGGGGGCAAGTGATGGCCGGGAAGAAGATCAAACCCACTCATTACCTAGGAAATAAAGTCCATAAAAGCCAGGAGGGACAAGAAACTGGGGAAAGACCAGAAGTCAGGAAAAGCACCGTATACAAGAGAGCAGAACACTCCTGTGTGTAGCGCTCTCCCAGAAGGGGACTGTCCTCAAAATATACTCTCGGGTACCCAGAGAGCCCGTGAGAAGGGCCCTGAGGAGTTTGAGAACAAAGGGTAAGAAGCATCAGATTCGAAGGGGACTTCTCGGGGCTTACCTGGCGGCTCAGTGATAAAGAACACACCTGCCAATGCAGGAGACATGGATTCGATCCCTGGTCTGGGAAGATCCCGCGTGCCACGGAGCAGCTAAGCCCACACGCCACGACTGCTGGGCCTGGGCTCTGGAGTCAGGGGGCAGGAACTAGCGAGCCCACATGCCCTGGAGCCTGTGTTCCCCAAGAGAAGCCACCAGGAGAAGCCCGCGCACCGCTACTAGAGAGCAACTCACTCCCCACAGCTACAGAAAAGCCCGGACAGCAGCGAAGACCAGGCCCAGCCCAAATAAAGAAACAAGATTTTAGAAAAAGAAAGGAACTCTCCCACTGTCCCATCAACTTCCATGAGGTCTCTCCCCACAGACTCCAGGACTACCTCGTCCATTCCCCAAGGCCACCCCCCATGCACAGCTTTCGCAAACTCCACCCCGTTGTGACTCCATCAGACATGTAAGGACAGTTCTGGCACAAACACAGCTCCTGAGATCCAGAGCTGTCCAGGTTGGTGGTGACATCTAGAACTTCAAAGCTGCTGACACACACAATCCCATGCCGCGGGGCCTCTGGAATCAGAGAGAGCAGATATGGATCACGTGGGCATCACGGCCACCATGCCTCCACAGCCCGGGGCTGGCTGGGTACCAGGCTCACACTGCTCTGGTGTAGTTTTCAGCAGGCAGGGTACACTTCTGGTGGTCAGTGGTAAAATGTTATGTAAGGCAAATCCACAGTCTTTTGTGGTCCACACAATACCAAGACCACAGAAAACAGAGCAAGCACTTGCTTTTACTTTATGTTCTACCCATAAAACCAAATTTCAAATGTGGTCTAATCAACCCACATTAAGAAGAGAACATTAAGGGCAAGAAGGTTAGCTTCTGGACTCAGTTTACATGGGTTCACGTCCCACATCCATCCCTGCTTGTGAAGTTGTTTAACCATTTTGTGACTTGTTTATCTCACAGATAGAATGGGGATAATAGCAACACTGTTATTGTGAGTATTAAATGAGTTAGTACCTACAAAACTCAGAGTACATTGCCTGTCACAGAGTAAGCACTTAATGAATGTTTGCTCTCATTATTATATCACCATGTTATTAAATAGTATTGTGATTAAAAGCCAAGGCACACAATTCTATTCAGACTCAGACACTTGCTAGTTGCACAACCGGTCAAGTTACTTGACACACCTTAGCCTCAATTTCATCAACTGCGAAATGACATTAATGTCAGTGCCTTCCTCACTGGGTCATTTTAACAATTAAATGAAATAGTGGATTTAAAGCAATTAATGCAGGGTTTGTGTAAGGTTATGGTCCAGCAATTGTGAACTATTTTTATTATTATTTAATGAAATAGGCTTGACTTCATAACAAAGTAAGATTTGAGAGTGTTTCAACTTCTTTAGTGGTTCAGTGTTTAAGACTCCATTCTTCCAACTTAGGGGTCACAGGTTCAATCCCTGGTCAGGGAACTAAGATCCCGCATACCTTGAAGCAAGGCTAAAAAAATTTTTTAAATAAATGAAAGATATGAGAATGTTTAATGTTTCTTCCCTGAAGTACAAAAATGACTCTTTCACAGAGTCAAAGATCTAGGTACATGATTTCTTAAATTTCCTGCCTTAAGCCCATTTGATAAAACAGCATATAGCAAACTCCACTTGGAAAGGCCAAGGCCAAAGACAGGCCTCGGCCTGCCTCCAGGTGGCAGCATTTGACATGTTGAGCTTGGGAAAGCCCCTGATCACATCTCCAGATCATCCCTTTCTAAAGCCAAGGGTCAGAGTGATGTTGAATTCTGCTGGAGGATCTTAGATGCACTTGAAATTGCCTCCAGGGGAGAAGGTTTGGGACATAACCAGGACTGTGGTTTCAGGGCTCCAGTCTCTTCAAACTATTTGTGCGTGTGGGTGTGCTCAGTCATGTCCTTTGACTCTGTGATCCCATGGCCTATAGCTCACCCGCAATGGGCTACTCTGTTTATGGAACTCTCCAGGCAAGAATCCTGGAGCAGATAGCCCTTTCCTTCTCCACTGGATCTTCCTGACCCAGGGATCAAACCCGAGTCTCTAGCATCCCCTGCATTGGCAGGTGGATTCCTTACCACTAGTGCCACCTGGGAAGCCCTTTAAACTATCTGAGTCACCTCAACTCAGCGTGTGTTTTCTGAAGGCCCAGTTCATGCAAAAATAAGGGAAAAAACAACAACAACAATACCTGTCCCAAGCACAATCCCCTGACTAGGCTGGTCCCCTGGCACCAGGGCCTGGCCACAGACCAGAGGACACCCCTATAAGCTTTAGGCTGCCCTGCCTGGAGGGCATTGCTGGCCCTGCCAGTCCCAGCCCCAGGGATGGATTTGAACCCCGAGAACCTTTGAAAGGCAGTAGTCCAGTGGAGCAAAGCTTGCTAGGGGCAAAGGTCCCTGAGTCTAATGTGGTAAGAAGGAAAACAAAAGAAGGAAGCACGGGGTAGGATGAGAGGAAAGGGGGAGAGGCAGAAAGGTGAAGGGGTGTCCCACACGGCTCCCAGGGCCCGCTCAGCACCCCCAGTGCCCTGGGCAGCCCGGCTCTCCTTCCATTCCGCGCAGAGCCCCGCTTGTTGTCGTTCAGTCGTTGAGGTCTGTCCTACTCTGTGAACCCCATGAACTGCAGCACGCTCGGCTCCTCTGTCCTTCGCTACCTCCCAGAGTTTGCTCAAATTCATGTCCATTGAGTCGGCCATGCTATCTAACCATCTCATCCTCTGCCACCCCTTTCTCCTTTTGCCTTCCATCTTTCCCAGCATCACACCCTCAGTAATCCAAGGTCTAACGAGAGCCCACGCATACCTATTCATTTCTTAAACTTCTGTTGACATTAATCTCTTCCAAATAGGTTGTCTACCAAAGAGAACAACCAAGAAATTGGCAGCCAAGAGTCATGAGTAGGGAAAATGCAAGAAAGATGATTGTGTTATCTGAGATCAAGGAGGTAATGAATGAGCCGCTTCCCCTCCCAGGCAAGCTGGTGTCTGGGGATGCTAGTCAGGGGGAGGAGGCAGGTCAGGATGGGACAGAGAGGCAAGGCACTAGAAGCCTAGGGCCCCAGTCTGAGAGGAGCTGGGGCTTCAGCCTCATAATGCCTCTGGGCTCCCAAGATCCAGCTGCTCCTATCTTTTGGAATTACTGGGGCATTATGGGATGGAGAATCCTTTCATTTGCAGGACATCAAGGAACAGTCCTGAGAGGTTGCTGATAGTGTACCAGCTCCAGGTTGGTGACAGTAAATGCATTCATGGTGCTTTTCTATGCTGCCAATCCGCCTGTTCCCAGAACCTTAGGGTGAAAGGGAATTTCGGGGTCACCTAGAGCAGTGCCTTACCTTTTATAGAATCCTCCTTATAACATCCCTGCCAAGATTCATCTGGCTGAATCCCTCGAGTAAAAGACAATTCACCTCCACCAGGCGACCCGCTGTACACTGAAACATCACAGTCAGGAGATGGCCTCTCTACCCTGGGGGCAAAGCTGCCTCCTGGCCACCAGATCCACTGTTTCTCAATCTACCCCTGGATCCACAGCTAATGAGTCCCTCTTTCTCCACACTCAGGCCCAGCGCCAGACATTTGAAGAATGCCATTATGCTGCATCTATTTAAGGTCCCCGGGATTCCCTGGTTGCTCAACTGGTAAAGACTCCAACTGCAATGCAGGGGACCCTGGTTCAATTCCGAAGTTGGGAATTTCCCCTGGAGAAGGGATAAGCTACCCACTCCAGTATTCTTGGGCTTCCCTGATGGCTCAGTCAGTAAAGAATCCGCCTGCAATGTGGGAGACCTGGATTCAATCCCAGGGTCGGGAAGATCCCCTGGAGGAGGGCATGGCAACCCACTCCAGTATTCTTACCTGGAGAATCCTCATGGACAGAGGAGCCTGGCGGGCTACAGTCCACAGGGTCGCAAAGAGTCAGACACAACTGAGCTACTAGCACAGCACAGTATAAGGTCCCAGATCACACTTACTCACATCTTTTCTTGAGACCGAATCTTGCCAAGTGAAAGTGAAAGTTGTTCAGTCACGTCCGACTCTTTGCAACCCCATGAACTATATAGTTCATGGAATTCTCTAGGCCAGAATACTGGAGTGGGTAGCCTTTCCCTTCTCCAGGGGATCTTCCCAACCCAGGGATCAAACCTAGGTCTCCCACATTGCAGGTAGATTCTTTACCAGCTGAGTTACAAGGGAGGCCCAAGAATACTGGAGGAGGGGAGCCTATCCCTTCTCCAGCAGATCCTCCTGACCCAGGAATTGAACTGGGGTCTCCTGCATTGCAGGCAAATTCTTTACCAACTGAGCTATGAGGGAAGCCCAGTCTTGCCAAACCAAGACCCAAACTGTTGTTTACATCTCCTGGCCTTGAGCCCCTTTACAACCTGCTCTCTCTCTACTCAAGACGTGTCAGTTTCACAATGGCTCTACTCAAACACATACCCAGAAGCGAGCACAACACCCCTCACATTTCTGAGGGCTTCGCTTTCCACCAGCGCGCAGCAGAGCAGCAGAGCCAGTCTCCTTGTCGGAGTCGCTCGGTTTCTCCTCACATAAACCCCTGATGGGGGGATTGTGCCCCTTCTGTTCACTGCGGTACCTGCCTCTCACCCCAGAGATCAGTCCACTCTCTGGCACTGGGTGGACACTCAGGATGCGCTTGTTTAGTAAATGAATGACACTTTGAGAATACAGGCTCATTCTCTGTTTTGTTTTTGTTGTCGTAGTATTAATAGCTGTTGCTTCCTGTTAATAGTCAGAAGAAACAGTTTTGTTTTGGGTTTATTAAACCCCATCCAAGTAGACATATCAAGTAAAGAGCTGGATAG
The DNA here is from genome assembly GCF_019320065.1 of Cervus canadensis. Lineage (NCBI taxonomy): Eukaryota > Metazoa > Chordata > Mammalia > Artiodactyla > Cervidae > Cervus > Cervus canadensis. Next base: position 13,214,560 of record NC_057410.1, on the reverse strand, counting down.
ACAGACAAGTATGGAGCTTAGCGGAGAGGTGAGGGCTGGAGAGAGATCGGACAGAAAATGAAGCTGCATCTCTGCATGAAGTTGCCTCGGAATTCGACTAATCCAGGATTCTATGCTCTTTCCATGTGGCTTTCCAGAGCCAGCGACCAGTAAAACAGAGAACACGGGCCTGTCCTCTGTGCCCCATACCCAACCCAAGCAGTAGAAACCTCAGGCCGCTCACCTGCCCCTCCTCCATCCTCACCATCCCTGAGAGGTCCCTGTTCAGTGCTGAACGGGGAACATCATCCCTGCTTGGCCATGGGAACTCCAGAGGAAAGATCTGAATCGCAAGTGCATTCCTGAGAGTGACATGGTCAGCTGCCACTACTGCTAGAGAGTCAGACACTTCCAATCTAAAGCTAGTTTCTCTCCGAGGACATGGCTGGTATCTTAGAGATCAGCAAGCGAGCAAGGGGCATCCGTGTGCTTCCTTCTCACATCTACCCACCAAAAACAGGCACACAACATGGGAATCCTGGTGTCCCATGAAAGACCAGATCCCCATGGTGGACTCCAGAGCCAGGAGTGCCCTCTGGTGGTCATGATAACACTGATGATTATGCTAATAACACTATGAGCTAGTTAGTCAATCACACCTGGAGAAGTGCATGGACAGAGGAGCCTGGCAGGCTACGGCCAATGGGTCGAAGAGTCAGACACGACTAAAGTGACTTAGCTCGCACACACGCAGAATAACTAACATTATCAGGAGCATTTACTGTGAGTCTATTACATAGACTTGTAATAAAAATTTTACCCAGATTAACCCATTCATTGCTCACCTTAACTTTATAAAGTCCTACTGTTTTACTATTTTCCCCATTTTTAAAAATGAGAAAATAGTCAAAGCAATCAGATGATTTACTCAGAGTCATAAAGGGCAGAGAAGATTGACTTCTCTCCTCTTGGTCATCTATCCCCTTCTAACTCCTAAAGAAAGATATAAGCCATCCTAGGAAGAAAGGGGGAATTTAAATATATATGTTTTTCATTTAAAAAAGTAAACCCATTACATATTTTGGAAAAAATAGATAGAAAAATAAGTTGCCCATTATCAAAACCATGTCAGCATTTTAAAATGCTTCCTTGCCATCTTTTTTCTCCTTTCCATCTTTTTTCCCTTAATTATAAGCAAGGTATAATATAAATTCTTCACTGAAGGATATTCTTTAAGATTTTTTTTCCTCCAAGAATTTTTGGTTCTTAGATGTGATTTTCACATTTTTTTTAGTCAAAGCAATAGGGATTTCCTTGTACATCCAGCAAAGAGTCTCACCTAGAGCTCCCAGATAGGAGCTCTGTAATATCCCAGCCTGCCCTGGGGTGCTACCCAGAGAGCCAGGGTTGCCATGGAGACTGAACGTAGCATGAAACCTCAGGACAAGTCATAACGTCAATCGTCTGAGTGCAGTGCCCTCAGAGCAGGTGTCTCAAAGGGGACTTTGGGAACTCACTTCTGTAGCTGGCTCACTTCTGTCTGCACAGAGGCTCTGAGCATGGAGAGCAATAGGGCGGCCATCCACAGGACCTAGGATTCTTGGGAATTTTCCTCTGGGCCGCCACGTCCCAGATCTAGGGACGTGGCTCTGTGGCAGCCCTCTCCATGAATTTGTTTCACTTTTCTGCACTGTTTTTTGAAAAGCACCTTCTTCTCACCAGAAGCCTTTGTGCCTCTATCTGCGAACAAAGAGATGCTCCCTACAAATGCAGTCCCTATGGGCCTCCTTGCATCAGACTCCCAACTCTGTAACTTACTAGCTGTGTGACCTGGGTGCTATTTTAACCTCTCAGAACAGTTTCCTCATGTGGAAAATGAAGATAGTCATTGTTCTTATTCACAGAGTTGCCAAGAGAAGTGAATAGACATTTAGCTCAGTACCGAGTACACAGAAAGAGCTCAGTATACGGTGGCTGTTGTTCTAGAAACCTTCTGCAGACAGCCAGTGAAGGGGGGCAAAGAGCAGCTGTTTGTGCAGTGGGCAGCTGGAGACCACATGTACGATGTGTCATTCATCTGGAATGTCCAAACTCCTGACGCTCTCAGTTCTGTGCAAGTGCCAGAAGGGCAGAGACACCGCCTGAGTCCTCTCCGGATCCCTCTCTCCTCCCCCTCTTTCCTGGGCCATTTCCCAAGAGTACAGAAGGACCATACCAGGAGTAATACTCAGATTATGTCAAGACCTAGACTGAAGCAATATAGTGCCAGCCAAGGGCTTCCCAGGTGGCACAGAGGTAAAAAAAAAATTCACTTGCCAGTGCAGGAGATGAAGGAGACTCGGGTTCGATCCCTGGGTCAGGAAAATCGCTGAAGGTGGAAATGGCAACCCACTCCAGTATTCTTGCCTGGAGACTCCCATGGACAGAGGAAACTGGCAGGCTACAGTCCATGGGGTCGCAAAGAGTCAGACACAAATGAGCGACCCAGCACAAGGATCTGAAACGGAGTCTTTGGAGCTTCCTGTTGCACCAGGTGTTACCACCTTATTTCCTGGATTGTGGGGAGGTGAGGGAGGGGTCCTAGGAGAGGAGCCTGGGAAGCTGGAACAATGAGAGAATACTCTGCAGACCCTGGGCAAGGGTTCCTTACCAACTGATATGGTACAGTTTACATTTTAACAACCAATATGGCCAAACTATCATGTACCAACTGATTTATCCCCAGGTGAAACCCCTGAAGAACATAGAGACCACAGACCGTGTTAAGCCCATCTGGGGCCTATGCCCTGTTGCAGAGTGAGTTGGAGAGAATAACCTCATTGCCCAAGAGACTATTCAAGTGCTAAAACTCCCCTATCCATGTCATGCCTTGCTGATGCAGTAGGAAGAAGGGACCCAGAAGTTGGATGCTCCTAAGTCAAACACCATTGAGAATTTCTGCAGTGCTGACAACCCCAGAGACTGAGCCTGTAGGAAGAATATACCAAACCTAAAAATGCAGCCCAACACCAACCACTTAGGCCCATTCAGTCTTTCATTCCACTAATACTTATTAAGTCTACATGAAGAGCCAGATGCTATGCTGTGGGCTGGGAATACAACAGTGAACAAGACCCACAGAGTATCCGTCCTCATGGAGCCAGACATAGAATTATAACACAGGGTGATACAATGGGGAAAAGAGAGGGAGCTAAGAGAGCCAAGGAGTGCACCTAATCCAGAAGGTGCTGCAGGAAGTAATGTCTAAGCCAAGACCCGAGGCTGGAGTGGGAGCTAGCCAGAAGGGGTGGGGGAAGCAGGAAGAGCATGTGCAAGGACCAGAGACTGGCTGAACCATCAGTAGAAGAAAACAATTGAACTGGACTTGAGAATAATCATGTTGTTGTGTCAAGTTTGGGGTGTAATAAATTCTAACATGTGGTCCTAGCTTCTTGCTTAACCAGAGAATGGCTTGGACAGACTTGTGTGTGTGTACTTCTGCTTAGTCACTAAGTCATGTCTGATTCTTTGCAACTTCATGGACTGTAGCCTGTCACGTTTCTCTGTCCATGGAATTTTCCAGGCAAGAATACTGGAGTGGGTAGCTCTTCTTCCTGACCCAGGAATCAGGCTCTGGTTTCCTGCATTGTAGGTGGATTTTTTTTTTACCATCTGAGCTACCAGGGAAGCCCTTGGAAAGAATATACCCCTGTAAATCAAAATTTCCAAGTCAAAGGTGCAGGTTGGTAGGGACACCAAGTTAAGGTGTAGTGTCGCAAGGGGCTAAGCCCTGATCACATAAACTCTGCTTCAAGTCCTAACGCTACTCCTGACCTTGGCTGAGTTAAGTCACCCTCTCTAGGCAGTAATTCTCTCATTCAAAAATGGAGAATAACGTTGGTATCTACTCTGTAGCCCAGTAGTAGTGTTCAAATGAGATAGTATATGAAGTTCTCAGCATCATGAATGGTATGGGGTTGATTCTCATTATTAAAAATAGTTTTGTGGAATCCACTCCTAACTTAAACATTATTTTGTGCCCAAGAATCCTAAGTGTTTTTTAGAACAGAAGTCCAACCTAATCCAAACATTATAGCTAATAGTTATTGAGAATTTACATAGACCTGGCCAGACCTATACTCCTTACATGGGTTACTTTAATTAATCCTCATGAAAACCCAATAATGGCAGTGCTACTGTTTTCCAGGTTTCACAAACTGGGAAACCAAAGCAGAGAAGTTTAGTCACTTGCCTCAAATCACTCAAAGATTAAAAAATCTACAACATTGACAATACCCGATGCTGGCAAGGATGTGGAGAAACAGGAACTATCACTCATTGCTAGTGAGAATGCAAAATGTTATTGCCACTTTAGAAAACAGTTTGGTAGTTTTTGACAAAACTAAGCATTTTCTTCCCATATGGTCCAGCAATCATGTTCCTTGGCATTTACTCAAACCTATATCCACACAAAAACCTGCACACAGATATTTACACATAATTGCCAAACTTGGAAATAACCAGGATACCCCTCAGTAGGTGAATGTGTAAATTGTGATATATCCAGACAATAGACTATTAGTTGATGCTAAAGAGAAATGAGTTATCAAGCCATGAAAAGGCATGGAGGAAACTTAAAAGCATATTACTAAGTGAAAGAAAACAATCTGAAAAGACTATATACTGCATGATTCCAACTATATGACATAAACAGCAAAACTACGGAGACAGTAAATGGATCAGTGGTCGCCTATTACAAGAGTGGGGAGATGAATAGGCAGAACTCAGGGTTTTGAGGGCAGTGAAACTATATTCTGTATGATACTACAACAGGGAATACACAGGGAATACATGTGTCCAAACCCGAAGAATGAACCCCAGCACCAAAAGTGAACCCCAGTTAGACAATGGGCTTTAGGTGAGAATGATGTGTGAATGTGGTTTCATTGATTGTAACAGATGTACACTGCGGTGTGAGATATCCATAGTGTGGGAGGCAGTAGGGGGTGAGTACAGGGCTATACAGGAATTCTCTGTACTTATTGCTCAGTTTCCCTGTTACTGTAAAACTACCCTTAAAGCCCTCTTAAAAAGTAGCTTGTTAATTAAAAAACCAAACAAAACACAGGCTTTGCATCCAGAAAGTCTGGCTCCAGAATGCACCTCTTTAACCACCATACTATCCAACTTTTTTTTCCTAGAGGCTTGTGGGATCTTGGTTCTGTGACTGGGGATTGAACCTGGGCCCTCAGTAGTGGAAGCACGGAGTGCTAACCACTGACCTGCCAGGGAAGTCCTCCCCAGCTTCTACCAACTTTTGATAGAAGTCAAAAAAAAAAAAAAGAAGAAGAAGAAAGAAAAGAAATATGTACATATAAAGTAAAACAAAGGGATGGCTGGGTTTTGGAATGTGCTTACAGGTCAGGTTGCCAGTCCTCCCTCATCCTTTCTAGAGGGCAGCCAAGGTTTCGAGGCTGCTGAAGCTGCCTGCTGCCTCTCGGGTAGTGTGTGATGAGGAGCGCCTGACGTGTGGCGTGGGGCCAGCCTCCCCAGGGCCCTTTCGTCTGGAAAACAGCTGTGAGTAATCTGGGGCACCCGGAGCAGAAAACCTTATCAGTTGGCCCGTCCCAAAGCCTCTGAGAAGACTATCTGCTTGTGCAGCTATGCCTGCCACTGTCCTATTTTTAGAGAAAGGCATTCTTTCCAGGGCTCTGCTTCTTACAAAGGAGCAGGCCAGCTCTGTCCCAAAGAAGAGCCGGGGAACAGCAAGCCACTTCCACTGGTTTGTCTTAAGGCTCATTTTCTGCATCCAAAGCATTCAACCACCATCCAAAATATTTGACTAGAGGACTTATAAAATGCCAGCTCATATCTCAGTTGGGACAACCCGGGATGATGCTGCTTTCTGCCCTGGGAAGGGAGACATAAGACATTTTACATAAGGAGAACATGAGACTATTCAAACAACAGCATCTTTCCAACATTTCAAAGAATACCATTTAAGGTCAATAAAAAGCCTTTTTTAGTAAGAAAAGCAAATACCTACTTGGGAGAGCATAGGATTAATTTATGTTTTAATCATCATGGTGGGAGGAGGAGTTGGGAGAGTAGATAGTGAACCGAAAGGATGTAGATCTGGCCTGGTCAGTTTAGGACTTCCCTACACCAGACCAGGAAGCCAGGTAGGGCCCAGGGATGGAGAAAAACAGTCCCTGAGCTGGCTCAGGGCTCCGCTCACTTCTGCATCCATTAGAACTCCCTGGAATAATCACAACCCAACAGCTAATATTAACACTAATAACAAGAGGATAACAATGTTAACCCTTCTCAAGCACCTTCTGTGTGCAAAATATTTTAAACACCTTATCATACTGACCTTGGGCCAATCCCATGTGGGTGTGGGTGTGTGTGTATGTGTGTGTACTCCGTCATTCAGTTGTGTCTGACTCTTTGCCACCCCATGGACTGTAGACCGCCAGGCTCCTCTGTCCATGGAATTTTCCAGGAAAGAATACTGGAGTGGGTTGCCATTTCCTTCTCCAGGGGATCTTCCGAACCCAGGGACTGAACCCACGTCTCTTGTGTCTCCTGCATTGGCAGGTAGATTATTTACCACTGCACGACCTTGGAAGCAATCCCCTGCAGTAGGTGTTTTCATTCCAGTTCTGCAGGTAAGGGAACTAAGGCTCAGAGAATTTGTTTAACTTCTGCCTAGTGAATGGCAGAGCTGACATGCAAACTCAAATTTTTCTGACTCCAAATTCTATGCATCCTCTTCCCATTTGTCATACTGGGCCCCCTAAGGGTGTTGGAATGAGTTACACAAAAGGAGATTGGGTCAAGCTCTTTGCCATTTTAATTTACTCTCCCAGAATTAAATCTAAAGCAAAACAGTGGTTTTCTTAAGCACAGTCTGCACCCCATTTACCCCACCCTACTCTGCATTTGCAGCTGAGTGTTAGATGTTTGATGACCCCAAACTGATGCAGTGAGAAATCCCTGCATCAAGTTTGATGGGGACCTTAGAGACCACCTGGTCCAACCCTCTTGCCTCCAGATGAGGGAAAGGAGAGAGAGAAGTTCAACAACTTGCCCAAGCTCGCACGGCAATCGGAGAAAAGCAAACACAGATCTGCAGAGCTGCAGTCTGGAGTCCCTCCCACAGAATGAGCCCCACCCCATCAACATGACCCTAACTGACCAGGATCCAGAATGAGTCCTCCTGTCTGAAATCAGACACCTGAGATGGAGTAATACTGAACCCGTACCACTGCTCCTTCCAAAGGGAAATGGGAGCGGGGCATCGCTGGGTGTCCAGTGGTTAAGACTACATGCTTTTCCTAGGTTTCCTGGGTCTGACTGACCCCTGGTCAGCCCAAAAATTTTTTTTTTATTTTTTAAACATTAAAAAATGTTTTTAATATTAAAAATTTATTTAACTCAATAGAAGAAACTTTCCAACAAGAGAAAAACAGCCTTTAGGGAATCCAGGTTGGTTTGTGGTGTTTCAGAGAGCCAGACATCTCCAGATTCCCAATCTACTCACATAATCTAGTCTCGAAACCACATAACTGCTCTTTTGACATTCTCTCCTATAAATAGACTTCCTGAGGAATCATCACAGATATCTACAAGCAGAAACTACAGCTGGTGGTCTTCCAGCAGCTCCAGGGTCCCTGCTTCTCTAAGATGATGTCTGCTGGACTTCACCTGGATCAAAGAAATCCTGAAAAGATAGAGACGGATGAGTGAGCTCGTGGTGTCAGCCCCACCCTGTTTCAAGGCATCTCATTCCAGCTTCAACTCAACAGTGTGTGGAGGATGGTAGGTGTCAGTCAAGGGGAGACGATGTCACAGCAGAGGCTGTGCCAAGCTCCCCTTAGCTTTCCATGCCATGATAATCTAAAGGACACCAGAGTCACCAGGACCAGCTTTACCGTCCCTGTTCAGCGGTCACTTGCAATGCACCAGACTTTTTGATAGCTCATTGATTCCCAAAGTTGTGAGTTTGTTCCATCAGTTCTAGAAGTTCTATATTGCCAGTAGTTTTAACAGTGTGGCTGGAGCTGACCACAAACTTGGGCAAATATTGACATTCCTTAAAGATGTGAGGTGGTATCAGCCAAGTATTGATAAGCAAGTTTGCAGTGGGAGAGGGAAAATTTGACAAGAATTAATCTTCTGTCTTCCAGGTATTTATTGTCATTTAATCCCCACCATGATATTAATATCATCTACAATTGATAAATGTAGAAAGACTTCCAAAGAGGTTCAGCAAGGTCCCCAAGGCCAGAAAGGCAAGAAATGGTAGAACTAAACTTCCACCCCTAACTGCCATTCCACACACACCAGACATTCCCATGACAGGCAATGCTGGTTTCCTGCCTAACCTCTCCTTTCTTCCTTGTTGATAGGCTCCTGGTTGCACTGAGGCAGCAGTGTGCCCAGCTGCAGGTGGCCCCAGGGTTTAGTAACATCTACCACCCTCTGAAATCACCTCCAGCAACTGGACTGATGCTTGAAGGACAGCTCACTTCCTCAGAAACCATCTTACACACAAGAGTCAGTAAGACTGAGATCACTGCATTTTCAGCAAACTTCTATTCTATATAGATTAACCTGGGATACCACCGTTTACGGCATAACTCCTGGAAAAATGCATTAAAAGATCTACGCACCTGTTATTCTTTACCCATCACTCACCCAAAAAACAAAAGAGACTTTGTGATTCCTTTTTAAGGTTCAAATTAATTCAGAGTTTACAGGTCGAAACCCAAAGCTGCTTTCTTATTAACCAGCCCTTTTTTGGGCTTCCCTGGTGCCTCAGATGGTAAAGAATCTGCCTGCAATGCAGGAGACCTGGGTTTGACCCCTGGGTCAGGAGGGTCCCCTAGAGAAGGAAATGGCAACCCATTCTTGCCTGGGAGAATTCCATGGACAGAGGAGCCTGGTGGGCTACCGTCCAAAGAATCACAAAGAGTTGGACATGACTGAGCAACTAATACTTCACTTATAGAAAGATCTAGGAATATAAAAAATACCAAAAGGATATTCCTAAAAGTATACTTAAATATGGTGTATTTCTATCCAATCTTACTTCACTTGATTAAATTGAAAGACAATCTTCCCTACCACTGAAAAAGAAATCTATTCTAATCAAGAAGATGAAATACTACTACTGTATGCATTTTCCAATTACAATGCCTCATTTCCTGCAAGACTTCCGCCATTAGGACAGCCCGGGGTTTGTTAATCTCGGCACTGTTGCCATTTGGGGCCAGATAATTCTTTGTTGCAGGGCTGTCCTGTGCATTGGAGAATGTTTAGCAGGGTCCCTGGCCTCTATCCTCCAGATGCCAGGAACACTTTCTCTCTCAGCTATGACAACCAGAACTATCTTCAGACATTGCCAACCGAAGGGCAAGCCCACCACTAGTTTAAAGTCACCGGCAAAGGCTAATAAACTAGAAGGCTCTATTTACTCAAACGGCTGCGCTAAACCTTATAGAGCCAGGAAACATACCCATGAAGTAAGAAGGACTGAGCCTTCTAGAAGACAGAGTGTTCTGATAGCAAATCCTACTCCATAAAGCAGGGAGCAGAGGGTCACTGAAACAGCACTTGGCTGTAATCACAAGGAAGGTCCATTACCCAGGCCATCAAGAAACGCAGCTTCAGAGAGCGTATCCCCTCAGTGCTGGTTCCCAGGGATGGCGCGTGAGACAGGGTCCCCTCAGGGCCCATCTTCCTGGCCTGGTTCCTCTCACTCACACTCGGGCTATAAAAAGGTTGCCTTTCCCACTTCTGTTCGTTTCCCCTCACCCCAGCTCTCCACCGGGGAGTCGTGAGTGGCGTAGATGGAGCTCCTTCAGGGCTCGTGTTTCATTTCACGGCTCACTTCTGAAGCCTCCTTTCTCAGAACAGTTGTCTGAGCTCGGCAGTGCTACTGAACAGATTCCAGCGGGTCAGCATTGAGTGAGGATCTAATCAGCTTCACAGGGTTCTCTGGGAGACGTCTCTGGAATCCAGCTTTGGACAAGTCCACCAAGCGGGCACGTTTTGTCATCCTAGGCTGAAATCTCAGGGGAAACCCTTGTCTTCCACCCCGGCATTGCGCTTTAGGAAAGCACAAAATTGGAGTTTACCCAAAAGGTTGCCAAGCACGTATGAGCTCTTTTCCAGGTTATTCCAACCCTGTGTATATCTTGTCAACTTATCTCAATAAGTTCTGAGTCTTTCTCAGAGTCTCTCTCTTTTACCACAATGATCATTGATGGTAGAAAATATAAATATAAATATATATTTAGTCACTGGCTAACAGTAATTTGAGTTTACATTATCAAGCAGAGTAATACATTATTTGTTCATTCAAATGCTCCAGGAGGGCAAGGAATTCTGCTGTCGGTTCTTTGGTTATTTGTCGAGGAAATTAACGTCCACTTTGGGGTGCTGTCATGAGGGTTAAGAATTCAACAATGAATAGGATTGGTACAAGCCCTGCCTTCAGGCAGCTCTCCTGCCAAAGAAGAGCAAGAGAACAGAGAAGTAAACAAAACCATCACAAACTGGTGAGAGCTAAGTGGAGAGAAACTGGGGAGCAGAAGCAGCCAGCACAAGTAGGGTGGTCAGGGAGATCCTCTCTGTGGAAATGCCCATTAAGCTGAAACCAGAAAAGAGGAGGGGCCTGAAAAGATTTTCAGGGGACACACGCACACACATATGCACACACATGCAAGCCTCAGGCACACATACACACATAAATACACGTGCACACATGCAGAGATGCACACATGCACACACGCAGAGATGCACACATGCACACACCTATACACGCATACATATGCAATACAGTCATACATTCACATGTATCCACACAAATACACACACATGCAGATATGCACATATACATACACATACATACACCCTTTCATTCAAGGGAATATTTCAGGGCTGAGCGAAAAGACTAGCACAAATGCCCTGAGACTTGGTTGTCTGTATTACTCATCGAAAAGAAGGTAAAAAGATAGTATTACTCATACTAATGGTATTGACCATAACACAGGGTGATACATATGTAAGAAGACATTGAACTAGTAATGGTGCTGGATGAGATAGGAAAAGAAAGATCTTCATTCCCGGGTTTAACCCCAGATGTAATCCCAGATATATAGATTTTATAACTATGGGCTTAGAAGTATTTTTTATTTTATATTTTTTTATTATTTATATTATTTTTTAGGGAAAATTGTGATTAAAATGCCAACCAGAAAAGTAATTTTATTATTGTTAATCATTCTATATCTGAAACTCTCCACCATTACTCTCCTTTTCTCAATAAAACAATTACTTTTATACTGTGAAATTATATGTTTACATACTATATATCACATTATGAATTCATTATAAGTACAATCATATATATAAAACTCCAGGTTTTTACAGAAGGTACTGTCTATTGCAGTACTAACAGGGGATAAATTAAATCTGTGTTCTTTTCCTATCTTTGGTGCCATCTTTATCATTAAGGGCTTCCCCAGTGGAATCCACCTACAATGCAGGAGACCCTGGGTTGGGGAGATCTCTTGGAGAAGGAAACAGCTCCACTCTAGTATTCTGGCTTGGAGAATTCCATGGACTGTATAGTCCATGGGGTTGCAAAGAGTCAGACATGACTGAGTGACTTTCACTTTCACTTTAGCATTAAAAATTTTTTTTCTGTGTGCAAGTCAATGCCTCCTTCACTAGGCAGTTATCATGAGCTCACTGATTTCTGCTAGCTGAGGATGTTCCGGTTGCCAGGCGCTGAGGTAGAGACAGCCAGATCCACCAGGGAGCGAGTCCCAGCAGATCTCTGCCCTCATGGTGATTGAAGTCCAGTGCATGCAGGGAAATGGGCAGTCAACAAATATTTACACACCGAAGGACTTGCAGCACATTATAAAATTGCAACCCGGTCTGAAAGGTCAGGAAATGTCATGTAGGATGGGACAGCACAAATGACCAAGAGAAGAGAGGGGTAGGGATGGGGTGGAGGAGAGCGTTCCTAACCCAGCGGGCTGCGCATTGGAAGGCCCTCACCAGGGGTGCGGGAGCCCGTGGGGAAGGGAAGCGCTGGTACATTCGAGTAGGGACGGGAGGATAGCCCCCACGGAGATGCTCAGGGGCCAGGTCCTGGCTGAGGAGTCTGCGCCCAGGCAAGGTGGTGGGGAGTCGCGATACTTGAATTAACCCCACAAGGACGCGCTGAAGCAGACAAGTGGGAAATTGGTGGGGCGGGGCCAGGGAGGGCCCAGTGGGCAAGGGGAGCAGATGAAGAACAGAGATGAATTGATCTGTGCCGTTTTCTGGAAGCTTCAAGTTCTGAATCCCAGAAGCAATGGAGGAGATGTGAGCACGGAGCCTTGGGGAACCTCCCAGGAGATGGGCACAGCTGGGAGCAGATGTCTCTCCCCATCTCTCACTTGCCCTCTGACAGTCTGCCCTTCAGACATTCTTTTTCTAACTTTTATCATCAACTTGGCTGAACTGAGCCATGAACATCCACAAGTTCTTGGAGATAAACCTGCACAAAGCCCTCTGGAGTGATTGGCCAACAGTGATTGTCACATGTCGTGTTCTAGATATTCACAGACATCTGTGGCCAGAGGTTGCAGTTCTTCCAGTGACTTTGGGAAGAGTGTCCTGTGGATCTGTGAAATGCCATTGAATCAGCAGGCTGTCCCTCTGCCTGTCAATAATCCAACCATCGTGATAATTAGTCCATAATTAATAATAATAATTAATCCATAATCTGCATTGCTTCCTGAGGGACATTTTACCCACTTTACACCTGATACAAATGCATGAAAAATGAGAGTGACACAAAGTCTCCCCAAAACTGAGTTCCCCTTATGAGTTTATGACTAACCTCTCTATTCAAAATTTTATCCCCTCTGGTCTCACACCTGTTTCTGTGAGGATTGAGGGGTATCAGAAAAAAGGGGGGTGATTGAAATTGAGCCAGACCTTCCATGTCCTGTTTCCTATTTATAGAAAAAGGTTTTAGTCTTCTAGGCTTTTCCTGACTTCCAAAGAGCAGACACAAGCAGTTACCTGTCAGGGAAGTGAGGGAGTGTGCTGAAACAAAGACCTGGTTCCTTCTCTCTGACAAACATAACAATTTGACAAGTACTTTGACTTGTTCTGCAAGAACTAGGACCCCCCCCCCCCCATTCACGTGGAGGATAGTGAATACATGGTGAGCACAAACATGGAACCAGAAGATTGATGACTAAGATTCTGAAAACATCACCCTATTGCCTCACCACCAACCAACCAAAGAAAGCCACGACCTCTACAGCCCTCGACACAAACACTATCTTTAAAAACCCTTCCCTGAGAGCCATCAGGAAGTTGGGGTTGTGAGGATGGGCTCCATTCCCCTTGCTCGGCCCTGTAACCAGCACTTACTTTCCTTCGCTACAACCTAGTGTAGGTAGACTTATTGCATGGAGGGTGAGCTGACCAGAGTCCAGTTCAGTAACCAGGGCAGGACAAACCTGGAAGACAGATAAAATCCACTAGAGAGGGTTAAATGGTTTCAACTCCCAGAGGTGGACAGTGGGAAGAGGAGGGGCTGCCTATCCGCTCTGCCAGTAAGAAGGATGGGATCCTTTCTGCCCTGGAAAGTGGTGACCCCTGGTGCTGGAATCCAGCGGAAGAGGAGGGGAGGGTGGATGGGGCTTCTGTAGAGCAACAAGAACCACATAAGCACTGGGATGTTCAGATCTGCCTGGTCTTCCCCGCCTGGGCTGCCCCCCAGGAAGTGCCCACATGAGGGTTCCCATCTGCTTTACGTCTTAATTGCTCATGTTGAGAAAATGCAATCTGGAGGGAGCCCCCAAGGGCTGCTGATAGCTACTGGGGGGAGAAAAAGAATGGCTACGAACAGAGCAAGGAGGAAGGGAGACAAGCCAGCCGGGGAGGGGGTAGGACTAGGAGAACAGTGGCAGGAAGCTGGGGCAGGGCTGCAGTACCATCTCCCCATTCTCCAGGGGTCCCCTGGGACGGTACAGAGGAGTACTCAGGGAGAGGGCCTTTGGGGCCCCGTTCTGCGTAGGAGACGGAAGAGGAAAAGGCAGGCAGAGGGAGTCTTAAGAAGAATTTGTTGGGCATCAGAAAGGGATCTCTCCTCTGTCAGCTTCCTGAGTGCCTGTGATAAAGATCTAAATTGGATTTCATTCATTATTTTGGGATGTTCTACGACCTTTTTTTTGATACAACACCAAGTCAAAATGGGGTCCCAGGTTACCTTGAACTTGATTGCATATAGCAAATAGCATATGCCTATATGCATTTATATAGATAATAAGTACATTACACAGTAACTCAATGAGGTGGAGCCTGAGATGATTCCAGTTTTACAGATGAGGAGCCCAAGGCACAGAAAACTTTGTCCAAAGCTTCCAAACTAATAAATAACAGAATCCAAGGACTTCTCTGGCGGTCCAGTGATTAAGACTCTGAGCTTCCAATGCAAGGGGTGCCAGTTCAATTTCTGGTGACAGAACCAAGATCCCACATGACTTGTGGGGCAAACAAAAGGTTTTAGAAATAAATAAATAATTGCCAGAGGGCTTCCCAGGTGGCTCAGTGGTAAAGAATCTACCTGCCAATGCAGAAGATGTGGGTTCAGTCCTTGATCCAGGAAGATCCCAGAGCAGCTAAGCCCATGTGCCACAACTTCTGAGCCTGTGCTCCAGAGTCCGGGAGCTGCAGCCGCTGAGCCTGTGACACAACCACTGATGCTGCCCCGGTGCCGAGAGCCCGTGTTCTGCAACAAGAGAAGCCACACAAGTGAGACGCCTGCACACCACAGCTAGAGAGTTGTACCCACTTGCTGCAACTAGAGAAAAGCCTGTGCAGCAAGGAAGACACAGCCCAGCCAAAGATAAAATAAATAAGATTATTTTTTTTTTAAAAAAAGAAGAAGAATCCACCTACCAATGTAGGAGACACAGGTTCTATCCCTGGATCGAGAAGATCCCCTGGAGGAAGAAAGGGCAACCCACTCCAGTATTCTTGCCTAGAAAATTTCATGGACAGAAGAGCCTGGTGGGCTACAGTCCATGGGGTTGCAGAGTCAGACATGACTGAACACAGTCCACGCGCACACACACACACACATATGAAAAAAAAAACAAAACCAGAATCCAGCTTCAAACTATACAAGGTCTCTTTAATGATGAAACATTTGCTTTTAATTCTAAACTCCACTCTCTACTGCCATTTCATACACTAAAATAAGATCATAGAAATCTGAATCATAAATCTAAATTACACGTTATAGTACTATGAAAACTTTTTTTACTTTGAATTACATAACAGAACCACGCTAACCAAATACTACCTAGGAGTCCTGTTTTGGTAGATT
Source organism: Cervus canadensis (assembly GCF_019320065.1). NCBI lineage: Eukaryota > Metazoa > Chordata > Mammalia > Artiodactyla > Cervidae > Cervus > Cervus canadensis. The sequence goes on along the minus strand of NC_057410.1, from coordinate 13,199,190 downwards.
GCTTTCATTTCATTTTAATAAATGTTTACTAGTAACGGATGGAAATAGCTTTTATCCATTGTTTAACTGACATACCATTTTCCTGAGTAAACAGTATTGTTATCTGCTGATCAGCTGTCACATTGAATGTTTCTGGATTCTTTTGAAGGGTTTAAGATTATAATCCTTCCATTCAAATTCTTCTAACATTACACAGTTGTTTAGGAAATGAGTCATGTTCCAGCTCTGAGAAATCCACATATATTCCAGGTTAATTGTCTGCTCTAAGAAACTGCTTGTGTAGATATGGGAAGAAAAATTAATCATATAGGAAGAAATAGTCATATAGGGAGAAAAATTGATTATACACGATCAAACAGCCATTAGAGGGTGTCAGACTTTATTTTTTTGGGCTCCAAAATCAGTGCAGATGATGATTGCAGCCATGAAATTAAAAGACGCTTACTCCTTGGAAGGAAAGTTATGACCAACATAGATAGCATATTAAAAAGCAGAGACATTACTTTGCCAACAAAGGTCTGTCTAGTCAAGGCTATGGTTTTTCCAGAGGTCATGTATGGTTGTGAGAGTTGGACTGTGAAGAAAGCTGAGCACCGAAAAATTGATGCTTTTGAACTGTGGTGTTGGAGAAGACTCTTGAGAGTCCCTTGGACTGCAAGGAGAGCCAACCAGTCCATCCTAAAGGAGATCAGTCCTGGGTGTCTGATGTCAGTCCTGATCAGTCCTGAAGGACTGATGCTGAAGCTGAAACTCCAGTGCTTTGGCCACCTCATGTGAAGAGTTGACTCATTGGAAAAGACCCTGATGCTGGGAGGGATTGGGGGCAGGAGAAGGGGACGACAGAGGATGAGATGGCTGGATGGCATCACCGACTCAATGGACATGAGTTTGAGTAAACTCCGGGAGTTGGTGATGGACAGGGAGGCCTGGCGTGCTGCGATTCATGGGGTCACAAAGAGTCGGACATGACTGAGCAACTGAACTGAACTGAACTGAACTGACCATAGGCTAGTCATGATGGGTATTTGTGATTTCTTTCAGCTGTCAGTATACAACTCTTCCCAGTGGTCATGTATGGTTGTGAGAGCTGGACAGCAAAGAAGGCAGATGCCAAAGAATTGATGCCTTCAAACTGTGGTGCTGGAGAAGACTCCCGAAATTCTCTTGGACAGCAAGGAAATCAAACCAATCAATCTTAAGAGAGATCAACCCTGAATATTCACTGGAAGGACTGATGCTGAAGCTGAAGCTCCAGTATTTTGGTCATCTGATGGGAACAGACGACTCGTTGGAAAAGTCCCTGTTGCTAGGAAAGATTGAGGGAGGAAGGAGAAGAGGACGTCAGATGATGAGATGGCTGGACAGCATCACCAATGCAATGAACATGAACTTGGGCAAATTCCAGGGAATGGTGAGGGACAGGGAGGCCTGGCGTGCTGCAGTCCATGGGGTCACAGGGTCGTCCAGTGGGCGACTGAACAACAAACAGCATACAACTCACCTTCCTGTGTCTGGGGGAATTTCCCACCTTATGAATCTTCGTGGTGGAAAAAAGCCACTCACCATCACAGAATCCAAAACCTCAAACCTAGCCTCCCTCAGGTTAGTGTGGGCATGTGGCCAGTGAAATCTCTCCATCAGATTCAACTGCTGGTGATGCAAAGAAGCAGGGCCTATGAAAAATTCCTTCCAGGGCAGGGTAGGGAGGGGGAGGAAGGTGGCAACATTCATGTTTAGGGGTAGCATTCACCACCAGGGAGTCAAAGGGAGATGCAGAGGGGTCGAGCCCAGGAGTGCCAGTTCTGCACTGAGTTAGGACACGATTCCGGCTGCAGCATCCAAGCCAGGCCCCTCAGGATATTCAGGGAGCCTGTGAGTACATCCTAACATCTTGTCGTAAATTCCTGTTCACTGAATCATCCAAAGATGGTTTCTACTGCATTGAAATTAAGAAACCCCATACTAGAACTGAAACTTGAAGTATCTTAAGACCCAACATCAGTTAGTTCTGGACCAAATTTTTGTGCAGACAACTCAGTGGAAGAGTCTGGAGTGAAAGCCAACAGATGCATGGTCAGACAGGAGTTTTCACTTGGCCTTTCAGGCTTGAAAGGGATGAGCTTGCTTCTGGACCACTCTTTGTGAAGGCCCAGGACCCTGGCTGTGGACTCCCCTCTCAGCATCCAGCACCATGGTTCCCATGAGTTCTAACAAAGGAAACACCAGCTGCACCTCAAAACTAATTACTGGAACACAAAGCAATTTATGTTTTCTGTTTTCAAGAGTTGTTTGCAGGTCTTTGGCAACATGGATTGTCTTTTCTTCGAGATGTGTATATTTGTGCCCAAGAATGTATTGTCATTTTGATTCAGGCTGTTTTCCTAGGGGCCACTTTGATCATTTCATACCGGTTCATCATGGGGGCTGAACCCAGTAGAGTGTAGTGAAGGAATCCAGTAGAGTGTAGTGAAGATTAGCCGTATTCTTCTTATCTCTCCTTTCACACACACCATGCGTATTCCTATCCCAACCTCCAGATGGCATCTTGGGCAGATTCTACAGCTTTCTTGACACTTTGAGATATTGAAATATTTAGCCACGTCTACATCAACACTTTAATATCTCATCCAGTTTAACACTTCTTTCTGCCCATCTGTGGCCTGGCCTGTGGCTTGGGGACCAACAAAGAGAAAGGAGCTGGCTTTGGAGGTAGAAGGTACATGTCTTTTCTTTCTCTCTTTTGACTCCACTTTTCCTTTTCCTCCCCCTCTCCTACCCCTTGACCTGCTAGGGGTTGGGCCCAGCAGGAGGGAGAGGTGATTTCCTTCACTCTGGATACACAGTTTTGTTGGGTTGGCCAAAAATTTCACTGGGGTTTTCCGGAAGAGGGTAAAGACCCGAGTGAACTTTTTGGCCAACCCAATAATTCTCCTTTGGCAAGAACTTACCTTCTGTTACGGCAGATATTCAATGCTGGCCATTTCCCGGAGGTTCTTTGAGGACGCTCCACGCTGCATTCCCCTGGCCCAGCAATGCATCCTTCTGCCAGCAGCACAGAGAACTCTGGGAAACACTTAGGGTTACCAGTTTGTTAAAGAACATGACCAAGAAGGCCTAATCAGATGAAGAGACACACAGGGCAAGGTCTGGAAGGGTCCTGAGCACAGGATCTAATATCCCCATGGAGTTGGGTTGTGTCACCCTCCCAGTTTGGACGTGTTCACCCACCCGGAAGCTCCCCGAGCCCCCTCATACTGGGATTTTATGGAGAATTTCCTCACATAGGCATGATCCATCATTAACTCCATTTCCAGCTTCTCTGCCTTCTCTGGAGGATGAGGGAGTGGGGATGGACATTCCAAGCTTCCAATCATGACCGGGTCTTTCCAGTGACCAGCCCCTATCCAGCAGCCACCCAGGACCCCACCCAGAGTTCCTCATTAGAACAACTGTGTTCCCAGTGTTCTTATGACTCAGGAATTCACAAGGGTTTTAGGAACCCTGTGTCTGGATGGGTTCAAGACCAAATATTAGAACAAGAAGTGCTCCGTGTGGGCTTCCCTGGCGGCTCAGTATAAAGAATCTGCCTGCCAACGCAGGATCAATCCTCGATCCAGGAAGATCCCATGTGCTGAGAGCAGCTAAGCCTGTGTGCCGCAACTATTGCGTCTGCTCTCTAGAGCCCGGGGGCTGCAACCACGGAGCCCTCAGACTGCTGCTACTGAAGCCCGCATGTCCTCGAGCCCACGCTCCACCACCGGAGGATCCACCGCACTGAGCAGCTCGCCGCGTGCAGCTAGAGAGTGCCACCCCCTTGCCGCAACTGGAGGGAAGCCTGAGCAGAAACGAAGACCCTGAGCAGAAACGAAGACCCAGCCCGGCCAAAAATAAACAAACAAATAAAAGATGCTCCCTGTGGTCCTATCACACAGGGAAGGAAGGTATAAGGGTTTTAGGAGCTCTGTACCAGGAAGCAGGGGTAGAAACCAATATATATATATATATAATATATATATATATATTTATATACACATATATTTTCTTTCTGTTACATCTGTCTACATTTTAGGGTTGCCGTAAGAATTAAATGAGCAAATAATACTGTAACCAGTCACAAGTGTTGCGGCTAACTCTCTGAAAATACTGCAGAAAATTAGTTAAGATTTTCTTCTGCTCTCGCCATTGTTTTTTTCTTGGTTTCTTTTATTCTGTTTATTCCAACCTCCATCTTTCACGTAGAAGGCTTGTCTCATGTGCGGTTATCCTTAGCTACCTGCTCATATTTAGGGGCTGGCACTGAAGTGCTGAGTGGAAGTGTGTGTAAGGGCAGTTTTTCAGCTGGTGTGACTTAACTCCTCTCTGATAGAACTGTACACTCTGTGAGATCAGGGTCCTATCTATCTACTAGCTACTAGATTCCCTGCATCTAAACACAATAGGTGCTCAATAACTATTTACTGTTATTCTTAAACCTGAGAGTCAGTTTTCGCATCTGAAAATTGAGGTAAAAAATCTTTACCTGGCAGAGGTTGTGAGAAGAGATAATATATGTAAAGCACCAGCATGGTGCTTAGCATTTAGTTATAAATAATAGTGGGTAGCGATCATTATTATCCCTATCATATATGGGCAGCAGCTTTATGACCATTTGTGGTCACCACTGACCATGCTAAATATAGAGCCAAAGCACAGTACCTGTTGAGAGGCCACTTATTACAGGACAAATCATCAAAGAAGAGGGCTTAAGATAATAGCTCTTGACATTCAATGTGTAGAGAGTCCAAGGACACCAGCTTTAGTCACGACTGGGAAGAAAGAAGGTGAGTGGTGATGTTACATCACCAAATAGTCTGTAGAATGGCCATTCTCATGGGATGCTCCTCTATTGCCCAGTTTAGTCTGTTATAAGCAGTTTAGCAGGAAAAGCATTTGTTGTTGCTGTTATTTAGTCACTAAGTCATGTTCAACTCTTTTGCAACCCCATGGACTGTAGCCCATCAGGCTCCTCTGTCCATGGGATTTCCCAGGCAAGTATATTGGAGTGGGTAGTCATTTCCTTCTCTAGCAGATTTTCCCAACCCAGGAATTGAACCCACGTCTTCTGCATTGGCAGGTGGATTCTTTACCACTGAGCCAGCAGGGAAGCCCATGGAGGAAGTTCTTCCCGCGAACCCTAACACCCTACAGAGAGCAGGCAGGCTGTTATAAGTGGGAACAACTCATTTCTTTTGGAAATGGAAGCAATCCATTTCTTTTGGAATACAGTTTTTGGAAGTAGTAGATGTATATAGTTTTCAAAAAATCAAACTATACAACAGGGTGTAAATGGAAAAGTCAGCATTCCTATCACCCCAAACCTTCAGATTCCCTAGAGGTAATCACTATTATGTCTTACAGATACTTTTGTGCATAAACAAGAATATATGCATATTTTTTCACAGATGGGATGGTAAAAAAACAAACTGCTGTAGGGTTTTTTTGCCTTTATTTATCGTAAATATCTTTGCACATCAGTATAGATTTATAGATTGCTCTATTCATTAGGATAATGTAAGAGACAAGCCCCTAGCTCTTGATGCCCTAACGTAATTGAAAGTTTCTCCTTTACCTAAATCCACTGGTGGAAGTATGTGTGGGAGGCAGAGATCCAGGACACCCAAAACTTTAATGTATGAATTCCACATACTTGGTGGCTTCTAGGGTCACCCTGAGTGTTAGATGCAGAAAGAGTACGGAGAAAGTTGAGGTGTGTTTTAAATAAACCAGGCCTAGAAATATTTTATATCACTTCTGCTCATTCCATTGGCCAAAGTTAGCCTAACTGCCCTAGACTAGTGCTAGGAAATGTCCCAGATGGACAGCTATTTCCCACAACTTCATTCTGTGGAAGGAAGCACAAACCTTTGATGAGCCACATCCGATACAGGTGCACTGTAGGAATACATCCTCCTTTATTTAAGCTTTAGAAGGCTGGTTCTTCTCTTTCTGCTGTTTTTCTAGTGGTCTTTTGTCAAAGATACATTGTTTTAAGTGTGGAAAACTATGGCAACCCACTCCAGTATTCTTACCTGGGAAATCCCATGGACAGAGGAGCCTGACCTGCTATAGTCCATAAAGGAACACAAAAGAGTCAGACACAACATAGCAACTGGACAGCAAAGAAAGAAGAAATAAGAAAATGGACACTTGTGGAGTGTATACACTAGTCCAGATACACCAATGAAGAGCCTTTAAAGGATACGTATCTTTGACCCAGTGATACTTCTAAGGACATTTCCTAAAGAAATTAGTGAATAACTGCTCACACTGTATGTACAAGGATATATATATAATAGTGACACCTTATAAGCAATCAAGATGCCTAACAAGAGACCTGTTTAAATAACAGTGCATCCATATAATGGAATGATTTACAGGTGTTTAAAATAATTGCATGGATACCTGTAAACATAAAAATATGTCCATATCTTATGATAAAAAATGACTCCTAAATAGTACGTGAAATTTTTTAAAACAAATTGATTACTTATAGCAAGAAGGCTGGAGGACATCTGCTAAAATGTTTACAGTGTTTATCTCTGCTGGGTGTGACTGGCTGTTGTTTACTTTCTTCTTTACACCTTTCTGTAATGTCCCAACGTTTTACCGCTAGAAAAAAACAGGGAAGCTATTTTCAGTTTGAAACAAACAACAAATATAAAGAGGATTGGGGTCTAGGCAACGGAAAGCAAGTGTGTGAGACCCCGCCTCCAGGACCCTGGCTGTCACCGGACACTCAAGTGGCTATCAGGAGCACTTTTCTCTGTTGAAGTGACTGGCTTTTGTCACGCAACCCCCAGGTTATAATGAGAGGGGAAGGCAGGCCTCGGAGCAGAAGCACCAGCCCCAAGGTTGGCGGGCTGCGGCTCGCCATGGGGAACACCATCAGGGCCTTCGTGGCCTTCATACCCGCCGACCGCTGCCAGAACTACGTGGCCAGAGACCTCCGGGAGATGCCGCTGGACAGGATGGTGGACCTGAGCGGGAACCAGCTACGCCGCTTCCCTGCACACGTGTGCTCCTTCCAGGAGCTGGTCAAGCTCTACCTCAGCGACAACCGCCTCAACAGCCTGCCTCCAGAGCTGGGGCAGCTGCAGAACCTGCAGATTCTGGCCCTGGATTTCAACAACTTCAAGGCTCTGCCCCAGGTGGTGTGTACCTTGAGACAGCTCTGCATCCTCTACCTGGGCAACAACAAACTCTGTGATCTCCCCAGGGAGCTGAGCCTGCTCCAGAATCTCCGGACCCTGTGGGTCGAGGCCAATTATCTCACCAAGTTGCCGGAGGTGGTCTGTGAGCTGAGTCTCCTTAAGACCCTGCACGCTGGCTCCAATGCCCTGCGTCTGCTGCCAGGCCAGCTCCAGCGCCTCCGGGAGCTGAGGACCATCTGGCTCTCAGGTAACCTGCTGACAGACTTCCCCCCTGTGCTGCTTCACATGCCTTTCCTGGAGGTAATCGACGTGGACCGGAACAGCATCCGCTCCTTCCCCAGCCTGGCCCACCTGTCCAGCCTGAAGCTGGTCATCTATGACCACAATCCTTGCAGGAATGCACCCAAGGTGGCCAAAGGGGTGCGTCGAGTAGGAAGATGGGCAGAGGAGACCCCAGAGCCTGACCCTAGAAAAGCCAGACGCTACGCGTTGGCCAGGGAGGAGAGCCAGGAGGCGCAGCTACCTGCCTTGCCTCTTCCACTTCCTCCTACCGGCTCCTGAGAGGCTTCAGTGGCAGGTCAAAGCCAAGGACAACTCCAGCATCTTCTGGACACGGCTCCATTAGAGTGCAGAGGATTGCTCTGGGTCACGTGGGGCATCTCTGCCGGCAGCAAATGTAACAGCATCAGATGGAATGCCTAACCCGCAAGAAGAAGAAAATACTCATGGCCAAGAACATCTCTCCCAAAGGGAACTGTGTGCTATAGGTAGCAAGACAACTTCTTTGCAAGAAAATCAGCCTCTCCAAACAGGTATTTTGAAACACCGGAAAGAAAGGCTGGGACAGTCTGGCCTCCCCCAGCCTCTAGAACTGGCTGGTCACGAGGCTCATGCGCTTCCCAAATCAGGTGTAAGTTACAGAACTTATCTAACAGTTCAGGTGGCCTGTCTCCAGTCCTCTGCTGGGTGTATTTTCATACTATGAATGACCATAATTGGCATGAAAATATTACTATTCAGGTTACTTAAAAATGACATGTCTACCTAGTCAGTCAGATTCATAGAAACTCTTGTTTGTTGCAAAGGCTGGAGATGAAGCTTTTCCCCTGCAATTCAGTGGCTGCTGACACCCCTGCTGGAGAATGCCTCCTGGTGGAGTCCAGCTGCCACTTTGAACTTGACTGTGGTTCATGCTATTTCATTTTCCTTGTAAAGATTTGACCAAACGTCTACTCCCACCTGTGTACTGTCACTGGCAATGCTGAAAGTCATCTAGAAAACAGAACCTCTTTGGCAGGGTGGTCTCATTAATATCAAGCCAAACTGGCTGCCTCAGTGGAGCAGAATCCTATTGTTAACTCAACAGTAATGAACTAGGGTTGAATTAAATCCCTTTGCATGCAGGGACCACATTTCCACAATCATATTAGGTAAAAAAGTTGTGCAAAATCCGTTCGTTTGAAAAAAGCATTTGGAAATTGGAACTGCAGGTTGTAGTGTACATATAGGAAATGTCTGCCTCTTCAGCCTCAGCATCTCTGCCTTCCCTGATTTATTTTTGTATAGAATCTTTTGGTGGTCCATGTATAAACCTGGGTATTCAAGCTGCTATTTCTTTGAAGTATTAATATGTTAATTATGACCTTTTCTTCTCCGCACGAATATGTCTTTACAGAAACTGCTGTCAATGGGTAGTTTAATAACACAATCCTTTTTGTCCTTGAACTCTTTCAGAAAAGTGTCCTTTTAACTAAAACACTGAAAACGTTAGCTTTTAAAAAGTACGCTCTCCCTAAAAGCATCTCAACCCAGGAAAGTTCGGCTCTAAAACGACATTAGACAGACGACTATTTTCCTTCCACAAATATTTCTTGCTACTCCCTCCTAGGAGTAAGGGGCCCACTTTTTCCAAGGAAGCCACAGGTTGTAATACGGTTAAGAGCATGTCCCTTCAAACTGCCTGAGATCAAACCCCACTTTGGTCATTTACTAGTCACTCACTTCTCCGTGGGCCTGTTTTCTAGTCAGTAAAATGGTAAGTTTCTGGCTCTTGGGCACTGTCATTGTGTACGAAGTACACTGAACAGTGTGTGGTAGGTTATGGCTAATGTTTACTTAATATGCTGTTAATTACTAACTGTCATATCACGGCAGCGTGACACTTTTACCCTACAACCAGTGTAACTCCTTGTTTAAAGGAATAAACCATAAATAGCAAAACAACAACCCAAAAAAAACGATCTCAGTAAATTTTCAACGAATAGTATCTCTGGCCTTGAATATAAGAAATACTACTGCAATGTGATCAAACACTTCTGCTTTACCTACATAGGAAAACACAGGTATAATTACCAAGGATTCATTTTTTAAGATTCTAAATAGAATATACCCTGCCCTGTTATTCTAGAATTTGCAAAATCATTAAAATACATGAAAATGTGAGACTTTCCCTTGGCACTAATGCCATTCCTATCATGAGAGCAAAAGACATGAGACTGAAGACATGGGTGTGTGTCTGCTAGACAATTTACTGTCTTTTGTCACTGTAAAAAAATACACACACACAAACACCCCCCTTGTAATCTCACTACCTTAGAAAGAATATTGTTATTTTAAAGTTCATATGCTTTCCCCTCCCTTCTGGTCTGTCCACTTCTGAGAACACGAAGCAGGTGATAATCTTTGAAGCCCCAGTTCTTGGTAGTTCTATCACTGAATTTTGGAGATTTTACCACGCACCTAGGCCAAGGGACAGGGAAACACACTGACCCTTACGAAGCATGACTGTAGATCAAGCACTATCCCCAGGGTCTTGTGTAAGTTAATTCACATAGTTTTGTCAATACCTCTTTGAAAGGTGTTAGGTACTGCTCACAATTTTAAAATGTGACATCTTTATTCATATTGAGAATCAGAAAATGTTCTATAATAATCCTATGATTAAAAGATAAAGTGCTCTTTACATTTCTGTTTTAATGATGTTCTAAAACACAAGCGTAGGCACAAAACAAGGCAGACTTCAGTAAAAGATTTTATACAAAGTATTCTATTGACTTTTACGCCTCAGAGTCCTGACAAGAAAATGCGTAGTCCTGACAAGAAAATGCGTATGTTAGAGTAACAGGAGTAACTGTATTTAGCATTAGGTAACAGCAGCAGCTGTCCCCACCCATATTGGCCCAATGAACACGGAACAGAAATGTTACCAAAATGCAGAAAGAGCTGAGAGCCACGAAAAGAGGGGCTGCCCACTAAGCTATAGTGGCAGGTCTCCAGGGTTGCAACCAATTCCAGGGAAAAAGAGCAAAAACAGGAAGAAAATACCAATTCCCCTTTCCCACCAGAGCCTCCTGAATTAAGCCGTATAAAACCAGACAACAGGGAGTTGTTAGGCAGTCAGCAAGGGTAAGCCCCGTGGCCCTCAAGCAGGCAAAGAATGGATTCTGACTTACGAGTAAAATACCCAGCACATATATTCTTCTTCTTCAAAGAAAAACAGAAGGCTACTAAAAAGGACTTTAAAATCCTAAGCACTTAATTTCTATGCGGTTAAGTATTAACATACATTCCAAAAATCTCCATGTCATGAAAGTCTTGTGAAAACTGAAAAATTCAGTTTCCATAACTGCTTCTGAGTTAAAAGAAACTCCATCCTAAAACTCTTACAGGAATTAGAGGGGCCTACGCTGGTACTTCACCTCTGAAACTTAAAAACTTTCTAATTCGTGAACTTGGGATATCCTAGGCCAATGATGAAAAAATCTGTAAGGTCTTCAAAGGATATGAATTCAAAGAGGGAAAGAAACATGGGTGTATTCTTGAATATACAGTTAAGCTCCTAGATTTCTACCTCTTAACACTCACTGTCTTTTTAGGACCTTTGGAAAAAATGAGCCCAAATACAGTGTAGATTAAAATCCTACTCCAAGCTACCTGGTCCCTCAGGATAAATGTTTATCCACCTACCTCTCCCATGGAAACCTCTGCATGTTTTCTAGGCCATGATATGCTCAACTGCTCCACCTATCTTGAGTTGTGGGATGAAAAATGATGTCATGATGTGTGACAAAGTATTTTAAAAATGACACAGCAAATGTACTATTAATGTTTCTAAAAGTGAAAAAAGTAAAAACCTGTATAAATCTCTTTGATTATCTCAGAAGTGTCTACTTTATGTGAATTTTGGAGGATATATGCTAGTATCACAATAAAAACCCAAATTTTCCAGTTTTAATAGCTTCTACAAAGTAGTGTTAAAATCCTGAGACAAATTTTTGGACAAGAACAAAACAGGTTGGTTTATCAGTATTTCTCTGAAAACGCTTTTGATCCTCTATGTGAGTAAAACATGTCTCCAGGATTCTAGCAGAGATACCCAATGTAAGACTACTATTGGGCTCTTGTTTCATTTCTTGCACACTTTGCTGAATTAACCTCCAAATCTAAATTCGCCTTTAAACCATCAAATTCAGCACATACTTACAGTCTATCTAGAATGCATTTACCAAAAACAAAAACAAGAAACCCTAGCAAAGCCATCAACACCACTGACACCTAACCATATCCACACCCTATAAAATTACCAGATGTAATTTGAAGAAGCTTGCAGCAGCCAACATTTAAAATGTATCTCTTTCACACTTGAAGTAACAGAAACCACCATATATTTTTTCCTGTGTTTGAGAGAGTATGTAGACTACACAAAATTGAGAGTACTATATGGTTCTTTCACAAAACAAAATGGTTAACAAATGTCACGTATGATTAAGAATCAAATGATACAAAGTTTATAACGTCTCACTTGGCCTTACATTAATCAAGATAATTTTTTCATAAATGTGTAATATCAACCATTAGTTAAGCTGGAACAACTCTACACTCCAAGTATAATCATTCACTCCCATTTAGAGTAAACCAGGTACAAATCACTAAGTCAGTTAAGAACTAAGTAATTGTTCAAACTTTTATTTTGATGCACAGTATGAGGAATGAACTCTTAAATCAACTGAATTTTATAGAAAATGAAACAGCAAATAAATTAGACCCATGTTAAAATAGAAGGTCAGTTAAATGTCCAAATTTAAGGACATAACAGCCACAGATAAACTTCAATTCTATATTCTTCTTTCAGGAAGTCAAAGTCTTTCAAACACAACTTTACTATGAACTGGTCCAGAGCTCAACAGCATACGGGAATGCTCAACAGGGATGGTGATCAGGGACACGCTTCCTGTAAGAATTAAAATAGGGCAACAGTGAAAATGAAAAGCATGACTGTAACTGAAGGTCTATGTTAAATACAAACACAGCTAGAATACTACTTTTATTAAAACCAATTTCAAATGTGTAAAAAGGATGTTTCTATCACAATTAACATCCCTTAATTATTGTATTGTTAAGAAAACGGGAAAATTCTGCAGTGTGCAGGTTGCAGGTAGGTACTGAGCAGTTCTCAGCTTCTCATCCAAACCACCTACTTACCAAATATATACTCTCTAAAAATGGCTAGTTCATGTTTTTAACCTATGCTAGTTAATTTTACAAAATAAGTCAAAGATGGTTCTCTCAGTCAGAAGTTGTAAAATGACAAGTCTTTGGGGCTTCTAAATTAAAACTTCTGGGTCACTATTCTAAATGAATGAAAACAAAAAGTTGGTGATGGAGTTGGGTAATTCACTCAAGTATGTCAACAGTACCTCCCACATCTTTAATGTGAAACTTTTATTCTCTGGTAACCATACAGTGAATCAGGAAGGGGGCGTGGTAGGGGTACTAGTGAAATTTTTTTACTTCATGACTGTGGAAACACTGCTTCATGAGGCAAGCACAATTAAGAGAAGCAGAAAAAGCATAAAAACAGATCCAGACTAAACCATACTAGGATCATATAGAGATAAACCTTCCAACCTCAGTAGCTTATGGGAGTATGACCAAAGGATGTCAATAAAGAAAAAGTTGTCAAGCAGCTGTCACAAAACACTGACTAGAAAAATTAATCCCCTGGAGAGTAATAATAAGTATGAAGAGAAGTCCACAGTCCAGTATGTTTGGGAAGCACAACCGAGTTTAAAAAAATTCATATTTCTTTACTGCAAATTACTCAGTATGTCTAATACTTCTAAGACACTTAAAACTTCAAAAACAGCGATACCAGCTCAAACAAGGTACTACAATTTGTATTTCAAATGTGGTTGAGGGAGTCAAGTTATTACAAAAACTTCTGAGGCAGCAATGTGACCATGACCCCAAGTCAGAAAATTTTACCTGTAGAACTGTTTCCCTTTGCTATCATTCTACCTGAAGACAACAGAAAATGGAGCTGTATTTAGCCATCTTTGTTGGCACTGCTTCCAAGAAAATTTTGTTAACTTTTCCTTCCCTCATTAACTTTCCATTTCAAAATATGAGTGCTCCTCATTACCCTATTCCCCCAATACTAGAAGTAGAGAGAATGTAGATTTTGTAGCCCAGCCCTTTCCACTCCCCACAGTGGGAGATCTGAGTATCATTTTAGCTTTTCTGTCCACATCCAAATCGCTGTTTTACACTCTTTCCTTCCTCTAACAGTAAGAGGACAGCTGCTGTTCATAGGAGAAAACCAATGAAAGGAGTGCTGCAGGGTTCTGCATGAAGAACTTCATCCACTTGGGACATTAATTTCCTAGTAACACTCCTTCCTTCCTGTCCTCCTCTTGCTCCCTAGGTCCAATAGCAGCTGCCGGCGGACTGCGTCCTTCTTCTGCTCATCCATCACTTCCCTCCATGAAACTGCTCCCAAATGAACACACTCCATTTTCACAGAAATGACCACACCTCTTCTAGCTACTATCTCACTTCTCTGCTCTCATTCACAGTAACACTCCTTGAAAAAGCAGCCTACATACAATTCCTCTTTCCCCAGACTCTGTCGAATTTACTTCAAGCTTTTGCCCTCCCTACTCCACTGAAACGGCCCATTAAGAATACCAACAACCTCTGTTGCTAAATCCAATTTTTAAGATCAATTTTCAGTCCTTACTTGACCTACTTGCATCATCCTGAGAGCTGATTGCTCCTCTCCCCCAAATACATTACTTGGCTGCTACACACATTCCTCCTACCTCAGGGGCACTCCCCCAACTCAACCTTAGACTTTTTAATTATAGGAAACTTCAAAAGTATATAAAAGTAGAGACTGTACAATGAATCCTCATGTATCCATTATCCAGTTTAATAAAATCCTTCTTACTGACCCTTGACGGCTGTTCTAAATCTTTTCAAACCTATTACTGGAATTCTCAAGCACTCAAATCCTTTAAAAAAAAAACCAACCCTTTCCCTTCTCTAGCTACATTCACTCTCTTGGGAACTCAATTAGTAGTGTGACCTTCTATACTACCACGTACAGGCTGACAACTCCTGAAACTTTAACTACAGTTCAATTTCTTCCCTAAACTACAGGCTCAATGATCCAATTGCTTTCTCAAAGGTTATCTCAAATGTCCAAAGCTGACAAGCCCCATCTTTCCTCCCGAAGTCTTCCTCCACCAGAAGTTAAGAGAAACTTCTATTTTCCACAACAAAAACCTTGAATGACGTGGCCCAGTATTGTTTTGTTACTATTATTTTAGCTGCTGGGAATTTCCATGTTTTATTTCTGAACTAAAATTGTTGAATATTGTCATGTTAAAACATAACTGAGATATTTCTGACAAAATTTAGAATCTCCCCCCTCTTCTCTACCCATGAAGTGGGAATATACTTAATGTATTGGAGAAATGTGGCAATTATTAAGGAGTTTTGAATAAAAATCTTTAAGATTGCCCTCTCAAAAGCTCACCCTTGAATTATCAATTCCCTTTTCTCACAGACCTTATAACCAACCCATCATCAAATCTTGCTGACTCTACCATCTAAAATAAGATTTATTATCAATCTCTCCTTACCACCTTCACCTCTATCTACTGGTCCAAGCCACCATCCCCTCCCATCTCCCTGATCTACCCACTAATAAGAAAAATTAGTGGTTTTGGTAACTAATTAGCTACTAGCAATTAATTTAATTAATTATTAACTGAATCTTCAAATGCTAAGATTTTTCTGGCCACCTAATAATTTTTGTGTGAATGAGTTTCATCTGAGAAAAGCTGCTGGAGGGACTTCCCTGGCAGTCCAGTGGTTAAGACTCTGCATTTCCACTGCAGGAGGCTTGGGTTCAATCCCGACTGGAGAACTACAATCTCACAAGTAACGGCCAAAAAAAAGGTACTGGAATAGGATGGGGCAACAATGCAAAGAGTGATGGACTTTTATTTTCTTGGGCTCCAGAATCACCGCAGGTGGTTGACTGCAGCCATGAAATTAAAAGACGCTTGCTCCTTGAAAGAAAAGCTATGACCAACCTAGACAGCATCTTAAAAAACAAAGACATTACTTCGCCGACAAAGGTCCATCTAGTCAAAGCTTTCCAGTAGTCATGTATGGATGAGAGAGCTGGACTTTAAAGAAATCTGGGTGCGGAAGAATTGATGCTACTGAACTGTGGTGTTGGAGAAGACTCTTGAGAGTCCCTTGGACTGCAAGGAGATCAAACCAGTCTATCCTAAAGGAAATCAGTCCTGAATAGTCATTGGAAGGACTGATGCTGAAGCTGAAAACTCTAATACTTTGGTCATCTGACGTGAAGAACTGACTCATCGAAAAAGATGCTGGCAAAGACTGAAGCCAGGAGAAGGGGACGACAGAGGAAAAGATGGTTGGA
Organism: Cervus canadensis; assembly: GCF_019320065.1. Classification (NCBI taxonomy): domain Eukaryota; kingdom Metazoa; phylum Chordata; class Mammalia; order Artiodactyla; family Cervidae; genus Cervus; species Cervus canadensis. The sequence continues at coordinate 13,183,260 of NC_057410.1, read as the reverse complement.
CGGCATCACCAACTCGATGGACATGAGTTTGAGCAAGCTTCGGGAGTTGGTGATGGACAGGGAAGCCTGGCATGCTGCAGTCCATGGGGTCACAAAGAGTCAGACACAACTGAGCGACTGAACTGGAATAGGAACATGTAAGGAACTCTGCACATTATGTGCTGAAGAATATATATATATAGAAAAGTGTACCCAGACAGAAAATGACTGGAGCCAACTCATCCTGGTAAACAGACATCATTTCTTACTACTACTTCCCTACCCATAAGCTCTCTGGTTCTAGACTTTCCCAAGCCTGCTCTTTTGTGCCCTTTCAATCTTGAGGGCTACCCAGTGTTACCCATACCCTTCTCCCCACTAACCTTTTCTGGCTTAAATGTAAGAGTTGTGATCACGTATTTTAAGTAACTTGCAAAATACTGCTATCTAGACAAAATGGCTCCACTTCCCATCAACTACAATTAACAAAAACATAGCTGTTGTTTCCATGTTAATTTTTCCTGAGATGTTTTTTAAAGTGTTACAATACCTTGGTGCTGCCTTGATGATGTTGTCCACACGTAGAATCACCTCTGCTGCTTCAGCTGCACTTAAAAGAACTTGCCGCTTCACTTGGAAACTTTCTGTTATACCCAGTATCGACATATCTCCAATGGTACCTTCCTTCATATCTGAGAAATATTCACTAGATAAACAACTAGTCTTAACTAAAGTATCAAAACATGTCTAATAACAGAATACATTAATAAAATTAAACCTGACTTGTAAAAAGCAAAGAAAATTACAAAGCCAACTATTCAATTAGAGCATTCTCGTCAGACTATCACTCAAGGAAAACCTTTTAGAAAATTAAAAGATCAACTACTGATCTTCTGTGTTAATGAAGGGTAACTATGTCAAATAATAAGAAAATTTATATGCAACACAACATCACCTATCTTTACCTATGAAACTGAAGAAAATTTGTTCATCACTGAATATACCATGGATTCTAAAGAACTGAAGGAGACTTTAAGTCATCTACTTTTATTAGACCCCCCCTCCCCTTCATCTTCTATAAGATCATTATTCACTAACTCTCTTTTGTCCAGGGGCAGGATTATCTACCCCTAAAAATATTCCTTTTATGTCCCAGACCACTGTATTGGGAAAATTTTCAGTGTGAATCAAGTCTTTTTTAGGCCACTTTTCCCCCTGGTGGCCCGGTTGTAAAGAATTCGCCTGCCAATGCAGGAGACATGGGTTTGATCCCTGGGTTGGAAGATCTCCTGGAGAAGAGAACGGCAACCCACCTGTCTTGCCTAGGAAATCCCATGGACAGAGGAATCTGATGAGCTACAGTCCACGGGGTCACAAAGAGTCAGACACAGCACAGCAACTAACCAACCACATAATGGTTATGAAGGCAAGGGTCCCAGGGATCTTTTACATGGTTGTTATGAAAATTCACATTAAAAAAAGAACTTGGTAAAGAGCTACTCTTAAGAACTCCCACAAGATTCCAATTAACTCCTTACCCAGTCCGGCAGTTGTCTTGCCTTCACTGTGGGCAGCTCGGAGCTGAGCCACCAGGTCTGCACTGTCGTAGCCCGCGTTGTCAGCTATGATAGTTGGCAACTACAAAGTGACGAGGACATGGTAACTATCTACTCTACCAACAGAAAGTTCACTTACCAACTAGAAGAAAAGCCTTCTAAAACTGTACATTTAGAAATAATGTAAAATCTGTTTCCTCTTAATTTCTGCTCATAAAGAGATTTATAAACTCCAAAACCAAACTTAAGCAGTGTGAACCAATTCTTTTCTTAAAGCCAAGAAAGGAAACATTTTCTGTCCAAGATAAAAGAATGTATTCATTTAAAAACCATCAACACCTACAAAATCTAAATTCAGGGCTCCCTTTTCTCATTAACTTACCATTCTCAGGGCTTTAGCGTAAGACTCCATTGCAACAGCTTCCTTGCCTGGTGTTCTACTGGCAAGCTGTGTCACGGCATGAGCCATCAGCATCTCAGAACAGCCTACAGATTAAAATGTCAAAAACAGGCTGATTCATATCAATGTATGACAAAACCCACTGGGGGGAAAAAAAAATAAAGGAAAAAAAAATAAAAAAAATAAAAATAATAAAAATAAAATAAAATAAAAAAATAAAATGTCAAAAACATAAATCGTTATGCTCAGTTGCCTCCAAGACACTAAATAAGACTTCTTTTAAGATCTATAAAAAATTAAGTGCAAAGGCAATACGAAGAAGCTTTAAAAGTCAAAAGCCACTACTACACTTCAATAAATAAAACATGTTCAATATTTTTCAAATGCTTACCTCCTCCATAAACTGTTCTAGAATCTTTCACAGTTTGGGCAAGAACACAAAGAGCATCATGCAAAGATCTTTCTGCTTCATCTAAAATTTGTTGAGTGGCACCACGCAGAACAATGGTGCAAGCCTCACCTAAAATTAAAAATAAGGTTTTCATGTCACAATGAACTCAAGTTATACAACATAAAAATCTGCCTTCTATTATTTAGGTTATATTATCTGGTTTTGAAAGCTGGTATGTCTTTTATTGCTGCACATTCTCTTTGCTAACAATCCATATTCCTAGAAGTTCTAAATTATCTAAAACAATTATATTGAATATACATTGCTCACAAAGGCAAGGTTAACAGGCTGCCCTCAAGAGACTGAAATTAGCATACACCATGTTTCTCAAGAATTAAGACATATATTCTAGTAACTATAGTAACTTTCTTTCACTTCAACAGAGCCTACAAAAGGTTTAGGAACCTAAACCAGAATCTATACATAACAACTCACCAAGGGCTACCCCGGAAAAGTGAATGAGTTTGTCTTCTCCAATCATGACTTCCTCAATAAGTTTGCAACTTCCAAGCTTCACTAGCTCTGGATGGTCAAAGGTAGAGGCAATTTCACCACCTGTGAACGAAAATATTCATTAATTAAATGCACAATAGGTTTGAAATTTGTGCTTTCTCACAAGCAGAAATGAACAGAAAACATATTAAGTTGACTGCTTATTGTATGCCAAGCATTCTGAAGCACTTTATACAAACTAATTATTTAATCTTCACAACAACCTTAAGACAACAGGCTTTATTTATCACTCCATTTAGAAATGGTAAAACTGAGGCAAGGAAATGTTTTGTTTTCATCTAAAGTTACCTAGTTCAAACAAATATGAAACTGAAATTCAAATATAAGCAGTCTGGCTTCAGACCTCTATGCACGCTATGTAATTCCACCTTAACTGAGACTTTGACATTTACCTTTAAGCCTGAATTTATCAACAAATTCAGACTTTCTTCTGAATTCAGTATAGAAGACTAGTACTCTATGATCCAGTATCACCAAACATGAAAATGTTTGGCTAATCTTATTATATCAACAGGTACACTGACATTAGGAACTGCTTCAAATAGTGAGCACTTGCTATCTGTGAATTATTACAATAGCTGAAGTGTCAGAAAGCTCCTGTAATATAAGGCCTAGAGAGGGGGGAAATGTATACTGAGGATTTCCCAGAACAACCTTAATGAGAAGGCAAAAAAGCAAATTCATTTTCTTCCTTAGGTCTTCCTTTTATTCCTATCTTCCCTCCATCTTCCATGCTATCAACATTTCCTTTCCTGGTTCTTAATTAAGCAAAAGTTAGGTTTCCATTTTAAAATCCTTTTCTCAGACTTCCCTGGTGATCCAGTGATGAAGACTCTGTGCTTCCATTTAAGGGGGCATGGGTTCGAATCATGGTCTGGGAACTAAGATTCCACTTGCTGCATGAGGCAGCCAATAAAATAAATAAATAAAATAAAACCCGTTTCTCTCTTCACTCTCTCTCTTAATAGATACCCTCAATCATCAATCCAACCCCTTTTCCTATACCTTACTGATAATTCTGCTAAATAATTCACGTTTTATTTCTATTGTATAATTAACTTTATAAAAAGGACTCTGGTCTTCCCAACTCTACTAATTTATACTCATTTGTACAGCTGAAGCTCTTATTTTTGGTTGGCAAATTCCAAGACAGCTCTGGGTTCTAGACGTGAGACACAATAGAGGTTTGGGACATCATATGCCCCAAATGAGACCAATTTGGCATGTGAGAATTTTCACTGATCCTACACTCACTCACTCATGTACACCTGCTTACAAAATATTTAAAGACCATTTGCAAGACCCAATTTCACACATCTGACAACAGATGAGTTTACCAAGGATGAGAGCCATCATGGAGTCTACTTCACAGCCATACAGCTGGTGTGTTTGAAGGTAAATAAATCTTCTGAATGTATGTGGCAATTTCACATTATCAAGTCCTTGTGATAACAACTTATACCATGAATGTGCTATCAGTCACATTTCTTATATCTTTAATTTTGCTGCATTAAGAAAGTAAATAAATATGAGCATCATAAGATTTATCACCTTAAGTATCAAATATGCAATAACTTCGAAGGCAGGTAAACCCACCTCCAAGTAAAACATCTCTTTTTAGAGACTATGCTTCTCAAATTATTGAAAATGGCTTAAGAAGTTATTTTGAAATAAGTCCAATCCTACCATCTACTTAGTATAATTTCGTCTAATATAAACATCAGTTCCAAACTGAATGTGGTGTTCCTAGTGGCTTTACATCTAAACCCCATCCTTGGAATTCTCACTGCCAGATCACAAACCAACTTTCCAACCTATTCATTGCCAAGCTCTTCAAACAGGATAAACGCTGTTATACTTAGTTTTCAAGGGCTACTTGGCAGTTACCACTATTAAAAAGTGAATAACTGCACTGTATGTCATTTTGATGTAGACCTATCTGTAAATGCACTTTTTAGTCTACACTGAGACTATAAAACCCATACCTGTACCGAACGATACTGGAGTAAACTAACTTTTCATCATACACTCCTGGACTGTTTCACACTTATTCAACATTTATTACTTTCATAAATTTTAAAAAATTAACAAAAACAATGTTTTAAGTATTTGACCCACTGCCTGGCATATAGTTAAATGTTCAATAGAGTACTATTCACCGGGCACATAGAGTGAACAGAGAGTACCACACCAGGCACAAAGTGAATACTACTCACTCAGCACTAGAATTAAATGAATAAACTAAGTAAAACTTAAGACTCCTTTTTTTTAAGCTTCAGTTTATTTAGACTATGTTTAAAACAGTGGTCCTGTGTGTTTGTGAGAAAAATATATAGTACCTTTAAAACAACACAGCAAAAGTAAATCTAAACCTACAGTGAAGCTGGCATTTGATATGTTAAAAATTAATGTAACTAAAGATATCAAAGATTCAGAATAGCTGTTTAGATTCTAGGCACCTTAAGGTACCCTTTTCAGGTACAAAGTACTTTCTTCATACTTTTAGAAATGAGTTACATACACTAATTCTCAATAAATTCAAGAGTGATTATGTTAGAAGTTAATGTCTTTTTTTCATACCTGTGACAAGAGCGAGGCGTTCCACGCCTGCAAAATCTGCATGCTCAATAGCCATAACACCAGCAGCACCAAAGAGTTGTTCAGGATAATTATAAATTAGTTGCCTATAAATTAAAATATGAAAAAACATTGTTAAAAATTGTTACTTCACAGGATAAAATACATTAGACTAAGAAAAACATGAAAACATTTTTACCTAACCAGCAATCAAAGAAAGAAAAGGTTTCATAAAGTATATTAAATGATTTAGTAAGGCAAATGCCTTGCTGTAAAATCTTATTTATATCTGGGGAAAAAAACCACTTCCTAAATAACAAACAACTAAATTCTATAAGAATTTTCCTAAATCATTCCAGAAAAACAGGGCCCTTTCTTGGATCATTATATTTTTAGCACAAATACACACAGACCTGTTAATAAAGCAATTTATCCCATGCTTAAGAATACGTTCAACTTTCTCCTTCATTTTTTCCTTTTCTGCGTGTTCTATTTCAGCAACCTTTGCTGTAGAATCAACTCTCACCCTGGAGCCAAATATCTAAAACAAAGGTAAGCATAAAAAATAGCATCACTTTCCTTAAGTTTCACAGCATACTTAAAACTTTTAAATGTAAATACAACAAAACTGTGTGCATCGTGAATGCATGCATACAATATAAATACTCATATATATTCACATATATATATATATCAAGTGCAACTGATTCCCAACCAAAGTTTATAGCTGCTAACAATCAGAAATCCAGGAAATGTAGTTAATGTACCTTAATTTTGTCTGTATCCATACCAGTATTTGCAATAAGAATTTTAGCATTTTCAATTCGTTTTGGTTGATTTACACCAATTTTTTTATCCAACAGAAAGCCTGTTAAAACAGAATTTTATTAAATACTTCAAAGCTGTATTAATGAATCTTTTAAAGTAATATGCTTTATCAAATTACTCTTTCAAAGAATGCATTTCTAGTCCAATTCATCAAGCTCCTAGAACCTAAATTGCATTCCATACCATTGACCATAAAAATTAATTCAGCGGATTTAAAAAATAACATGCAAAAAAAGAAAATGAGGCACAGTAGAAATATGAAAAGTAAACAGACCATTTTTTTTGTACAACAACTTATATACTTCAATAAAAATGAGCTAATAAAAAAAAAGTTAGTTTTGAATCTTTTATCTCAGATACATACTACATTTGCAGGTGTGTGAGCTGCAATGTAGGTGTGTGAGCTGCAATGCAAAGTTATTAATCCACTTTCATTAGCTTAAAACCAAAACAAAACAAGCTTTTAAGATTCAGATACACAGGGTATTGCTATAGGCTACTGTACCTCTTAAAAAACTGAGGCTGTGATAACATGAAACACCATGGACAGCGGTCAGACAAACCTGTCCCCCTCGTGCTCATGCTGCTTATGGGCTACGTATACAAGCTGGGACCAAATTTCCAACCCTAACTACTCATCTATAAACAGGAGTACCATACCAACAGTGGCAAAGATGCCATTACTAGCCAAGGGCGCTGAAACAATCATACGAATTGAGTACCGTGTATCTTTCCAGGTTTCCTTTAGATACATCTTTTATCTTTTAACTCATTTATCACACCTTGTGTTTTCTGCTCTATTCAGCTGAACTTAATTCTCACTCAAAGAATCAACATCATGATAAAGAAGTGAGACTTTGAGTGCAATTCCTATTAGAATGCCTGGCACAGAGCAGACATTCAATGGTCACTATCCTTGCCTTAATTATCTTTCTCTACCACCAAACCCAATTAGAAACACTATACAGCCCTTGCCTATAAATTCAACCAAGAGTATTTTCAGAATTGTTACACATGTGAAAGAGAGACAAGAAGAATTTTTGCAACAAAACCCAGACTCCAAATTACTGACTAGTAAAGCAGAAACTATAAAATGTAATCTACTCCTTTTTTCCCCCCTTCTCTATAGAATGCCTACACTTTCTACAGTCCCTCTCTGAAGTCAATGTACTGTGAACATACCTTAAGAACACCACACACTATTACTAAGGACAGAGCCTAAAAATACCAAGACATTTATTACTCCTCAAGAATGCCAGAAACTGTTCCTTCAACATCTGTCAAGCAATTAACATGACCTACCCAGACCCTTCCTGGAAAACACTTGCAATCCTAGAAAAAATACCAGTTGACAATAGCTGACTTTAAGTAGAAGAAAACTAAGTCTATTAGAAACTGTAACTTACTTTATGGTATAAACTAAAACCTAGAGGTTATCAAAGAAATGCTGGGATAGTATGAGTAGGTCAAGTACACTGTCAATATAACAAGTGGATTAAGATGACAAAAATCATTGCAATATGATTTGTTCCCCTAAAGTCAAGTTTTCTCACTTTGTAAAGTGCCACTAGTCCTGACTAAATAAATGAGAATTCACTCAGTTATTTAGGTTTCAACATCTGGTCAACACATTTTTTCCCATATACAATATATACCTACCTTCATCTAAATAGGAATCTGCCAGACTTCCTCCTAGCTTTTTGATGACATGAATTGCCTCCAGGTTACCAGAGCCTTTTAGTCTGAGAACAGCTTCCACGGCTAACTTAGTAAAGTGGTCTTTATGATGAGTAAGAAGTTTTGAGGACAGTGTTGTTCCTGCAATGTTCATTAAATCTTGACGGAACTTAACTTCATCAGAACTAAAAAACAAAAAAAAACACCAAGCAAAAAAACTCCTGCCAGTTCTTAAAATGCTTCTCCAAAGTTATCAACCTTGTTTTACTTTTCCAAAATTTATCCAGTGTTTGTCAATAGATACTGTTACCTAAACCAGTCAGGGTTCTTTTTTTTTTTTCCAGTCAGGATTCTTAAGTCACATGAAAAAAATTAAACCTTATCAGTAACCAAGAAATACAAATAAATGGATACTATTTCCCCACCAAGCTGGCAAAGTACCAAAACAGAAACACAAGCAAACAAAAATTTCCAGAGCATGGGGAAAGAGACATGTCACACAGCCAGTGGGTCTGTAAATTAATGGTTTTTTCTAGAGAACTACTTGTAAGGTAAACACACACAGGTATCTCTGGACCCAGAAATTATACTACTTTTTAAAGTAATAACTTTGCCACAACATTATAAAATGAAAAATTGTCAAAACTCAAACTCTCCAATCATAGATAGGTAAATTACAGCAGTCACATAATCAAATGCATGTACCTCTCCTAAAGCTAATAAAGTACAGACACCTAAAAATCGTGCTTGCTATTCAACTAGGTTAAAGAGGCTAAAAAATCCTGTATATAATGATACTACTTTATTGTGATTATATATGCAAAAAGCCAGAACCCCAAATTTTAACTTTAGTGACTACCTCTGGTGGGTAAGGTGGGGCTTTTCTGGTTGCTGTTGAGGCAGGATGAGGTAACAGAACCATGTCCATGTGTGCTTTCCACTGCTCTCTAGAATTCCTGAACTGAATAGATTTTATAAAGAATATTAAATGTTTAAAACAGTAGTACTGTGGTATACCAACCCATGGTCGACTGCAGAATTCAATAGAGCCTGTCTTGCTGCCTTTGTGGCTTCTCTCCAACCCGCAATAATGGTTTGTGGATGAATCTTTTTTGCAATTAAGGATTCTGCTTCCTATTAACAAACAGTGGAAACACACATCAATAGCAAATTTGTAGTAAGAAAGATTCTGATTACTTATGACACTCAATACCAGAGTAGGAAAAAATATCCAGTGAGATGAGGTTGAAGTCACTCAGATATTCTTACCCTCAGCAATTCTGCTGCAAGAACAGTAACAGAGGTAGTGCCATCACCAACTTCATCATCTTGAACTCTTGACATATCTAAGGGGAAAAAGCTAGTTAATAACTCACTTATATGTGATTCTGCTTTTTAAATTATTAATACTTCTTGGTACCTTATCTAATTTTCCAACATACTCACTACCAGTCTAAATCTTACTTATCTAGGTGTCCTCACCTGACAAATTCTTTGGAAATTTTTAGTCTGAAACACAGCAGTTTCACCATCAGTAAGTACATCACACTCCAAAAGACTCTATTTAAAAAATTTTACTCAAGTATAGTTGACTTAAACTGTTAATTTTTATTATACAACAAAGTGATTCAGTTGTACATATATTCTTTTTCATATTATTTTCAGTTACAGCTTATCACAGGATACTGAATACAGTTCCCTGGGCTATATATTAGGGCCTTGTTGTTTATCCATTCTATATACAATATAGTTTGCATCTGCTAATCCCAAACTCCCAATCCTTCCTTCTTTCACCTCTCCCTTCCCTCCTGGCAAGCACAAGTCTGTCTGTGTATCTGAGTCTGTTCTTATTTCATAGGTATGTTCATTTCTGTCATATTCCACAAATAAGGTATATCATATGGTATCTGTCCTTCTCTAACCTACTTCACTTAGTTTGATAAGCTCTAGGTTCATCCATGTTGCTGCAAATGGCATTATTTCATTCTTTTTTATGGCTGAGTAATATTCCATCATGTGTATGCACCACATCTAGGAGTTTGTATTTTAATAATGATAATTATCAATTAAAAAGTAGACATCAATTAATCAAAAGGACAGTCAGTCAACACAGTCTATTTAAAAACTGTTTCCAAATGTTAACAAATGTCATCCTAAGACTCACCAACTAAAACTTTAGCAGCTGGGTTGTCCACACCAATGTTTTTTAAAATAGTTGCACCATCATTGGTTACCATAAGAGATGCATCTCGTCCACTGCTTAACAGAATTTTGTCCTAAAAGGAACATATTTGCTTCAGGTTAAGACGGAAGCACATCTGGAATGATGCTTGGATTAATCAGCACTCTCAGATTGCTAATGTGTAAATACTCTGAAGGGTTATATGGCAGACTCCAAATTTTTTCACTGTACATACCCCCTCCCGAAGTAAATCTTGATGTCCTACCCTTATTCCTAGAGACACTAGGAGAGAGAGACATGAACAAGGCTGTTTGAATACTGTAAGAGAAAAACTAAGTGTACCTCTCAATACAATAATAAATACAAACGATAATATAAGCAAGATGCAGAAGAGTATTTGACAGAGCAGAGGGAGTATATCTGGTTAGACTGAAAAAAACCGAAGCTACAGAAAAAGTACACACCAATCGCATCTTTGACGAGACAAAACAACATCATGAGGAGAATATATAAACTAGTATCTTGTAATTCATAAGATACTTGTACATCCACATAAAAATAAAGACAGCCATTAGATTTATATCCAAAGGATATCAGAGGTTATCACTGGGGAAGGGAGTGACATTGGGGATAGTGATCAGAAGGAGACTTTAGTCCTAGGGGTACGGTCTTGATTTTCAGTAAGGAGAATGTACCCATGTCTTAATTTTTATAATTAACAGTTAAGTTCTAAATATGAACAAGCATCCACAAGTTTTTGTATTCCCAAGGGTTCTAAAACATTAAAATACTAAAATTCCCTGCTTTTCTTACCATGCCCTTGGGTCCCAACGTGCTCTTTACCAAGTCTCCAATAGCAATGGCACCAATAAAAGACGACTGGAATAAAAATCAGAGATGACCAAAATAAACTTCAGTCTTAAAATCGTAAAACAAACAAAAACCCACTCTTCTATCTTTGTAAGAACGAAGAAAAGGCTTACCAGGCGAGCTGTCTCTGCTCTCTCTTCATCAGCTCCAGCCTTGAAGATATTAACAGGTGCAAGGGAAAGGGACGCCTAAAATTGAAAACCAAGAATCAGTTTGAATACCAGTATTCTTTAGCATACATACTTAGATGAGTTTCACTAGACTTAGAAGTAGATTCCTAAGAGGACACGAATTTAAAGAATGTTTCTTTTTAAACAAATGAAGCACTCCATGATTAGGCAGTCATTTATTTAAAGTGAAAGGAGGGACTTAGGTGACATTCCTTTTTTGGATATCTTAAGCGCTCCGCGAAAAAAATTCTACACCGAAGATATTGACTCTAAGTATGGCAGGACCAAAGACCGCAAAAATGATTTTAAACTAAAAATAAAGCTGGCAGGGGTGGGCAGGCCACTCGCGCGAGGACCGCCAGGAGGGGAAGGGAACGCGGCAGCCTCGCTTCCATCACCGCTCTCGGGCCGCTCCAGGCTCCGCCCTGAGAGGGAGGGCGGGGCCCGGCTCGCCGACCCGCCCGGTGCACTAGAAATTTCTTAGCCTAGGGTGAGTCCTAGGTTTCGAGGTTCTGGGCCTATCCAGGGACCGAGTCAGAACAAACACCTGTCTTCTAGCCCACCCTTCCTCCTGGCTCACAGGGAGGGCCTCACCCGCGGGCCCGGCGCAGACCACACGCCGCGGCCTGCGCCATGTGCGGCGGACCGGGGGTACAAGCAAAGCGACGCTGTGATATCCCGGGCACTGGGATACAGATGGGGCAGCGGACGGCAGGGGACAGCAGAGGGCGGCGGGGGACGGGGGGATCTCGGGCAGGGGCTATGGGGCGAGACTCACCATGGTTCCGAGGAGGTCGGCACACGCTAACCCCTCACAGCTCGTGCCCGTGACCGGAGGGAAAAGAGGCCGGAAGTGACGCCACACGCTCTGCCGCAAGGGGCGGAGCCTCGACGGGCGCGCTTCACGTCCCGGCACCGCCCTCACGGGGGATGGGAGGGGGCAGCATTTTGAGGGTCGGAAAGACTGCCCGTCACACTGGCGAGGCGGGGCCTTGACTGGGGCCCTGCTTTCTGCGCTGGCACCTACGACAAACAGGAAGGGGAGGGCTGGACATCGTGCCTGCCGCCCAGAGGTTTGAGAGTAGAACCCGCCAAGACGGAAAAGAAGTTACGCTGTGGGGGTTGCCATAGCAACGGAGTTCTTTATCGCAGGTTTTCTCCTAAATTTAACCTTTAAAAAAATGCTGCCTTAAAGTACTGCATATACAGAATTTAAAGCGATGTATACTAATGTAATAGGGGCAGGACAGACATGTGGCTGTTACCATAGGTCTCCCTCTCTCTCCCCCATCCACTGTATAAATGGAGCCTGAATTAGGACTGAGGAAGATGGTCTTTTGAGAAACTAGTCTGTCATCTTCTTGGTCTGCTAGCTTCCCAATTAAAGTCATTATTCTTTGCCTGAACAACTCATCTCCCGATTTATTGGCCTGTTGTGCAGCAAACAGAGTAAACCTGGGCTTGGTAAATTTTGGCAGTGCCAGCCAGGAACCTTGTTCGCTGTGGGCAGCTGGCTCCAGGTTGGGAATTTTTAGGTAAGGCCCTAACAGCTTCCTGAACCACTCTTCCTGAGGATCTTGCCTTCAAAATTCCCTGAAGTATTACCAGCTGCCCCTGCGCTTGGCAGTTAGAGGAAAGAATCCACATTTGGGAAAGGGTTTCTCAGGTGGCACTAGAGGTAAAGAACCCACCTGCTAATGACCGTAGACCTAAGAGTCGCAAGTTCAATCCCTGCGTCGAGAAACTATTCTGGAAAAGGAAATGGCATCCCACTGCAGTATTCTTGCCTGGAAAATCCCATGGACAGAGGAGCCTGGCAGGCTACAGTCCATAGGGTTGCAGAGAGTTGGGCATGACTGAGCAACTGAGCAGACACAAGCTCCATAGAATAAGTTGTAAGTTGCTCTGCTGTAGAAAACTGGGAACATTCCCTACTCTCAATTTGGGTTTTTCCCTTAAGGGAAAAGCCATTTTGTTTTGCATGTGATTGGGGAACCCTATTGCAGAGGGGAATTGTTGTTGGACTCATACATTTGTGAACTAGTTTGTTTGCATTCATTCATGATGGAATCCGTTTGTACTTTTGGTATTGAAATTTGCTTTTGCTTTTTTGCTTTATTGTTCTTGAGCTTATAAACATGGGAAATACTCTGTCCCTCAGGAAATTCATTTGGGGCATATCTTAAATAAATGTACGAAATATAGCTGTGGGCCTGTAACTAAGAAGAGAGATGATATTCTATTGTAGTAGTGTGTGGTCCCATTATATGTTAGGATCAGGTGAGCGATGGCCCTTGAATGGCTCACTTAATTATTATAAGATCTTGCAATTAGAGTTGTTTTGTGAAAGAGCAAGTAAAAATGACAAGATTCCATATGTAGAAGCATTTATGCTTTTCAATCAGGAGCACAAGGCGTCAGATGGCGGATGCCTTATTGTACAGCAGTCTAAAAGGAAAACCAAGTGAAAACCTATTCTATAAGACAGAGAGAAAATGAGAGTGAGAACATGTTATTTCAAAACTTAAAACCCCCTCCAGCCAACTCATCTCTCCTCCTGGCCAAGCAGGCTATACCAGCACAGCCCATGTCACCAGCATATTCACCTCCTCCTCTTTCCCCTGCTTTTGGGGATCATTAGAAGTTTCTACCTTAAGCCCTGGGATACAGGACCAACCGTGGTTTGGTCTAAGACCTTACAGGGAGTCACTTCTGGAGCAGGGCAGTTTGCCTTGTGCTGACATCCTGTACAAGGCCTTGATGCAAATGACCAACCAGTTGGGTTTCTATGGATGCACAATCCAGACTCAACTTCAGATTTGTTTAATTGGAAAAACCATAACCCTACTTACCAAGAGACTGCCCCCCCACCATGTGACTGAACTTTTCCCTTCTGTCTTTGCCACTCACCATCCCTCTTGGAGAGACATTTACATTCCTGAATATGATGCTTTCTGGGGATGAGAGGAGGATGGTCATTGACACTAGAGAGGAAGCACACCAGCCTCAGCTAGCAGATCCAGATGTAACTGCAGAAGCAAATCTGGCAGCTCCTATTGCTGAGCCTGACTAGGATCCTAATAATGGACATATGCCACCACACCTGGAGCATTGTAGGAAGTATACCTTAGTGGGTCTTTGAAAGGGGGTACCTAGGCAAAGGAGCTTAAACAAAATCCAGGAGATACACCAAAAATCCAGTGAGGATCTATCCATGTTTTTTAGAATTTATCAAGCTTATAGACACTCACTGAGGCAGAACCTGAGGGCCCCAGAAATAAGAGAATGGTAAATACGGCATTTGTTGTGCAAAGCGCCCCAGATATAAGAAGAAAACTACAGAAGTTAGATGGTACATTTGGAATGAACCCTTCTTAATTGGTAGGTGTTGCTTTTAAAGTGTTCAACAACAGGGCACAACAGCAGAAGCAAGAGAATGCAGGATGGAATGCTACTTTTTTGGCAGCAGTACTGGATTTCTGGGAGGCCAGTAACCCAAAGAGAGGTGAGCCACCATCAGGGGAGAAACAGTGCACTTACTAAGGAGGAAGAACATTGGGGAAAAGATTGCACCAGGCTAAAGAATAAGCAAGAAAACAATAAAAGAAATTGTGGGCTGATGGCACCCCAGGGAAGACCAAAACACACATGGCCAATGCAAGTCCATGGCCAGTACAAGTCCTGGTATAAAGGACTCTGGGATACCAAACCTAAAACTATACCCTCTGAGACAAGTGGCCCCAAAGGGAATTAAGCCAGTTCTCAAAAAGTGTTTGAACACAGGACTGATTAAACCTTCCAGGTTCCTGGATAACATACCTATCCTCCTGGTCAAAAAGCCAAATTGAGTAGAGTATTGCTTTGTCCAAGACTTAAGGGCTGTTAATGAAATAGTCCAAGATTTGCACCCTGTAGTCCCTAACCTATACACCCTGCTTACAACAATTCCAGGAGAATACAGCTGGTTCAGTTTGGGGCTTGAAAGATGCTTTTTTATTTTGCAATCCTATTACAGGAAAATCACAGCAGCTGTTTGCTTTTCACCCAGGACTCAGGGCTGGACCCAGAAACACAGGTAGTCCAACAGTATTGTTGGACAGTCCTGCCTTAAGGATTTACGATTTCTCCTGCTTTGTTTGGGGAAATGCTAGCTAGGGACCTTAGAAACTTCATGTTGGATGAAGGACTCTTACTCCAACATGTGGACGATTTGCTCATAGCAAGCCCTGCATATAAGTTGTCTACAAAACACGATAAGAACCCTGGATTATCTGGAATTGTGGATATAAGTTTTTCCAGAAAAAGGCCCAAGTGTATAAGCAACAATTCACATACCTAGGTTTTGTCCTTTCCCAAGGACAGTGACAAGTCTTTTGCCTGATAAAAAACAGGCAATTGCAGGCAAGACTCAGACGGCTGAGATTTCTGGGAATGGCAGGAGTCTGTCAGATTTGGATACCGAACTATGGACTCCTAGTAAAACCCTCCTCTGAGGCTTTAAAGGGACGGGATTTTGAGCCCCTACTTGGATTACACGGTGCCAAAAAGCCTTTGAAACAATGAAAACAAAGCTTGTCTCAGCCCTGGGTTTGGGACTACCAGACTTAAAGAAACCTTCCAAATTGTATGTCCACGAGAGACAAGGCACAAGTCTCAGGGTGTTCATTCAAACTCTGGGGAATATCCCTCCATCCATTGCCATGATAGCATCACTTCTCCCACAGATTGATTTGTCAAAATACCAACCAATGTATTCAGAAAAGGACAAGGAGAGGGCCAAAGAGCAGGGGTTCACTCTTGATCATACCCCACCTGGCTGGAAATGTCATGCACAAGGAATTATTTTGACTCCTGAGGCCCTCTTGGATACTATGCTGCAGCGCATGTGTAATAGTAAGCATTATGGGAGAGATGCCTCCTAACAATGGATTCAAAAGTCAAAAATACGTAATGAGGTGTAACCTACAAAGGACCATCCAGCAATCACTCAAAATTGCATGATTTGTGCTAAAAATAACCCAAAGACTGCTGTCAGACCTCCTCAGACAGGAACCCAACACAGAGGAACCTGCCCCACTGAGATCTGGCAAATTTGACTCAAATGCCTCAAACTGTAGGAAATTTTAGATACCTGCTAGTATCTGTGGACCCTTTTTGAGGACGGGTTGAGGGACAGAAAAAGCTTCCGAAGTGGTAAAGGCCCTCTGATGGAAATTACCCCCCTATCTGGACTGCCTAACTCCCTTCAGTGTGATGACGGGCCTGCCTTTGTCTCGAGCATAAGCCAACCAGTGTCTCCAGTTCAGTCACTCAGTCGTGTCCGACTCTTTGCGACCCCATGAGCCGCAGCATGCCAGGCCTCCCTGTCCATCACCAACTCCCGAAGTCCACCCAAACTCATGTCCATCAAATTGGTGATGCCCTCCAACCATCTCATCCTCTGTCTTCCCCTTCTCCCCCTGCCCTCAATCTTTCCCACCATCAGGGTCTTTTCAGATGAGTCAGCTCTTCGCATCAGATGGCCAAAGTATTGGAGTTTCAGCTTCAACATCAGTCCTTCCAATGAACACCCAGGACTGATCTCCTTTAGGATGGACTGGTTGGATCTCCTTGCAATCCAAGGGACTCTCGAGTCTTCTCCAACACCACACTTCAAAAGCATCAATTCTTCGGTGCTCAGCTTTCTTTACAGGCCAACTCTCACATCCATACATGACCACTGGAAAAACCATAGCCTTGACTAGACGTACCTTTGTTGACAAAGTAATGTCTCTCCTTTTTGGTATGTTGTCTAGGTTGGTCATAACTTTCCTTCCAAGGAGTAAGCGTCTTTTAATTTCATGGCTGCAATCACCATCTGCAGTGATTTTGGAGCTCAGAAAAATAAAATCAGCCACTGTTTCCCCATCTATTTGCCATGAAATGATGGGATCGGATGCCATGATCTTAGTTTTCCGAATGTTGAGCCTTAAGCCAACTTTTTCACTCTCCTCTCACTTTCATCAAGAGGATCTTTAGTTCTTCTTCACTTTCTGCCATAAGGGTGGTGTCATCTGCATAGCTGAGGTTATTGATTTCTCCCAGTAATCTTGATTCCAGCTTGTACTTCCTCCAGCCCAACATTTCTCATGATGTACTCTGCATATAAGTTAAATAAGCAGGGTGGCAATATACAGCCTTGACGTACTCCTTTCCCAATTTGGAACCAGTCTGTTGTTCCATGTCCAGTTCTAACTGTTGCTTCCTGACCTGCATACAGGTTTCTCAACAGGCAGGTTAGGTGGTCTGGTATTCCCATCTCTTTCAGAATTTTCCACAATTTATTGTGGTTCACACAAAGGCTTTGGCATAGTCAATAAAGCAGAAATAGATGTCTAGAGAACTGCAAATTAACTAGAAGCTACATTCACCCTGGAGACCACAATTTAGAGGAAAAACCTAGAAAATGAATTATACATTAAAAAGGAGCTTTGCTAAAATATGTCAAGAGACCAACTTAATGGGATAAAGCCTTGCCAGTTGCCCTTATATGGATCAGAACAGCCCCCAGAAGTAGGCTTAAATTAAGCCCCTTTGAAATATTGTATAGGCCATTTCAGGTTTATTTTAAAAAGCCTGAATTTGGACTCAGGGAAGATGGTTTTTTGAGACACTTGTTTGTCGTCTTCTTGGTCTGCTAGCTTTCCAATTAAAGTCATTATTCCTTGCCTCAACAGCCTCATTACCAGATTAACTGGCTTGCAAGCAGAGCAAGCTTAGGCTCTGTAACTAATAATGGAAAATGTAATTCACCATCAGCATTGATTCCTCTCCCCAGAAGCAACCACTTTCAACTTTTTGAGCTTTTTAAAAAATTTACCATCATCTAAATAATATTTTATTGCTATTTTAAACATTATTAAGATGAAGACCTACATTTCTTTTATTAAATTATAAAATGCTGGTTTGTTTTAATTAGTTTTGGTCACGCTGGGTCTTCATTACTGTGTGCAAGGACTACTCCCTAGTTGCGGTGTGCAGGCTTCTCATTGCCATGGCTCCTTTTGTTGCAGAGCATGGGCTATAGAACTCACTGGCTCAGTAGTAGTTGCTCTCCAGCATGTGAAATGTTCCTGGACGAGGAATCGAACTCATGTCCCCAGCATTGGCAGGCAGATTAACCACTGGACGAGGAATCGAACTCATGTCCCCAGCATTGGCAGGAAGTCCAAATGCTGTTTTTAATTGGACGGTCCGGGACAAGGTCTTGTGAGCTCTGATGGAGACATTTATTTTTGTCCTGCTTGCTCACTTTGAAGAGGTTTTGCTTTTCACTCATTCCCCCCTCCGCACAACACACAGCTGTAGAGATGACTAATATCCTTTTACGTAATGGCTTGGTAGAGAGCAAAATCAATCCCAAATATCCCCATTTATTAAGAATAATTTTATACTTTCTCTAAGTTGACCCCCTAGGACATTTAAAACAAAATTTTTGTGCTTAAAAATAATTTAGCTTTGCATCTGATACCTTTTTCTCCCTTTGGCTGATCTCTTATCAAGTTCTCGTATTTTGGTAATAGTTAACATTGATAGCTGCTTTCGATTTTTAATCTACCTTTGAGATGCATGCTAAGAGGGTTAGTTTACCCCAGGGATTGAGAAACCACTGGGAGCCAGATCTAACCTGCCACCTGATTTTGTATGACCAGAGAGTTAAGAATGGTTTTTACATTTTTAAATGATTGGAAACATAAAAACTGTTGTGATGCATTAAAATTATAAGAAATTTATATTTTGATGTCCATAAAGCCTGGTTGAAACACAAGCAAATTCATTTTTATACTGAACACCACAACAGTTATACAATGGAAGGAGTTGTGACAAACTGTAGTCCATAAAGCCTGAAACATTTACTATCTAATGTTTTACAGGAAAAGGGTGCTGACCCCAGTTTACCCTCTTTCCAAGGTCCATCATGAAAAGGGATGTTCAGATTGGACAAATCATTTTAAATCGACCACGAGTTTTGTGTTCTTTGTGGGAAAGTTTGCTCTTCTTTCAGGAAATGCACCTCAACCAGATTTCAAATCACACACTGTAATGAGAAGAGTTACAATACAAGAAGGTAAGATACCTGCACAATATTGAAAATAGCTGTTTTTATTATGGGCAAAATCACCTATGTGGAAATACAGATTATGATGTCCTCTGGCAGGCAAGCCTGAGACTATGAGTGATGGAGAACCCAGGGCTCCTTCCCTGCTGGTCCCTGGAGGCGACGCTGGGGAGGAGCAACTTAGGGGCTTTTGGATGGGAACTAGGAGGCAGGCTTTGCCACCTGTGGAGTGGAGGCCAGAGACAGCCAGAAGCAGCCCCCTACACGGGGACTCCCAGCAATTTGTCCTTTCTCCAGTGCTCGTGTTTTTTACTTTTCCTCCTTTACTGTGTTATTTGGCGTCACCCTTGTGCCTCCAGGGGCTGAACACTCAAATTTCAGGAACCAGGCTGCATAGGTTTGGGTTTCAACCCTTCCATGTATTAGTTTTGTAATTTGGGGTGGGTTCCATAAGCCTGCCTACTCTGATCTATAGCAATGTGAGAATAATATGATTTGTTGCTTTAAGCCAAATGGCTTGTTGCAGAGCAGCACATAACCTCAAAACTCCTTTAAAAATACCTTTGAAAAAGCATTTATCCAGTTTTACCTCCATTTTAGTCTCCTTCCATTATTAAAATGTCACGTCCTCTACTGTATCCTCCATGTTGATGTCAGAGTCATTTTTATAAAATGTTGTTTCTCCAATGTTTAAAATCCTTCAAATTCTCTCACCTGACTTAGAGTAAGACAAAAACTTTTTGCATTCTAAATCTATGGGATGTCTCTAATTTCTCCCTTCTCTATGCCCACAAACCTGCCTTTGCACTCTATGCTCCAAGCAAATGGAATCTTTGCCATCACTGAACACTGTGATCTTTCTACACCTCTGTGCTTTGCATTGGGTATTTCTTCTCCCTAAGATATCCTCGGAGAAGGAAATGGCAACCCACTTCAGTATCCTTGCCTGGAGAATCCCATGAACAGAAGAGCCTGGTGGGCTGTGCAGTCTATGGGGTCGCAAAGAGTCGACACGACTGAGCAACTCACACACACACAAGATATCCTCTCCACCCTGCCCCAATCTGTAAAAACTCTCATCAAACACCTCAGGGATTACCTTCTTCAAAATTTTCTTAAAAACCTTCATTCTCAGGCTGAGTTAGATGCCTTTCCTTTTTATGTGCCTTTATCACAAATTAAGAATTGGAGTAATTTTTTTTTTCAATTCTCCTAAGGTATATAGCTAGTCTTATTCTAGAGGTATCAGAGAGATTGTAATCTTTTATATATAATTAATATCTTAGGGTTTATTTCTCTGGGGAAAGGAAGGGAACTGCCCCCAGTTAGAAGGGCTGTTCTAGACTATAGATTCTTTTGAGAACAAGAATTAACCATCTTCATTACTAACATGGGGCCTAGTTTGTGCTTATTCATTAAACAAGAACATGTGAATAGTTATTATCTTCAAAGGAACTCAAATGAAAAATACAGAAATAATCCAAAAAAGTTTTTAATTTCTGAGAATACCCAAGATACCTAAGTAAGATGTGGTCTCTGACACATCTTAAACCGATCTGTGTGTTCCAGTGTCTGGTACATAGTAGGCACCTGATGGTCTGTGGACTTGTCTGTCTGTTCCCTTTACTATTTAAGTGATCTGCATCTTGAGTTCTACCCAGATGGGCTTTGCAGTGCCACTAGGTGACTACAGGTTTGAAATCCCAGCCTAAGAACTACTAGTTTGAATGACCAAGAAGATAAAAGTTCTTGAGAATCTGACAAATACTTAAAATTTCATTTCACTTTGAAACATAATCCTTGACCCATTATATGTTCACTTTGAAAATGGAGGTGGTGATATGAGACTAAGAAATAAAAAACCTCTTATCATAAAGTCTCAAGAAACGTGTGAAGTATAAATACAGTGAAACTTTAAACAGGTATCCAACCAAACTTTTATTGGGGTTTTATTGCAATCTACTTTCGGCAATAAGGGGAAAGTAACCATAAGAACTCTGATCAGATTTTATTAAACAAAGCACTTTTGCATGAATGCTTAATGTTAGTTGTATAGTCAAGCTCAGCTTCCAGTATCAACTTGAGTACCTCGTCATGGGAATTTATGCCAGAATGACAACAGTAAGGCATTGCAAGATCCTAAATCACCTAAGATGAAACCATATTCTACATATAATTTTTAGGACAGTATACTAATACTCTACAATAAATAAGGATTTAAAAAATGTGTTGCTTAGCCCTTGTTGAAATAAATTCAGTTATTAGCTCATTCTTTAAGTACTCCAGTTAATAAAGGTTTGATTGTACTTCCAGAACTCTGACTTTTCCAAAGATAAAAAATTAGTTAAGGACAAAAAATTAAGCTTAAAAGCAACATTCACACTTGCCTTTAAAAGCATGTTCACATCATATACGAGATAATTTCCTCATGCCTGGAAACATGGTTTATGTGGCAGAAAGTCATATGCAAAGCACAACTAGAGGGCAATCCTCCCATCTCCACATCCTCCAAAAAGCCACACTTGGCCTCAGTGTAAAAGTTATATTTTATTGCCATGCTACAAAATGTATGAAGTTGGCACTGACAGGGAGAAATAGAGAACAAGGGTGGGGAGGGCAAAAGGGCAAAAGATGTTGTTACATATACAACAAGGTTTAATCAACAGTGGTAAATTTTGCCAATATTAAAAATGCAAACCAAAATTTAAAATGCTGATATGAAACAGCATTAAAATACCATTTATGCATAGTACAGTATCACTTATGTCTTATTAGAGAAATATGGAATGTTTATAAATGAAATTAACCGTAAGGGGTAAAATTCATATTTCATGTACAATTTGGCAATGGTAGTCCCACTGTTAGACAATTTTTTTATAAAATACAAAATCAAAAATCTAATAAGCTACCTTTATACAAAGTTGCTATATTTATGCCTTTACGTAGGAAAAAAACATTTATAATGCAAATTAGGACATACAATAATCTTACAATATTATACAATGTAATGAAAATAAGAACATAACACAAAATTTGTCCTTTATAAAATGTATATTTTGCATTTACTAATGCAAATGTGGCACACTGGTGACTACTGTACTATTAATACCAGTCTGTTTCCATGCTATTATTATCCAATTGTCATAGAACTGCAATTGTAATGATGCTACAAGAGAATTTTTATACCAAAAAAATGAGGAAGTAGGGATGGAGAAGAGGGATGTAAAGAAGAGCAAAGACAGGGTGCTGGTTTGGGCAGAGTATATTATGGTATGTCATAAAATATTTGTTAGTTTTTCAAGCCAAAAACATTTTCTATACATTCTATGATTTCGTACCAATGCCTTTATTCAAATTTGGCAAACATCAGGGAAAAGGTAATTTAGTACCATATACCTCACATATCAGAGATAAGAAAAAGATGCCAATACATTAGTTACTTCTGAATGTTGTCTCTGATGGTATGTCTGTTTCAAGGAGATATACATATATATATATATATATATATGTATATGTGAATATACATATATATTTATACACACACACACTACACATTGCACAAACACTTGGACATTATGGGTTAGGAACAGCACAAGGGGAAATGGGATGTATTTTTTAGCCTGCTAAAACCTTTACCTTGAGGCAAAAATATGGTGGCACATTATTGGGAAATTATGAAAACATAAGGCCCCTGTCCCATTTTTAATAGAACATTATTGAGGTACATTTTTATATGTAGTGCCACAGATTTTTTGGGAGGGGGTGTGATAAACACTAGCTTAACTTATTGAACTGTGGGGTCAACATTAATATCTATAAAAACAAAGATTGCTTGGCAAATTTTCTTAAGTCCCAAATGTGATCTATTCTGGATATACTGAGAAGTGAAAAGCTTTTTGCTGAGTCTTCAAAAGTAAAGTGCATGTCTCATCACTCCACAGCAGCAGTAAATAAAAGGAACTATTTGCCAATCTTCCTGGAGGGAGGGAAGGCACCATATTTTCATTTTTAAAGGAAGATGAACCTGGGAAATAAAATACACTGAGAAAAAAACACATGTTATACCCATATCAGTTTCCAACCATGGTCTGGGATAAAAGCTACTATGATCCATACAGATAAAAGAGGATTCCATTAGGGAGAAAACACATGATCAATGATTATATTTCCAAAGCCAGAAAGTGGGATCACATGATCTATCAACAGAAAAGAGTATCTAAAACTAGGTCTGTCTCAGAAAATCTGAAACATATGGCCACAATTATATCCCAATAAAATATCTCATTCTAAAATGTACCAAGTAATTGGTACATTCTTCCAGGACAGAGCTTAATGCCCATTACTAGACTACAGCAAAGGACAAGTAGTGTTCTACATTACTTTTTATTAAATAGGGACACGGGATTTCCAGAGATATCTAGAAATTAATACCAGTTGTATACATCTTCCCTAATACTCATAGTACCTAAAAATCAAATTCTTAACAGACAAATTGGTCCCGTTTTCAATTTTAAAGCACACAGTATTTAAAGCATAAACTGCAATGGTTATATTATAGTTGCTTAAAAAATAGAAAAATTAATCAGCATCTGGAAGGAAAAATGAAAAGGCTGAGAGAAAGAAAGAAAAAAAAAAAGTACCCAACCTCCAAAATAAGTAAATAGGTCAGCCCTTTCGTTTGGAGGTTAACGTTCTGTCTTGACTGCTTGTTTCCGAGAAAACCATATGCACTGGTTCCGTCATAGTTCTTATTCCGCATTACAAAGATCATCACATAAATTTGGCACAATTAGCAATCTACTCAGAAGAAAGCATAGGTGGAACGATACATGAAATGGAAGCTGCACGCCTACTACACCACTGCACTCTTTTTAGAGAACAGTGACCACTTTAGTAAGCACCAAATTCACAGAAAAAAAATTCTGCTATGCACATAAACCAATGGCACTGAAAAGGATAAAGACACCTTTAATAGTTTATTTTCTTTATAATGGTCCCACCCTATTATTTTGCTAATCCACTCACTGTCCTATAATTAGGGCATTTATGGGACAGGTTGGCTGCTATATGACTGAAACTTTTTCATGCTAAATTAACCTTAGTTACATCTGATAAATCCAGATCATAATCTCAGAAACTTCCTCATATTTAGAGGAAATGGTGACATATTTTGCAAGGTTATCCAACCTTCTTTCCACTCTACCTTCTCTTGTTTCTCCAGGATTTGGGACACTGGAAAATTCTTGACTTTCCAAGAGCTAGACATATGAACTCTATAATCAGTTTATATAAACTTCATTTTCAATCCTAAATTATGACACAATCTCATTGCTGTAAGACTTCCACTGTACCTGCTATGCTGGCAATAATTTTAACACTCTATTAAAATCAAGGGATAATCCAAAATCATTGAGTGAAAGGACAGCAGAGCTGAGGAGCAGTACAGTGGGCAAAGTGTAACTGCAGCCACGTGACTGGGGGAACCACTGCTAAAGTGCTGGGAGAGTGCCCACAGAGAAAACACAGTACCTTCAGGGGACTTTGCATGTTAAAGTACTTCCTTTTTTTTTTTTTCTCTCTTCTCAGCTGCTTAAGAGATCACCTATGGACACAAGTGAAATTTAAAATTGAGAGAATGCTTTTATCAACATGAAAAGTAAACAGCATATAAATAAATACTGGACAAGGGCAACCCTGTTATAGAATAACAGTTAAGTTCCAAATGAACCTTCAAAACCACAATTGGACAAAAATGCAAACTAAACAATGAACACATACCAATTTCAAAACTATATACAAACTCAAACATTTTAAATTGAAAAAGACATGAAGCAACAAAGTTAGACATCCCAAACACCAAAGGAAAAACTGAAGGTAAATGGTAATCTAATGGCACAAATGCCTCCAGAGAACAATGTTACTGTAAATAATCCGTAGGACAGAAACTTCCAAGAGATCATGGTTCAGATTTTTCAAATGTTTTTGGATAAAGTGACCTGAGACTGATTCTTGAGCCTATTTATAATTCTGATTAAGATACTTGGGCATGCCCTTCAAATGACATCATGAGATGACGAAACAGAAAATCTCATCTCTTTCCTGCCTTTCAACACACCAATGGGACACCACGTTCACGAACGTAGAACTTTCTAGAAATGCTGAAGGCAAAGGAACTGGCTGGTACACAGGAGGTGTGGTACTTCTGTTTCCATTACATATGTTTTGGCTCAAGTCAAAAAGCCTACAATTAATGAAATAAAGGATTCCTCACGTTACATGCTGGAGGCCACATACCATGAATAGTGAAGCTACAAATAGCACTTTCAAAGCTACAGTTACCTGTTAGCAATGCACGTTATCAAGAGGCTCTGTTTTAAATGCCAACCAGGACTTACACATGAATGATATACATGAGTTCAGAATCTTGATAAAAATCGACCAGCCCGTCACTCACTTCAACTCTCATTTTAAATAGGCACTGTGAAAATGGGAATGCTGCTGGACAGTAATGAGTAGTATATAATGAAATTAGTGTTCTTTTATGAGTACCTGCTCTACATTAATTCCCTTTAAAGAAGCACATGAAATATTCAGAAAAAATTTTTTCTATCAGTCTATAAAAGGAGTTAGTGTTTAGAAATAAAAATGAAGCACTTGCATCTTCATTTTTTAAAAAAAAAAAACTTCACAAAGGTGCAAATAATGTAAATGCTTTCCAGGGCTCACATGGGCAGATCAGTACTATTGTGTCTGGTTTTCCGAGCTGTGCCATCATCTCGTGGCAGCGCTTTCTGCAGACTGGACATAGCAGCAGTCCTCTCGATGTCTATCACAGCATACAGCTCTGTGCGCCTGGTGGGGGTCTGTGGAAGGGGGGTGGTCGGCGTTTTTGGAGTTTGAGGGTTGTCAGAGTCACTGCCACCTTCCAGGTCAACCTGTATGTAATTGAGCTGCCTGTGTTCTAAACTTGGGCGTCTGATATCAAAGTTAAAGACTGTCGGCGTACAGTCCCGACGCCGTGAGTACTCTAGTTTGTGAGCACTTGCCGGCACTGTTACGTTCTCTGTGTTGACATAGTTATGCATCGGGTCTAGATTGTTATGGTAGCCGTTCAGAGACGGGGTCTTTGGTCCTAAGTTGTCATCTTCATCCCTACTTAGCTTGCGGGCTTCCCAAACAGGAGGCAAAGATGGTAGATTTTCGTAGTTTAACAATGCAGTTCTTCTCTGAGCTGAGTTGTTGATATTCTGGGTATCTGAGGTACTGGTGGACGGCAGACGACCTCTCCTGAACCCTGAGGCACTGGGGAGAGATAGGCCATTTAGATTTTCATACACCAGTTTGTTAACAGAGGGCACATCTCTCCGCTCATCACTGTCATAGCCAGTGTCCCATTCTGTGTTATTTGCACCACTTCCACTGATTTGATCTCTTCCAAGTTGTTCCAGTTTCTCTTTTTCCATTAATTGCTTCTGAACTGGTGTTGGTCCTAAGACAAATTTAACTCCTTCAGGTTCAAGAAGAATCTGAGGGTCCCTGTCCTCAGTATTACTTGACTCTTCTTTGGGTGTGTTGCTTTCAGCATTAGAAACTCTCGCCTCCAATGGGACATGCACACTTGTGCGGTTTTTCCGTTCTTCTTGCACACCTGTAGTGTTGACATAGGTATGTACCTAAAAACAGGAAAGTGAGTAGCTTTTTTAAAAGAAAAGAAAAAAGAACAAAAAATCTGCCTAACTATATCAATTAATTTTTATTAACTTTCTAAGTATATTCTTCAAGGCTTTTGGACCTGTTTTTTACTAATAAAAAGGTTGGGAGGAGGTGGGAGAAATGTAGAAATGTCTTCCTAGCTTGATAAAAGAATAACTACTTCAAAATAGATGTGACGGTGAAACATGATAAGCATTCTATAAAAAGTCAGGAACAAACAGGGATTATTACTTTGATGTTCTAGAAATTCTCATCAGTGCATTAAAACCTGATTTAGAAGTAGGAAATAACAAGTATTAAAAAGGAAGAGAGAAATGTATCATTATTTATAGATCATCTGACTATATAAAGAGATAAACCTTATTAGATTTAGTAAGAGTTCTGTAAGATACACAGATATAAAATAGGTTCCACCTAGTAGGAAATTATCACTACTTAGAAAAGCTCATGGTATTTGGGGGAGACAATATAAAAATGTTTAGAAGTCTATACATAAACTCTGAAAAACTCAAAAAATAAAACTCAAAAAGAGGGATACTTAATTATAGTAAAAACTCATTTAACAAGTAAAAAATACAAAGAAATGGATTTTAAAAGTGAAAATTCCTTAATGATAAACAGTCATATTGTTGACAAAAGATAAGTACAACTAATTAATACAGACAATGTTCAACCAGATACATCATTCCTAAAATGAAAACAGACTAGTTGGGAATATTAAATTGCTCTGTTAAAAACACTGACAACAAAATCTGTCTTACTGCTAGTAGTCCACTATTTACAAAAATTGTAATATAAAAAGCTTTCCTTTGAGGTTATTGTAAGAGAACTGACCATGAGTTTTGTCCATCTTCATCTATAGATGCACCTCTCCTGTGGACCCACAAACTTAACTGGAATGCTGTTTCCCTCAACACCTATACATATTTGGGTATATGTCAGCAAATATATGCTCTGTCCTCTGAAACTTCACTACAAAGGTCACATACAAAAGTGATAACTAAAATTCAAATTGACTGAAACCTTCAAGTGTTAGCATGATAAGACTCTAACCCCATACAATGCCGTGGGGCAGCAGCACATGCTTACTTGCTCCTCAGCCACCAGCAAAGGATGTGTAGATTCTTCACCTACTGAGGGCAGGCGGGCACTTCCCACGGAAGGATGTCTGCTGGAAGGGTGGGATGAAGCATCTCCAAACGAGGGATATCGGGGATATCCATTGGGTAAGTTCTGAGCAGCAAACCCTGGAGCTGAGTTTGCGTTTATTGGTTTAAGAAAGAATGTAGGGGTAGGGCACAGAGAAAAAGATGAATGAGGATACAATCAGCACTGCGAGGTTTAAGGAGGTGTTTCTCGTAAGACACACAAGACACTGGAGCAGAACAGCACCTCCCTCCACTTTTAACTTTCCACTAACATTTAAAATAATATGAACCCACTGAAATGTTGTGAAGTAATTAGCCTCCAACTAATAAAAAAATTAAAAAAAAAAAAATAATATGAAACACTTTGTGTTTTCATATTTAAAATGTTTATAATTATAGCTAACAGTTTTTCAAAACTCATGACTACTATATTTATGTTAGCCAATGGTAATTTCTAACATGGTATAGATTAAATACCCATAGTCTATAGTTTATAATAGAAGAGGGGAAAATAGACACTTACTTGTAGGTGTTCGAGGTGTCCTAGGGACCTCCAATTCTGTCTGATGGTTATTCCTTTCAACCACGGGTTCCTCCACTACGTTTATACTATTATTCTGCATAATCTCTTGTAACATATTAAATAATTCTTCTGCACGAGCACACTTAAAGGCAAAGATTCCTACAAATATAAACCAGGAGAAAAAAATATGGTCACAACATCTAAGAAAGACAAAGGAGCACTTGTCAAAGAACAAAATTACAAAGGAAGCATTCTGTGCACCAATAGCAAGAAAGGCCTTTCAAATAAATGTCTGATAAATTAATTATATTTCCTGTTTCAAAACACAAACCCAAAAGAAAGTTCACAGAATAATTTTCATTTGTCCATGGGTGATGGCTCAAAATAAGGAAGGCAAAAACAAGATTTGCCCACTTTCTCTAGTCTGCTTTCTAACAGCAGGGGGAGTCTAACCTATCATTACCACAGGAATCCACCATTTGATAGGAGCTTGCTCTGTGGTTTACAATCATTACCTTGTTTAATTATTGGATTACCATTCCACTCTGATACAGAAGGAATTTGATGCAAGAGGTTCCCCAACTTGTCCAAGGACTTTCAAGAAGTAGATGGCAAAAAAATAAAACTATGTTCTGCTTAACTCCAAAGTTTAAGTTCTTTCTCCCAAGTTGTAACAGTAAAGTGAAAGTCACTCAGTCATGTCCGACTCTTTTGCAACCCCATGGACTGTAGCCTGTCAGGCTCCTCCGTCCATGTAATTTTCCAGGCAAGAATACTGGAGTGGGCTGCCATGCCCTCCTCCAGGGGATCTTCCCAACCCAGGGATCGAACTCAGGTCTCCTGCATTGCAGGCAGATTCTTTACTGTCTGAGCCCCCAGGGAAGCCCTGTAACAGTAAAGACAGAGGCAATTTCCTGGGACTAAATCATTTACTTACTTCAAATCTTAAAGTTAATATGAGCCAAAATTCTAGACATAGAAAACCTGCTTAGTAAATGTAGATAAGTGAATACATAGTGTACTATATCTCCTTTTTAAATAATCTGCTTATTTGAGGCTTTTTTTCATTCAGGATAAAAGTAAAACAGTAATTTAAACATATATAAAATAATTGAATTACAGAATGATATTCAAATATGGTGATGTTTGGAGAAAAAAACAAAGGCTCTACCTACCTTGTCCAGTTTGACACCTTCGACCACTTTCAAAAGAAAAGAGATTTGAATCATAACCATAGCGTCGGAGGCAGAGGTAGTGCCATTTTACCGAGTCACGTTTGCGAGTGTATAAAATCAGTTCTGTGTCTGTAAGTTCCATTATGCCAGAACCTAACTCATTTCCATCATCATCCACATTAATGACCTAAAAAAAAGTTTAATTAGTGCTACCTTAATGCTCCCTCTTGGCAGTCATGAACATATTTCACTGATTTCAGGAAAATGTACTATTGCTGATTGGTTCAGTTATTGTTATGTCATTCAACAACCAATGTTTTTGTATGGCATGGATTACGTAGCAGGGCAATACCTGGTTCATATCCCCAAAGAACTCACATTCCCACTGAGGAGGTAAGATACACAAAGACAAAGTCAACATCACAGAACTGTAAATGCTTAACTAACTTAACAAATGAGTACAACAGCCGCTGCAAAATGCAGGAACTGTAGCCAAGGGTTGTTGGAGATGCCTTCACAGATGAAGAGAAGGGACTTTAGCGGGGTTTTGGGTATAAATAAGTGCATGCTCAGTCACTAAGCTGTGTCTTACTCTTTGCAGCCCCATGGACAGGATTAATAGCCCACTAGGCTCCTCTGTCCATGGGATTCCCCAGCAAGAAGGAAATAAAGAGGGTGAGCTGGGGGGTCAGGACTCGGGGGGCACACCCTGAAGACACAGTGCCACAGCAGAGACAAAGAGGGTGCATTTGAGAGACCAAGACGGGACTGGCACCGAGTCCTTGTCAGGGAAGGCCTTGCACTGCTGAGTTTCAGAAAATGGCCAGAGACCTTAAAAACAGATAACACTCGGGGGGAATGTACTATACGCCCGGGTTGGACAAAGTGCTTTACTTGTATTTTGTCATTTAATACCAATCCTAAACTGCAGGTAATACTATTGTCTCCATTGCATACAAATGAACAAAGACTTGGTGACAATGTAACTTGTCAAAGGTCACAAAGCTATGAAGCAAGAGGGCTGTGATTTACACCAAGGTTTGTGTGATCCAGAGGCTGACTTATAGCAGACTGAGGTCAGAATATGAGAGGCATTAATGGCTGTGGGTGAGTAGGGAATGGAGCACTTTGTGTCTAAGTAACAGAACACTACTGAAGTTTTAGAATAATGGAAGAGGAAGATAAATCTGATGTCAACTGCAGGATGGATCACAGAGGTGACTGGAGGTAGAGTTCAGTTACGAAATTATCCAGGCATTAAACAATGACTGGGAACTAGTGACAGGACTGAAGAGGCACCTATAAGATGGCGATTTAAAGACAGTATTATCGGGTCATTTCAAAGAGGGCTGATGGGACCAAATCCAGGGTCTCTTATCACTGTGACCAAAGATTGAGTTCTCTGGAGGGTGTAACAGTCAATCAACAGTGCTGTGTTTTCCTGATGGAGATATAATATTTAGCCATTCATATCCATGACTGATGATATAGGGAGATATAAGATTTAGCCACTCATATCCATGACTATGATATAGGAAGGTAATAAATGTAAAAGTCTTTCAAGTTGGGGGGAAAAAAAGTATTATCAGAACTGTGTGGTTCTAATTGGATATGGAAGACCAAAGGAAAAAAGGATTTCACACTGTCAGTAAAAAATGTTGTCCTTGTTGGTTAAAACAAGAAAAGGCAGAATGAACAAAAGGAAAATAAAAAGAGTCTGAAGATACCAGTGAGGAAATAAGAAATGTGTTAAGTGAAGTAAAAGAAAAGCATCCAGGTAGGCAGCAAGAGCTACAACTTATCCAGTTTTTACTGACCTTAAACTTGTTCCGATGGTTATCTGGGACAGTGTCTTTATCTGGACAGCTACAACAGCTACCCATGGCTTCTTCAGAAGACCATGTGAGCACTACATGAAAGATAATTTGCAAAAAATTATTAGATATACAAATCCCAAAACAGAAAAATACTCTAGAAATCACCTAACATTAGCCCTGTATTATTTTAATGAGGAAAACTAAGCCCAGGAAGGTAAATGGCTAGAGCTAGACTTCATACAACTAGCTGGAGAATTTTACTCAGCATCAACAAGAATAATTTTGTGAGGCAGACTTCACAGAAGCCTCAAATTTAGTTTGCAAAAGTCTGCCTATTTTAAAACTAAAAGAAACCAATTTAAGGTTTCATACATAACACTATTATACTTAAGTCATTCATGAAATTAACCCTTTATGGCTTACTAGGATTGAATGTCTATCTTCATTAATAAATTTCCAAAAGAATGACAGACTTCTGGCTTGTCAAGCATTTTGATTCATACTGTGCACTGTAGTATTCTTTACGGATCCCTCCAGACAAATCTGGTTAGTAAGACCCAAAAGCAAATCTGGAATAGTTCATTAAGAGAGAAAAACAACTCAAAATTCAAACAGTAACACAGAGAATATTGGCAAAACTCTAAGTGTGTCTATCTAATCCTTTCTGACAGAGGGTAAGTGATAAGTGGTTATAGTTACATTAAGTGTCCAAGAACACTCCAAGTGAACAAAGGAAACTTCACTTACAAACAAGGGAAAGAATCAGAATGGATGTGAAAGTATTTGAAAAAAGAGGAAGGGAAAGAAGCATAAGAAGTTACTAAACATTAAAAATACAAATCTGATTAAAGCTTGTCTAGAATTCTTCAGCAGATCTTTACTACCTTCAGGAAAAATAAATGCAAAAGTTCAAAAAGTCCTTTACATTATGGTCCTTGTCTACAAATCCAGTCTAATCTCTCATTCCTCTCTGCTTCAAGCCCCACCCAGTCATACCAAACAGTTTCCCGAGAGCGTCTTATTTCCTCACACTTTTCCACGCTGCTCCTTCAAGATTCAACTCAGAAGACAGTGCCTTTTCTGACTCCAATCAGCTGGGCAAGTTCTATTATGTATCCCCAAAGCACCCTGAGCTTCCCAGTATCACAGCCTCTTCCACACTGTTTACTTAGCCGAAATTGTGATCGACTGTTTACTTATCTTCTGTTTACTATCTATCTTCTTCCTTCCCCTTTGAGCTCCTTTCCAGGAAGGATGGAATTTATTCATTCCTGCTTTCCATGTGCCTTACATAGTAACTAGCACACAGTAGACGCTCTAAGTCTCTTGTAAGCTAAATGAACTGCACTAAAGGAAGATAAAGAATGTTGGCAGGTATAAGGATTAAACATTTAAAAAAAGTATACTAGTGTATAAACCAAAAGAAGTGATAAATAAAATAGTAAAATTAAGATTCATATTTCGTGGTGTCCTCGCACTGGTCAGAATGGCCATCATTATAAAGTCTAAAAAAATAAAGAAGGTGTGGAGAAAAGGGACTCCTACTACACTGTTGGTGGGAATATAAGTTAGGGCAGCCACTATGAAAAACAGTATGGAAGTTCTTTAAAAGAAAAAATGAAAAACAGAATTGCCATATGATCCAGCAATCCTACTCCTGGGCAAAAATATCTACAGAAAACTCCAAGTTGAAAAGATACATGCACCCCAATAATTGTAACAGCACTATTTACAATAGCCAAGACATGGAAGCATACTTAACGTCCATTTAATAATGAATGGATCAAGATGATGTATATACACCTTAAAGTGAAAAGTCGCTCTTTGCGACCCCAAGGACTACACAGTCCATGGAATTCTCCAGGCCAGAATGCTTGAGTGGGTAGCCGTTCCCTTCTCCAGGGAATGTTCCCAGCCCAGGGATCAAACCCAGGTCTCCCGCACTGTACAATGGAATACTACTCAGCCATAAAAAGAATGAAATCTGGCCATCTGCAGCAACATGGACGGACCTAGAAATCACTCACTCACTAAGTGAAGTCAGACAGAGAAAGACAAGTAACCCATGACAGAGCACTTCTATGTGGAAACTAAAACGTGACACAAATGAACTGACTTACAAAACAGAAACAGGCTCACATGCATAGAAAAGAAACTTACGGTGACCAAAGGGCAAAGGGGGTGGAGGGAGGGAGAAATTAGAGGAGGTCTGGAATTAGCAGATACAAATTACTATATATAAAATAGATAAAACAACAACAAGGTCCTACTATATAGAACAGAACTATATTCATTATCTTGTAATAACCTATAATAAGGAAGAGAACCTGAAAAAGAATATACATATAAATGAATAATATGTATATATTTACGTATATATAAACTGAGTCACTTTGCTGTACACCACAAACTAACGTAACACTGTAAATCAACTATACTTCAATTAAAAATGTAAATAAATTTATATAGGGAAAGTGTGTGATGACATAATAAATAAAAAATCTTGTTATATACAGGAAAAAAAAAAGACTCCTATTTGGTATCTTGTAACTAATATGCCAGCTAAGTATCACGGTGTAAAGATGACAGTCAATCGTGTACCGCTCAAGAGTCATGAGTCTAAAGGGACAGACAGAGCTGTCAACAGATAGTGCATTATAATAAACCTTGTATTATTAGATCATAAGAAGAGTTCCATGGACACAGAAAGAAGCAACTAACTTTCTGCATTAGGAAGGGAAGAAGCAGCATTTGAGCTGGTACTCTAAAAGGTGAGCAGAAACAGTGTGCTAGGCAAAACACAGAAAGAGGCACTAGATAAAAAAGTAGATGCAAAGATAAAGGTCATGAAAGGTGGTGCTATCCTCAGGAGAAAGTGAGGGATCCAGTACAACAAGAGTGCGGGGTAGGCTGAAACACAAGCAGGAGCCAAACTACACATCCTGAACAACCACCGAGGGGTCTGGGATGCCAACTAACTTGAAGCTCACCTGCCTCCAATGCCCCCACAGATGGACATGACTCCATCACGACACTTATCATATTCTACTGTCATGTTCAGCGGTCTCACCGGCCACTGCACTGTGGTCTCCACGAGGAGAGGAACCTTGTCTTCTGAATTTTCTAGGGCACTAAGCATACTGTTTGACACAGCAGACAGTTATTTCATAAAAGTTTAATTTTTAAAAATCAAATCATTAAGTGTTTGGGACTTCCCTGGCAGTCATAGGTTCACTGCAAGGGGCACGGGTTCAATCCTTAGTTAGAGAACAAGATCCCACATGCCAGACAGCACAGCAAAAAAAAAAAAAAAATTTAGTAAGTGTTTCATAAATTCTGAGGAGACCAAAAGAATATTTTTCGAAAAATTTTAAAGCAGAGAGATGACAGAAACAAAAAAACAAAAGTCTTCTTGAAATTGCTTATCCATACTCACCACTAACTCCTCAAGAATACAAAGAGCTAAATGATTACTACAGTGTGGCTTTTACTTGAATACAGAAGTCTCAAATGAATAGTTTTCAACTATTTCTCAAAAGGAGTAGAAAAACCATTCTTCTGCTTAACATCTTCATAGGCTACCTGTTCAGGCAGCACCTCTGATTCTGTCAGGGATGTATGAATGGTGGTACAATCTACCTGGGGACTCTATCCATGTTCAGTGTTTCAGTTCAGTGCAAAAATAATGAAAAGCCTAACATGTGACACGAAATCCTTGTATGCCATTGCAAAGAGAACAAATTTCATCCTCACAAGATAGAAAGCCACTTAAGTATTTTAAGCAGAAAGCGAGGTGGTCATGACTTCATTTTAGATACCTCCATCTGCAAGGTGAAATTTTAAGAGGGAATTTAGCTCAGAGGAAGGGAAAGCCAGTTAGAGACTACTGAAAACTGAAGTACGCCGAAGACTTAGAACTGGAGCAACAGTAGCAAAGATGAATACTGTCAATTTTAAAAATATTCAGGAAATCAAGTCAGCAGCATTGAGTGTCTAGCTAGGTATACAGGAAGTAAGAGGTAATTTTCAGTGCAGATGAAGGGTGCTGGCTCTATTACTTGAAATAGGAAAATCTTTTCAGGTCTTCAAGAGGAAGTGATGGTGGTTAGTTCAGTTTTAGACATGTTAAACTGCGATTCCCAGAGAACAACCGAATGGAGACATGTAATAGAGTTAAGTGCATCAGAACGGGCTTGAGGGAAGAGGTAAAATATTGGGACACATGGTATTTGAAACTATAAAACAGAAGATCCTGCTCAAGAACGGGATAAAGAGCAGTCTGCTGAAGCTGAAATTCTGGGGAACACAAATGTGTAAATACTAGAGAAAACCAAGTGACGGAGAAGAAAAACAATCAGAATGGTACAAACTAAGAAAAGAAAGTGTTAAGAAGGAGGGTCCTCTCCATGATGGAGTATTAGGTAGAGGTAGAAGCCATTATGCAGTGAGCAAATGGAAGATGAGGAGTAGTCCTCCAGAGAATAGAAAAGGCTCTTTTAAGAACACAGTGAGAAAGGAAAGCCTCAAGTGACAGGGTATGCTTGGACATGGTTTCAAAAGAAAATACATTTCTTGAGTTATTTATTGTTTTAAGATGACACAGGTTTATGCAGATTTGTAATCAGTATGTCAGTTCAGTTCAATTCAGGTGCTCAGTTGTGTCCGACTCCTTGCAACCCCATGAACTGCAGCACGCCAGGCCTCCCTGTCCATCACCATCTCCCGGAGTCCACCCAAACCCATGTCTGTCAAATTGGTGATGCCATCCAACCATCTTATCCTCTGTCATCCCCTTCTCCTCATGCCCTCAATCTTTCCCAGCATCAGGGTCTTTTCAAATGAGTCAGCTCTTCGCATCAGGTGGCCAAAGTATTGGAGTTTCAGCTTCAACATCAGTCCTTCCAGTGAACACCCAGGACTGATCTTTAGGATGGACTGGTTGGATCTCCTTGCAGTCCCAGGGACTCTCAAGAGTCTTCTCCAACACCACAGTTCAAAAGCATCAATTCTTCGGCGCTCAGCTTTCTTTATAGACCAACTCTCACATCCATACATGACCACTGGAAAAACCATAGCCTTGACTAGACAGACCTCTGTTGGCAAAGTAATGTCTCTGCTTTTTAATATGCTGTCTAGGTTGGTCATAACTTTCCTTCCAAGGAGCAAGCGTCCTTTAATTTCATGGCTGCAATCACCATCTGCAGTGTCAGTAAAGTTTAAAGAATATAGGAAAAACCAAAGGAAAGAGACAGTCAGAGACGGATCAAGACAAGCAGGGAGACGAGACTAGAGCTGAGTTCTGGGACCCAGGCTCAAAAGCGTGCCCAGAGGAGAAGGAATGCCTTGTGCTCCGAGTAGCTGTCACTCAGTAGAAAGTCACTCAGTCAAGTCCAACTCTTAGTGACCCCAGGGACTATACAGTCCGTGGAATTCTCCAAGCCAGAATACCGGAGTGGGTAGCCGTTCCCTCCTCCAGGGAATCTTCCCAACTCAGGGAATGAACCCAGGTCTCCCACACTGCTGGCAGACTCTTTACCAGCTAAGTCATCAAGGAAGCCCTCTGAGGAGAGAGAGCAGAAAAGAAAGATGAGTGGAACATATCAGAGAAGCTGAAACAGATAATATCCATCATCTTTCATTTCTTCTGTAAAACAGAAGGCAAGTTTGCAGAATGAGGGACTTGAGCAGAATGTCAGTATTTTGCCCTGAGGAGCCACACAAGAAAAGCAGCAGGCTTATTAAGCAGGCTATGCTGAGACTGAGCAGAAGCTGGAGAGTAAGATTATATTATTTTTCTAGCTGTGCTCAGCAGTCCAGAGGGTAGACAGTTCAACTGACCCGGGTCAGAGTGCAAAAGGACAAAGAAATGAAAGGATATTGGCAATATAGGGGTTTGAAGTGATGGGCCAACAGGTCTGCTCAGGAAAGAAGCACAGAAAGAAGAGGGCTGATGAAACAGGAGAAAACAGAGGGAGGCAAAAGGGAACAGGAGGCCTCAGCATGGTTTAAAAAATCGCCTTAGTATGAGTGAGAGTGGCAAACAGCTGGACAGGCGGTTCTGCTCAATCTTCCAACACAGAAGGAGACTTTTTTAAATGCAGTTTTCACCCACGTCTCTGACTCCTCCTCCTGAAGCACAAACTCCCAGGCAGGGGTAAAAACAAGACATTAGATATTCTACATCTATGACAATCAGATTAATACTTGGAGACAATCTGGGTTACCTAGACCTACTAATATGCATGAATACTGTAAACACTTGATGAGAAACCACATGATCTCATAAACTCATTCAAGTTTATAACTCCGCAAAAATACAAAGAGATGTACTATACTCCCTCTAAAGGTAGCCTCTGCTTGGGAAGACCAACATTGCAACAACTGTGCCAGACATTTCAATTAGTAAACACTGTCTTCTTAAAGTCAGTTGTCCTTATTTTGAGGTCTGGGAGGTAACAACGTAGTTTTTTAATCACTCAGTTGTGTCTGACTCTTTGCGAGCCCATGGACTGTAGCCCACCAGGCTCCTCTGCCCATAGGATTCTCCAGGGAAGAACTGGAGTGAATTACCATTCTTTTCTCCTGAGGATCTTGACCCAGGGACTGAACCCAGGTCTCTGGCATTGCAGGCTGATTCTTTACCATCTGAGCTACCAGAGAAGCCCAGAGAGGTATCAGGAGGCAAAATAATTGCATTCAAAATACCGTTATTAAAATCTCCAGTTTAAAAAAATACAGTTTGTGGACTTAGTGAGTTTTTAAAAGTAAACCTCCACTTACCTAGATCTGGCCATTAATCTTCTTAGCCTCTGCTGCAGCATCAGGAGTTTAATCATACTTCAAAACCCCATGTTTTCTTTGTTTGCTGACTTAACCTAGAATTAACAAGAAAAAGTCAAGAATTTGTTATTTCTTTAAAGACAGTTTTTCTTATGAGACTTCTGGCAGCACTGTTAGTTCAGTTAATCTATTTAAACAAACTAAAAAGTCTAAATTTTTATTAAAATGTAGCATTTTAAAATTTAATATAAAATGTCTGCTGCTGCTGAGTCACTTCAGTTGTGTCCGACTCTGTGTGACCCCATAGACGGCAGCCCACCAGGCTCCCCCGTCCCTAAATGTCTACATGGTACCAATTAACACAGCCTTTCCGAAAGAAAAGTAAAAATGCAGTAGCTCTAAAAGCC
This sequence comes from Cervus canadensis, assembly GCF_019320065.1. Classification (NCBI taxonomy): domain Eukaryota; kingdom Metazoa; phylum Chordata; class Mammalia; order Artiodactyla; family Cervidae; genus Cervus; species Cervus canadensis. The sequence continues at coordinate 13,144,396 of NC_057410.1, read as the reverse complement.
CATTTTAGCCAATGGCAGGCTAATTCTCCATCTCCAGTCACTTCTCCAAAATCTCACTGTCACTCCTCCTCCCAGAGCTGACACTAGAATCCACGCTCTGAATCTTCCTAATCCACAAGGGCCCCCAGAATAAAATCAGAAGAGTCACTCATCAGAAAACAGTATCAACAAGCATGCCATAGAGCCTCAGGATAATGACATAAATTATAGCAATAAATTACAATCTAGAGTTTCAAGAGATTACAATATACTTTTGAAAATTTTCTGGCTATTCACTTTTTACAACACATGAAAAAAACTCAAATTCAAACATGAGCACTAGCCATTTACTGAATAGCTATACTATATTAGGCATTATGTTAGGGGTTTTACAAAGCTTCATTTTAATCTATATATTAACAAATATGACTGATACCCAAAACAAATATTTTCAAAACCATGAACCCACACACAAACAAAATTTTTCATGCTGGACTTCTACCCTATACATAAAATTAGTGGTTCAGCTAGGAGTTTGCTCAGCACTTGTGAGCTGCTGCTACACCCTACATTAGGGTGGGCAGCAACCAACTGCCTTTTCCTTAGCAATTTTTTTCCCCCTCCAGAAGTTTAACATACATCATGCTTTACCTCTAGCTTATAAAACTGTCCAGCTAATTCTACCATAAATCGTTCCTCTTATGTGATGTTTGTCCAGCTCTCTCTTTTAAGAGATTTTAGCCAATTAACTAAGAAAAAAAAAAAAAACCTCTCTTCTTTTCACTCGATCCACTCATAAGCATCCCGCCACCCCTATCCTGAAAAGAGTTTATTCATAGTAAACATGATTAAAAGATGTATCCCAATATCAAGGAAAAGTCCTAAGTTCTAAAATGAAGTTAAACATACAAAAGAACCAGTGTGCAAATCTATAAAGCTCTTGATAATATTAAAAACCCTCTGTGATGGGGAATAGGTGTGAATCTATGGCTGATTCGTGTCAATGTATGACAAAACCCACTGAGATGTTGTGAAGTAATTAGCCTCCAACTAATAAAAAAATTTAAAAAAAAATAAATAAAAAACAAAAATAAAAACCCTCTGTGAGAAACTCTGGAAAATTTATATTCTCACCTTCAGATCTTTTTTCTTTTACTTCTAATTTTTAAAATTGTGGGAAAATACACATAACAAAATTTACCATCTTACTCATTTTTAAGGGTACAGTTTAGTAGTGATAAATATATTCAACACTGTACAACCAATCTCAAGAACTCTGAAACTCTACACCATTAAAAAAACAACTCATTTCGCCTCCACCCAAACACTAGCAACCAACATTCTACCTTCTGTTTTCATGAGTTTGACTAAACACCTCATATAAGTAAGATTGTACGGTTCAGTTCAGTCGCTCAGTCATGTCCGACTCTTTGTGAGCCCATGGAGTGCAGCGTGCCAGGCTTTACCTGTCCTTCACTATCTCCAGAGTTTGCTCAAACTCTGCACTGACATGACATGAGATTGTACAGTATTATCTTTTTGTGCCTGCCTCATCTCATTTAGCATACTGTCTTCATGGTTCATCCATGCTGTAATATGTGTCAGAGTTCCTTTCCTTTTTTTAAAAAAAAACTTATTTTGCATTGAGGTATAGCCGATTAACAATGGTATAACAGTTTCTGGTAAACTGAAAAAGGACTCAGCTATACACACACATGCATTCTTGCTCCCCCAAACTCCCCTCCCGTCCAGGCTGCCACATACCACTGAGCAGGGTACTTTGTGCTACACAGGATGTCCTTATTGGTTACCCATTTTAAATACAGCAGGGTGTGCAAGTCCATCCCAAACTCCTTAACATCCCTTCCTCCCAGCAACCATAAGTTCATTCTCTAAGTCTGTGAGTCTGCTTCTGTTTTGTAACTAAATTCATTTATATCATTTCTTTTTGGATCACACACATCAGGGATGTCATACAGTATTGCTCTTTCTCTGTCTTAGTTCACCCAGGACAACAATCTCGAGGTCCACCCATGTTGCTGCAAATGGCATCATTCCGTTCTTTTTAATGGCCGAGTAATACTCCAGAAAACTAAGATCATGGCATCCAATCCCATCACTTCATGGCAAATAGATGGGGAAAGAGTGGAAACAGTGGCTGACTTTATTTTTCTGGGCTCCAAAACCACTGCGGATGGTGACTGCAGCCATGAAATTAAAAGATGCTTACTCCTTGGAAGGAAAGTTATGACCAACCTAGACAGCATATTAAAAAGCAGAGACATTACTTTGCCAACAAAGGTCTGTCTAGTCAAGGCTATGGTTTTTCCAGTGGTCATGTATGGATATGAGAGTTGGACTATAAACAAAGCTGAACACCGAAGAATTGATGCTTTTGAACTGTGGGGTTGGATCTTGAGAGTCCCTTGGACTGCAAGGAGATCCAGCCAGTCCATCCTAAAGGAGATCAGTCCTGGGTGTTCACTGGAAGGACTGATGTTGAAGCTGAAACTCCAATACTTTGACCACCTGATGCAAAGAGCTGACTCATTTGAAAAGACCCTGATGCTGGGAAAGATTGAGGGCAGGAGGAGAAGGGGATGACAGAGGATGAGATGGTTGGATGGCATCACCAACTCAATGGACATGGGTTTGGGTGGACTCTGGCAGTTGGTGATGAACAGGGAGGCCTGGAGTGCTGCGGTTCACGGGGTCGCAAAGAGTCAGACAGGACTGAGGCTGAACTGAACTGAATGCTCCGTTGTGTGTATACACCACATCTTCATCCATCACTGTCGATGGACATTTGGGTTGCTTCTATGTCCTGGCTATACTTAATAGTGCTGCAATGAACACTGGGATGCATGTGTCTTTTTTAATTATCTTCTCATGGTATGTGTCTAGTAGTGGGACTGCTAGGTCACATGGTAGTTCTATTTTTAGTTTTTTAAGGAACATCCATACTGTTCTCCATAGTAGCTGCACCAATTTACATTCCTACCAACACTGTAGGAGGGTTCCCTTCTCTCCACAACCTCTAGCATTCATTGTTTGTGGATTTTTTGATGACAGCCATTCTGGCTTGTGTGAAGTGATATCTCACTGTAGTTCTGATTTGCATTTCTTTAATAATGAGCAATACTGAACATCTTTTCACATGCCTCTTGGTCATCTGTATGTCTTCTTTGGAAAAATGTCTGTTTAGATCTTCTGCCCAGAATTCCTTTCCAAGACTAAGTAATATTCCACTGAATAAAAACTTGCTAATCCATCCATTGATGGACATTTATCTACCATCTGGCTATTGTGAATAATGGTGCTATGAATATGGATACACAAATATCTCTTCAAGACCCTGCTTTCAATTATTTTGGACACAAACCCAGAAGTGGTACTGCTGGATCATTCAGCAGTTCTATTTTTAATTTTCTGAGAAACTTCCATACTGCTCTCCACAGTATATCTTCTTTAGAGAAATGTCTATTCAAGTCCTTTGAATACTTTTTAATCAGGCTGTCTGTTCTTTTTGTTGACTTTTAGTATAAGTTCTCTATATATCAGGATATTAATCCCTTATCAAATATATGATTTGCAAATATTTTCTCACATTCTTTGGGTTGTCCTTTTCACTCTGTTACATACTGTCTGAGGTAACAAATTTATTTCTCATCACGTCCAGTTTGTCTACTTTTGCTCTGGTGCCCATGCTTTTGGTGTCATATCCAGGAAAGCATTGCCGAAACCAATGTCATGAAGCTTTTGTCCTATGTTGTCTTCTAAGAATCTCATTTTTTGTCTTACACTTAGGTCTTTGATCCAGTTTGACTTAATGTTTGCATATGGTGTTAGGTAAAGGTCCAAGTTCTTTCTTTTGCATGTGGATATTCAATTGTCTCAGAAGCATTTGTTGAAGACTCGTTTTCCCCACTGAATGGTCCCCACTGAATGCTTTTCAAAACTTATTTGACCAGACATGTGAGGGTTTATTTCTGGGTTCTCTATTCTATTCCACTGGTCTACGTCTGTATTTATGCCAGTACCACACTCTTTTTACTATGTGGCTTTGTAGTAAGTTTAGAAATCAAGAAGTGTGAGTCATCCAATTTTGAGATTGTTTTGGCTATCCAGGGTTCCAAGATTCCATATGAATTTCAGGATAGGATTACTTTCCTATTTTTGGCGGGGGGGGGGGGGGGAAATCATTGGAATTTTGACAGGGATTGCACTGAATCTGTAAATCTCTTTGGATAGGACTGGTGTTTTAACAATATTGTGTCTTCTAATCCATGAGTATGTGATGTGTTTTTATGTCCTCTGTAAGCAGTATTCTGTAGTTTTGTGTGTTTTACCTCCTTGGTTAATTCCTGAGTATCCTATTTCTTTTGATGCCACTGTAAAAAGAACTGTTTTTGTAATTTCTTTTTCAGATTATTCACTGCAAATGTATAGAAATGCAACTAATGTTTACATGTTGACTTTGTACCCTGAATTCATTTATCAGTTCTGAAAGTACTTTTTGTGTGGAATCTTTAGGGTTTTCCACATATAAGATCACCTCACCTGCAAAGAGAGATTGGTTTACTTCTTTTCTCTGAACTTGGATGACTTTGCTCTGGCTAGAACTTCCAATACTATGTTAAATAAAAGTCATGAGCGTGGGCATCACTGCTTAGTTCCTGGTCTCGAGGGAAGAGCTCTCAGTCTTTCATTATTGAGAATGACGTACGCTGTGGGTTTTTTATACATAGCTTTCATCGTGTTGAGGTGGTTTCCTCCTATTCCTAGTTTTTTTTTAATGCTTTTATATGAAAAGGTGCTGAATTTTGTCAAGTGCTTTCTTTGCATTAATTGAGATGATTTTTTTTCCTTCATTCCGTTACTGTGGTGCATTATGTTGTACCATCCTTGCATTCCAACAATAAATCCCACTGTCACATGGTATATAATCCTTTTATTATGTGACTGAATTTAGTTTCCTAGCATCTTGTTGGAGATTTCTCAATGTTTACAAGAGATATTGGCCTGTAGTTCTCTTGTAATATCTTCATCTGGAATTGTTATCAGGGTAATACTGGCCTCACAGAATGAATTGCAAAGTGTTCTCTCCCCTTCAATATTTTGAAAAAGTTTGGACAGACAGTAGTTCTTTAACTGGTAGACTTCACTGGTGAAGCCAGGGCTTTTCTACATGAGAGATTTTTTATTATGGATTCAATCTCCTTACCTTATAGGTCTATTCAGATTTTCTATTTCTTTGTGATTTAGCCTTGGTAGGTTTTGTATTTTTAGGAATTTGGCCTGTTCATTTAGTTTCTTCAATTTGTTGGCATACAACTGTTCATATTACTCTCTTATAATCCTTTTTATTTCAGTAGAATTGATAGTGATGTCACCAGTTTCACTTCTGGTTTTAGTAATCTGAGTCTTTCCTCCTTTTTTCTTCGCCCATCCAGCCAAAAACTTTTCTACTTTGTTGATGTTTTCAAAAATCAAACTTTTGGTTCACAGACTTCGCTTTTCTATTCTCTATCTCATCTCTCTCTCCTTTAATCTTTATTATTTCCTTCCTTCTGCTAGTTTTTGTTTTAGTTTACTCTTTTTCTCTTTCCTTAAGCTATAAAGCTATAGATCATTTTATATTTTAACATAAGCATTTGTAACTACCCAAATCCCCCTTAGCACTGCTTCCATTGTGTCCTGTCAGTGTTGGCGTGTTGTGTTTTCATCTTCTTTTGCCTCTAAGTATTTTCTAATTCCCTTTGTGATTTCTTCTTTGTTGTTTAAAAGTATGTTGTTTAATTCCCACAATTTTGTGAATTTTCCAGCTTTCTTCCTGTCATTGATTTCTAACTTCATCCTCCTCTAATTGAAGATGATACTCTGTATGATATTTATCTTTGAAAGTCTTTTGAGACTTAATTTGTGGCCTAACATCACAGTCTACCCTGGAAAATGTTCCATGTATTCTCGCCCTATTGAACACTTTATCACTACGTAATATATTCATCTCTTGTAACCTTTTAAAATTTAAAGTCTAGTTTGTTTCATATTAGTACAGCCATACCTGCCCTTCTTTTGATTACTAATTGCATGTATATCTTTTCCATTTTTGTAATTTTTTTTTGTCATTGAATCTCACGTGAGACTCTTATAGGCAGTGTATAGTTGCATCATGTTTTTATCCATTCTGCCAATCTGTCTTTTAATATTGATAAGGAGAGCTTTGTTATTGTTGCTGTTTAGGCACTACATTGTGTCCTCGACTCTTTTGCGATCCCGTGGACCGTAGCCTGCCACGCTCCTCTGTCCATGGGATTTCCCAGGCAAGAATACTAGAGTGGGTTACCATTTTCTTTTCCAGGGGGTCTACCCGACCCAGGGTTCAAACTCGTGGCTTCTGGACTAGCAGCTGGATTCTTTACTGCTGAGCCACCAGGTATTACTGCTATCATATTACTGTTTGCTTTCTATATGCTTTAAGCTTCTTTGTGTTAAGTTGTAGTAAAATGTTTAAATTCCTTTCTCAGTTCCTTTTGTGTATATTCTATGGCTATTTTCTTTGTGGTGACCATGGGGACTACATTTAACATACCAAAGGTATAACAGATCTACTTGAATTTACACCAGCTTAACTTCAATAACATACAAAAACTCTACTCCACTACAACTCGATTCCCACTCCTTTCAGTACTGATGTCACAAAATTGCATCTTTATACACTATGTGTCCCAAAATGTAAACTAATAAGTAAATGCATTAATCTCTTAAATGACACAGAAAATAATTACAAACCAAAGACACAACAATATGAGCTTGTAGGCTAATAATTTTTTCCTTTAAATGTATTAACCTTTTAAGCATGTAGAAAATAAAAAGTATAGTTATAAATCTTTGTTACAATAGAAGTAGCTTTTATAATTTCCTCTGTATTTACCTTCATTGAGATTTCTAACTCTCCTTACAACTTCAAGTTGCTGTCCAGAGTCATTTTGCTTCACCTTTCAGAACTTTCTTGTGCATTTCTTGCAAGGCAGGTCTACAGGTAATGAACTCCCTCAGCTTTTGTTTACTTGGAATATCCTAATTTCTCACTCACTTTTGAAGGACAGTTTTGCTAGATAACAGGATTTTTGATGGGTAGACTTTTTTTTCTTTTGGCACTCTGAATATATCAGCCCACTCCCATCTGGCCTCCATAGTTTCTGATGAGCTGCTACTAATCTTACTGAGAATCCCTTGTAGTATGTGACAATTAAGGCTTCTTCCTGCTGTTTTCAAGATTTCTGGCCTTTGTCTTTTGGAAGGTTGATTATAATGTGTCTTGTTCTATGTCTCTTTGACTTAATCCTTCTTGGAGTGCAATGAGCTCCTTGGATATTTATGTTCATATCTTTTATCAACTTTGGGAAGTTTTCAACCATTATTTCTTCAAATGTTCTCTCTGCTCCTCTCTCTTTGGGACTTCCACAGAATGTACACTGGTCTGTCTGACAGTGTCCCACAGGTGCCTCAGGCTGTTTGTTTTTTTCCAATGTCTTCCTTGGGAATCTTAAATCTTTGCTGATTCTTTGTTCTGCCTGCTCACGTCTGCCTTTGAATTTTTGTACTAAATTTTTCATTTTAGTTACTGTACTTTTCAGCTCCAGAATTTCATGACGCTGCAAATGGCATTATTTCACTCTTTTTATGGCTGAACAGTATTCCACTGTATATATACATATGACATCTTCTTTATCCATTCGTCTTTCAATGGATATTTAGGCTGCTTCCACATCTTAGTTACAGTAAACACTGCTGCTATGAACATTGGGGTGCATGTATCTTTTTGAAGTAGTTTTCTCTGGATATATGCCCAGGAATGGGATTGCTGGATCTTTTAAGGATGCCAGTCCTTTAAATTTTCTGGATATCACTTGAGTAGGTGGGGGAGGGGCTGGCAACAACAATAGATGCTCACCTTTGTCTACACCTCTGTGACTAGCAGCAGCAATCTCTGACCCAACTACAGACTGCTGATATTTGGAGAAGAAGGTACTGTTTGCCTACTCTGTCTCTCCTCAAGCTGTATGGAAGCTACACAAAGGTGGCAAAAGAGGACGGCTGCAATTTTACATCTGAGCCTTTTCCTGGCAGCACAAGCCTTCAATAGTTCCATAATTCCAAAACAGTTACATCAGATTCTGCTGTCTAGGTGGGGAGACAGACTCCTGATGCTTCCTACTCCAGCTTCCCAGAATCCTCTCTAGGGCTCTTCTTGGGGATCAATATTATTTAGCTTCAGTGTTTTAAATTACTTCATTAGCAGTGCCAAATATTATGACTTTTTTGCTTGCTTTCTTACTGCTCTTCAGTGCAAATATACAGCATATCAGTTGTATCAGGAATTAAATGACTTTATGTGCGTGTTTAAAGGGATCTGCTGCGCTCTGTGGGTGCTAAGTTGCTTCAGCTGTGCCCAGCCCTTCCCCCCCCCGCTATGGACTACTGTAGTCTGCCAGGCTCCTCTGTCTATGGGATTCTCCAGGCAAGAACACTGGAGTGCTTGCCACGCCCTCCTCCAGGGGAGCTTCCCGCCTCAGGGATTGAACCCACGTCTCTTACGTCTCCTGCACTGGCAGGCGGGTTCTTTACCACAAGCGCCACCGGGGAAGCCCATTTAAAAGGATACTTCCTGTAAAAACAACACATTCTGAGTTTTAAACAAGTGGTGCTGTGTGGAGTGGGTGGACAGAGGGTATCTTGCCTTTGACTTTGGAACATGAATGCTGCAGGTATCTTCTTTGGTTCCTTCTGACTAGCAGAAGGCTTAGAACTGAAAGGTGACTGGGAGGTATTGAGGGGGGAAAAGCAGTTTAGCTACTATACAGAGCTACAATCGTGTAACATGGATGTTTTTCTATGGAACAGTCATATATGTGTTTATACACGCGCGCACACGCGCGCACACATGCGCACACACGCACACACACACATACACTGAACTGTGAGTTTATATTCAAGGGGAATACAATGATTCTACCAGAAAAATTATCAAAGAGCTAAAAGTTACACTAAATACAGTCAACTAACATGCTTTTTAAATAAACTGGTTTTAAAGCCCCTACTTTATACCAGACATTGATTCACTTGAATTATCTCAATCCATAGGACCACCCTGTGAGGTAGGCACTGCCATTATTTCTATGAAGCAAATAAGGAAACCAAGGCTTGAAGAGACTAGGTAGCTTGCCAAGGTTAACAACTGATAAGAGGAAAGGCCAGAATTGAATCCAGATCTGACTACAAAGTCCAGGTTCTAATTAATATACGTAAATAGCTTAAAATAGAACTTAGCATATAGTAAGCATGAGGTAAATGATAGCTTCTGAAATAATAACAATAATTTATTATAAGATAATATTGTATGCCTTTGGCACTCAGTCAAAATTTCTATGCCTAAAATTTCTTATTCATAAGATTAGGACACCTATTTCACAAGGTTATTATGAAAACCAAATAAATTCTGGCTATAAAGACATTTAGAAAAATGTACAGTGCTTAAAAAGACAGTCATTATTATATCACCACTGCATGTAAAATCCTGTCTCATATCACAAAGGAGCCTTTTGCGCTGTAGACACAAAAGCCCAGAATTTAAGCACCATCCTTGTAACAGAAGTTACAGTAATAACTTTAGTAAAGCTGTCTTAAATGATTTCAATACAAATTCTTGCAGAATGACAGGCAAAGAGAACACTGAACTCTATTCATTAGCATGATTATACATTTGCTGCTCAGCAAGATATATTTGCTCTTTAGGTTCACTAGCATAGAGGGTGAACTTGGCTTTTATACAGTAGTTATGTTCAAATACAGCCAGAAAAGAATATCTATAGTTAAAAGCATAACAATATAACTATATTTTGGGCACAGCCAACTGCCATATTTATTGATAATTACATTAAGACAATCAAGAGAACAGCATTCAAAAACCGTATTCTTTGTGTCAGTGGTCTGGTTGATTGTTTTTAAACCAATGGGTAGGTCTTTTCTTGTTATCATTTTTATTTTTTTTAATATTTATTTACTTATTTGGCTGTGCTGGGTCCTAGTTGCAGCATGCGGGATCTTTTACTTGTCACATGTGGGTTCTAGTTGAACCTGGGCCCCCTCCATTTGGGAGCACGAAGACTTTGCCACTGGACCACCAGGGCATTCCCTCTTTTTTTCTGTACTGCTATACCTTAGTTTTCTGTTTATTCTTAACATTGCTAAGGATTTTTTTTTTTATTTATATTACTCTAATGAAGAGAAATTAAAAAAAAAAAAAGTTAAGGAAGGAGATTCTCAGTACATTCTGCTAGTCACTAAACCAGAGCCATTCTGTAAAAAGTAAGGATACATGCCACACAGTTTCCTTGGTTAGCTGAAATTTTCAAATACACATGTATACAGTAAAACAAAAAGGTACCCAAGTATTTTTAAGCATCTATCCATGAATATGGTTGTATCTGCATAACTCTAAATTTTCTTCAGGTTTTTTATTCTACTAAGGGAAATGTTGGTGAACCATTCCCTTTTTTAACTCTCAAAAAAAGTCAATTACATTACTTAAAAATCACTTCAATGTCTAGTACTTTATTTTCTGGAAACTCCTTATGTTTAATCTAAATTCCTTGTATTGCAACTTAAACCAGATTCCTCTCATTTCAGTCTTCTCTGTATGAGACAAGTAAAACCAGGATTGTCAAAAAAGAGGAAGTACATGCCTATACATGTTTGAACAGCCAGAGATTGATTTTCCTAAGGATAAATCTAAAATATTAATAAACATTTATTTCTTACTTTAGACATAGTTTTTTAATTAAGCTAACAAAAAGTTACTTAGTAGATAAAAATGATTCTAAACAGCTATCAATAAAAATGAGTTCATTTTTCCATCTAGGCAATAAAACATCAAACAAGTATTTTCTGAGCACCAATTCTCTGTGCCAGGCACTGAGTCAAATGTTAAAGAAATAAAGATGATGTACACATTCCCTGATTCTAAGAAATTTACTATTTAGTGAAGGAGGCAGACAAGGAAAGGAATACAGGGCAGAGTTACAGATCCATGCAACAGTGCCATATGAACATTTAACTCAGAGCAGAAGGAAAGGCATGGAGCCACTAAGTCAAGTCTCAAGAGATGGAAGTTTGCTAGGGCAAGGACAATCCAAATTAAGAAGAGTGCATACTATTAGGTTAGGAAAAAGTAACTGCAGTTTTGCACTGCTGAGATTTGCCAGTTGCTATTAGAATAAATTCTTAAATAAATGTGGTTATGGTACACATCATTCTAATGCGCATTTCTCACATTATGTTTTGTTAGTGACTTATCACATGCTATTTATTTTATATTTATTTTAGACTATGGAAATGATGTTAAACAAAAAGCAAATTCGAGAGATTTTGTTATTCGAGTTCAAAATGGGTTGTAAAGCACTGCGGACAACTCGCAACACCAACAATGCATTTGGCTCACGAACTGCTAACAAACAATAAGGCGCAGTGGTGGTTCAAGAAGTTGTGCAAAGGAGGCGAGCGCAGCGGCCGGCCCCTGGAGCTGACAACCACCAGCTGGGAGCCATCACCCAAGCCGACCCTCTTACAACTGCACGGGGAGCTGCTGAAGAGCTCAGTGTTGGCCACGCTGTGGCCGCTTGGCATTCGAAGCAAACTGGAAAGGTGAAAAAGCTCAGCGAGTGAGTGCCTCGTGAGCTGACCGGAAATCAAAAAAATAATAATCATCATCATTTTAAAGTAAAAACTGCAATGCCTGCAGTTGGCATTGGTCAACTGAAAGGGCCCAATTCTTCACAACACCACCCAATCGCACATCGCACAACCAGCGCTTCAAAAGTTGAACGAATTGGGCTTCCAGGTTTTGCCTCATCTACCATATTCACCTGACCTTTCCTGCCAACGGACAACCATTTCTTTAAGCATCTCAACAACTTTTGCAGGGAAAATGCTTCCACAATAAGCAGGATGCAGAAAATGTTTTCCAAGAGTTTGCTGAATCCCGAAACATGGATTTTTACACTACAGGAATAAATAAACTTATTTCTCATTGAAAAAAACGTGTTGACTGTAGTGGTTCCTACTTTGCTTAATAAAGATGTGTTTCAGCCTAGTTATAATGATTTAAAATTCATGGTCCGAAACCACAATTATGTTTGCACCAACCTAATAAAGCACAGAAACCTAAAAGAACATGACAGCCTCCAAAAGCAAATAACTCCTTTTAGTTGGAATGTAGGGTATGCATGGGAAAATAATAGGAGACAGTCGGGAAGGTGGCCTCATGCCATTTCATGAAGTGCCAGTTTGTACTGCTGAGGACAGTTCACATTTTCCCTTACAATCTTAAAGACGCCACTGATGTTCTACCAAAATACTTCCCTATAGAAGAAGAAAGTCTAGAATAAATACAATGAGAATATCTAATTGCAAAGAATAAAATTACCAGTGTTCTACTATAATGCCTGAGGTCTAACCAGTAAGTCACAGCATCTATCTTTAAACATAAACATACTTCCAACAGCATCCAGACCTGCAGTGGGTGTCACTGTAAGATCATGACCTGAACATCAGATTCTCCCCATTTCATTACTGGAAAATGTCACCCACTTTAACACACTGAATTTGACAAAATCACTTTCAATCATGCATTTGGATTTAGGATAGAAATCCAAGAATCTGTATGTATATCTTGATCTACCATCCATATCACTACCAGTCAAGAATTGTATGTATGCCTGTATGTTTAGCAAATACTGAGAAAAAAGTACTAAAATGGCTTAAGATACAAAACATAACCTCTACCTTTAATAACCCCAGTCATAATTCAATCCTGGAATCATCTATAATCTTGGAACATACTTAAACTCAAAAACACTGGTGATGAAATTTACACAATTAAATCTAGGTGCCCATAATCTCTGCCCTAAGATATAGAAACACACCTACAGATTTGCAAACCCAGTACATGAGTCACACTCTGCCTCAGCTAATCCAATACTGTAATCAGTTCCAATGGCAACAATCCCAGCACCTTCAATCACAGGAAAATTATTATCAGCCTCAGGAACTCCCAAAGAAAGTCTTAGTTTAAGTCCTCTGTTGTAATATAAAAATATGTACCAGAAAGCCAAACACTGTTCTCCAGCAACATCAAGGGGTGCACAATCTGTCCGACAGGTCACATAGCTCTCTGCACTGAAAATTCAGACCGCACCACAGAAAGAAGACACATGACTGAAAGGTAGCAGCAGAAAAAGTACAGGCGTCTCCAGAAAGCATTTATCATAACTCTGAAAACTGGGATGATCACATGTATCAGATCTCATGCAGACAGCGCATTCAGTTTTCTGTGTTTATATCAGAATGCCGTATTGGTGTTCTTCAACTCAGGGATTAATTCTATATATCAATTCTTACAACTGTGTCAAATTAACCAATGACTGCTTGTTCCTTATAATAAACCTCTAGTTTATAAATTTAGTAGTAGATACTAGCCCCCTAGCAGGGACTGAATGCTAGTATAATAACTATTTAACTTAGGAGGTTTTACTAAACTGATCAAGAATAAGAGGTAAAGTCCAAATATGAACTTTATAATCTTTTCCCTACTATGACACAACTAATAGTTCTTTAAAGGCACTTGGCTTTATGGCTTATTCTTTAAAACAACAAAACACAAAACACAAACCACTCGTACTTCAATTTCATGTTAAAGAAATATAGAAATTAGTCAATATCATTCCAACCTGGAGGCTCAGATGGTAAAGAATCCGTCTGCAATGTGAGAGACCTGGGTTCGACCCCTGGGTTGGGAAGATCCCCTGGAGAAGGGAACGGCTACCCACTCCAGTATTCTGACCTGGAGAATTCCACAGACTGTACATGTACAGTCCATGAGGTAATAAAGAGTCGGACACGATTGAGTGACTTTCACTTTCACAAATATTAACATAACACTGTAAGACACACAAGAAAATCTCTAGGCATCTTCACTTTTTATATAATATGCTTTACCTAGAACAAAATAAATATTAATGAAGAATAACAGAAAAGTAAATAAAAAGATAATTTTCAAAACTGAATACACAGGTATATAAGAGGAATATACCATAAACCTGTATTTTCAAACTCAGGTGGTTATCATACTAGTTACTAGACTTATTAAAAATCTCAATATTGACTGCATGTATGTAAAGCATACACACATATTCAATTTGCTCAAAATACATTAAACCAAATGCCAAGCAACTTTATTAAAAAAAGAAAAAAGAAAAAAAAAAAAAAACCAACTCAAAACAAACTGCTTCATGAATAGGTCACTCATGACTTTCTGTGTCTGTCTCAGTCCAAACAAATTATCTAAAGAAATAGGCTTGATAATTTATTTTACACTTTTAAAGCAATGTCTTCAAAAATAAAAAAGACAAAATCATTTTTTTTAAATGCAATATGGTGTTCTGGATTGAATCTTGGAACAGAGAAGGACATTAGTAGAAAAACTGGAAAAATCCAAGTGAAGTCTGTAGTTTATAGTATTACACCAGTGTTAATTCCCTAGTTTTGACAAGTGTACCCGAGTTATATAAGATTAACATTAGGGAAAACTGAGTAAAGGGTATATGAGAATCACTGTACTATCTTTGCAACTTTTCTGTGAATCTAAAATTGTTCCCAAAAAAAAGCTTTATTTTAAAAGTCACCTTGCATGCCCAGTAACAAGTTTAAGAGGATTCTCATTTTAAAAAATAACACTTACACTTACTTTTCGTTCCATCACCCTAAACAAAATGCATAAACCTAGGGGAAAAAAGACCAGACTAAAAGACATTAAAATGTTAACACTGGCGCAGTAAGATGTAAAGCATTATTCTCTTCATATTTTCTATAGTGTGTGAACTGCTTTTGTAATTAACAGTAAACAGTTAACTAAAGAATACACAAACCAATATCTTATTAAAGGCTCCTTCAGAAAGAAAAGCTACAAATGTCTAAGCAGGGCCCAAAGGCAGACGACATACGAAACAGGTTAGGGCAGAGTGTGAAGAAACAGTGGCAAGAAAGATTGCCAGGAGAATCTAAGTAGGCAATACCTAATTAGTAAACCCTGGAAGCCTGCCAAAACACAGAGCTTAACATCTACTCTTAGACCAAAGGTGCTCACAGTTAAGCAATGTTACGCTCAGAATTCATGTCTCAGGGGAATGTCACAAAAGACCCCCTAATACCAGGAACTTATGAGATACATACCCTAGATTTATTCCAAACAAAAATGCAGTTGGACATGCACAACTTCCCAGTGAGAACTCCTAGAGATACTTCAGGACAAGAGTGTGTTCTCCACATTTTGCTCCTTGTTCTTTTCTAAGACCTTCCTACAACCTATGCCCAGTCTTTAGCCCAAAGATCTAAAAATAGTACTCTGACACTATTCAGCAACATGGACAGAGACTACCACCATAGCAGAATCTGAGAGGTGAGTTTCACAAAGTTTTCAATATCTTCAGAGCAAAATATATTCTGACAATCTCATTCAGCCATAAGAGGGGAAATTTTAATCAACAACAAATGTTGTTTAAATGTTTAAACAACAATCAAAATAAAATACATCTGTCCCTTAAAGGGAAGTGCCAGTGGAATCAAACAGACTGCACTTTGATAAAGAACCTCTTTAAAGCTATAATCGGGGAAATTTGTGTGTGTCAGGCCTTCTGTCTGGGTTTGGGGTTGTTTTTTAAAAACAGATTTTAATTCTTTATTTATGGTCACCCTCACTCTCAGTTGATAGACAGCATGTCCTAGAGCTGTCACTTAATAAACACGTATACACATTTTTTTTGTTAAGTTTATTCTTTCAAATCCTAGATTCTGTAATCAGACACCCATGCGTATTAGGAACAGGTGCAAAAAAAGGCCCTCAACTCAGAAACCACACATTTTATGTTCAAGAACATAGTCATCACTTCACACGCTTCTTAACGGCAACTGTAAGCATCAGAAGACTCTTCTGCTTACTTTCCAGTTCTTGGTCATGTTTAAGAAAGTAGAGGTTACCAAAAAAGTGATCTTCAGGAATGGTGACTGCAAATATTATCACTGTTATTACTTCTAATACCAACGAAGATATATACCGTTTTCATCAAAACCGAGACACAACTGATTTTAGGACTGATATTTTGTACCCCACCAAGAAGCAGAAGGTGTCAATTAAACTACAGCATACCACTGGTTGTAAGATACACCCAAATTTCAATGAATAAAACTGGAAAATGTCCCTTGGAATCAATGGAATACCACACAATCAATGAAGACTATCAACTAACACTAATGAAAGGACGTTTAAAGTATCTTTTTCTTTGTGCCTTCCTATACACCAGACAATAGTTACAGTCAAGTAACAGGATTTGGGGGGCTTCCCAGATGGCACTAGGGGTGAAGAACCTGGCTGCCAATGCAGGAGACATAAGAGATGTGGGTTCAATCCCTGGGTCGGGAAGATTTCTGGAGGAGGGCATGGCAACCCACTCCAGTATTCTTGCCTAGAGAATCCCATTGACAGAGGAGCCTGGTGGGCCGCAGTCCATGGGTAAAGAATGGAACACACGACTGAAGCAACTTAGAATGCAGAACACGATCTCAGTGTCTAAGACCCAATATTCTTTTGAGCCATGATAACTATTTGTCCAGAGAACAATCTTGTATTGCAGACTGTTGGTAACTATTTTCTCCATCTTCAAATGGTGAACTTAAGGGGAAAAAAAAAATCAATCAATCAAGATTTTACTGAAAGACAAATTTAGAATTTTTAGTGTCCGTGTCTACAACTTTAACAAAGACAATATGCACTCTCTCCCTAAAGGTTTGGTGGGTTTTTTGCTTTTTATCTTGTCTTAGAATATCAGTCATCTGTGATAAAGAGAATTCTGAAGAACTGTATTCAAAACTATAGCTAAGGTCACTGGGGCTATTCCCTCTGAGCACAACTTATGATAAAACAGAATTTGAAAGCAATGGCTAGAACATCTCCTTTTTTAAAAAAGACAAATGAGGAGAAACAAATCTCTATGGAAAACAGTCAGAATTTCTAACATGTTTTCCTCTGTCACACTTTCAAAATGCTTTTTCACTAGTACTGGCTGAAGTTATCTACCTTAAATTCTCTTTAAAAAAAACAATGAAAGAAACCAAACCCCCACCCCAAGAAACAAACCAAGAACTTAGTTAATTCAACAGTTAGCTACAGGGAATATCAGTCTCATAAAATATTCTTGTTAGAGCCTTAAAATTTTTAATTTTCTGCATGCAAATTCCAAATTTGAATTCTCTGAAACTATTAACCCTGCTAAAAAGAAGGTAGAATGTTTCTAAGGCAAGAATTTCAATCCTCATATAATAAATAAATGACCTACACCAGGTCTGCTCTCTGAATGTATTTTGAAATACCACATTAGAATCTACAATAATCCTTCATTTTAAGCATTCTAAATTCGTCCAATAGAAGGCAGTATCAATCTATGATAATGCTAGCAAAGCAGCATGATATAGTGCAAATATGAGCCTTAGAACTAGAAAGAGCTGAGTTCTCATTTAACATCTCTGAATCTATGTTTCCCCATAGGCAAGTTAAAAACACCACCACTGCCTAACTCATATGATTGTAACAGGTTTAGAGGCTGCTGCAGAAATCTGGAGTCTAAATTAGAGTAGCGAACAATGAAGATGGAGAAAGAAGGAGAGATTAGAGCAATACTCAGAAGTAAGCATCAACAATACCTGCTAACCAACTAGACTGGGAAGATAAGCAGGAGTCGAGGAGCACACCTACATTTCCACTTGGTTCACATCCATTCAAAGAGCTAGGCAACACAGGAGTGACACAAGGTTTACAGAAGCAGACAGCTCCATTTTGAACACATTGTAATGCCTGTATACCCAAGTTGAAGTGCTCAAAAGACAAACAGAAATACAAGTACAGAGGCGGAAGAAAGATCTGAACTGGAGATAAGGATCTAGGAGTCATTAGCTTATGGATGCAAGGCAGGGGACAAAATGAGATTGCCCCAGTGAGAAGAAAAGTAAGACCTAGAGAAACTCAGAAACACCAACATTTAAGGAAACTGCGGAGGAAGAGAAGCCCACAAAAGGGACTGACAGGCACTAAGAGGCAGGAAGAAAATCACCAGTAATACGTATCACAGGAGCCTAGAGAAGACAACGACGCAAGGTGAGACGGGATACAGGGAACACTGCAGCACCAATCAGTAAGGGAGACTGCAGAAACCACAGTAAGGTAGTTTGGAGAAAATAATATGTAGCAGTAAGGAGGAGTAAGTAAGCTGTCTTTAAGCTTTTTGTTTTGCGGTACAATGGACTTAATTTGGACAAAACCACAGACATCTATGAGAATAACATAGATTCTATCAATCCAATAAAGAAGCATTTCCCTTTTAATGCTGAGTTCTTTCTCAGTCACTACCCGTGTTCAGTAGGTTCTGCTTCTGGTTAAGGATTTGGATGAGATGACTTGAGTTTCTTACAACTGAAGTAAATTTCAAAAACTAAACTAAAAAATACTTTGCATTAAAAAGAACACAGGGAAAGATGTAAGAAGAAAGCTTTTAAATACTTAGAAATATAAAGTAATGGTTCTATGGAATTTTAAAAACCATATTCAATTAATCCTAAGCAAAATGCAAAGAAAAGATAAAGGAAGGAAAAGGAGACAGAGATAACCCCAATGAACAGCAAGACAGAAAAACTGTTCATCCTTTTTTGCCCATTTCAAAGTTGTTTACAGTCTTGCCTGACAAAAATCTTGCATGGCTCCCCCTATTCCCCCAAAGTAAAAATTAAAGACTTTTTAACAGCCTGGCCTACAAGGTCCCAAACACTTTAGTACGGTTTTCTGCCCTTCTGACTCCAGTACTGATCACAGGTGCTTTACAACTCTCCCCTCCACTCTGCTCCAGCCACACAGGCTGGCTCCTGGCTGTTTCTGAATACACTAGGTATGCTCCTACCTCAAGGTTTCTGTAATTGTTCTATCTGGAACACTCTTCTGCCAAATACCCACACAGCCTGTTCCCTTACTTGTCTCACATCTTTGCTCACAAACCAATTCTCTCCTGAGCACTATGCAGAAAACACTAAGCCTTTACTCCACAACAGCAGCCCCTTCTCCTCTTATACTGCTTTGGTTGGCGGTTTAGTTATTAAGTCGTGTCCAATTCTTGTGACCCCATGGAGCCCACCAGGCCCTTCTGTCCATGGGATTTTCCAGGCAAGAATACTGGAGTGGGTAGTCATTTCCTTCTCCAGGGAATCTTTCCCACCCAGGGATCAAACCAGTGTCTCCTGCATTGCAGGCAGATTCTCAACCAACTGAGCCACCAGGAAAGCCCTAAGTCTTAGGACTTACTCTATTAACAATTTTCATGTATAGCATTCAGAGGTGTTAATTATATTTATCACATGGTACATTACATCCCTAGTACTTATCTATCTTCTAACCGAAAGTTTACACATTTCAGCTACTTGCATTCTTTAAAATAGAGCTTAAAATTATCACTTAGATTTGTGTAAACACTGACAGTCACTTCATGAAAAATGCTGTGAATTTTAGTATATAATGCCACAAAATTTCTCTTAGAAGTAATGCTATCATGTGGTTTAAAAGTGGGCAAGTATACTCACAAGATGCAAATTCTATCAGATGTCTTCCTTTTCATACTACATAAAGACTGCCATCTGGATCGCAGTTTTTATACATTCGATGCCTAAAGAGTCTATCTGGGCAAGTCAATTGCCTAAGAGTCGTTATCCAAGCTGTATCAATTCCTCCAAGCTAGGCCAGTCCTTGAAGTTCCTGAAGTCTTGGGATGGGCCTACTTAAAGGAGAATACTCTAGGACTGAGACTACTGTTTATATTAACCTTCAAAAGTGCCTAATATTAACTAGTACTGTCTTTGAATATCAGTTGAACTACCTGTGATGTGCAATTCCAAAACCAGTATCTTTGGTCTAATTTGATATTTCTATGATTTAGTTACTTGGGAGTTACTTCAGCTAAAAAAGGAATGCAATTACATAAATGGAAAGCACAAATTTGGAAAATCACAGGCTACTGAAATAATGATTAAGCTATTAATAATATATTAATTTCTTCAAAAATTTCCTTTCTTTGCATTAATTCATCCAAAAATCTGTTTAAAAATTCAAAGAATAAAGGGCTCAGCTTTTGTTCCCTTCATCTACAAGTAAGCCAAAAGTAAAGCTAAAAAAGGCATAAATTCCTATTATGATAAGGCTGAAATTTAAGATTGGGTTAGCTACCATGCACATTTTCACTTTAATTAAATTACTAACAAATAACATGTTTATTTGTTAAAACTAAGTATGACTGATAGAAAGGGAAAATATTCAGAATATATTACTTCTCCTTGTTACCAGCCAAGAAATATCTGGATTGGAGGCAACAAATGCTGTTTTCCTAATGTACGGACCCAGTAACACTTGCTGTAGTAATAAAAAAGATAACCAATTAATTATTCAGGTCTCCAAGGCAAAATTGTTCTGAAAATAGAAAAATAAGTTACTTATTTGAAATCAACATCTCTATTTAAACTACTAAAAATAAGATTATATTAAAGAGTTAAGAAAGAACTTCTAGGCAACAAATTACTCATTCAAAGGTGTTGTCAATATTTCTTACAAGAACTTTGGTTGATTTAAAGATTAAAAACTTTTATGATAATAAAGGACTTAGATTATAATAAACACAACTTCCTAACATTTGTGAGTAGGCTTTCAGCTGGCAGCAAATGCAGCGTAATAAATGTTGGGCCTGTTTGCAAGAACCAGTTATGCAATATCCTCAAGCAAATTACTCTTTTACTAGATTTTTTAAAACTTTTGTTACTCCAGGAGTAAAATATATTTAAGAGTGGAATATGAGCAAAAATCTGGTAAAAGTTGTGAAGCACATGCTGTCTGGGTTTAAAATAAAATTTTGAGGGTTCAGTACTTTTTTTAAAATAAACTTTATTTTTAGAACAATTTCAGAAAAAAACTGAGAAGATAATACAGATTTCCCATATACCCCACACGCAGAGCTATCTATTGACATTTTATGTTGATATCATAACTTTGTTATAACTGGTGTTGTTCAGTCCCTCAGTCTTGTCTGACTCTTTGCATCCCCACTAACTGCAGCATGCCGGGCATCCCTGTCCTTCACCATCTCCTGGAGCTTGCTCAAACTCATGTCCATTGAGTCGGTGATGCCATCCAACCATCTTGTCCTCTGTCATCACCTTCTTCTCCTGCCTTCAATCTTTCCCAGCATCAGAGTTTTTTTCTAATGAATCAGTTCTATGCATCAGGTGGCCAAAGTATTGGAGCTTCAGCATCAATCCTTCTGATGAGTATTCAGGATTGATTTCCTTTAGGATTGACTGATTTGATCTCCTTGCAGTCCAAGGGACTCTCAAGAGTCTTCTCCAACACCACAGTTCAAAAGCATCAATTCTTCGGTGCTCAGCCTTCTTTATGGTCCAACTTTCATATCCATACATGACTACTGGAAAAATCCTAGCTTCGCCTAGATGGACCTTTGTCAGCAAAGTAATGTCTCAGCTTTTTAATGTGCTGCCTACGTTTGTCATAGCTTTTCTTCCAAGGAGCAAGCATCTTTTAATTTCATGGCTGCAGTCACCATCTGCAGTGATTTTGGAGCTCAAGAAAATAAAGTCTGCCACTGTTTCCATTGTTTCCTCATGTGTTTGCCACGAAGTGATGGGACCCAATGCCATGATCTTCGCTTTTTGAATGTTGAGTTTTAATCCAACTTTTTCACTCTCCTTTCAGCAAGAGGCTCTTTAGCTCTTCTTCACTTTCTGCCATAAGGGTGGTGTCATCTGTGTATCTGAGGTTACTGATATTTCTCCCGGCAATCTTGATTACAGCTTGTGCTTCATTCAGCCCAGCATTTCACATGATGTACTCTGCATAGAAGTTAAATAAGCAGGGTGACAATATACATTCTTGACGTACTCCTTTAACAATCTGGAACCAGTCTGTTGTTCCATGTCAGATTCTGTTGCTTCTTGACCTGCATACAGGTTTCACAAGTGGCAGGCAAAACTTTCCACCATTTATTGCGATCCACACAGTCAAAGGCTTTAGTAAAGTCAATGAAGCAGAAGTAGATGTTCTTCTGCAATTCTCTTGCTTTTCCTATGATCCAATGGATGCTGGCAATTCGATCTCTGGTTCCTCTGCCTTTTCTAAATCCAGCTTGAACATCTGGAAGTTCTTGGTTCACTTTGAAGAAGTACTGTTGAAGCCTAGTTTGGAGAATTTTGCGCATTACTTTGCTACCTTGTGAAATGTCTAAGGATTCTTTGGCATTGCCCTTCTTTGGGGTTGGGATGAAAACTGACCTTTTCTAGTCCTGTGGCCATGGCTGAGTTTTCCGTATCTGCTGGCATACTGGTGCAGCACTTTAACAGCATCATCTTCTAGGATTTGATTCAAATTTCTTGGTTTTAACATAAGTCTTTTTGTGTCAGGATCCTACCCAGGATACCCACATTACATTTAATCATCATATGCCTGTAGGCTCCTCTTGGCTCTACAGCTTCTCAGATTTTCCTTGTTTTTGATAACCCTAATACTCCTGGGGAATACGGGTCAATTACATTGTTGAACTTCCCTCTAATAGAATTTATCTAATGTTCTTCCTTTTTTAAAAAAAAATTCAATTTAACTTAAAAAAAAAAACAAAAACCTGTCCATTTCTCCCACCCTCCACCCACTGCCTCTGGCAACCACTGCACTCTTCTATCTATGAGCTGGGCACAGTAGGTGTGGGTGATTGGTTTCTTTGTTTTTAGATTCCACATATAAGAAGTTCTTTTACTGATAAGTCTTTTACTGACTTATTTTACTTAACATAATGCCCTCAAGTCAATCCATGTTACAAACGTCAAGATTTCTTTCTTTTTATGGCTGAATAATATTCTATTGTATATAAATACCACTTTGTTATCCATTAATCCATAATGGACACTTGCATTATTTCCATATCTTGGCTATTACAAATCATGCTACAATGAACATGGGGAGGTGCACATATCTTTTTGAGCTGGTGCTTTTTATCTTCTTCAGATAAATACCCCAAAGTGAAATAGCTAGATCACATGGTAGTTCTTGGAGAAGGGCACGGCAACCCACTCCAGTATTCTTGCCTGGAGAATCCCATGGACAGAGGAGCCTGACAAACTACAGTCCACAGGGTTGCAAAGAATCAGACACGACTGAAACAACTTGGCATGCATGCATACATGGTTGTTTTAGTTTTAATCTGAGGAACCTCTATACTGTTTACCATAGTGGCTGTAACAATTTACATTCCCACCAACATACACAAGGGTTTCCCCTTCCTCCACATCCTCACCAACATCTATTAATTCTAGTCTTACTGATTAGAGTCATTCTAGCAGGTAGGAGGTGCTATCTCATTGTGGCTTGAATTTGCATTTTCCTGATGATTAATGACATAAAGCATCTTTTCATGTACTTGCTGGCCATCTCTATGTCTTCCTTGTGAAAAATGTCCATTTGGATTTTCTGCCCATTTTTTAACTGGATTGTTTTTTGCTATGGAATTATATGAGTTCTTCATATATTTTAGATATTAACCCCTTATTCAGACATATGATTTGCAAGTATTTTCTCCTACTCAGGAGGTTGCCTTTTTTGTTGTTATTGATGGGTTTCCTTTGCTGAGAAGTTTTTAGTTTGATGTAATCCCACTTATTTTTACTTTTGTTGCTTTTGCTTTCAGGGTCAGATACAAAAAATCATTACCAAGACCTATGTCAATAAGATTCCCAACTAGACAACATATTCTTAGTACTTCCAAATAATTCTAAAGTTAAAAGTACAAAAGAAACAATTATCAGGAACAACTCATTCACTTGGGAAACTATTACCACAGTATACATGACTGAAAGGGATATGTTGGAAAGAACATGTATCTCAAGATAAAATTTTTTATCAACATGAAAGTATAAGCCTATCGAGCAAAATAAACTCATTCCCATTTCATCCACCACAGACCCTTCCCTTTACCCAACACACACACATATACACACAAGGCAAACCTTTTAAACCTAAACTGTAAGCCTCGGGCTCACATGAAAACAAAACTCTTTTAACCACACGCAAGCTCCCGCACTGAGACTTGCAGTTTCTCCACGCTGCCCCCACAGCACTTGGTGAGCATGTGCTCAGGAGGGATGATGCGCAATCACACCGCATTCCTTCCCTCGGCTCACACGTCAAGAACTTGCCCTCTCAGCTGCATTCTCTCCAAACAGCCATGGTCACCTCAGCAACCCTATGCTCCTAATATGGACAGCTGCTCCATTCAAAGTCAGCCCTTCTTGGCAGGGAAAATGCTTGTTCTTCAAATTGGGGGAGAGAGGAGAGGTTTTCCTTTCAATACACATTGCAGGGGTTGATTTAACTTGATCAGCACTTTTGTTCTGCGGCAGCAATTTGTGTTGAGTTTCAACCTACTTTGAGTTTTGCTTTTTTGTTTTTAATCTAAAAGCAAATGGCTAAAAAATAAAATCAAAGCAGCTAAAATGGAATTCTCAGAAAGAGTGAAACACGAAACAAAAAGCTATCCGAAATAACTATTTTATAAAAAGATACAGCTATTCACGTTTTTGAAAGTTAAAATTTACTTAATCTGAGCCACAACATCTGAAGCTTTAATATACAGTAAGAAATCAGTCAGGAAGACCTGTCAAAGCCTATTTTTGAACAACAATATTGCTAAGCTTCAAAGTGCTGTAACTCCAATCTATTTAATAGGCTATGAGTTGATCTGTTTCCCTTTATCCCACCACCTACATGTGAAATCTTTCTACAGGCTCAAATGTAAACCAGATATTGAACCAAATGACTAGTATAAACCCAGGACCCTCTAGACCTGGAATGACCTAGCACAGCACTGGATTACTCAAAACCAACCTTGATCTGTGTATGTACCGCTAAAGCCGGGCCTGAACCAAAGTAACTCTCTCAGATTAAAGATACAGGTTTATGATACAGTTTATCTGATTTGCATACTAAAAACAAATTATTGGGGGAGGGGAGGGGCTACCATATTCTGAAATATGTGAGATCAAAGTGCTTATTCTATACCCATAAAAGGAATCTAATTCCCACTGGTCAAAATTAAACACTTTATTTTTGAGTACAGAAAACAGGCATGTTCCAACTAAAAAAAATTCACAGTATTTGTGTATTTGTTTTAAGTTGGAAAACTGCTGAAATAATTTTAATATGGGCAAAATCCATATTAATTTATTAAGTACTGTTATAGTGAATGTTAAGTTCAAAGAATACCATCTACATCATTTACTGGTTATATTTTTGCGTGTATACATGTGTTTCTTAAACTTCTCAGGCTATGCAGTTCCTTTGCTTAGAAACATTTCTTCCACATTAAAACAATCTTTGTAATTACATCTTTTAAACAGAGCAAAATATCCATTGATAGGGTGACAATGTAGATTAGTAAAAAGAAACTAAAGCTGATTTTACTACTGGTTTCCTTATTTGTAAAATGATAATACTATTTGTGCTACTGATGGCATGCATTAACATAACAATGTAAAAATAAGGAAATTATTATGCCATACCAAAAACTCCAAAATTTAAGAGACCAGACAAAGGGACTATATTACGTGAGGTCTAATTCCCTGAATTTCTATTTTTAAAAAGAGTCAAGGGAGCATTCAACAATGAATGGAATACCAAATCAGTATCAATTTCAAGAGGTTCCAGTTTTCCAACCAAAGATTTTACAAATATTTAAGTGCTGACATACAAATAACTACTTCTTTCAAAAAGCCTCAACACTGGCTTTTAGCAGATGTGAATTCCCTGACCCTTTTTCATTCCACTACTGAATCAATTCCACATTTCCTCCTGGCCCCTAAGATCCTTCTCCCACAAAAAAAAACACTGCTCCCAAATACCTTGTTATCTTTTTCCATCTGATAGAAGCCCCTCTCTGATCTGATCAGTGCTGTCATTATCCTCCTTAATGTCAGGGTCCATCTTATCCTCTCCTAGGAGTTTCTCCCTCTCCCCTCTTCATGACTACAAGGCGTATCTCCACCACAAACTGGGAGATTCCAAAGTTTCCACTTATAGCATCTAGTTAGGGGATCCAACAGAAGTTACTTCTGCTGACACTGTGCTTACCACAGATGAAAATGTCTCTCAAATTTAGAATCTTGCATTTGTACTGTTCTTACTCTGTGTTAAGATTCAGTGATGAGGATTCAAAGAACATTATTCTGCTTCAATGAAGTAATAGAAAAAAGATCAATGTTCATATATAATTTAATGCAGAAATTAACAAGCAATAAATAATGAAAGATTCTCTAATATTATTGGTATTATCTTTCAACTATTGGGCTTTTGCCAGCTAATATTGAGACCTAAGCATTTTAACATACTGTTTCTAGGGGGAAAAAATGTATATTTCCCTTAGGCCCTACAATTCTTTTCTTTGAAAATTCTAACAGACTCCTAGATAGACACTCTTCTAAATAGATGTTTATATTTCCTGTAATCTTCCACAGGATCCTAACTTCTGTTCTAATTCTTAACTTCAATTCTAATATACATAAATAAGCATAAATTAATCTTTACTAAAATGAAATGTAAATACTCATTTTATGTGCCTTATACGTTTAAGAAATTTGGCTTCATTTTAACAAACAACCTGGAATACAATACCAGTTGGACAAAACAAATTAGATGACCACTCAGCTAGATGGCCAGACCTTAGAAAAAAAAATAAGAAAGAGGAAAGTAGAGGGGACTATAAGAATCAGATTAAGACCTAATGTATAATTAAAATATAAGCATATAAAATAAAAAAACCTTTAGTAAGGTAAAAACAAAAGGATACACAACAAATACATTTAAAGGTCACTTATATAGGGACTAGTTAGAAAATGGAAGAACAATCCTTTAATCAACGAATGATAAATGGTATGACACAAACTGAGAAATATCGCTAACTCACTATTCCTAAACGTGGGGTTAAAAACTAGCACTTTAGTATTGAATGAGATAATCATGTGACTGCTTAGATACATGGCCTCTCTCCCATCTATGGAATTATTACAACTTTATTTAAATCCATGGTTGTCTGTGGGTCCTTTTTATCACCCTGACACTTCAGGACATGTTCCCATTTCAGTATAGTAGTATTTTGTAAGGATTACTTTTTCTTCAACTCAGCTTGACACTTTTCTTTTTAAATGGCACTCCACAAAAACGTACAATAGCTAGCATAAAAAAGGTGCAAATTTTTGTGCATTTTAAACTCTGTATGCACCTAAATTATGTCGTGCCTCATAAGCAGCAACATATGTTTTGAGGAACAGTTCTGGACTAGTCAACGTGAAATCCTCTGCATTTCTTCCTCCTTTGTCTTCAGTGGAGAGCAGAAGCTAAACCTGTGTTACAGGACTAGGGCAGGGTTAAGGGGGATTCCCCAGGCTTGGCAACAGTGGAGGCTGGAGGTCTCACCACTTCTCAACCTAAAGGGTGAAGGGAAGTGTCATTACCAGGACCCAGCAGCGGAGTGGCAGAAGAGGGCCTCTCGACAGAGGCAACAAACTGGTACTTCAGACAAAGCCACCTTCTTTCATAATAAGCAAAAGTTGCCCCAAAGTTTAAATACCTTCTAAAATTCTGATAGGGTATATATAACATAAAACTTATCACTTTTAAATGTAGGGTTAGCAATAATTTAACTTGTCATGTCCTTTTAAAACCTTTAACTGTGTAGCAGAGTGATACTATATAAATGTGAATAATCTTTTTTAGATTATTTTTACTCAAAAAATTATGAAAACATCTGGTTATGTACAAAAATATAGATTTACTGAATACATATAGGAGAACCCTATGGACACAGACAACATATATATAGACAAGATATACATCATCATTGTATCATACTTTTTACTGATGTCTGACATTTAAATTTTATTTGCCAAAAGAACAGTGTCAAAGATGTAACAGATCAGTTCACTAAGATTAAATTTCTTGAAATTTCCGTTTTAACTTTTTAAGCATTGTGGTCCAGGAAAAGAAGGATCTGGATCTCTCCTGAAGTACTGCCTTTCAGTAATGCCCTGGAAGATCAGACAGTGCTATTCAAAGGTTCAAGGATCCCCTCCCTTAACCCCCTATAAGTAGAAGAAAAAAGTAAGGGAAAAGAGTTTCACAAGAAACTTGGGAATGAAAGCATGGTAATTCGCTCTCCCTTCCTCCTTATCAGCTAATGGGTCCCCGTTATTTTCAGTTGTCAGGCTAAACACTCACTTGATTAACTAAATCTGTGGCAGATACAAAAATAGGTAGAAAAGATGTGTGTTGAGTATTTGTGTTCCCCTCAGGACAGAGGATACTGAAAAAGGAGAAAAAATGAGAAAGTTATTTGAGTCCGACAGATTGAATTAATCTGTAGTGATCACTACTACCTATGCCAAAAGTTCCTGAGAAAACTTAACCAAAGTAAGTTCTTAATGCTGCCAGGCGATTGATTTTAAGTTATCTGGTAGAGGGTAAGCACACTGATAATGAAATTTTACTATCTATTCACTTGAACATTTCATCCTTTATAAATCTAAAGAGAATAATAATGTACATCAATGATGATTTAAACTCCATTGTAAAGGTGATCATTCAGGATTTTTTTTTTTAAATACTAGATGTTGTTCAATCTTTTACTACTTACCTGGTAGGAAGCATTCCACTTCTTAAATAAAGGAGTTATACATTTTCCATAGATAGAAGTGTAGCTAAATAATCTTTAACTTACAACCCCTAAGAGAGTTCCTATGAACACACTTCATAGTGAAGTCATTTAGATAGCACTATCCACTGAGGTAAAAAGTAAATGGGCCCCAATGAAAAAAAGAACTTTTTCCTCAAAATGGCCAAACCTATTCCTAAAGATGCTAGGAATGAGCCCTGACTATGATAAGAGTTTCAAGGTGACTATTTTAATCAGATCCTTTTAATCCTAACTTTAAATAAGATGACCAGTGTCCTGCTAGCAAATTCTGAGGTAGAAAGGAATAGCTAATAAATGTGTGAGAATCTTGTAATAATTAAGAAAAGACATGAGATAAGCATGGGAAAAGGATAAAAAAAAAAAATCCAGAGCAATAAGCCTACATTTATTTTTTTATTAACAATGTCTTACCTTGTGGAATTCTCTTCTGAGAAAAACAGATACAATTTTGTCCCTAAAAAAATTTCAGGGAGAAAAGTTTAAGTGTTAGTTTCAACTAGAAAGTCTTCTGAAAGTGAAGTTACAAAATGCTGGCATAGTACATTTGGATTATTACAACATTTGGTATTAAATAGCTTAAGAGACATTAAGTCTCAAATAATAAAAGCATTTATTATCTTCATTAAAGCATTTATTATAAAACTGATTATTGTATTATAAAAATATTTATGATTCTACTGACAAATCATTTTTGCTAAGTACATAATAGCGTACATAATAACAGGTGGCATGTTTTCATATTCCAAGACATCAGTACTTAATCAAATTTTACTCTTGCCAAGATTTGATATTCTGAAGTGTACTTTTTTTTAGCTATAACATATATGTCATAAAATATATCTCTTTAATATGTAACATTCACAGGTTTTTACTGTAATCACAAAATTATGCAACCATCATCACCACCTAATTCTAGAACATTTTCATCACTCCAATAAGAAACTCTGTACTGAAGGGTATTTTTATTCCCAGGAAGAAACATCTTAACAAATTTAATTTTAAAATATATACAAAAAGCATATTCTTTACAACACTATGATCATAAGGTGTTGTTTTTTTAATGTGCAGAACAAAGGTCAGAAGGGAAACACATATCTAAAAATTCTAAGAGTGGCTGTATTTGGACAGCAGTATTACAGTGACTCTTTTTCTTCTATTTCCTCAAAACTAAAATTTTATATTACCTTTAGAGCTCTTAAAAAGGTACAGCTAAGACATACATTTTCCAGAGCTATATGCTAGAATCTGTACTGCAATCCAAAAGAAAAACAAAAACACAAGTCGACACTTTTTTTAAAGTCAACTATATTTTTTATTAAATGTTCTTCAAAGTAGACAAAGTAAGTATAAAGCTAAAAAAGAATTTTAAATTTATACACTTACTAATCTGGTTGAAAAGCCACAGCTGCATCTTACTTTATGACAAATTGACTGTTGCATCACTTTTGCATCTGGGCATCTACTTCTTAATGGTCATTTCTGAAATAAAGATGTAGTAATTAAGAACATATTATAACAAAAATATAAAATCTTTAAGGACAATTACCTAAATATTAGTGACTAGAGGGAACTGTCAAAAGAGTTCTTAACCAAGCTTCTAAAAAAACATTAACAGGATTGAGGATGAGGTGGGAGGGCCCCAGAATTAAAGTTATGTACACATACTGAATATAAAAATCAACAATGTCTTCAGTTCTCAATCCCTTTCACCCATCAATTTTGCAATTCCTAAAGATGCCACTTACTGACGGGAAAACAAGAAAAGGAGGAGGTGGAAAAGGAATCCCGAAGATGCACATTTGGCTTTTGGGCCTTTTTTTTTTTGGCCTCATCTTGCAGCTTAAGGGATCTTAGTTCCCTGACCAGGTATGGAACTCAGGCCCATGGCAGTGAAAGTGCCGAATCCTAATCACTGGATAGCCAGGGAATTCCTAAAATTGAATGTTTGAAAACAATAAAATAATTGCTTATTTATTAAGCTTGTCTATTTCCCCCTCACATCTATAGAAACCTAAGCTCCAGAGCAGATTATTTTCTCTTATTTACTGCTATCTCTCGAGCATCTAACGCAATGACTGCCATGCCCTAAGTGCTCAGTAAACAGTCACT
The DNA here is from genome assembly GCF_019320065.1 of Cervus canadensis. Lineage (NCBI taxonomy): Eukaryota > Metazoa > Chordata > Mammalia > Artiodactyla > Cervidae > Cervus > Cervus canadensis. The sequence goes on along the minus strand of NC_057410.1, from coordinate 13,113,365 downwards.
GAAAGAATAAATAAAATTATAAATGATTTAATGTTAATTAATGAAATATTTAACCTGATAGTATGTCAAAGAAGCAACGTTTCAAAACATCATTTCTTCCAAACATACGCCATTAATGTTAGTGCTGACTACTAATACATCATTAGTATTGTTTCTTTTCTCCAACAAACAAAGTCCATAACTAAAAGACAACCAAGACATGGTCCCCAAGCTTCAAGGAACAAAATAAAGCCATATATTTTGTGATTTTATTACTGCAACCTCTGGGTAAGACTCCTAGAAGAGAATTGCTGGATGTGCGATTTTCCCAAATGTTGCCAAATGGCGTGGACAAGGGCCTTCTTCTTTTTAAAACATGTATGCTCTCTGTTGTAGGACTTCCCCGGTAGCACTAGTGGTAAAGAACATGCCTGTCAAAGCAGGAGATGTAAGAGATGTGGCTTTGACCCCTGGGTCTGGAAGGTCCCCTGGAGAAGGAAATGGCAACCCCAGTATTATTGCCTGGAGAATCCCATGGACGGAGGAGCCTGGTGGGCTATATTCCATGGGGTTGCAAAGTGTCAGACACCACTGAAGCGACTTAATATACACGTTCTCTGATGTGGAGACAGCTAGGAATATAAAGAAAAATCTTTATAAAAGATTTTTATAAATCAGTAAGGAGTGAAAACCTGACTCATCTCTAGAAAAACCTTCAAGGAACCCAGTATTACCCACTACTTCCCATCCTGTAGCTGAATTAGTATTCCACACAATGCTGCTCTTTCAGTAAAAAAGTGAGGAGAAATACAAATATTACTATAGAATTGCTTTTCTTCCTTTCAAAAAGCAGTGGAAGGATAAACCAAAATCCTTTTTAAATGGTTATCTATAGAGAAAGAGAAAGCAGGTTGTAGAAGACAGGGATGGAAGTTATTCTTCTCAGAATATATCTCACAGTTTTTACTCTGAAGACATGTTTTAAAGTCAAACGAACATCAAATGATAATGACATTTTGAACATCAAAATTATAATGACTACCACTGACTGCAACATTAAATGTATTTTTAAAAATCTATCATCTTTCACAGTTATTAGGGCAAGAAGTAATTATCCTGAAAACTAATAATGGAAAAGAATCAAGTATTTATCCTGCCATTCTTACATGAAAGGTACCCCCAGAGTAACCAGGTCGTCAATAAGTAAAAGCAATGTTTTATAGGACTCCAAATAATGAATGTAGAAAGAATGACAGAATTATAAAATACCCATTTTATAATCATTAATGAAAAAATAAACCTAATATTTACCCTGGGAGTTTCAATTTCAAAAAATATCCATAATATTACCACTTCCACCACCTCCACTCTTACAATGGTCCAAACCACCTTAGTTCTCATCTGCATTAATAGTTCTCCACCTAATCTCCTAGCTGCTTCCCTTGCTCACCTCAACAAGATAGTCAGATTAGTTCTTTTCAAAAGAAAATCAGATCATGTCAGTCTTCTGCTCAAATCCTCTAACTGAGTCCCTCTCACGAGTCTAAGAAGCTTCCCTGGTGGTTCAGATGGTAAAGAATCTGCCTGCAATGCAAGAGACCTGGGTTCAATCCCTGGGTCAGGAAGATCCCCTGGAGAAGGGAATGGCAACCCATTCCAGTATTCTTGCCTGGAGAACTCCACGGACAGAGGAGCCCGGTGAGCTATGGGGTCGCAAAGAGTCAGACACAACTGAGTGACTTTCACTCACTTCACACCAATCTAAAAGCCAAAATCCTTACAAAGACCATAAGGACTATGAACTGATACTTCCCTTCCCTATCTCCCTAACCTCACCTCCTACTACTCTCCCTCTCGTTCACTCCATTCTAGCCACGCTGGCCTCTTTTCTGAAACTCATCAAGCACGTTCTCACTTCAGTGCTCAGGTCTTGTACTAATTAACTCCTCCTTTACTTCCTTAAGACTTGGTTTTTAAGTCATCTCATTAAAGAGATATACCCTGGTACCCTGCTGCTGCTGCTAAGTCGCTTCAGTCGTGTCTGACTCTGTGTGACCCCATAGATGGCAGCCCACCAGGTTCCTCTGTCCCTGGGATTCTCAAGGCAGGAATACTGTAGTGAGTTGCCATTTCCTTCTCCAACGCATGCATGAACGCTAAGTCACTTCAGTTGTGTCTGACTCTGTGCGATCCCATGGACAGCAGTCCACCAGACTCCTCTGTCCACAGGATTCTCCAGGCAAGAATACTGGAGTGGGTTGCCATTTCCTTCTCCACCTGGTACCCTAGGCAAACCCGAAATATCTGTCTTGGATTTCATTATGTGGTAGAGAATATGTAAGAAGTCAGTCATAAATTTTAAAGATGATAATCACTGAATCAATGAAAAAGCTGGCTTAAAACTCAACATTCAATAAACTAAGATCATGGCATCTGGTCCCATCACTTCATGGCAGTGAAGCAATGACAGATTTTATCTTCTTGGGCTCCAAAACCACTGCAGACAGTGACTGCAGCCAAGAAATTGAAAGATGCTTGCTCCTTGGAAGGAAAGCCATGACAAACCTAGACAGTGTATTAAAAAGCAGAGCTGTCACTCTGGCGACAAAGGTCCATATAGACAAAGCTATGGTTTTTCCAGTAGTCATGTACAGATGTGCGAGTTTGACCATAAAGAAGGCTGAGCATCGAAGAATTAATGCTTTTGAATTGTGGTACTGGAGAAGACTCTTGAGAGTCCCTTGGACAGCAAGGAAATTAAAGCAGTCAATCCTAAAGGAAATCAACCTTGAATATTCACTGCCAGGACTGATGCTGAAGGTCCAAAACTCTGGCCACCTGATGCAAAGAGCTGACTCACTGGAAAAGACCCTGATGCTGGGAAAGAATGTAGGCCAAAGGAGAAGAGGGTGGCAGAGGAGTGGATGGGCAGATAGCATCACCGACTCAATGGACATGAATTTGAGCAAACTTCAGGAGACAGTGAAGGACAAAGAAGCCTGGCGTGCTGCAGTCCATGGGGTTGCAAAGAGTCGAACACGACTGGGCAACTGAACAAGAACAATCATTGAAACACAAATGTAATCAATTTTCCTATCTTTGTGTCTAAACATCTATGGGCTTCCCTGGTGGCTCAGATGGTAAAACATTTGCCTGCAATGCGGGAGACCTGGGTTCAATCCCTGGGTCAGGAAGATCCCCTGGAGAAGGAAAAGGCAATCCACTCCAGTACTCTTGCCTGGAAAATTCCATGGACGGAGGAGCCTGCTAGGCTACAGTACATGGGGTTGCAAAGAGTCAGACACAACTGAGCGATTTCACTTCTTTCTTTTCTTTAAAGATCTATGAAGCTATACTGTCCCTTTTAAAAGATTCTTATGTTAACAACTTCAAAGAATTAATGAAAATACAGCTACCATAATGTGGGTGGCTTTTTTTTTTTCAGGTTTGATTTTGTTTTTAAATCATCTGTATCATAACCCTAGAAAGAAGTGGTGAAAAATTTGAAATATATGAGTCCCATTAAAAAGCAGCTACCAAAATAAATGGCATTCCCTTTCCTCCTACTCCTGTAGGGATTTGTTGGAGAATACATTATAAAATTCCAAGTAAACTCAGGAAAAGTTTGACTCTTTCAAATTTATCTGTTACCTTTAGGCACCATGATCACAAGAAAGAATCAAAGGAACTCAATAACTCCAACATGACTAGACTAGCTATGACATGGTAGGGATGTTTGAACTTAATAATTTTTTAAAAATAAACAAACTCCCTGTGGGCTAAGGCCTACTCTGCCTTTTAAACATCCTGTGTGTGGCTGGCAAGCTTCAGGGTCCTAAGAGAGATAGCCAGGGGACAGAGAAAACAAGTATGACTCAGTGATCATATTTTAACAGTCTCTGAAGACCAAAACAAAAGATACCAGTTCTGGCAAGAGTTCTCTAGAATTGCCCCAAAACTGACTTATCCACATACCTTTCATCTGAACAATCTATTTTCACTTAGTTTAAGGCTCACAAAGCATTTGCTATGTGCCTATCAGACCTCATATACAAAAATAAACCAAAAGTATAATGAAAACAGTCAGCTGGAGTTCTAAGAGCTGGGTGATGAATCTAAAGTTAAAATCCGCTTTGTCTGGAGAGGGAGGTGAAGAGAAGTCTTGAGGACTGCTGTGCAGCAATGCCCCCACTCACTGGAAATCAGACTTCAACCACTTACAAAAAGGCTAGTGATATTAAAGGAACCTTTACTGAGCAACTTCTCTGTGCCAGATATTTATATTAGCTTGCTTAATTCTCAGAACTTCCCTGCGGGAAAGGGATTAACAAAACAGAGTGGTTAAATAACCTGTCCAAACCAGAAAGAAACAGCTTCAGAATGCAAAATCTCAGTCTCCCTTTTTCACTGTTATAATCTGCACTAAACTAGAATAAAATGATTAGTCACAAATACCACATTTGCCCCATAGGAGTAACATGTAACTCCAGGCTGCTCATTTGAGAAATCTGTTCTATTCTTCCAAAGTTGCTTTAAATAAGAACGCAAAAGAGGAAGGTCCACTGTTATACATTAATAAGAAACATGTAGCATTAGGGATGAACCAGAAGAATATGCTACATTTAGCTCTAAGAGAACTGAGTAAGAACACAGCTCACTAATTAGTATTCATTCATAATGATTCACCTGAATCACCCTACATATCTGACAGCTATTCCATATTCCCTGAGAAGTCAGGGGGAAAATGTTAAGATTTAATAGAGCAGGTAACACAGATATTGATCAAAATAGTTTCTGTACTTTTCTGGATGTTTAAAATACTTCTGTCTCTTTCTCTCTTGATATATAGATATATACATACACATACATTCATTAAAAGTTTTTCATTAACTTCTTAAAATTTACAACCAGATTATTCGTTATGATTCCTAATTTTCCTTTTCTGGAAAATTCTCTCATGTGGAACACCTTCCTGACACTATAACACATACTAACTTCAGTTCTGTTTATTGTTGTTGCTATTTACCCAGAAGCAATTTTATTTTTAATTGGAGGGTAACTGTTTTTCAAGACTTCAGTTCTTTATACTCAACAGAATCTGATTTTTAACATGTCATTATACCTTTTTCTAAATTGTACATTTGTTACCAGATGTACGCATTGCCTATCAATCAATGAAAGCATCACACCTACTATAAAATAAAAATCAAGGTGATTACTTAACTATCAAGACACATTACCCAGGAAATGTCCTCAGTTACTTGGAGAACATGAAGATTCCTTGGAACAAATTATCCCTATGGACTAAAACAAACGCCATTTAAATAGCTTACTGCCTTACACAGAACAGAGACTCAACAGATTCATGATTTAAAATTACCAAAGGCCTAATACCTCGATTGTGTCTTCTAATACTTGATTGTGTCCTGGCAATTGTCAGCATAAATTAACACTTAAAAAAAGAAACCTCCCTCACAATCTCAAATCATTGCACTGATGGTTAAGAATGATGAAGGAAAGAGGAGGGAAGAGGAGGACACACCCTTCCAGGGCACTAGTTGTAAATAATACAACTTTCGCCTACAGTGTCTGCTGTTTTGCTTTGCATTTTAACAAAATGGCAGTGCGCTGCATATGGAGTACGTATTGCTTCGTGAAGCTTATCACACACACCTCCTCTCCCTACAGTTGGTGTGCCTGCCTCTCCCCTTCCCTCCCTTCCTCTGGCACACAATATGAATAGCTGTTACTTTTTAAAACTTTTTAAAAGTCTCTCTTGAAGTTGTTACAAAATTGCTCCTGTTTTCTGTTTTGGTTTTTTAGCCCAGAGGCATGTGGGAGCAAACCCGTACCCCCTACATTGGAAGGCACTGTCTTAACCACTGGACCGCCAAGGAATTCCATTAAAACTTTTGTTTTATATACAAACATGCTACACACATTCTGGCCATGATAATAAAATATATTTCTTAGTTAAAAAAAATTAAAAAGACATCTTAACATGTGAGTCTATGTAGAACATTAAGGTAAGTATCTCATGAGTTAGTTTTCTTCTATGTCTTCAACATTATACATAATGAAGAGATATATACAAATTAAATTTCACAGAGCTTGTGGCTTTACTGTTTTTCATGAGTTTTTAATATAACACAAAAAAATACTCACTATGGAGAGTAGTTTGGTATGAAGGCAGATTTACTTTGACTCTATTCCAGGGGATTGAGTTTTTTGAATACCAAGAGTATTTGATAGTCTCTTCTTGAAGATGCTGTAACATGCATGTGCTCCCACAAACTGTTACCCAACTGCATTAACTTTCTCAAAAACGGCAACAGTTTTTATAAAGCTCACTTTGGCCCTTGTATTTTCTAGGGGATAATCAGTAATTCAAAAATAGAAGTCAACCTAGAAGAGTTATACTTTTTTTCTAAATTCCTTCTTTATCTGCTAGGAGGAAACTACTATTTCCATTCTTTAGTAGTTCTGGTAGACTCTAAATATTTTCAACAATGTAATAGACACAAATTTTCCCCACAATCAAACTCTTCATTTCTCATGGTGGGCACTTCACAAAGGAAAATGAAAGAAAGAATGACCAACACCTTCAATCAGTTTTCAACAAAATGAAAAGCAGAATTCATGTTTCACGATAGAACCATCAGTAAATCTATAACCCAAGGGACTCAAATAAGCTATACCTGTTCTCTCTGAACTACAGCTATGAAATATTGTTTCTCCTAAAATCCACAAAACTTTCACTTACAGCCATCTGATAATTCAAAGGAATTCAGTGACCCTCTATAACTTTGTCCTTCTTCACTATATTAATACATAAAGAATTTCCTTAAAATTCTATATTTAAATGGTATGTAGGGGGAAAAAATGGTAAGGAGGGAGAGAAAGACAAGCCTCATAAATTGGCCATATTAGAAATAACAGAACAGATTTTGAGACTGGGGGGGCAAGGACAGAAACCTGTGAAATCATTTTATATTTTATAGGTAAAGAAAATGAAGCAGCAAATAAGCAAGGAAAGATGTGAAGTTCATATTATAAACAGTATTTTACCCTAGAATTACCAATTCCAACAAATCTTTAGCTTAATACATACATAGCATATATATATATATATATATATATATATAATCAGAACAGATCAGGATGGTGAAGAGTTTAAATGAGTGCATGTGTTCTGAATACAGTACACAAGTTAAGGGAGTCAGAGATGGCCTGTGTATCCTTTAGGGATGACAGAATTCCAGTACGTAACCTGATCCCCTGGTACAGTTCTTAGGACAGTCTATGCCAGATGGATCACTGCTCTGGCCCAGTATTGCATTTTTTACTTAGGTGACTAGTTAAATACACCATTAGCTAATGTTTATAAAGATAAGAAAGTGTGTATATGCCAACATCCTGTTTTCAACTTGGTAGTTTCATAAAAGGACTACTGCCCATTTGAGGATTGCTGGTCCACTAAACCTGTTCATGACAGAAGAATAAATCTCAAAGTAAAGGAGTGGAACAGCAGCAGACTATATATATATATACATATATATATATATATACATATATATATATATATATATAAAACATCAACTGCATTTAGACAAAAACCCATTGTATACAGCCTGCACTGAACCAAAAATTAAAAAAAAAATCATAAAGAAATGAGTTCTCAAATTTAGATTTATATTCTAGGAAAGATTAGATTAGGATAAGGACAAAAGGCATAGTATATTCAATATTACAAATGTAATACTTAAAGAGAACAAAAGTCACTTTTAATTTCATGGACATTTACCTTACATTAAGTATTTCTCTAGTACCAACTCATATTTAGACTTCTACAAGAGTATGTGTGTGAAAGGGCACTTGGTCTACTCAATTTCACAAAAATTACAGCCTCCCATTTAGTCCCAAAGGTACAAGTGAACAAAATAACATTATTATAAAGTGCTGTTTTAGTAGCATAGAAAAGTCTGTAGAACAGACAGACTCATACTAGAGGAATAATTAACAAGAGTTTTGGTTCATGAAGAAATACTCTAGCTTGGGTGACATCACGGTAGCCACGAGAGTATGTCTTCCTGATTTCCCCCCAAATCAAGCTGGATATGCCCCAAGTTAAATAACAGTTCCTATTTATTACTCCTAGACATCACTTTTAAGCTTTAAAATAGAAGCATATAAGTTAATTTAAAATACAAACTGGTCCAAAAGCTTAAAACTTAGTTGTTTAAAGAAAGCATTGATTCTAACTTAAAAAAAAAAAAACCAAACAAAACCTCAACGACTTTCCTAAAGTAGAAGAGGAGTTTCATCATTTCAACCTATCAATTTATAATGTGCATGTCCCCCTCATTCCTTCCATATATATGTTTGTCTCTGTCCCTCCCTCTCCCAGGGCTGTGTGTACGAGAGAGAGAGAGAGAGAGAGAGAGAGATTATTTCCTCCCTCCTTAATCTTGGCCATGCTGTGTCCCCTCTTCTTCTTGCTAACAGCTCTCACACTCAATTACTGGCTTCCAAGCACCGATACTCAGAAAGAAAACATTTTATCAGACTGTAGCCTGTGGCAAATTAGAAAAATAGCCACAAAATGAAAAAAGGAAAAAAGTCATTGAATTAGTTGAAAATAGATAAAATTAAAGCCATAAATTTTCACTTCCTTTAAAATGCCTAAATACACAGACATATAATACAAACTACTTTAATAAACTTAGTAGAGTTACTCTAACAGATTTATTTACAGGAGTTTGAGCGAAATATGTTGGGGGAAGGTTATTAAAAGAGCTAATTTAAGGGCCTCTCTGGTGGTCCAATGGCTAAGACTCCACGCTTCCAATGCAGGCTCCGGTTCGATCCCTAGTCAGGGAACCAGATCCCACATGTCACAGCCGAGTTCGCATGTTGGAACTAAGACACAGTGCAGCCAAATAAATAAATATTAAAAAAAAAAAAGTTAGTTTAGTACAGCAGTTATGAGCACAGGCTTTGGAATCACCTTTGAGTTCATGTCCCAGCTCCGCAATGACTGACTGTGTGATCTCAGCCCGGTTACTCACCGTCTCCCCTTATCACTTCATTTCTACTGTTGTAAGGATGGCCTGTGATAATGCTTATAAGACAAATCTGCACGGTACCTAGAACACAGTGAGAGCCCAGCACACATTACATGTAAAACATTAGATACACTCAATGCTTATCGCTATTTTTGTCTGCCTAGCATCTGAACTCCCTTATAAGTTTGGGAACTTCCCCACTTTATGATTTCAGAAAGTCAAAGAGTTTCCCACATCTTAAATTTAAGAACCTCACACCATTTTATGATTTCAAAAGGTGAGACACATTTCCACATGTCCTGTATAGCCAGGACATAGGCTCCACCAAACAAAAAAAGCTCAGCTCAGAGTAGAAATGGGCAACTAACGAGAGGAGAAGAGACCAGAAGGAACTCTCTCTGATACTAACGGTGGAGCAACTGCAGGAAGGTCAAGTCCAGGGCAGAGGCGGCAGCACTTGGAGTTGGCGGGCTGCGGCGTCTGTTGGTCTGTCTCTGGATGGTACGGGCACCCTCATGGGAATCGTTGTGCAATGGGATTTCGGGCATTGTTTCTGGCTGCTTAGTCCTGAATCTGGTTCTCTAACTCTCAAAACAATTTGATGAGCCACTGAGCTCTATCCAATAGCCTTTTAAAATTCACAATATGCTTTAATTGGTTTTTACTGCCACCAAAAATTCTGACTTAAACAATCCATTCTCACTTGCCCCAATCTCACAGGGGGGAGAAAAGACTGTTTTTAATCTCTCCAAAGAAATACAAAAGTAATGTACACTTTCAACCAATGGATTTATCCTGTGAGGTCTTGAAAATATTAGTTTTATAAATTTTGGATAATTCCTCTAATTTAGAATATGAGAAATGTCTAATCTATTTTAGATTTACTTCTAAGGAACACAGTCAAGAAGAAGTAATGATACTGGAAAACGGCTATATGCAAAGGGGTAAGTACCACCACGGTAAACAGAAATTATCCCAACTTGTCTGAGACCAACCTTCCTGTACTCCCAAGAGCTTTCTTGCCAGTAGATTTTTCCTTGGGGTCCTATAACCAAGGGAATCCCTCCTCCTCTTAAGGATTATTTTAAAGACCAAATTTTTAAATTACCATCAAAAGGTCTTAAATATTCCTACTTGTCTTATCAAATAACTCAGCAAAATATCTGTATAATACAACCACTTAATTCTCTGTTGAAACAGTGCAGAGCCAGTCAGGGCCTGATTGCCACAGGCTAATTTTTCAGTACATAAAATAATCCTTTCCCTCTGCCAGATTTCTCTGCCTGGCCATTTTGTAGTTCAGTAATGCTCTTTCCATTGTTTAGAATGTTAAGCTTGAATCTGTTAATTTTACTATAGGTCAAAATAAATGTAATATAAAGATTGTGGGGATTAAGAAAATGGGGGTCTAAATTTTTTTTTTCATCCCAGGAACCTGCTACCATACAGAGTCAGAACTATGTTTTAATGAATAAAAGAGCAATCTAAACAAAAGAGCAATCTTTAAAAAGTGATAGTTTTTTTGGACTAAAAATCTGGAAAAAAGAATCAAGCATTTAGAAATGTACACTGACATCTAACCTATACTTAGCATATTAAAAACTCAGCAGAAAAAAAGTGAATTTTGAAAGAGATTTGTGAAAGAAAAAAAAAGGCCACAGAATTGTAGGGCTCATGACAGTCAGAGCTATGTTACAGGACAGAAGCTGTTGTGACCCCGAGAGTTAAATTACTCAAGGAACCAATTTTTTGATTCCTAGCTGAGTGATGTCATTAAAACAGCTTGCCCTTCAGTCAAAATAAAGTTAACTGCACACCACATGGTATTAATTCTTGGATTTAAAATAACAACTTTTAATACTCTTTAATAAAAAGTTTTATTTTATGATAATTTATAAATACCATGGACTTATCAGTGTAGAAAAAATCATCAAGAAAAGTAAAAATTTTTCATAGTATCCATAACTTGCAAGAAGTGTAAAAATCAGTATTGCCTATGTGTTGAGGGATGTTTCATTAATCACCAGTAATAATTTATTGGTTGTTATTTCCTGGCTGCTATTAGAACATAACTTATACTAAACACCGTGAACCTAAATTTATGCTATTTAACAATAACAAAAAAAACTGTTGCTTTTTTCTGGTCATAATCTACCTGCCCTAAAAGACACCATAATCCCTTATGGAAAACTTTCTTTGTATTTGGTCATATTAAAGGCAGCAGAGATCAAATTGCCAACATCCGCGAGAAACACTGGGCTGGATGAAGCACAAGCTGGAATTAAGATTGCCGGGAGAAACATCAATAACCTCAGATATGCAGATAACACACCCCTTATGGAAGAAAGTGAAGAAGAACTAAAGAGCCTCTTGATGAAAGTAAAAGAGGAGAGTGAAAAAGTTGGCTTAAAGCTCAATATTCAGAAAACTAAGATCATGGCATCCAGTCCCATCACTTCATGGCAAAAGCATGCAAAGACGGGCTCCATAAAGGACAGAAATGGTATGAACATGACAGAAGCAGAAGATATTAAGAAGAGGTGGCAAGAATACACAAAGAACTGTACAAAAAAGATCTTCATAACCCAGCTAATCACGAAGCTAACATACTCCCCATCAAAACAAGGGGCAAGAACAAAAAATACATGATACCCAAAAAAGAACAAAGAGAGAATATATGTATAAAGAGACAAGGTTTACAGCAAAATGGCAAACCTAAGACACACACTGCTATTTCCCCTTCTTCAAAACTGGCTGACACATGTAACAGGTGACAGCTCTGCAGAAGTTACTGAAAGCCACAGAAACCTCTAGATGGCTATTAGAACACAATGGGAGTTATCAGACCAAGCAAAATATTGCCATTTCTGGTTTAAATTGACAGGAGGCAGGTTACAGAGAAAAACTATTAAGGAGGGAAAAACAACAGTAGACTCACAAAGATTTACTGAGCTACTTATCTTACTTTTAAGGTTACATACAGTTTCATTTGGGCTTCCCCAGTGGCTCAGCAGTAAAGAATCCGCCTTCAATGCAACAGTCACGGGAGATGGAGGTTCGACCCCGGGGTCAGGAAGATCCTCTGGAGGAGGGCACGGCAACCCACTCCAGTATTCTCGCTTGGAGAATCCCACGGACAGAGGAGTATGGCGGGTTACAGTCCATAGTGCCACAAAGAGCTGGACATGACCGAAACAACTGAGCACTGAGCACATTTGCAGTTTCGTTTAGTCCTCATGACAAACTTGCGTGTCAGCCACCCAGTCGTGTCCAACTCTGCGACCCCATGGGCTAGTGCCCACCAGGCTCCTCTGTCCATGGAATCTCCCAGGCAAGAACACTGGAGTGGGTTGCCATTCCCTTCTCCAGGGCATCTTCCCAACCCAGGGATCGAACTCAGATCTCCTGGCATTACAAAAAACAAGTTTGCAGAATTTTAAAGAACCACCTTGCCAGAGTCATACATACATACAATCAGTGTGGAACTGGGGCTCTAACGTGGACCTGATCACTTTATCACTCCCTTTAATGTATTGAGCAATTCAACTGACCTAACCCTCTATCCATCCTCCCATGTAAATCCACCAGAACAGATTTTTTTTTTTAAATAAAAGTTTAATTATATAAGCAACAGCATGCCTCTAATTGAAAGTCTGGAAAATATAATGGATGTACCAAAAGTCTTATCTTTTTTTATTGCTTTTATAATTAGTATTTTAATGAACACCTTGTACATAAATCTCCGCACAGTTTTATTCCACATTTATAAAGCATTATAAGTGGAATTCTGGGTCAAATAGTGGGAATACAGTCTGCCAGAACATCTGACTTTAATATTGCGGAACTGAGGAAGAGATTATGGTTCCTTAAGAAAAACAGTTACGCCTTATTCTCCCGTTATCCACAATGCCTAGGCACATGAGCAAGTGTTCTCATGACTGCTGAACAGAGGTTTCTCTCCCCTTAGTACACAGTCTCTGAAGAGAGAAATAAACAGAGTTGGCTCTCAAATTAGAAGACAACAACTGTGCCAAATATCGAATTCATTAGTGGGCTGCATAACTCTTTTTAGGGAGAAAAGAATATGAACATTAACATTGCCATTCAATATATTTCCATGTGTCTAAAAGACTTTGGTATCTTATAGTATATTTTTAAAATACAATATTTTAGCAGGTATATAACATATACTGAAGACTGTTTCTCCCAGTTTATCTATATGTCTTAATCTGCTATTATCCATGGAAATCATTTCAGAACATGTAGAAAATTCAGAGAGCTGTATATTTTAATAATAACTAGATTTCTTTTACTTTGATTTTCTGTCAAAAATCATTATCGATTTTCATTAAGTTCTAATGATATTATAGCAGGCAATGTCCCCAGAAAAATGAAAAGGACTGACTACAAAACGACGTGCCAGCAGGCACTGAACTGGCACTTTCGATGTATTAATTTAACCTTTACAACATTACATTATATTATTATTGCTATTACTTCTATTTCATAGGTAAACTCAAACAGAGAAAGATTAAAGTTGCTTGTTTTGGGACTTCTGGTCCAGTGGTTAAGACTCTGTTTCCACTGAAGGGGGCACACTTACTTCCACTTATTTCCTGGCTGGGAAATAAGATCCCATATGCCATGCAAGTGGGGCCAAAAAAAAAAAAAGAAACTTGCTTGTTTTTTTTTTCTTGAATCTAGGTATTCTGGCCACTTTTTTTGATCCTAAGTATTCTGGCCATTACTTTGCCAACAAAGGTCCATACAGTCAAAGCTGTAGTTTTCCCAGTAGTCAAGTATGGATGTGAGAGCCGGACCAGAAAGAAGGTTGCACGCCGAAGAATTGATGCTTTTGAACTGTGGTGTTGGAGAAGACTCTTGAAAGTCCCTTGACTGCAAGGAGATCCAACCAGTCAATCCTAAAGGAAATCAGTCCTGAATATTCACTGGAAGGACTGATGCTAAAGCCGAAGCTCCAATACTTTGGCCACCTGATGCAAAGAGCCAGCTCATTAGAAATCAGACCCTGATGCTGCGTGAGATGGAAGGCAGGAGAAGGGGACAACAGAGGATGAGATGGTTGAATGGCATCACTGACTGAATGGACATGAGTTTGAGCAAGCTCTAGAAGATACTGAAGGATAGGGAAGCCTGGCGTGCTGCAGTACATAGGGTCGCATAATCGGACACGACTGAGCAAGTGAACAACAAATTCTGGTCACACTTCTCAGAACTACACAAAATTGACTCTCAATATCAAGCAAAAAGCATTGGATAGCTTTCCATGAACACTGGTGGTACAGGGCAGGATGACAGTATGCTTTCCAGAAAACACGATATTCAACCAATCCAAATGGACTATTCATAAGGTAAAGAGTTATTTATTATAGATCAAAAACTGTATCAAAATATGGGAGCATTCTCCAAACTTTGAGAAATACTAGGTCTAAAAAGCTGGAGAAAGATCAATGTAAGGTGGATTTCTAGTTAGACAGATCTAACCTAGTTAGACTAAAACAGAATTATTCACAAGTGTCAGGGCATAGAAGGAGTAATTAGTCCTGCCTAGGGCATTCAGAGAAGTAGAGAGGAGGAAATACCTCAACTACACCTTGAGTAACAGACTTCTAAGGGAATTTGTAAGTAATAGTCTGTCTCCCAAAATCACTCCCCACAGAAGGGTCAGGTTCTCACTGCTATGAAAACTGCTGCAGTAGCAGAGAACATGTCTCAGCACAAAAGAACCATCTTATGTTGGCTGGAGGAGAGTATGGGGTTGCAACACGTACAAGTGATCAAACCCCTGTCAACACTATGGGAACCACCAATAAGAAGGAGCCTATCTATCAAGCTTAATTTTATAGCCAACATAGCTACAAAACTGCCTTTATTTAACATACTTGTATTTAAATTCCTAATTTTAGAAAAACCTAAATTTTAAAACTAATGAGGAACTGGGGGTGGGGGGAGCAGACCTTCAGTTAAGCATGACTGGCCTTGACTCCTCCCTGAAACCTCATCTTAAAAAGTTAAAGGACATTTTAGAAATATAAAATCCATAAGGATATGAGAATGGGGAAGGACACAATGGCAAATAAGAGAAGTGAACAATATTCTGGATGCTAGAAATGTGGCAGTGGGGGAGAGGTAACTAAACTAACTAACTAGACCAAAAAAGGTGAAGTCTAAACCTGAAAGGAAGAAGTCATCAAGCTGATAAACACAGAAAGTAGAATAATGGTCACCAGGGCCTAAGGGTGGGGGTGGGGGGTTAATGAGCATTTCCAGGTTAATAGGCACAGAGTTTCAGTTAGGGAAGATATAAAAGCTCTAGAGATTAAGGGGAATACACTTAATGCCACTGAACTATACACTTTAAATGGTAAATTTTGTTATGTATATTTTACCATATTACCACAATTTTTTAAAATAAGCAGCAGCAAGATGACTCATGCTGGAGAGATTCAGGTACTGAAATCATGATGAAGACAAAAATGCAGGGTGCGGCTGGAAACTAGATGACTGGCTGAAAGTTCATTTAAGTGGCCTCACCCCAAAACCGATCTTCTCACCATCCCTGGTGAGGGCGGACCACAGACACTGGTCTTTGGGAAACAGGTCAAAACTGAATGCTAGACCAAACAATTACTGAAAAACAGGAGCACTGCTTGAAAGTCTGCGTTCTACATAGGCAGAAGGTTGTCTCCAAGAAGAAAAAGGAAATAACAGATTATCTGATTATCTGATGTATCCAACCATATTATAGTATATATTTGTCAGGGAATTGCAAATGAATTAGTAGGCACAAACTACATAAAATTTCAAACTCAGATAATTATTTGAGAAAACATAGGTTGGATAAGAAAATACGATCACAGTGAATCTTGTGACACAGCTGCAAGAAATTTTGCATAGTCATAAAAATTTAAATACTAAATAAAGAATTTACCCGCCCCCCAACCTGATATCCTATAAAAGGAAGAATAGAGAAGGAGAAATATGTATAAACGTTTGCAGGCAGCAGAAAGATTAAGATGACTAATCCTCACTTTTCTTAGAAGGAAGTGAGTAGTTACTGTCTAAAATAAAAAGCCAACAAAAAGTAGAACTGACTTGGAAAAATAAAGGCACAACAGAACAAACAGCTGAAAGAACTGAAATCAACCGCCCCTAAAGGCTAGGAACTGGATGTGAGATGAGAAGAGATGATGCCCTGCTTTTTTAATAAGCCTTGAATTTTTATAACTATATATGTACAAATATCATTCCAATTTTGAAATAAAAGTTCAGGGAGGCAAAACAAAATTGTAATGATGTTATTAAAAAGATCTAAAATGGTCTATATTGACTATACACCTTTTTTTTTTTTTCAAACTACTGTGTTAGCTTTCTGTAATTCTTAGAATCTTCAGTCACATTGAGGTCAACCATGCTACCTGCTGCTCTGCCTTTCAACGCTGCTGGGCATCACCAAAATAAGGCTCCAGCAGGAGGAAACAGTGCTGAAAATGCTGCCCGTGACCAGCATGCTTACCCACCAGGCAAGAACAGAGTGGTGGGGAAAAATCCTGATGCCAGGATGACCAGTGGAAGAGGAGGAGGAGAACAAGGAGGAAGACAACACAGGCGGGGAAGGCGTAACTGATGCCACGTGAACTGAGATGCCTTAAAACGGGACCGAGCAATGAAGAGTTTTTACATAGGAAAGAATGCTAAGGCTAGATAGATCACTAGAGTTTCCAGAACATGTCATCTGGGTGGTGTCTTTAAATACACAGTTCATTCTTGTTTATGCATTTTGCCCTGACCACACTGGTCATTTCTCCCTTGTTTATTTGGGATTTGAAGAACACATCCAAGCATCTCATTTTGAAGGCCTGATGACAACCATAACTGGGTATACACTTTTAGTGATAAAACTGATACTTTATCATGGCCTGGCAACTCTTGTTAAGTTTCATAGGTCTCGTCGCTTGCTGGGAGTTAGTTATACTGCTGTTAAGGTCTCTTTGATATCAGTGGCAGAAAAGAGTGTTCCCTCTCATCTGTGGCTGGTGGCTGGGTATCTGTTCCCTGGAAATGTCTGATGCTACTCTGAAAGCTCATGTTTTTGCATTAGCTAGTGGGAGAGGTGTCTCTTTTCTGGTTTGCCTCCTTCATTCTGTGGCTGAGACAGGTACTTCAACCTGGTGTATATTGGTTTCTAAAGAATCTGAATGAAGAATCCCCACAGCGTCATGCTCTACAGTGATGCTCAGTGAGTGTACTGTCCCATGAGCTGCTTCTGCTTCAGGCCGCCTTACCAGCGTTACTTGAACAGGGATGGATGCAGCAGTGGCTGGAGGGGACTGTGCCAGCAGAGACTCGTACTGTGAGAAGCTTGCTGGATCTTCATTCCCATTTGTTGGAACCAGGAAGAAAATGAGAACTGTGCAAACCAACCAGTGAACAATAACCAGCGTGTCTGAAGTAGCAACACTAGCCCTGTGGTGGGGGAAGGTGTGAGTGCAGCCCACCAAGCCAGACTTCAGCAGGGACGGTCTGCTGGCTTTCAGCCTTGCACAGGCCTTCAATTTTTCCACTCGGACATTTTTGTTGATTGTCTTCATATGCAATAACCTTACTGATCACCAGCCTCATCTGCCTTACTCTACCAGTATTTGCTAGGCATCAGTTAATGTCATTTTGGACGGGGACTGCCAAAATCCATGAGCTCTACCCAGCTGCTTATGATTTCTACATTTGCTAGCTAACCGTAAGGGCTGGGAAGGTGCTGGCAGCATAGAGGCCACACAGATGCACAGTGACCTTCAGAAGGGTAACTGGTAGTCCTGAAGACTCTGATACTTGCAGTGTTGCTGGCTGGAGTTGTCCTTCTTCTTCTGCGGCTCCTGTTTGAGCTGGTTATCGTTGCTCACCCAAGGGTTCCCTTGGCTCAAACGCCTCCTTTTTTCCCACCACAGGACCAGGCCCTTGGAATCCTGCCTCCCAAAATCACTGCAGCTGCAACACTGATGGGTCCTCAGTGGTGCCTGAAAACTGTGATTGAGCAGGCTTGGGCAAATGGCATCCAGAGCCCTGACCTTCACTGTAACTGGGAGTGCCAGTGATCTCTACGCTCTTGCTTTCCCTGTGTATACCTTACATCTGGCACTGCTCCTTTACTAGGCGTGACTGCAGAAATGCAAAACTTGGTCTACTGGCAAACTTACCCGTTTTTACTGATGGTCGTGGTACTGATAGGAATCCTGTCCTTCCAGATCTGCCAGTTGAAGTCCCTTTGTGCGTGTGCACGCTCAGTTGCTCAGTCATGCCCGACTCTTTAAAACCCCATGAACTGTAGCCCGCCAAGCGCCTCTGTCCATGGGATTCTCCAGGCAAGAATACCAGACTGGGTTGCCATTGCCTCCTCCAGGGAATCTTCCCGACCCACGGATCAAACCCGCATCTCCTGTAGTTCCTATACCGGCAGGCAGATTCTTTACCACTGAGCCCACTGGGAAGCCCTTCTGTGCCTTTATGAACATGTTTAAAATGACAAGTACCTTGCAGGCCAACACCATGTGAACTATGAACAGAGATCTGGCAAACAAGGCACCTCCACAGTTGTCCAAGGACACAGTGGCTGTATTAACTGCCCTGGCCTTCCCCTCGTGTTTATGTGCCCTTTCTGTGGACTCTGCGGAGACTTCTCCCAGTGACCTCTCAGCACCGCTTTTAAGCTGCATGTGTTTGACTTGTGTCCTCACCACGCAGACAGCAGCAGTTCGAGGCTCTGCTGCCCTCCCTGCATCTTCTGACCTCACTGCTGTCTGGCGTCTGTATATGTGTAAATACAAGTTCCTGGATACTTTAAAACCTTGGATTAAACAGAATGTGCTTTGTACATCTTTAAACAAAATGTATATTAATTTATTAAATCTGCTTGTTACTTTTTAAAAAAACACCTTTCTTATAGCACAATTCATGAGCTGATACAGTATGCAATTCACTGGAGAAATACTCTGGGCATGTAGCAATTCTAAAGCCTAACTGTTTAAAACCACTCTATAAACACAGTATTTTATTTATTCATTTCCCCCTAAGAATATATATTTGGATATATTTATATAAAGGCTTATATTATTTGTAACTCTTGGATCAAATCCAAATTTTGACATTTCGAATGACTAACATTTGTAAGCTCCAGTGATGGTAGAGCTGAACTTAAATAGTCTGAGTGTCAAATGATACAAATAGACAAACTGAAAGGCTACTCATGGAAAAATATGTAAAAGTACTAAATATGCAAAAGAAAACAGGAAACAATCTTATCTACAAGAACTGTACAACTTGCAGCTTTTTAAAAGTCACATTCTTGTGGGCACAAATTCACCAACTAAATATAATCTAATTAACATATTCCTTCTACACAGTTGAAACAAGAACTTCATTCCAGAAAAAGAAAATACTTCAAAGCACAAGATTAAAACCATGAGCAACTACATCAGAACCTACTGAATCTTTTTTTAATTAATAAAGTTCTTTTCACATAAAAACCATGAGACCTGGTTTGCTTTTCAGCAGTACTAAGGGGACAAAAGAGGACGAGATGGTCAGATGGCACCACCGACTCAATGGACACAAGTCTGAGCAAGCTCCGGGAGTTGGTGATGGACAGAGGGGCCTGGCGTGCTGCACTCCATGCGGTCGCCAACAGTCAGACACGAATGAGCGGCTGGGCTGAACTGAACTGAACGGACCGTGCTCATCTACAGCATATGGTTGCTCAACTTCATGTATCAGCTACCTAACAAATTTACAAATACTTAAATAACTATCACGAAGGTTTAAAAGCATTAAAATCATATGTGTTATACTGTTTATACTGTCCATATGTTCAAACAAGAAATAAAGAGAGCAACCAAAGAAAACCTCAAGCATTATTATACTCACGTATCAGAGAACATGACAGAGAGAAACGCCTGTAAGACAAGACTCCTTCACTCAAGGAGTCTGAGATTCAGCAGTGCAGAAGGGAATAAGAAGTGTGTGAGGTGCCAAGACCAAGACAGGAAAACGACTCATGAACAAACTAAATAAAAAACTAAATGACTGAGTACTAAACTACAAAATATAAAGGGTAAATTTAGAGAAAAGGAAGATAACAGTTGCCTTGACAAAAAAAGTAGGCACTGAAATGGTCTCAAAGAAGTAGAGAAGCATTTGAAAAAATAAACGAGAAAGATCAACGTCTCTGTCTCTCTTGTTCTCTCTCTCAATGTTACCGTATACTTAAAATTTTTCATATGAAATAGCAGAGGCAAATGTATGCAAAACTCAAAAAAGTAATCTAAAAGAGAACTGGCCCAGAAAAGGGAAAATAAATGAAGTAGTAAACAGAGGGAAAATTATCCACAAAGGAAAAAAAAAACCTTAACAACCATATATGCTGTATATCAATAAATGTTTGCATTATTTTGATTAGCTTCAACCCATTATTTGAGGGAAAATGAAAGTGTTACAATCTCATTTCCACAATAAGAGACTGACAAAACAAGTTTAAACAACAAAACTATATGAGATTTTCTGACTCCCAGCCCTACAATGTATCCATTACAATACTACACACTATCTTATGTGATAAGTATTTTACACTGGACTGACTTCATCACCAACCTCACTTTCTTATAACCAAAAACATTAGAATGCTCCAAAAAAAAAAAAAGCAGCAGCAGCCCATCTTAAAGTAAGTATGCTGTAATACACAAGCGCCAAATGGGTCTCAGTTAAGACCACAAAACTTTAACAACCAGAACGGTGGCCTTTCCAGTAAATTGGTATGTTACTATTCCAGAACTATTCCTCTAGCTAACAGGCCATTCTAATCGGAAGACAAGGGGAGGGTACTCCCCAAGTAACAAACTTCAGAGCTGCAGTCACAGTCCCATAAACAGAGCTTTTTCATCTAAATTATTTTGATTGTATGCTGACAGCTACCTAGAGACTGAAAATCAAAGAAAAATAATACAAATGAAACACTATAAAATAAACACAATCATGAAATGCACAAGTTACTATGCCATAGAGTTATTAGTTTCAAACTTACAAGCTTTCTCAGGAATCATAGTTAATATTACTTTTTACACCTAAACTATGGAGAAGGAAATGGCAACCCACTTCAGTACTCTTGCCTGGAAAATCCCGTGGACGGAGGAGCCTAGTAGGCTACAGTCCATGGGGTCGCAAAAAGTCAGACATGACTGAGCGAATTCACTTCACTCACTTCATACTTTATCACTGGAGAAGGAAATGGCAATCCACTCCAGTATTCTTGCCTGGAGAATCCCATGGACAGAGGAGCCTGGTGGGCCATGGTCCATGGGGTCGCAGAGAGTCAGACATGACTGAAGTAACTAAGCACGCACACCTAAACTAAAATTTTCCTTAAGTTGATAATATTAGTTTAAATGGTTATCCATGTTTACTATGTACCCAAGCCTAAATTAATATTCATCACAAACTGAAAAACACTCATTGTTCAAGCACCTGAGAGTCATGGTCCCTTACATTCTCTCTCATTTCTTTCTCTTTTCCAACATCTAAAGGCAAAAGAGTCACACTCTCCCATTATTAGTTCAGTTCAATCGCTCAGTCATGTCCGACTCTTTGCGACCCCATGAATCGCAACATGCCAGGCCTCCCTGTCCATCACCAACTCCCGGAGTTTACTCAACCTCATGCCCATTGAGTCAGTGACGCCATTCAGCCATCTCATCCTCTGTCGTCCCCTTCTCCTCCTGCCCCCAACCACTCCCAGCATCAGGGTCTTTTCCAACGAGTCAACTCTTCACATCAGGTGGCCAAAGTATTGGAGTTTCAGTTTCAACATCAGTCCTTCCAATGAACACCCAGGACTGATCTCCTTTAGGGTGGACTGGATGGATCTCCTTGCAGTCCAAGGGACTCTCAAGAGTCTTCTCCAACACCATAGTTCAAAAGCATCAATTTTTCAGCCATCAGCTTTCTTCACAGTCCCACTCTCACATTCATACATGACCACTGGAAAAACCATAGCCTTGTCCATTCGGACCTTTGTTGGCAAAGTAATGTCTCTGCTTTTTAATATGCTATCTAGGTTGGTCATCACTTTCCTTCCAAGGAGTAAGCGTCTTTTAATTTCATGGCTGCAGTCACCATCTGCAGTGATTTTGGAGCCCCAAAAAATAAAGTCTGACACTGTATCCACTGTTTCCCCATCTATTTCCCATGAGGTGATGGGACCAGATACCATGATCTTAGTTTTCTGAATGTTAAGCTTTAAATCAACTTTTTCACTCTCCTCTTTCACTTTCATCACGAGGCTTTTTAGTTCCTCTTCACTTTCTGCCATAAGGGTGGTGTCATCTGCATAGCTGAGGTTATTGATATTTCTCTCGGCAATCTTGATCCTAGCTTGTGCTTCTCCCAGCCCAGCGTTTCTCATGATGTACTCTGCATAGAAGTTAAATAAGCAGGGTGACAATATACAGCCTTGATGTACTCCTTTTCCTATTTGGAATCAGTCTGTTGTTCCAAGTCCAGTTCTAACTGTTGCTTCTTGACCTGCATACAGGTTTCTAAAGAGGCAGGTCAGGTGGTCTGGTATTCCCATCTCTTTCAGAATTTTCCACAGTTTACTGTGATCCACACAGTCAAAGGCTTTGGCATAGTCAATAAAGCAGAAATAGATGTTTTTCTGGAACTTTCTTGCTTTTTCAATGATCCAGCAGACATTGGCAATTTGATCTCTGGTTCCTCTGCCTTTTCTAAAACCAGCTTGAACATCTGGAAGTTCTCAGTTCACATATTGCTGAAGCCTGGCTTGGAGAATTTTGAGCATTACTTTACAAGCATGTGAGATGAGTACAACTGTGCGGTAGTTTGAGCATTCTTTGGGATTGCCTTTCTTAGGGATTGGAATGAAAACTGACCTTTTCCAGTCCTGTGGCCACTGCTAAGTTTTCCAAATTTGCTGGCATATTGAGTGAAACACTTTCACAGCATCATCTTTCAGGATTTGAAGTAGCTCAACTGGGATTCCATCACATCCACTAGCTTTGTTCGTAGTGATGCTTCCTAAGGCCCACTTGACTTCACATTCCAGGATGTCTGGCTCTAGGTGAGTTATCACACCATTGTGATCATCTGGGTCGTGAAGATCTTTTTTGTACAGTTCTTCTGTGTATTCTTGCCACCTCTTCTTAATCTCTTCTGCTTCTAAAAACCCTGAGCAGCAGCCAGGTCCCACCCCCTTCCGTGGGGATCCACTACTGAATTAACTGAATCTATCTGTTCAGGATACAGAAGGGTGTAACTAAGTTTTCTTTCAATATTTTTACCTGTGTTTTCACGCGTGACTGAGAGGAGTAAGGCAAAGGAGTTCTAAATGGAGGCACAAAAGAGCCAAAACAACCTTCAGCCCTCTAAGGCAGCTGTGGCACAATATGAAAGCAATGTACCTGAAGTGGAAGGGTCATAAGCCCAGCTCTGCCACCTAACATTTCTTAGTGACTGAGTTCTTTTGCTTAGTAACTCACCCTGCCATGTCCAGCCTAGCAGACGCTTTGGTAATATCCATGCTCTCAAACACCTCCACTAAACAGCCATGTATTTGTGGATGTGTTCAGTGGATCACTATTTCTACTTACCTTTAGATATATTATATGATCTTTAGCACACATCTTATTGATTATATCTTATATTAACATTTACTAGGCTCACATAAGAACCTATCACCAAGGAAATAATTGCCGTGTATATCAAAACCAACACACAAACTGGGATCAGTGTTTTATCAGTAATATTCAGAAAATCAATAATGAATAATAACACTCACTAAAAGTACCTCATTAGCCATTCGTGAATTTATTATTTTTAATTCTCTGAAAATGTTATCAGTTCATACAGAGAACATGGTCTTTTATGTATTGTTACCAATCTATTTCAATGATTACAGATCATGCTAATTGAATATTCGACCAACAAAATGGTATATTCTAATAGGATTAGACACCATTTAATTTTAATTACATTTCACCAGTAACTGTAAAAAAAGCTATACAAATTTCTGTAACTTACCAAAAATTAAATTATATAAAGTTCTTACCAAAAATTAAATTATATATAATTTGTATACAAATTATACAAAATTAAACTATACAAAGTAACTGTAAAAAAGGTCATACAAATTTCTGTAACTTACCAAAAATTAAATTAGACAAACTTCCCTAGTGGCTCAGATGATAAAGAATCCACCTGCAGTGTGGGAGACTTGGGTTCGATCCCTGGATTGGGAAGATCCCCTGGAGGAATGCATGGCAACCCACTCCAGTATTCTTGCCTGGAGAATCCCACGGACAGAGGAGCCTGGCGGGCTACAGTCCACGGGGTCGCACAGTCAGACACGACTGAGCAACCAAGCCCAGCACAGCACATACAATGTTTTACTGCTTCCCCCATAAAGTTTCATCTAAGAGCTGAAAGCAGTATTAACATTTACCAAGCAAAAGAATCTGCCTACAATGCAGAGGAGACGCAGGTTTGATCCCTGTGTCAGGAAGATCCTGGGGAGAAATCTATTCCAGTTTTCCTGCCTGGGAAATCCCATGAACAGGAGTCTGGCAGGCTACAGTCCATGGGGTCACAAAGAGTCAGAAATGACTGAATGACTAAACAACAACTCCTCCTTAAATATATTTAATAAACAGTATTAATATCTTATTAAAATTATTTCCACTGAAGAATACATATCAGTACTTTCCCAAATGATCAGCATAGTTGTAACTGAAGTGCTATTCTAAATTACTGGATAAACTAGAAAGAAAACTAAAAGTTAATTATAGTATCTTGAAATATCTGGGATCAAACCAAATGTTACGAACTCAAGTAAAACAACAAAATCAAACATACTCTTTGGAGATACAGAACAAAAAAATAAGACTTCTGGAATTCTTATTAAGATAATAAACTAAATTCTGAAACAATTCCAGAAGTGTTAATGCCAGAAATGACTCTTCTGGCTGAAGATAAATTTATGCAAAATAAGTATGTCTTAAAAGCCAACTCAAACAGTGCTAAAGTGAAGATAAAAGACATCTGAATATAACTTTACTGTCTCATAATTTTATTAAAGCACTAGGAGAAAAATCTAAGGTTAAAGTAAAAACATGAATCCAAGTAAATATGAAGGTGAAAACAAGAGAAGAAAAACTAATGAAACACTACTGGAACAGAAGGGGGAAGAGGATTCTAACTAACCAAAGATGAAAATAACAAGAAAAAAAAAAAAGATAACTAACTCATGTGCAAAAACATTTTTGGAATCTGCATTGAAAATTAATCATATAGAGCAATTACTATAAATATGAGGTCCCATCTACTATACTAAAGCATAAAGAGCTTATATCCCATTTTTCCATGCATACTCAATGAAGACTTTTCCTTCACTATAAATCCACAAAAGGTTTTTGTTGGTGCAATTTACTATGCCTATTCTCAGCCCAAGGGATATTTTTGTACCCAATCTCAAATTGGAAATGGGATGCTATCTGTCCTCAAAATGTCAAGTTATTGGCAGAAACACAGCTCCATGTCTAATAAGCACTTTTATGCTCCACTACAAGTCTTTTAAGTGGTGTTCTTGTTTAGATGTAACAGAGACCTGTATACTTTAAAATATAAATAAGAACTTATGGGATACATTGCTCACTGATGTAGCACATCTGAACCACCATTACTCATACCACTCTGAGCACTGAAGAAGGACACAGAGACACTGCTCTACCACTTGGCCACTTCCTGCTAGCTACTTCTGCCCAAACTCCTCTTAGGAGCCCAAAGGGAAATCTATTACCATTGCTGCAAAAGCTCACAGCTTGTGGACCACTGATAAATGCACTGAGGAGGGCTGACACGACAGAGGCAACCGCAACACTCGCTGTCAGCCACACAGCGGGGACCGCCTGTGCGGGCAGAAAGCTAAGGCCCCACCGCTGCTCCCCGGTGGGCTGCCTGTATAACCCTGGGGGCCGCAAACATAACGGGATTTCACTCCCACGATTAGGTTAACTTCAAGAAAGTTAACTTGTCAGGAGGAATTATCCAAGTGAGCCTGACTCACCACATAAACCCTTTAAATTTGGGTCTAGAAATGAAAGACAATTTTTAATGCATCTCTACTGCCTATAATCACAAGAGCTGCCTACTCTACCAGCTTTTTAGGGACTTCTGTAACCTAGCTCCAATCCTACCAATACAAAAAGAAAAGAAAAAAATTATATTATTGCAGGTCAAATAGTAATGCTATATCAGAAAGTTAAACATAAGTTTAACTACTTAAGACTCCAAACCTAGCATATTATTAATAATTCTGTTAGGCACTATTGCTCAGTACTCCTAAAATTCAAGTTTTTATCACAGACTTCATTTTTTAAAGACTCCATTCTAGAGAACTATCTAGACTGTTTAGCATGCAAGCTACAGTCCAGCTGATCAACACCAGTAGGTAAGTGCTAGACCACCAGGACAAATTAGACTGAGGATATTCAATGTACCATTTCTGCTCTAAGTTTTCACTAGTTCAATGCAACTGATTTCCTTGTTTTGTAAAGTATCACCTAAAGATTCTAAGCTCTGTACCACCTGGAAGGTATTTACTTAGCACTTATGAATGCCATTTCTTATAGTCACTTTTGCCAGAGTATATATTCTGAGATGAGAGACAAATTACGCAAAAAGCCCCTGCTCATTACTGCTCTTCAGCTCCCAAGGAACATCCCTAAATGCCTAGGGGATTTAGTCCTCATACTGTTACCAGGCAATATTGAATGAAGGCCTAGAATCAACAGGCTGGTGTGGGAGAACTTTCTCAGATATGAGGATTGAAAGTTGGGTTAGCACTTAAAAGATCTTGAGAGTAAGTGATGCCTTAAATTTTGTGCTCCTGGTGCCTCCTTTCTTTACACTTACTCCTGGCCCAGAGCTCAGCCAGGAATACTGCTAAACATCCTACAGTGCATAGCAGAGTTTCCCACAACAAAGATTAAGCTGGCCCAAAATGCTAACAGTGCTGAAGTTGAGAAATCCTGGTATAAAAGGAAGAATGCTAAATTAGAATCCTACCTTTATAATTTATCACCTAAATGACTCTCAGCAAATTATGTAACTTCTCTAAGTTTCCTCACGTATAAAATGGATAACATGCTCATGTTGAAGGATTTAGGAGGATAAATTGAGATAGACACTTTTAGACACTTTACAAATGGTTAGTTGCCATTCTTCAGAGTGAGTACAAAAATCTTCTCTATCAGAGATAGAGCCCTGGACCTCTCAAAGATTACTCCAAAATATGAATGAGACATGGTACTGTAATTGATTTATTTTCTGAATCTCCTATCAAAGTCTAAGCAACTTGAAGGCAGTTCAGTTCAGTCCCTCAGTCGTGTCCGACTCTTTGCGACCCCATGGACCCCAGAGGTCTTACCTTACTGGACTTGGTATACTCAGCCTCTACAAGAAAGTAAGCACTGAGTAAACATCTGCTAAATGACCAAATGCACAAATAAGCTCTAAGTTATCTACCCAACATAATAAAGCAGTCACCGCGTTGCCCAGTGGAAAATTACCAAAGAGTGTAAAAACGTGTAACTCATGTCATGAAGAAGTTTTGAATAGTAAGAGATATCTAACAACAAAACAAAATATGTAGAGAGATTTAACAAATAGGTACTCAAAAAAAGCACTTGGGTAAAATTCACATGAACAGCTAAAATCACAAATAAGTATTAGTGGGATGCATGAAAAATTAGAGTTAAACAGATATAATCAGGGAAAGGCCTGTGTTTAATTAGTATAATCCATCAGAGTACCTGCTGCTAGTATCTTCCAAAAGGCAATGGTACAGTACACTTAGAAGAACAAACATCAAAATGACAAGTGATATCATTTGTCATTTTAACAGTACTCAGCTAAATTTCATAATTCAGATGATGGTAGTATATTTTAACAGGTTCAAAGGTCACTTTAAACAATTTTTAAAAACACACTAGATTTTAATAAAAGTTTACCAAATTCCTGACATCCACAATCCATTTTAACTATTTTAAATGGTCTGAGACAGAATAAGATCAAAAAGGATGATGCTCAACTGTCTGAATATGCTGCTGAAAAGGCTGAGCTCAAGCATACCCAAAGTGTGCAAATGCACAAATGTAACAATTTTTTTGAACCAACAATTTTAGAAAAATAGCAGTTCCTATCTAAAGTTTATACAAATTTAAGACACTGGGTTTGCAACTGTCAGCAGTTTTAAGATCCCTTTCTAAAGTAATAGTCTCCTTCTGTTTTGCTTGGTATCTTAATTTGCCTTTAGTTTCAAAACTAAGTTTGCCAACACTATTCCTCTCAAAACCTCAGGAATTCCATTACTAGTTTTAAACTAAATTAAAGGAAAATAGACCCATTCAACCCATGGCAGAAGTATGCACAAAGTGTTTGTTGATGCTCATAAATAGACTGAGAAATTTAGACATGTCTGAAGGACAACGGCTCTATAGTCAACGTTGGTTTGCTCCACCATGGAATCAAACAGGAAGAGAATTACTGCTACCACTTCAAGTCAGACCAGCACAGATACCTTTACACCAACTGAGATACAATACACAGAACATTCTCTTTAAATCAGAGCCTTAGTATATGTTTCCACTTCAGGGAAGGATGGTTAGAGTACTCTTTAAAAAAGTACACATGAAGCCAAGATGTTTCTAGAATCCCCCCCAAAAACAATGCTAAAAATGCCCTCAATGCTGCCCCCTCAGTGGACCCTCCCCTCAAAAAAAGAACAAGCTATAAATACCTGACAAAAAGATGGTTCTCTGTCTTACCACTGGAAACCTTTTCCATTTTATATCACGACTCACAGATTCTATAAATCTTTCTGACAATTACAGGTATTTTCATACTCAACCCTCTCAGTGATCTCCTTCAAATCATGATTCATCTCAAATCACCTGAATCCCAGGTATCAGGATCCTGTGAAAGGTACCAGTAAAAGAGGAAAGTACTTGAAAGAAAGGGAAAGAAAATCCCATTTCCTGGCTCTCTCTCTTACTCTGTCCCAGTACTGCAGAGCAGAAACAAATGGAAGGAATAAAAGCACCTTAAGCTCATCCTATTGCTATTTCTCATTTTCTTTTAACCCTAACTCATTCATTCCTCCCCAAGCATCACCCTATCTACTTCTTACTCTCCTGTCCCAGGTCATGGAACTCACAAAGGCCTAGAGTTTGGGTAGACTTATTTCCCTAAGAAAGGATAGCAACAGGATGAATGAATCTCCAGTGTTATAAAGGGTGATTCCAGTATATTGTGATATAACAGGTTACAAACATTTTTTATTGCCAGACCTAATAAGCTAAACAGCCATTCTTATGACTTATGGGGGGGGGGGCGGGGGGGAGAAGGCTCCTACTCCCAAATTCCCTTTTTTTTTAACTCCCCATTTCCTCCACCCCCAGCCTCTCAGCTCAGTTCAGTTGCTCAGTCGTCTCCGACTCTTTGCGACCCCATGAACTGCAGCATGCCAGGCCTCCCTGTCCATCGCCTCTAGCCCCCAGCCTCTAGCCAGTCTTTTTTAAAAAATTCATTTAGAAGATAGAGGCTACCTATATAAAAGTCAGTGACTGCCAATAATTTATACCAATATACTTTTGACAAAGGAAACAGGTGAACGCTAGCAGTTTGTGAAACATAAGTGTACTATGCTTCAGTTCCGTCGCTCAGTCGCGTCTGACTCTTTGCGACCCCATGAATCGCAACATGCCAGGCCTCCCTGTCCATCACCAACTCCTGGAGTTTACCCAAACTCATGTCCATTGAGTCGGTGATGCCATCCAACCATCTCATCCTCTGTCATCCCCTTCTCTTCCTGCCCTCAATCTCTCCCAGCATCAGGGTCTTTTCCAATGAGTCAGCTCTTCGCATCAGCTGGCCAAAGTATTGGAGTTTCAGCTTCAACATCAGCCCTTCCAATGAACACCCAGGACTGATCTCTTTTAGGATGGACTGGTTGGATCTCCTTGCAGTCCAAGGGACTCTCAAGAGTCTTCTCCAACACCACAGTTCAAAAGCATCAATTCTTCCACATTCAGCTTTCTTTATAGTCCAACTCTCACATCCATACATGATTACTGGAAAAACCACAGCTTTACTAGACAGATCTTTGTTGGTCATGTTATGTTTCTGCTTTTTAATATGATGTCTAGGTTGGTCAAAACTTTTCTTCTAAGGAGCAAGCATCTTTTAATTTCCTGGCTGCAGTCACCATCTGCAGTGACTTTGGAGCCCCCCAAAAATAAAGTCTGTCACTGTTTCCACTGTTTCTCCATCTATTTGCCTTGAAGTTATGGGACCAGATGCCACAATTTTAGTTTTCTGAATGTTGATTTTTAAGCCCACTTTTTCACTCTCCTCTTATTTTCATCAAGAGGCTCTTTAGTTCTTTGCTTTCAGGCATAAGGGTGGAGTCTTCTGCATATCTATGGTTATTGATATTCTCCCGGCAATCTTGATTCCAGCCTGTGCTTCATCCAGCCCAGCGTTTCTCATGATGTACTCTGCATAGAAGTTAAATAAGCAGGGTGACAATATACAGCCTTGACAGACTGCTTTCCCTATTTGGAACCAGTCTGTTGTTCCATGTCCAGTTCTAACTGTTGCTTCCTGACCTGCATACAGATTTCTCAAGAAGCAGGTCAGTTGGTCTGGTATTCCCATCTCTTTCAGAATTTTCCACACTTTGTTGTGATCCACACAGTCAAAGGCTTTGGCATAGTCAATAAAGCAGAAGTAGGTATTTTCCTGGAACTCTCTTGCTTTTTCAATGATCCAATGGATGTTGGCAATTTGATCTCTGGTTCCTCTGCCATTTCTAAATCCAGCTTGAACATGTGGAAGTTCACAGTTCATGTATTGCTGAAGCCTGACTTGGAGAATTTTGAGCATTACTTTACTAGCGTGTGAGATGACTGCAATTGTGTGGTAGTTTGAGCATTCTTTGGCATTGCCTTTCTTTGGGATTGGAATGAAAACTGACCTTTTCCAGTCCTGTGGCCACTGCTGAGTATTCCAGATTTGCTGGCATATTGAGTGCAGCACTTTCACAGCATCATCTTTTAGGATTTGAAATAGCTCAATGGGAATTCCATCACCTCCACTAGCTTTGTTCATAGTGATGCTTCCTAAAGCCCACTTGACTTCTCATTCCAGGATGTCTGGCTCTAGGTTAGTGATCACTCCATCGTCGTTATCTGGGTCTCAAAGATCTTTTTTTGTATAGTTCTTTTGTGTATTCTTGCCACCTCTTCTTAATATCTTCTGCTTCTGTTAGGTCCATACCATTTCTGTCCTTTATTGTGCCCATTTTGTATGAAATGTCCCCTTGGTATCTCTAATTTTCTTGAAGAGATCTCTAGTCTTTCCCATTCTATTGTTTTCCTCTATTTCTTTGCATTGATCTCTGAGGATGGCTTTCTTATCTCTCCTTGCTATTCTTTGGAATTCTGCATTCAAATGGGAATATATTTCCTTTTCTCCTTTGCCTTTCGCTTCTCTTCTATTCACAGCTATTTGTAAGGCCTCCTCAGACAGCCATTTTGCCTTTTTGCATTTCTTTTCCTTGGGGATGGTCTTGCTCCCTGTCTCCTGTACAATGTCATGAACCTCCATCCACAGTTCTTCAAGCACTCTGTCTCTCAGATCTAATCCCTTGAATCCATTTCTCACTTCCACTGTATAATCGTAAGGGATTTGATTCAGGTCATACCTGAATGGTCTAGTGCTTTTCCCTACTTTCTTCAATTTCAGTCTGAATTTGGCAACAAGGAGTCCATGGTCTGTGCCACAGTCAGCTCCCGGTCTTGTTTTTGCTGACTGTATAGAACTTCTTCATCTTTGGCTGCAGAGAATATAATCAATATGATTTTGGTATTGACCATCTGGTGATGTCCATGAGTAGAGTTTTCTCTTGTGTTATTGGAAGAGCGTGTTTGCTATGACCAGTGCATTCTCTTGGCAAAACGCTTATTAGCCTTAGCCCTGCTTCATTCTGTACTCCAAGGCCAAATTTGCCTGTTACTCCAGGTATTTCCTGACTCCCCACTTTTGCATTCCAGTCCGCTAGAATGAAAAGGACATCTTTTTTGGGTGTTAGTTCTAGAAGGTCTTGTAGGTCTTCATAGAACTGTTCAATTTCAGCTTCTTCAGCATTACTGGTCAGGGCACAGACTTGGACTACTCCGACACTCAACGGTTTGCCTTGGAAATGAACAGAAATCATTCTGTCATTTTTGAGACTGCATCCAAATACTGAATTTCAGACTCTTTTGTTGACTATGATGGCTACTTACTATGCTTACAACCAGATAATTAATAAAAAGAAAGAAAATAAATCTGGTTATAGAGAGCACAGCAACAACTAGTGATCATACTTTTCCAAAGAACATATGTTAATACCAATATTCTAACTTCAGAAATCAATTTACCATGAAGAATAATTTGGCAATACCTATCAAAGTTTTAATGCATGGATTTATTTGGCAAAGAAATTTTACTTCTAAAATTTAAAGTACTGATGTATTTACACAGGTGTGATATATGTATACAATACTCTGCTGAATTATTTATAAAAGCAAAAGATAAGTAACAAGCTACATGTCAACCAAAAAGGGAATGTACAGTATATTTAATACAATGAAAACTATGCAACCAATAAAAAGAGCAGATATGGTTGTAAATGTAGGAAGAAACTTGCTACAAACAGCAGTAGCCTCAGGGGAAGGGACCTAGTAGACAGGAAGGTAGGAAATGAGGCCTGCTTTCACAGTAAACCCTTCTGCAGCTTTAAGTTTTAAATCATGTACATATATTACCCTTTTATTAAAAATGAGTAAGTTGAGCTTCTCTGGTGGTTCAGTGATTAAGAATCCACCTGCCAACTCAGGGGACACGGATTCAATCCCTGCTCCGGGAAGATCCCACATCACAAGGCAGCTAAGCCGATGTGCTGCAACTACTGAAGCCTATGAGCCTAGAGTCCATGCTTTGCAACAAGAAGCCAACGCAATGAGAAGTCTTCACGCTTCAACTTGAAAGTAGCCCCCTGAAGACCCAGCACAGCCAAAACTAAAATAAATAACTAAGTTAAAAATTTATTAAAGAACTTAGACAATTCTCTCCGATCCTCTGATGCATAAACAGTTTTACTTTCCTCATCTCTTGTTGTTGTTCAGTTACTAAGTCATGTCCCACTCTTTGCAACCCCATGAACTGCAGCACGCCAGGCTTCACTGTCCTTCACTATCTCCTGGAGTTTGCTCAAAGTCATGTCCATTTACTCAGAGATGTCATCTAACCATCTAATCCTCTGCCACCCCTTGCTCCTTCTGCCTTCAGTCTTTCCCAGCATCAGGGTCTTTTCCAATGAGTCTGCTCTTCAAATCAGGTGGCCAAAGTATTGGAGCTTCAGTTTCAGCATCAGTCCTTCCAATGAATATTCAGGGTTGCTTTCTTTTAGGATTGACTGGTTTGATCTCCTTACTGTTCAAGGGACTCTCAAGAGTCTTCTCCAGCACCACAGTTCAAAAGCGTGA
The DNA here is from genome assembly GCF_019320065.1 of Cervus canadensis. NCBI lineage: Eukaryota > Metazoa > Chordata > Mammalia > Artiodactyla > Cervidae > Cervus > Cervus canadensis. The sequence goes on along the minus strand of NC_057410.1, from coordinate 13,079,653 downwards.
ATTCTTCATTTGGTGCTCAGCCTTCTTTATGGCCCAACTCTTATATCCATAAAAGACTACTGGAAAAACCGTAGCTTTGACTAGACAGACCTTTGTTGGCAAAGTGATATCTCTGTTTTTTAATACACTCTCTAGGTCTGTCATAGCTTTTCTTCCAAGGAGCAAGTGTTTTTTCATTTCATGGCTGCATTCAACATTTGCAGTGATTTTGGAGCCCAAGAAAATAAAATCTGCCACTGTTTCCACTTTTTTTCCCCATCTATTTGCCATGAAGTGATGGGACTGGATGCCATGACTTTAGTTCTTTGAATACTGAGTTTTAAGTCAGATTTTCCACACTCTTCTTTTACCCTCATCAAGAGACTCTTTAGTTCCTCTTCATTTTCTGCCATTAAGAGTGGCAGCACCTGCACATCGATATTTATTTATTGATATTTCTCCCGGCAATCTTGATTCCAGCTTGTGAGTCATCCATCCCAGCACTCCACATGGTGTACTCTGCCTATAAGTTAAATAAGCTTATTGTATAAGCTATACAATATACAGCCTTGACGTACTCCCTTGCCAATTCTGAGCCATCTGTAGGCAACGTTAATTAGGACTGAGACTCTAGGCTAGTTACTAGAGGCTACCAGTAGTCAATACACCAGGGTCGAGGGCTCATTTCCCCTTCCGTAAGAATGGGTACAACTATGGCAACACTGCATCAATCAAAACAAAGTATAACAGGTGAAGAAACAAGTGAAGAATTTATCTTACCCAAGGCAACCTTTATTACAGAAATAAAATTGGACACAGTGTAATTCATCAGCACTCTAAAACTGCTTTGCCAAAAGGGGGAAAAAAGAAACCTATCTGTTTGAAATTTCTGATTAGGGTCTAGATCTCAAATGGCTACATGCACCAGAAACATTTTGTAAACCTAAGAAGTGCCAAAATCATTAAAATCCAAAAAGGAGTTTTAAAAAAAGATAGAAGGGGAAGACAAAGTCATGGGCAATGTTTCAGATGTCAAAACGTTTAAGATACCATTTTTCTAACACAATTTTTCTCTTTATCTCAGATTTCCAAGTAATATCGAACATAGCATTGCCTCAGTAATTAAAACTCAAGCAACTGAAAGAAACAATTCAAACTCTTTTTCAACCTTATTTTTAAAATGTTATTTCATTGGATTTTTGGTTTTGCCACTAGATAAAGAGAACAATTAATGTAACAGCCACTAATACTAATCTAGTTCCTCTGATTCAACTTTATTACAATCTTACCCTCCAATTATAAGACCAGAAAAATAGGGGAAAAAACCTTGAAAGGGAGTACATAACACAGTAACACTTAGGATGAGGATTATTTATTTTTTGTTAAAAACGTATCATTTAGGGGGTCTCTTATTAACAACACTATGAAGTTTATGACTTGACCATCTCTTCACACAACTATATCACTATGTACAATTTAAATTTTATAGTCTTAATGACTTGTCTTTAAAAAAAAAAAAAAAAAGAATCAGGGCTTTCCTGGTGGCTTAGACGGTAAAGCATCTGCCCATAATGTGGGAGACCTGGGTTCAATCCCTGGGTTGGAAAGATCCCCTGGAGAAGGAAATGGCAACCCACTCCAGTACTCTTGCCTGGAAAACCCCATGAATGGACAAGCCTGGTAGGCTACAGTCTATGGGGTAGCAGAGAGCTGGACACGACTAAGCGACTTCACTTTCACCAGTCGCTCACTGGTGAAGAGTCCACCTGTCAATGCAGGGGACTCGGGGTTGATCCCTGGTCTGGGAGGATCCCACATGCAGCAGCTAAGCCCATGTGCCACACCTACTGAGCCTGTGCTCTAGAGACTGGGCACCACCTACTGAGCCCCTGAGCTGCAACTACCGACGCCCAAGCACCCTAGAGCCTGTGCTCCACAACGAGAGAAGCCACCGCAATGAAAAGCCCTGCACCCCAACAGAAAAGAAGCCCGCACACTGCAACTAGAGAACAACCCATGCCGCAACAAAGACCCAGCACAACCAATAAACATTTTTTTAAATCATAATGTAGCCCAAAGGTTTGTTGTCATAACCAATTATTCTTCTAAACTCTAAAATATATTACCTCAGTAAGTGAAAGATGCTAGCTGGCATATAAAAAAATTCAGTATATTCCTTTGCCAGATTCAAACATTCATACTAATGCCAAAAAAGAAAAAAAAAATCACAAAATAGAGTTACACTTAAGAAGGGAGGAGGGAAAAGTGCCTTAGGATTAATATGTGGAGTTTACATATCTTGACATTTACAAAGAAAATGGAAAAGAATGTTATCAGCTGATAATTTTCATTTTCATTCTGTATTACTTTGTATTTACTAGTAAACTACTTACTATGGCTATAGAGTGTCCAAGGCACTTAATAAACAACAACAGTACTACTTATCATAATATTAGTTATAACCAGTTATAAGTTACAGGTTAACAACTACACAAATAAACATTTAAATTCATATCAATGGTTTTCAATCCTAAGTCGAGTAACACCTAAGGTAGAAATGAGAGTTCTTTAAGCTATTTTCAAGACTTAAATAGCCTATCACATACTGTCAGAAATATAACTTTTTACTTTTTACTCTAATTATATATGCATATGTGTACATATATCCCTTTCTTTAAATTCTAATGGCTCTACTGATGCTCCATGAAATAATAAGTAGTGACAGGGATAAAGATGACTGTTTAGATTCCAAACTAAGAATGAAATTTCACAGAAGAAAGAGCAAAGTTTATGTCTGCTCCCACTCCAGTCTTCCCCGTTACATTCTTCTGTTTCACAGTTACCTCAGCAGTTACAACACTGCAAGATTTCAGTCTTGCTCTCACATATCCAGAGCCAATATAAGATAAAAACAAACAATTATAAGTCTAATTTTCACCTTGGGATGCACCTTCATTTTTTAGTTAGTACAAAAGAAACATTGAGGAGAAAAATGAAAGAAGGGCCCAAGATGTGGGATAACTGTAAAAACACTACCCCAAACATACCCAAAGGTCACTCAAGAGTACCTAATGATTGGGTAAACAAGATGACCTAAAAAGCACCTCGCGCCTGCCCAGGAGGGAAAAGGACGTGCTATATCTGAGCTTCATGCAGACCTGGAATGCAGTAAGCACCCTAGGTACAGACCTTCACGCTGTGAGCTTTCAAAGATGCAAACGTGTGTTCACACATCCAGTCACGTAAGCTAGCTCCTGTGTCTGGCACACGTGGTCAGGGGTGTGCATCCCTACAGGTGGCTGGGCTTTTGTGTACTTCCCTGTGTAACACTGCAGAGCGTGCCGGAGTGCCTCCTCTTCCTGGCCCCTCGATGCCGGCCCCTGGATGCCAGCAGCTGTACTGTACTTTCAAGGAACCGTACTGTAAAAGTTTAAATGTTTTATCTCCTATGTTTATTTTTCATGTATTATTTGTGTGAAAAAGTGTTATAAACCTATTATTGTACAGTATGTCCCCTCCATACGAATGACTTCCATTCTGAGTGTGTTTCTAAGTCTAATTTATTCCTTAGTCCTGTGGCTCCATCACTTATTACCTGCCAGATCCAGGGAATCTTACTTAACTTTCTGAAGCCTCACTGCTTTCCTCTCTAAAACAGAAATGAGGACTTCCCTGGCAGCACCGTTGATAAGAATCTGCCTGTTAATGCAGGGGACACGGGTTCAATCCCTAGTCCGGGAAAATCCCACTTGCCGCAGAACAACTAAGCCCGTATGTCACAACTACTGAGCCTGTGTACCACAAATACTGAAGCCTTTGTGCCCTAGAGCCCATGCTCTGCAACGAGAAGCCACCACAATGAGAAACCTGTGCCCCACGATGAATAGTAGCCCCTGCTCACTAGAGAAAAACCACACAAAGCAATGGAGACCCTGTACAGCCAAAAATAAAATAAATAAAAATTATTTTAAAATAACAGAAATCAGAATAATAATTCAGTAGAAACTCATTTAACAGACTTCTACTTTATCACCTTAGAGAAATAAAGAGCTTAAATTCCTCCGTAAATCACTTCCTGATGTTCACCACAGGCTGACTACGTGCACCTGGCAGTCCTCTAAGTCAACCACATTCTTACTGAGTCCTCAACCTTCTACTCTCACCAAATGAGCTGGACGCTTAACAAGAGCCAGCTGTTTGTTCCCAAACTCACGTATGCCAACTGTACTTGTTATTGTAATTATGTAATTTAAGATCATGTAAACCGATGAATTATGAGCGTGAAAGAGGTTGTTTCTCTGAAAATTATGTTGAAAAGTTCAAAAAGATTCAAAGGTTAATTATTTTCTTTATTATGGAAGTTATTATGGATTTGGATGTATGTAAAAACAGCTTTAAAAGAATAGTGGGAGAAGCATAAAACTGCAGAAGAATTTTATGTAAAACATTAAAACTGCCTTTAAATTCTGTTTTATTAGAAAGGGATACTCCATAGATAAATGCCTCATGGGTATGGATTATTCTAAAAAGACAATCCAGCACTCGAATGAAAGATCCACCCATGAAGAAAAACCCTGACCCTATGGGGAAAAAAGTGGTGAAAGAATGTATATGAGTTAAAAATTAAAAATATGTATCATTTTTTATGATCCCCTGCTAACCAACTTGTCCAATCTCCTACTCAACAACACTTATGAGATCTTCACATGTAGCTATCTCAAAAATTTGTAGGAATACTGTGACAACTAAAATTAAGCAAAGTGCTGGCATTAATGATATACTACTTAAAACTTCTGCTTTAAGGGTTTTGTCAGTACCCTGACGGTCTGACTACTACTCAAAGAATATAGCAATGCTTTCTTTCAAAAGAAAAAAGTAAAAGGTACATAATTTCGTTTTTCTGCTATTTTTGTATTTGGGTCTATTTTACATACTGCACACACAATTAGCCATGTAACTTCTGTGGTGGCCATCGAAAAAGTGAAGATGCCCAGCAGTCCTGAGACTGCAGGCTCCCAGGCTTACAGTGTAAGGATAATATTATGGTAATCCAAGGGACGTATCAATGGATTGGCGTGACCCAGCACCTAAGGCCGCCAAGAAAGCAGGTAAAGTGAATGAGGTGCTGGTGTGGTGCCAGTGGAGGGAGCAGTGCTCTGTGAAGAGTTAACAGACAGAGGGAAAGGTCAAGGATCCAGACTGAGGAGACTAGCTAGATCATGGCAGAGGCCAGAGGAAGCAAATCAGAAACTGTATCATTCTGCAGGTCACAAACCTATAAACTGAAGAGGTTCCAGGCAAAGTAAAGAGAAGGAGCTGGTGACTCAACCTCCTGCACAGAACTCTTGAACACTGGCACAGATACGAAAAAGCTTCTCCAAAGTACTTAAAACCAAAATCACATTTTTAAAGTTCATGGCATTTTGATGTTACAATCAATTGTACTCTTCATAGAAAAACTGTTACATAAAGAAATGCACTCTAAAATTAGAACAAAGAAGTACCTTTTTCACCTTAAGTTAGGGGGTAAAAGTTAACCCTAATATCCAATCTAACAAAGATACAGTGAAACAGTACTAGTAATACCACCCTTGTGAAAAGCAATTTGACCAAATTCTCAGGATTAATAAACCCTCATATCCTTTGGCTCCATATCACATACCTGGGAATCTGCTATAAGAAAATGACTAAAAACATCAAGAAAAATACATGCTTTTAGGTGTCTTCTGCAACATTCCTTACAACAGCAAAAATTATATATGATGATGACACAGAAATAATGTTAAGTTTAAAAAAATTATACAAGGGAATTCTCTGGCAGTCCAGTTAAGACTTCACGTTTCCACTGCACAGGGCATGGTTTCGTTCCTGGGAACAATATACCACATGCTACACAGCACAGCCAAAAACTGTTTAAAAAGCAAACAAAATTGAGCATACACTATAAATGTGATATAAAACATCATATAAAATGGGGTATTAAAACAATCAGAATGATGACTGTATTAGGGTAGTAGACTCAAAATCTGTTTTTCCTACCATCTAACCACCTTTCAGAAAAGTTATTTTACATTGAGAATTAAAACGGATTATATTTTTAAAGCATGCATCTCAAAAGGTTACACACTATACTTTCATTCATACAACATTCTCAGAATGACAAAAGGAGGGCTGAGGGGACGGGCTGTGAACACAGAGAGGCAGCACCAGGGCGTTCCGTGGTGACGGACCAGTCCTGCACTGTGACTGCAGTAGTGGTTAAATATACGACGGGACAGGACCGCACAGAACGACACACACACACAGAAGCGGAGATGATATCTGTACACGGTCTGTATTCCAGCTAACAGTACTTATGCTTAGTCAGTCATGTCTGACTCTTTGCAACCCACTGGACTGTTTGTAGCCCACCAGGCTCCTCTGTCCATGGGATTCTCCACGCAAGAATACTGGAGTGGTTGCCATTTGCTTCTCCAGGGGATCCCCCCGACCCAGGGACTGAACCCAAGTCTTCTGTGTCCCTTGCATTACAGGTGGATTCTTTACCTCCTGAGCCATCAGGGAAATTCTATGTTATCAGTAATGTTAACATATGGTTAACACTACATATGGGAAACTCTAGTTAACAGTAATGTCTCAATATCAATTTCCTCATAGTCCTATTCTACGACAATTATCCAAGATGTCAATATTGGTGAAACTGAGTGAAGAGTACACAGGGCCCTACTATTTCTGCAACTTTCCGAAAGGCTCTACCTCAAAATAAGAGTTTAAAAAAAAATACATGCATTTGCTCATGTAACATTACAGTTTTTTGTATGAGGGTGAGACAAGGGAATGTAAAAGAACCATGTAATACATTGATATAACTTCCAAGACACTACTTCTAGTAACTATTCATAAAACCCCATAGGAGGCAAATAGCAGTCTTTATAGCATCTGTAATTTACTTAGGTTAGGCTTTAATAAAAGACTTCAATTGAAATTAAAGTTATCAATTTTCAGAACACGCTTACTGAGTAGCTTTCAGTCTCAAATTCTGTACTTACACAATCCATTAAGAGTCTCAAGAATTTTCTCTCTTGCCAGGAAAATTTCAGCAGATATAAATAAAATTTTCTTAGAAATATTCAATTTAAATATATAAATGACTAACACAGACAAAGGGATATAATAGTTCATCACCTCTGAATTGTGCTCCATGACAACAACTACATCTATCTGGATTCACCATTTTAACCTCAATATCCAGCATGGTTCTTGATACCTACTAGGGTCCCAATAACTGAAGCCAAGCGGTGAACTTGTGTCCTAACCAAGGTTCTGTGCCCAAGTCCCTCCGGCTTTAACCAAGAATGGGAGGTGGAAAGTCGGAGGTAAAATGGGAGAAAAGGTGAATCTGGAAAGGGCCCAGCATCCACCAATTAACCAGGTCAAAAGATTACTTAACCAATACTACATTCTAGCAATACACTGCTGCTAAGTCACTTCAGTCGTGTCTGACCCTGTGTGACCCCACAGACAGAAGCCCGCCAGGCTCCCCCGTCCCTGGGATTCTCCAGGCAAGAACACTGGAGTGGGTTGCCATTTCCTTCTCCAGCACATGAAAGTGAAAAGTGAAAGTGAAGTTGCTCAGTCGCGTCCGACTCTTAGCGACCTCATGGACTGCAGCCTACCAGACTCCTCTGTCCATGGGATTTTCCAGGCAAGAGTACTGGAGTGGGGTGCCATTGCCTTCTCCGAGTAATACACTACATTCCTCCAATCACCCAAATCTTAAAGATTTGCTTAACAATTAAAAAAAGAATTGAATGGATATCAGAAAATCTGCCTCACTTATCTTTATCACCTAATGCCTTTGAGAAAGCCAAATGTGGGGGAATTTCCTAGCAGTCCAAATGGTTAGGACTCCACATACTCATTGCTGAGGGCCAGGGTTCAATCCCTAGTCAGGGAACTAAGATCCCACAAGCCATGTGGCGCAGCCAAGAAAAAGAAAGCTCCAAATTTTCTTCATTAAAGGCAAATCCATATACTTTTTAATCTAAAAAAAAAATCTTACCTAGAGTTATGCAAAGCATCAGAAAAATCTTCCACACAAGCTTTAAGCTCTAAGCAACTACATATATATTATTATGTACTTACAGGAGAGGGGGTGCCAGTGGACAGATGGTTAAATAGCATCACTGACTCAATGGACATGAATTTGAGCAAACTCTGGGAAACAGTGGAAGACAGGGAAGACCCTGATGTGCTGCAGTCCATGGGGTCGCGAAGAGTCAGACACAGCTTAGTGACTGAGCAACAACATACATACACATTATCCATATGCCTACATTTAAATATATAAATATAAAATGTGAACAAATACAATTACATTAGAACTACTACCATGTAAGACCCTTATGTCAGATAGCAACTCCTGTCTGTCTGTTATTTATTCACTCAGCCGTCCCAGGTACTGACAAAACAGGAGACAAGACACAGACTATGCCCTAAGTCTACAGTTGATCTACCAACTTAAAAGGCAACTGTAGCTACTTTTGAAAAAGTCTTAGGAAAACTTTAAGGGTTTGAATTCCAATGCTGCCTCTTATTAGCTATGTTTCCAAGTCTTAGTTTCCAGAACTATAAAATCTGTACTACTGCCATAAAGATTAAAATAATGTCATAAAATACAGGCATACCTAAGAGATACTGCAAGTTCAGTTCCAGACCACGACAATAAAGTGAGTACCACAATAAAACGAGTCACACAAATTTTTCTCATTGCCCAGTGCATATAAAAGTTATGTTTATGTGATCCTGTAGTCTTTTAAGTGTACAACAGCATATCTAAAAGACATGTGCATACCTTAATTTAAAAATACTTTAAATCAACTATATTTCAACAAAAAGTTGTCTTAAAAACTTTATTGCTAAAAAACGCTAAGCATCAACTGAGCCTTCAGCAAGTCATAGCAGTTAACATCAGAGATCACTGATTACACATCACCATAACAAATGTAATAATAATAATGAAAAGGTTTGAAATATTGTGACAATTGCCAATATGTAACAAAAAAGACATGAAGCTAGCAAATGCTATTGGAAAAATAGTACCAATAGACATGCTCAACACAGGGTTGCCACAAACCTTTGATTTATAAAAAATATAATACAGCAAAGTACAATTAAAAAAAGCAATAAAACAAGGTATGTTTAAAAATGCCTGGCAAACTAGAAATCTTTCATACAAATGAAAGATATACTACTACTGTACTTATCTTTTTTTTATTTTGGTGAAGACCATTTTTTAAATCCTTATTGAATTTGTTACAATATTGCTTCTGTTTTATGTTTTGGTGTTTTGGCCTCAAGGCATGTGAGATCTTAGCTCCCTGACCAGGGATCAAACCCCCATCCCCTGCATTGCACTGGGTTGCCAGGTAAGTCCCACTGTACTCATCTTTTCATGAAGAACAAAACACTAGGACCTCCCTGCAGATTGCTTATTAACTGTAAGGAGAAAAACAGTAACTATACAGTGAATAAACCAGTTAACACTCTGACCAAAAGTAAAATCACTAATGAGGGGCAAATGGACATAATGTATATCCAGATATAATATTCTGAGAGGGGCACATACCTTTTGTAGTAGTCTGACTTAAGATAAATAAATAACCTGAAAGCATGAGACAAATCCAAGGTGAACATTTTTCTATAAAGCAACTTATCTATATTCTTTAATTGCAAAAAAGACAAAGAAAAGCTCATTTTGCAGGACACTAAAAAGAAATGACAACTAAATACAAGATATGATCAAATCACGGGACTGGAATTTAAAGCGTATGGAGACCAAAGTATTTACCAATGTTAAATTCTTGGAATTTGATAATGGTACTGTGATTACCTAAAAGAATATCCTTATTCTTAGGAAATACACCCTGAGCTATTAAGAAGTAAAAAGGTATGCAACGAACTCTTCAGTGGTTCACAAAAACAAATAATAACGTGTGTTTATGCCATAAATCAAATACGGCAAAATGTTTAAAAACTGATAAACATGGGTAAAGGATATATGAGTCTACTATATCTTTCTTGCAACTTTACTGCAAGTTAGAAATCATTTCAAAATAAAAGGTTTAAGAACACAGGATACTAATCTCCAGGGGCTTACTTATAAGCTCTAAGCTATATATTAATCCTACTTTTTAAAAATCACTCTGCAAAATTAATACAGAGAAAGTTCTAAAGAACTTCACAGTCAGAACACAGAATGAATTAGGAAAGCACAGCACTGTGAGCAAGGGCAAGCAGAACAACACAATCACATCTGCAGACTCCAGATACTGTAATTATCACACACAGCAAAAAATAAGCATACTAAATAGATTTTTAAGAAATAAAGTACCTTGAGAACATGACTTAAAAAGGAAGAACTATTTTTTTTTTTAAAAAAAGGATAATGTTTAAAAGGAACTGAATGTAACTTCTAGAAATGACCAAAAAATATAGTAAATGAAATTTTCAAAAACTCAATAAACATGGTACAACACAGATGAACTTTCAAGACATTATGCTGAGTGAAATAAACTAGACAAAGTGACAAACACTGTATGATCCAACTATATGATCACACAGAATAAATTCACAGAAGTAAAATAGTTGTTGCCAGGGGCTCAGTGAAGGGGGAACAGGGGCTTCCTGTTGAATGGGTACAAATTTCATGATGATGAAAAAAGTCCTGGAGATGGACAGTGGTGACAGTTGCATAATAAGGTGAATATACTTAATGTCACTGACCTGTATGCTTTAAAATGGCTAAAATGGTAAACTCTATTTCTATGTATTTTACCACAATTTTTTTAAAAAAGATATAATTGATAAAATAAAGTGAAAAAAATTCAATGAAACAGGTGAACAAAACTGAAGTGAGAATTAGCTAACTGGAAGAAAAGGCACTAATTATTGAGAACACAATACAAACAGATACAGAAATAGAAAATATAAAAGACCAATTAAAAGACCCGATGGGTAGAGTAAAAAGATCTAACATACTTCAAAACACAAGTTCCAGATAGGAAATAAAGAAGATAAATTTTGAGGAGAAAATAGTCAACAGTTCTCCAAAATTGACACCAATCTTTAGATTCCAAAGCCTACTGAATACCAAACATGATAAACAGAAGAAACCATCTTTCAGACATATCAAAATAAAAGTCCAGAACACCAAGGGTGAAAAAAAAAAATGTCAAAACTAGCTATAATGAAACAATAGAGACACAAACCCCTCAGTTTTCCAAAGGGGAATGAGTGGTTCCAAGACTCCAAAGGATACCCTCCAAAGTTCAAGTCCCTTCTACAAGACAGTGTAATATTTGCATATAACCCCTGTATGTCCTCAGGTATACTCCAGATTACTCAAAATACCTAAGACAATGGAAATGCTATATAAATAGTTGCCAACATGCAACAAATTCAAGTTCTGCTTTTTAAACTTCCCATAATTTTTCAAATATTTCAGTTCATGGGTGGTTAAATCCAACAAGGCAAAACCTGCAGATATGGAGGGCCAATTGTATCTTTGAAGCAATGGCAAATCACATGGATTACTGATTTTTCAAAAACAGTAAAAGCTAGAAGAGAATGGTGCAAGATCTATAATAAAAATTATTGTTAGCATTGAATGCACACACAGGAAAGTCACCTTTGGGAATAAGACTTTCAAACAAATAAAGTTTTTCAAATAACAGACCCTCTAAAGGATGTTTAGGGAGAGAGAAAATTATCTCAGATCCCAACAGGAAGTTCAAGACGCAAATGAAAATGAGCAAAGACATTTGTATGTATGTATGTATGTATGTGTGTATGTGTGTATGTGTGTATTACACAGGCAAATCAAAGCAACAGTGCTTAAAACAAAAAGAATATATAATTTGTTGCAAGTCAGGGAGAACTAAAATAAAGGGAAACTACAAACTTCCAAACATGAAAAAAAGAGGAAAATGGATTTTTTAAAAATACATTAACCAAAACTGAAAAGCAAGGGAATGATTAACACAAAATTCAGATCACGGTGACTCAGGAAGCAGGTCAGAGAACACAAGTGGTGAGAAGTGCAGAGGGGCTTCAGAGAGGCAGTGCCCTACTGTTTAAGCTAATTATTTAAGCTGTACATTTATTATCCTATATGCTTCTGTAATAAAAGTAAATTTTAAAAATCGACAAGAAAAAAAAAAAAAAACCCAAGGCTAGCAATCATTCCCTAAAAATCTAGAATATGCCCCAGAGCTTGGTATTCAAAACTGAAACAATAAAAAGATTCATTATCTTCTTTAAGAACTACTTGTGGAGTACCCATAACTGAGCTGAGAGGTGGCATGAAGATTACTAACCTCTCTTCTTTCTCTTGTCTTCCTAACCCTAGAGAGCAGCACTGTCTAATATAGTAGCCACAAGTAGCTGTTCACATTTAAACTCATTAAAATTAAATAAAATTTAAAAATCAGTTCGTCTGTAACACTAGATACACTTTAAGTGCTCAGTGGCCCACGTGAGGGCCACTATATTAAATAGTACAGATAGAGAACACTTCCATCATTGCAGTAAGTTCTATTAGACAATGCTGCTATATTTTTTATAATGCTAGAAATACACTGATAACTGAGCAATGTTAAATTTTTCAGATGTTCTTACTTTTATAATTATTCAATTTCCTTTCAAAGTCATGTTATTTCTATAAAACTACAGCTCCTCAGCAGTAGTTTAAAATAGTTTGCTGTTTGTTGAGAAAAATACAGAAAGTGTGAAGACCTTTTCACCATCTCCCATGTTCCACCAAAACCATCAGAACACAAGATTTTTTTTTCATGAGCCAAAATTAAATAGTTAAGCACAGCGCTACTAAATTGTAATACAAGCCATGTCAAAACGAATACAAAAATCCACAGGATGAACATATGACCCTTCTTGGAGGCACCAATTTTAGCTGGCAGCACTTTAAAACACTGTTTACATACATATAAAATAGCAATGCAAAATTCATAAGAATTTTTAAAACAAAATGCTACAGACATCGTGAAATTTTCACTCTGGGCTACAGCTCCAGACTTCTGAGCATACCATTCATTTCTGCCATTAGAAGCACTTTAGAGGAAAATTGCAAGCATTATTAAATAATGAATATACGTGATTTTTTTTTTCATTTACCAGAAACAAAAATATATAACAAAACTATAAAACAATAGCATTCTTAATATCTAAAGCAGCAAACCTCCAATTTTTTTTTTAAATTAAAGTACAGAGGTCCTAAGCTATTTCAGCTTAACCCGAACATTTTGCTTTAGGCATTCTAACACAAATTAAGTATTTCTAGAGCAGAACTGAACAGCACTCCCAATTTTTTAAATTACCTAACCAAAAACACTCAACGGAAACAAATGCTAAGCCTTAATTTAACAAGCTAGGTTTGCAACTTAAGTTTTCTCCTCAACTCTAAGTGAACCAGGGGGTCAATAAGCTTCTCATCTAAACAACTGAATGCAATTTCAATAACCGCTTATGCTAATAATTGTTTTGTGTCCCCAGGAGGACTTCTGAGGCTCCACTTACATAACCAATTATGCAAAGCACTGAATTACTCTCTTTCTCTAGAAAGCATTTCGAATACTGATATGCATACAAGGTTTACTTGCTACATTAAATAAAGCTTTTCTAACTCTAGCTTCAACAATTCTACAGAAGAGGTGAAAAGGAAAGCCAGTTGCTGCTACTTCACTATGTCAAAGGCGAGTGACTGATTTATCTTCTTGGCGAATCAACAGAGGAATGAGTGACACCGGCACCCCCAGGCAGCCCCCAGAGTCCACCAGTTTCCTCCTGGGACTCTGGTTGAGAAACACAGCTTTAAACAAGTAATCTGGAGCAAGCTGTTTGAACTCAACTGAAAACAATCTGAACTGCTCCTTGAAATATGCTGTAAGTATTCATGTAAAACTTGACAAATTCAAATTCAATGAGGTGAGAATCACAATACAGCCCCTATAGGGTAATCGAAGAGTAGAATGTAAGCCAAACCTTGAATATGCATAAATATGTTGAATGAGTACTCTTCCCTAATCTCCTGGTTCTGTTTAACCAAGATTTGAGATTTCACAGAGCCATAATCTGAAGAAAAAAAAAAGGGGGGTGGTGGTAACTTTTATTCTGCCAAAGACATTTAAAAAGAAAATAACTACCAATTACTATCACCATTATTTCATTTAAAAAATTAATATGCTTATACCAAAAATGGTAAAAGATAATTTTAGAAAAACATATTATCTTCTAAATTCAATAAATGTAGCTTTATGAGAAGTTCATTCATTCTCTTTTCACTTCAGACAAGTGACAACTCTGTCGTGGACTGACACGACTCCACAGTCCAGCACTTGGGAACCACAGGTCTAAGCAGTTAACCTCCACTTGGAAAAAGAAAGCAATGGTAGGACATGCCCAAACCAAATATTAACCTATTCAATAATGAGGAAATCGAGGCTTTCTCCATTGGAGGGGTTTAGAGGCTCTCCCAAGATCATAGACCAAGAATTCTGACACCAGTTCAGTTCAGTTCAGTCGCTCAGTCGTGGCCGACTCTTTGCAACCCCATGGACGGCAGCATGCCAGGCCTCCCTGTCCAACACCAGCTCCCGGAGTTTACTCAAACTCATGATATAGGTCTGTCTTATTCCAGAGTCAGAGTTTCTAATCACTATGCTAAATTTCCTCTAATATTCTTCCAGTGGTTTAAAAAAAAAAAAAATCCATCCTAATCCAGTCACCTTTGTGACCAGTGACAACCAAGGAATTTCCCAAGACAGCTGGCGGGAGTGAGAGGTGTACTCCGTGGCCATCGCTCAGACTGAAGCTAAATGGAACTCCTGACCTTTGCCTTATTAATACCAGGCTCACTGCGGCTAAGCTAACCAGCCCAGACAGAGCACATGCAAACCCCACAGCCTCCAACAACACTGACACAGGACTCGGGATGCTCCCAAGTGCCTGCGACAAGAGCGGAAAACATATCCCTAAAAAACAAAAGGAATATATTAATTCTCAAGAAGGAAATAAACACTTCCATAATTTAATCTACAAATAATCAACTTGCCCTCAAAAAGTTACAACTCTAAGCCTCATTTTGCAAATAACCACCATTTTTTTACACACTGATATACAGGTTCCCTTAAATATTTAAACAGGAAACTACATGAAATACTATAAACCTATATAGTTCTTAAATACTTCCAAAATCAAAATGTATAGTTTTTAATATATGTATCATTACATGTAAGTGTCTTATCATTCTCTCTAAAATAATCCAAACATTAGAGACAAAACTACTCATGTTAATCAAAAGTACTTATAAAAGGGAGTTGGAAGAAAAATACGCAATTAAATACCATTTTCTATGAAAGGCACTGCTAGCAGCCAGCAGTAATCGGAGGGACAAAAATTGTCTTTGAATAATCAGAAATTCTTGATATTGAAACCAAAATTGAAAGTCATACATATAAAGAGAATACAATGACAGAGAATTTTCCAAATCCTCACGTATCACTTGCCAACAACTGTCCAAAAGAAACGACCAGACAGCCCTAAAGTAACCAAAGACTGACACTGAACCAAATGAGTCTGACATAGTTCCTCCTCCCTGAGATAGAGTAATGATAACACAGTATTCTTGGTAGTACAGCAAGAAAGTTGTGTCCCAATCAGACTGTCAATGGTCAGATTCTTTCTACGCCATTTGAGTCTACAATGTGAGGGAGCAGTACACAGACTACCAAAATTTTTACTCACTGAATAAAACTATCTATTTATGTCTTTTCCTTCTGTTTTAAACAGATGCCATCTAAAATAAAAGGTTCGTCTTTTTTTCTTTCCGTCTAGACTCTCCCTTGACTCTTTCATCTTCTTAAACAGATTCAATGAATACATCTATTTATATTATTCTCTACACCAATGTTTAATATACGCCTGGCACTGACCTCTCTCATGAACTACAAACCCACATTTTCAAAAAATTCTATTTTCAGTGTTTGTCAAGTATATAAAAAACTCACTATATTAAAAACTGATCTCATTATGCACCTCCTTGCCCATATTTTTTAGTAATAATACCACCAGTGCCGTCACCTACAATTAAAATGTGTGTAATCATTAACCTCCACTTCCTCCAAATCTTTCCCAACAATCCCTCCTCCCACCTACCTACCTAAATCATGATACCACCACTGCCTTTGCCTATTATTTATAGTCTCTTGAAAATCGGCTTTCTACAACAGACCATTCTACACGCTACACTATTAAACCTTGGTAATGTCTCATTACCTCCCAAATACTCCGAAATACAGCATTTAAACATGTTCTACAATCTGGCCCCAATTTATATTTCAAACCTCCCCTCTTCTTCCCCAAAATGAACCCTATATTCTAGGTAATCTGGTGCACTTACTTTTCTCTGAGTACACAATGAACTTTCCCACCTCCATACTTGTGCTCACATCATTCCCTTTATTTAACAAGCCTTCTTCATCCACCTACTTCCAGCCCCTAAATTTTTGTCTTAGAAAAGTCTTACCCTCTGTAATGTTGAACTCAGGCTGCTGGTTTATCTGGATTAGCATGTTGTAGAAAAAACACACACGGTTTTGGCACCAGACAGACTTGTATTCAAACTAGGGCTCAGTTACCTGCTACTACACAGTCCAAATAAGTTACTTAAGTATTAGTGACCTCATTATTAAGAAATATGCTCAGATATTGTTGTGAAGCTTAGAAAAGGTATGTAAAGCAACTAGCATAGAGCCTGGTATGCATGAAATGCTCAATAAATAATAGCTTCAGAGCTAACTTTAAAAGTATTACTGTACCTCCACCACCTTCCATTTTACTCAAGAAAAATGAACACATTTTCCTTTCAAACAACTCCAAACTATAGATCAAACCACTCACATAGGAAGTATTTATTTTTATATGCTATAAATTATTATACAAATATCTGACATCTCATTCTATATTTCAAATTCTTGAAGACCCAAGACTTAACCTTTGCATCCTCTAATGCCTAGCAGTGGCTTTCATGAAGCACAAGGCACTCACCTCCAATTAGAAAAAAAATTTTAATACGCCTAAATATTTAATACGCTCTTCATGACTTCTGACACACCTTAGAAAATTACTGCCAAAACATGAAGCTTAGTTGTTATGGCTGTATCTTTTCTTGTTCCTACGTGGCTGCCTAACAAAGTTTGATGCCTAACACGGCAAGTCTGTTGAACTGACTTGAATAATATAATTTCCAATGCAAACGTTCAGTATCTGCTGAATTAGCGTGAACATAATTAAATTTACTTTGGGCATCTGATTTTTCCTTTTTCTATTCTTACAATTCTTGAAATCCTTCCCTTCAAAACACACTGTCACACCTTCAGTATGAATTCATAACTGTATCTAACCTGACTTCTTTTCCAGATTCTCTCAATTTCAATATCCCAAGCATTTCAAATAGCTAAGAATCTACAGTTTCCATCTAAATCTAAAAGTTGGGCAACTAGTCTTCACGCCACAATCTTTTGCAGGGGCTTTAAAAATCCTCCACCCTTTACCTGTAGAAGATCAACAATGGTGAAATAAATTTTCTTGTGCATAAGACAGCTCCCTGAATAATCACTTCAGTCTATTTTCCCTAATTCATGAGATCACTCCCTTCCAGTGGTGGAAGGAGAATGAGATAAGTACTCCCAAAAAACTAGAGCATAAGTCCTAATACAAGCACAAGATGAGAAGTACAGGGAAGTGTCACTGGTTTCACAAAGGTGGTGTGCATATACTTTACACTGCAAAAGTAATGGTTATTTGCTGGCAGTCAAAATCAACAGTAACTGTATTCCTTTATGATCATAATTTTAAAATCACTATTAAATGTGGGAAATTCTATTTCCTACAAACCTTTCAGGAGTAGTTTATTACCTAAAACCTGTTCGCTAAAAACAACTACCTACATCACTTTCTCCTCTACGAAAGACTCAATTTCTCTGAAGTAAACACCTAATACAATAAAACAGCAAAGAACACAACAACAGCAAAAACACCTCTGGCCACCTGTGTGAACCTCTGCATTGCAGCAACAGCTGTAACAGTCTAAAGAATCTCCTTGGAGTTACAGCGCACAATTTTTCTTTAAAAGTTAAGAAAAATGACAATTCCAAACATGAAGGTAAACAAACTTTGAGAAAGGGAGGGTATAATAATTCTCCAACCCTACGCAGTCAATTCTTACAACAACCGCAGGCTGAACTCACCAAACCACTGTGACTTCAGATAGCCACAGAAATTAGGAGTGCAGATTAGAGAGCAGCAGCATCTCCTAACGTCGGGGGAGAAAATAAGGGAACTTACCTGAACTCCTGATTTTTCTCAAGCAAGTTTGTTGTTTTAAGAAGTGACTTCAACAACAGCTTGAGTAAGCTTTCCAGTGAGTACAGATCATGGGAGGCATGCTGGTGCCACACTGCCCTACGTCTCCAACACCGGTCCCAAGCGCAGTCCAAACCGATCCTGAGCAACGCCTACATCAGTCTAGACGGAAAGCCTTGCAGAAGATCTCTGGCGTCTACACACGCATCGCCCCGCCCTGGGACCGAAGAGACGACACTCCTGGGACCCCAGCTAATTACTGAGCCCGACGACAGACCTAGAGGTCGCCAAAATCGGGAACTACAGCCCACGATGGAGTGTGACGTCCAGATTCCTAGCCCCGGGTCGGGCACAGAAAAACCAAATCGCAGAGACAGCGCGAGGATACAGGGGAGCAGAAATGAGGGGGCTGGATGGACGGAGGCCCAGCCCATTCTTAACTCTCCCAACAGCAACAACAGCTCCGGGAACCCACTCCCTGGCTCCGCCCCGCCCACCCCACGGCCCCCACCGCCAGCTCCTTCCAGTCCCCCGGGCTCGGCGAAAACCGCGGCGGTCGACAACCCCCTTTCTCGAACCCCGACAGCCCAGCCCGCAGCCTGGAGCCCAGAGCGGGTAGCGGGGGCCCGAGAGCGCCAGCCCCGACGCGGCCCGCGGCCGTCGCAGTTCACTCCCCCGGCCACTCACCGTCGGCCCGGGAGGTGAGAGGGGCCAAGGCGCGGGTCGACCGGCGCTAAACCCCGGGCTCCCACACGGGCAGGAGCCCCTCCTCGGAGCCGACCAAGCCTCAGCGTCTGTGCCTACAAGGCCTCTCTACGGCCCGAACCCTAGAAAAGCACTTCCGGGGGAGCGGGGGAGGGAAAGGTTTTGGCACCGGAACTGCTCGCGGGCTGGAGCTGCCAGGGCCTCCCAAGCGGGGCGGGGCGGGGCCTCTGCCGCCGGCGCCCGCAAAGCCGCCCCCGGGCTCCTTGCTAACCCTTTCTGCCCCGCGGCTCCGCCTTTCCCCAAAGTCCGGGTGAAGCGTTTACAGCTCTTCGACGTGTTCTACTAAGGCCACCTGATTTTACAGAGGAGAAAACTGAGGCTCAGAAGATTTAGGTGCTAGGGTCCAGCGCCTTCACCCGCCTTCCGACTCTCTCCAGTATTCTTACCACCCCAGTTTGCCTCCTTTAAAAATAATAATAGTTAACATTTATTGACCGCCTACTGCGTGATAGACACTGTATTAAGCGTTTTGGGGCTTAGTTCAGTTAATCGTCCTCAAATCCCTTGAGGTTGGTGCTACCCTTTACTTATGGCAGAGGAGGAAACCGAGCAAAAGAGAACAAACCCGATACCGCAAACATTAGTTCTTGATTTTATTTTAACTCATGTTGTGTGTATAAATTTCACCCATCCCTGACACGAGTTTTAAGTTCTTTGAGGACAGGAATCAAATTATATTCCTTTATTCCATCACTTGAGGCCAAGAACTGGAAAACTGGAAGCTTACTGCCTGGGTCCTGTTATTTTATACTTTTATTTTTTCACCCTGGGCAAGTTACTTTACCTCTCTAGGCCTGTTTTCCTCCTTTGTGATATGTTTAATGTAGTTGCTGTGTATGTGTGTTTGCATGTGCACACACGCACACATATATAATCATCTCTGGATTGTTAGAGGAATTCAAAATGAAAATGCTGTGTGCTAAGTTGCTTCAGTAGTGTCCGACTCTCTGCAACGCTATGGACGGTAGCCCACCAGGCTTCTCTGTCCATGGCATTCTTCAGGCGAGAATACTGGAGTGGGTTGCCATGCCCTCTTCTAGAGGATCTTGCCGACCCAGGGATGGAACCGGCGTCTCCTGCACTGGCAGCCAGATTCTTTACCTCTAGCACCACCTGGTCTGGGTAAAAATCAACCATTCTCATACCTTGTCACTAATAGGAACAATTTTTCCTCCAGTGGAATCACTCTAGAAGGAGGTAATTTGGAAAACTACAGATTACTAATAGGTGATTGAAAAGGTTGGTGAAGGAAATAAGGAAATAAAAGAGTAGAGGGCTTCCCAAGAGGACCGGTGGTAAAGAATCCACCTGCAGTGCCAGAGACATGGGTTTAATCCCTGGGTCAGGAAGATCTCCTGGAGAAGGAAATGGCAACCCACTTCAGTATTCTTGCCTGGCAGATCCCATGGGCAGAGGAGCCCGGCAGGCTGCAGTCCATAGGGTCGCGGAAGACTAAACAACAGAGATTTTTGCAATGGGAAAAATGAAGGTAGGTGAGCCACACAATGTCCTGGGGCCAGCCTGGCTACTTGTGACACTGTGAGCTGAGACAGTTGGAGGACCTAGAGTCAGAGGACAGGCAGGGAAAGGAGGCGGCAAAAAGGATTCCTCAGCCACAAAATCAGAAAGGCACCAAACATCTGTGGTAGTTTCTGTATTTGAGGCTAGATTCTGGGTCAGGGGCTGGCAGGGAGCACTCAGCATGCATACTATCTGCCAAACAAATTTACAAGCATCTCTTAAAACTGTGGGGGAGGAAGAGGAAGATTTTTTAAATTTTCTACCAAGAAAGTCAGGGGAAATGAAAACAGTTCACAACCTGTTATTACGAATTGAAAGATGCAAACAATGCCTTTGCTTTGGGCTTTTTTTTTTTTAACAGTGCTGCCTTGTTTTATTTCAGTGATCACAGAAATGTTTGTAAATACTTCTCTAATGGCCAAATTTATCAGCCTTTCGTGCCTTGGAGTGCGAAGAAGTAAAAAACGGAGCCTGGGTTGGCAGGACTCGCTACTTTCCACCTAGGGCTTAGAGGGATAGCGAGAGGAACCCTGAATCGCAGACATTGTGAGGCTCCCTGCTGGATGCAGTGGCTCCGCAGGTTTGTCATTGAATCTGGTCATCTAACTAGTAAACGGTGCAACCAGGATTTGAATGTGAGTCTTTCTCCTCAGCTGCGTTTCACCACTATGCCAGAGGTTCTCAGTCTTGTGAATGCCTCGGAATCACTGAAAGGTCTTGTCAAAGCACAGAGGGCTGGACCTCACCCCCAGAATTTCACTTAACTATGCTAGTGCTTCTCTGAAGTGTAGTCCCTGGACTACTATCATCAACATCATCTTTGAACTTGTTACAAATGCAAATTATTAGGCCTCACTCCAGACCTTATAACTGGTGTGGGGCCCAGCCATCTGTGTCCTGACAGGCCTTCTCAGGGGTTCTGATACATTCTCAAGCTTTAGAACCTCTGAACTCTACTATCTTGTCTTCCACAAATCCCCGCCCCCACCTTTTTTTCCTAATTATCCCCAACAGAAATAACTCTACTGAAGCAAAAGTTCTTCCCAGTAAATTAACTGATTTATTTATTTATGTTTTGCTTTCAATTGGAGAGGAGGCTAGAAAAAAAAAGTAATAGGATTCTTTTTTGATTACTGTCAATTTGTACTGAAATTTAACCAGATACTACTGGGTTGGAGGTGGAACTAATCTCATTTGCGAACTACTCTGTGCAAGAGCTTAACCTGCATTTTCTAAATTGATCTTCACTTCCCTACTATGAGGTTTTGTGGCCTTAATTGTACAGAAGAGAAAAACTGAGGCTTAGATGAAGTAATTGACTTAAAGGCCACATTCTTATTAAGGGGCAGAAATCAGGGTTGTTCAAACAAAGATCCCTCTAATTCCAAAACTCATGATCTCTCCACTTCGTGGCAGGAGCTTGTGGAACCAAATTCCACTGTGGGCTTCACCAGCCCAACTCTGCAACATTGAGTAAGCGATTTAATCTCTATTTCAATTTCTCCATCTCTAAATAATGTTATCATAAATCTGCCCCTCCCACACTGGAATGTTAGAACAAATGAGGAAATAAAAGCATAAGTTCTCTGAACTTTTTTGAAGAAAAGCAATAAAAAGGCAAATTATCATAGTCCTCATATGTTTAGCCAAGTGTTGCTATGTGAGCCTGAGCATTGACCCTTTCCTGGTTATCTCCCGATTCATACATAAGAGGTTCAAAGATTGTAGCTGATGCCACAGAAAAAGCATTTGACTTCATTTATCAGTATCTACTGGAGGTTAAAGAGGATAACAAAGGATTATACGTATCTCTCTTAAAAATTACAAGAAATCTCTCACCAGGTTCATAGGCTCCAGGTTGTTGTCACATTGCTGGCCCATCCTCATCCTAGAGATCTTTTCTCCAAACCCTTTTCTTCTCCCCATTACAAGCATCCCTCCACCCTCCTGCCTCCACCCCCTAGGCAAAGACTTAAAATTCCTCCCACTTTATTATGTAGAAGGATTTAGCTCTCAATCCTCCTCTCAGACCAAACTCTAGGCCTATCTTTGTTGACAGAGTCGCCAACTTGCACAATTCCAGGAGGTACCATTCACAAAGAATACAACCTAAATGGTGCTCAAGGGGGTGCCAATTGCACAGGGCACAATAGGAATGGTCCCCCTGGAACTGTGCAAGGCTGTCACCCTGTCTATGCATAGCCCCCACCCCAAAAATCCATTAAGGTGTTTTGTTAAACAAAAGAGCCATCTACTTGGGTGTCCACCAGTTTGCCAACTTTTGAAATAATGGGGTTCTTTGTGGTTTTTGTTTGTTTGTTTTAACGTAGGCCTGATCAAATACTTAAATCACCAGGCTTAAGTCCTAGGTTCCACACTCTGCTATGCCATTTTTCACTCTCTTCTCCGACGTTATTGCCTATCGCTCCACTAAACTGTGAGTTTCATGAAGGCTTTATCATATTTCGTCTTCTTTACCTTTTATTCGTGTCTTGGCACAAGTGCTTTAAAAACTGGTTTGAATAACAGCACAGCGTACTCATATCTATCATATCTATGTACTAGTATATTTGGCAGAGATTTGACAAATGGCCTCAACTGTGTTGTTTGACCCACAGAGTTCTGTACCAAGAAATAAATTGAGTCAAAAATCTTAAATTGAGTAATGTCATGTAAAAGAACAATCCCAATTTCTGGTGTCTCTTGAAAATTTGGACACTATGGCAAACTGGGCATGCATCCCACAAGGTGTCAATGCCTTTAGCTCATGTGCAGCTCTTCATTCAGTAGTACAATGAGTTGGCTTCACTCACACATGAAATCTTCATGGCACACACTGAGGTTGGGGCCATGGTGTGTGGAATCATATGGGAATCGTAGAGAAACAAAAATAGAATGCTGCCTTATATAATATGTATTTTGAGGTAATTTTAAATTGTTTTTCTGGGGTAGAAAATTGTGGGGTACCATGTTGTACCATTTCTAAACTAGCCAAGCAAGCGCAGGCATCAGATTATAAATACGATTACCACCAACATTTTACAGGCATTGTAGCTGATGTTATTTGTCAAGTGCCTTGGAAACAGAAATGACAAATAATAACAAATACTTGAATAAACTTCGTGATAAATTAACTTTATGGATTGTGATTTTTTTTTTTTTTCCCTAGATGAAGAAACAAAAGCACAGCTAATTCAGGTAACAAGCAAGTAATGGGGCCACGATTAGAACCCAGGCAGCCTGTCTGTGGAGACATGGTCTTAACCACTGAATTAATATTTATTGAGCCTTTCCCATGTGCTATGGCCATGACTGCCTCCCAACTGAAAGAGACTACTAGATTTATAGAAGAGTCCATGCATCTCTTCCAGGCCTTTTATAGGGTACTATATTAAACCCACACAGATCCTTCTCATCTCTCTCCTCCTTCTATCCCAAGTCATACTGACACGTTTATAATCTTCAGTTTTGAAGTGTACAAACTGCAGATGTCCAGGATTTCCTTTAATTCCAATATAATTCTTGCACAGTTTGTTTTTATTGCAAATTGTCATAAAGAGTCCTATACATGTGGTGAAAAATAGGCATCTTTTAAAGACAATGGAAGCAATTTGAAGCGATATAATATTGACACAGGAAACCAGTATCTGTAGTCAAATTATGCTTGTGTAGAGAAATGGGAGATAGCAAGGTTGAATTTGAGCAAAAAAGTCACATTGACACAAATGCAATAAAAGCTTAAAAATAGAGGGATGGTCATCAACATTCCTCATCAACATTCAAATATGTCGTCAGCACATTTTACATTAATTTGTAATTAAAAATGGAGAAAAAATTTGGAACTTACATTTTCCTTTAAAAGGTGTAAAAAATTAAACTGTTGTCCAAAATGAGCTGTTTAGCAAGTCTCAGCAAGTTGCATACTACCTTCATACTTACTTATGAAGATGTAACCCATCTTACTCTGCCTCAGTTTCTCCATCAACAAAAATGCATGATAAGTGCATCTTTATATTGTAGAGATGTGAGACATAGCTAATAAATGATTATAAAGCGCAGCTCTTTGAAGTATAAAGCACTGCATAATTACTAAATACTATAATAATCATCCTCATAATCATAGTAATTTTCAGCCAACACATCAACCAGACCCAGATGCCTTTAGTCACCTCCCAATTAGACAAAAGTGTATATGCCAACTATGAAATAAAGAAAAAAGTTTAAACCACAAACTAGTTCCACTCCCGCCCTCGTTCCTATATGGAATCTGAAGTCAGATGGCCAGAGACATAGCTCAGTTTCATCACTTGCTAGCTGTGTGACCTAGCTTGTACAACATTAAGCTAAATCTCCCCATCCTCTCTTTCTTCAACTGTAAAATGACAATAATAATAATACCCACTTCACAGGGTTTGTTGTGAGAGTTCAACAAGTTAATACATGGAGCGACTTCCCTGGAGTCCAGTGGTTAAGAATTTACCTTGCAATGCAGCAGACACAGGTTCAATCTCTGGTCAGGGAACAGGCCCCAGACAACTAAGTCCACGGGCCATAACTAGAAAGCTCAGTGCTCCCATGAAGATCCTGTGTGCCATAACTAAGAGTGTGCTTAGTCGCTTAGTCTTGTCCAGCTCTTTGAACCCCTTTGAATTGTAGCCCTCCAGACTACTCTGTCCATGGGATTCTCCAGGCAAGAAATACCGGAGTTGGTTGCCATGTCCTCCTCCAGGGGATCTTCCCAACCCAGGGACCAAACCCAAGTCTTCTGTGTCTCCTGCATTGCAGGGGGATTCTTTACCTGCTCAGCCGTCTGGAAAGCCTAGCTTAGACCTAGTGAATCCAAATAAAATTTAAAAATATTAAAAAAAAAATACACGCAGAGCCCTGTACCAGTGCCTGGCAGACTGAAAGAGCTCAATGGATATTAGTGGGGATGATTATTAGCAGTAATATAGGGAGAAAAAAACTAATAGTGTCTAGCTGTCTAACCATGTTATTGGATGAAAGAGAAAGAAAAATCAATGCAATTTGAAGGATGATTTCAGCGGCCCTCTATATTTCATTCACATGTATCAAATATAAGCACTTTAATGTGAAATTTTGATTAAAAAAAAGGATGAAGTATTTTACTGTACTGCCATGTTAGTTTTTAATGACTGTGCATGAAATAAAATGACTATAAGTGATTGGGGGAAAAATAGAATAAAATGGAAAAATACAATGCTCTCCGTTCCCAAGCCTACTTCTCAAGATAACCACTGTTAATGATTTGGCACGCTCCTTTCCAGACCTTTTTTAATGCATTTACGTTTATATAAGCAGAATTACCCAAGAGGCAGATGAAGTATGTACTTAAGGCACCAGCAAACCAGAACCCAAAAAAATTTTTTGTAAAGAATTTGCTATTTTTACAAATGCATAGATATAAAAAAAAAAATCACACCTTGTTGGGACTTCCTCACACTTATTTAACTTTAAGATGATTTTAATCTTAAAGTAAATAAGAGGATATTACTTCATATGCATTATAATCTCTTCAGTGCTTAGGACTTTTCTTAAGATCTTAATCCAAGCTTGCTTTGTAATTAAGACCATAAATATAATCATATTGTTTTGTAACTTTATTCATGTGAGTGATTTTAAAAATTATGATACTTATATAGTGACAATCTAAATAAGAAGGAACTTTCACCATCTATGCCATTTTAATCGAAGAACTGTCTCTGTATAAAGGTCCTATTAGAACAATTTGAGTTTCAAAAGCTTCCTTTCTTGGTAAAGCAAATTTCATTTTCCATCACATTTTCAAGTCAGTGTAATGCAATCCTTTTTTAATCTCCACAGAGTGTATGATGGATTGAAATCCTGCCGACCTGGAGTTTTCTAAATGGTGACTGTGGAGAGATGCCAAGGAAAGAGAATGGTGCCAAATGCAGAATCCTCAAGTTGCTCTCTAAACCAACAGAAATTCATCTGGGAGCTGGATTTCACTGAGGCAGGAAGTATTGCACCTACAAAGATAGTGCATGTGTGGAGATTATATTTGGGATCAGGAAATAAAGAAGAAAAGTAGAGCTACATTGTATTTCAGTACAGTCAGAAGAGAACATTCCCTGAAGAGAAGACCAATGACCTTCTGTGAGGGAAGAAAGAATGCTTAAGCAATGGTTTATAACTACTTGCATTTAAAATGTTTCCCTTAGAGTAAATTAACTGTGGAATAAGCTCAATGCATTTTGAAGATACAAACATAGATGTAAAAAGATCCAGAGTTATTTCAAATTTTAAAATGTATATGTGTGTGTGTGTGTGTGTGTGTGTTAGTCATGCAGTTGTGTCTGACTCTCTGTGACCCCATGGACTGTAGCCCGCCAGGCTCCTTTGTCCATGGGATTCTCCAGGCAAGACTACTGGAGTGGGTTGCCATTTCCTTCTCCAGTATGTGTATATATCTGTATACATATTAATGTATATGTGTATGTGTATATTTGAAATAACCTCGGGTCTAACCTATTGCAAATATTTATTACACGTTTACAGTGAACAAGACACAAGGATATCAGGGAATACCAAGAACTCTAAGTCCCAGAACCTGTACTCTAAGAATCAAAATGCCAGTTGGGGAGATAAATTCGAGACACAATAATGCCAAGCATCCTGTGGTAAATCCAAAATAAATATCAGAGCCCTAATCTCTAAAACCTCTTCCATCATTAATGGTCTTGGTACCAAGTAAGAGGTGGAACTTGAATAGTATCTTAAAGGACTTGTAGAAATTATAGGGTAAGGAAGGAAATAAAAAGGATTTCAGCTTTAAGAAACACATGGAGGTAGGAAAATACAGAGCGCATCCAGAGACCTTGAGCAGATCCTTTTAATTGAAACAAAGATGCTGGATAAGGAGTTTGGGTCTCTAGTCTGAAGGGTCAGACTACTAAATTAAGATATTTGAGTATTATCTTTGTAGGTAGTAAAGAATCAAAGCTGCAATTCCACTTCTGAGAATAGACCTACAGAAAATGAAAACAGGAATCCAACATGTTAAATGTACTCCCATGTTTATCAGAGTATTACTTACAATAGCCAAGACATGAAAACTCACCCAAATACCCATGAAAGTATGAATGGATTTTTAAAAAATGATGTAGCGCCTATTGGCTTCCTTGGTGGCTCAGAGAGTAAAGAATCTGCCTGCCAATGCAAGAGACCTGGGTTTAATCCCTGGGTCGGGAAGGTCCCCTGGTGAACTGGTGAAGGGAGATGGTAACCCACTCCAATATTCTTGCCTGGAGAAAGCCATGGCCAGAGGAGCCTGGTGGGCTGCAGTTCATAGGGTCACAAAGAGTTGGACACAACTGAGCCACTAATACTTCACTTTTCATTTCACAAATGCCCATTAATGGATGAATGGGTTAAAAAAAGATGAGGTACATATACATAAAAGGATATTATTCAGCCAAGAGAAAGGAGTATATCCTTCTATTTGCAATAACATGGACAAACCTTGAGCACATTATGCTAAGCGAGATAAGTACGGTGTCACTTATAAATGGAATCTTAAAAAGTTAAACCTGTTAAAAAAACAGACTGAAATCGTGTGTACCAGGAGCCAGGGCAGTGGGGGTAGGGCGTTTGGGGGATGGATAAGAGTGGTGGTGTTTAAGGGTACAAATTTGCAATGAGTAGTGAATGAGCTGCTGAGATCTAACACACAGGATAATGAATACAGACAATAACATTGCACTGTAATTAGGTACTGTGATAAATACCACTATATCAGCAATCATATTACAGTATATAAATGGATCAAAGTAACATGCTGTACATCTTAAACTTATACAATGTCACACATCAAATATATTCAATTAAAAAAAAAACTCAAACCAGAACTTCCCTGGCAGTCCAATGATTAAGAATCACGCTTCCATTGCAGGGGCCAAGGATTCCATGAATGAAGATCCTGCATGCCTTGTGGCCAAGAGGAAATTTGGAAAACACAGAAAAGCATAAAAATAAAAGTCACCTGGAAACCCACCGTTCAGAAACACACTATACTTTTGATGGATAAACTAATAGCAGTTTTTCTGGTATATATATTTGTGTGTGTGTGTGTGTGTGTGTGTGTGTGTGTAAACTGAGAGTATGCTTAATTCATTAACATTATCCTGCAAATATTTTCTTATTAAAAATTTAACTGCACTATATTTCATCATATAAATATAATATATTATACTTACCCAATTTTTCATTTTCATCCAGGTACAAATAACTAAAGTTAATCCAAGGTTAATCTAAGCAGTATGTTGAATAGATTGGAAGAAGGATGAATTGAGAGCAGGAGTAACAGTCAGGAAGCTTTGGTTGAGCACTGCTTATTCAAAAAAGGCATGTTCACAAACTAGAATCGTTTATAACTATCATATTACAACATAACTCTTATTTCAAAGAACGATGCTGCTCCATGTATATTATTTAGGATAAACTCCCAGATATATTTTCTCTTCTCACAGTTTCTTAGAAGAGCTCCAGAACTCAGTCCTTTCTCTTCTCCTCCATTTCCATCTCTTCCCTTGATGATCTCAT
The DNA here is from genome assembly GCF_019320065.1 of Cervus canadensis. Lineage (NCBI taxonomy): Eukaryota > Metazoa > Chordata > Mammalia > Artiodactyla > Cervidae > Cervus > Cervus canadensis. Next base: position 13,050,367 of record NC_057410.1, on the reverse strand, counting down.
CCAGTCCCAAAGATTTAAATATTGTCTACATGCTAATCACCTGTGGAAAGAAAGGGTATTCTCTATACAGAAGTAGATACAAGTTTTATGAAAACGAATCCAAAACTCTAAGTAAAAAATAGCTCCTCCACTCCAATGCTATCCACTTGGAGAAATTCCAAATACAAAATGCTCTGAGAGGGGTCCTTAGAAGTCAAGGGCCTTGAAACCGGTGGATGCAACAGCTTAATCAAGGGCCTGGAGACAGAAGCAGAAGGATGTGATGAAGGAATCAGTAAGCGGGCATCACTTTTCAAAGTCAAGGCATGGGATGGTAGGAAAATTCACCTATCAATTTAGGCAATTTGCTCTTTGACCTCTATTCATTTCAATGTTTGTTGAATAACAACCTGAAACCATTATTTGATTTGGAGTCCTAAAATATGATACATAACTCGTTGTGAAAGGCAGAAAGTTTCTGAAGGTAAATGACCAGAATAATGCTCCTGAGACAGAAAGCAAATGTACTTGATTCTTCATTTCCAATACCTTCTCCATGTCGAAGTTTCTCTCATTGTTCCTATTCCAAGCTCTACAGCAGGTTTCTTCAGTCTTAGCACTAATGATACTTACATACGTGTGTGCTCAGTCGTGTCCGACTCTCTTTGACCCCATGGGCTGTAGCCCACCAGGCTTCTCTGCCCTTGGGATTTCCCACAAGAACACTGGAGTGGGTTGCCATTTCCTCCTCCCGGGGATCTTCTGGACCCAGAGATTGAACCCGTGTCTCTGGAGTCTCCTGCATTGCAGGAGAATTCTGCTTTTCACCAAATAACACACTCAGCTAAAATCTGCAAAGAATTTTTTTCTTTCCATATTGAAAAGGTCTGGCTACTTTCATATGACTGTGGTTTGCCGCCCATTATTTGTGAACACAAACATGTGAAAATATTTATACATCTCTCCAATCTATAGAAAACCATTCTGGGGTCTTGAAAACAGTCTCTTTACAGACGGAGAGAATGTGAGAGAAATGCCCTCAGTGTACTGGCTAAAAACTGCAATGTCTGCCCAGCACTGTGCGTCCTCTCATAACAGGGGATGCTCTGCTGAATGAGCCCTTGTATGTCAAGATTCAAAACGTTCTTGTTTGCTCCGGTGGAACAAAGGTCTCACAGACAGTGGGATCTGCAGGGTAGCCACCAAGTGTGTTAAACCAATGTTCCCTCCACCACATTGCCGAGTAGTTTATCGTAATGGCAGTTCTCACCTTCATGTATAGAGGCCGGTGTTCGAGTTGCCGTCCTTCACAGAGCTCCCACTGACTTCAAAGGAAATGACATAGAACAGAACCCCATGGTGTACGCAGAAACAAGCGGCATCTGATCAGAATCAGGCCATATTTTTTTTTTTTCATTCTCTCTGTATAAATGGGTAAATTTATATACAGAATATCTAAAGGCCACCTTTTAGTTCGGCAGTTATGGATCGTCAGATGTACATACACTTATTGGAAAGCTTGACACTGAGCTGTTTTTCACGTAGGAGGAGAAGGGAGGGAGTTGTGTTGTAGAGAAATCCATTCCAATCCTACAGGTTTTTTGAGGGGTGCTGTCTATGAGAACCCCAAGAGACCAAAGTGATTGGGGCTTGTTTAGTGACTTTTTTTACTTAAAGCTGGCCTTGAGGCAAACCCTTAAAAAAAAGAAGAAGGAGAGGAAAAGAGGAGTGGGAGAAGAAGAAGGAAGGAGAGGTAGAGAAATAAATTTATATTTATTAAATAGGGGAGGTCTCTTTCTAAGCCTAGAAAAAAGAAGAAGAGTAAAAAGATTAGTAAATTTAACTACAAAAAACAAATGAAAAACTCTACATGTCAAAAATCAAAATAAGATTTAAATGGCAAATAAAATGCTGGGGGAAATATTGGTGACAACTGTGATGCAGAAAGGATTAATACTGTTAATATTAGTATTTTCTACAGATTACATAAAAATACAGCAAAGTAAGTTCTAAATGGAACTTGGAAATGTTTAACATATTTCTAAAAATGTTTAACAAAAATGTGTAACATTTCTTAAAATGTAAAGTTTCTGAAAATCTTTAACAAAAATAATGTATAAGTGAATATCTGATCCCTGGAAGTTAAAAATAACTAAGAAAAGATCAAAATATTAGACCATATGAAAATTTTCAATTCTGTAAATGTGAAAAAAAGAAAATTTAAAACAATCAGTTAACTGGGAAGATCCTTGCAGTAAACAGGCTGTTATTCTGAATCTATTAAGAACTCAAGAAAAAAAAAAAAAAAAGAACTCAAGAAAGTTGATTTTTAAAAACACATTAAAATTCTCAGAGGAAAAAAAAAGATGCATACAAGTCACAAAAATATAAATTAAAATGACTAATAAGTATCTGAAAAATGTTCACTGTTACTAGTAACCAATAAAAGTTATGAAATAAAAACGTTCTTACCTCAGATTGGCAAATATAAAAAAATGGAACTCTGTATTATAGCTTTTTCAAATATAAGCAATAAACAGAAAATGCAATTTTTTTTAAAGTGCCTTTTTAAAATAGCCATAAAACAAATAAAATACCAAAGAATATACATAATAAAACACTTGCAGAACCTCAATAAAGGAAATGAACTTCCCTTTCTTCCTGACCAGAAGAGCCGCGTGAAGGCCAGGCCTACACTAGAAGAGTGTTCTGGCAAGGCGACGGCCTAAAGGTGTCAGGATATTGGCTCCACACAGAGTGACCAAGCCGATTAATAGAACATTGAGGATGATGAGAGTACTGTTTTTCACTGTGTGAGGAAACAGGTACAAATACGGAAGGAGGAAAGCTAGAATGAACTCTGCAGTATGGATGGAGATGGAACGTGTCAGTATGAATTCATGGTTTTCAATATAAGAAGTACAGAAATTGGAGAAGGAAATGGCAACCCACTCCAGAGTTCTTACCTGGAGAATCCCATGGACAGAGGAGCCTGGAAGGCCATGGTCCATAGGGTCACAGAGAGTCGGACACGACTGAAGTGACTAAGCACACACACACATGGACACAGAAATAAACACAGATGTAAATGTATGTGTGAACATATGCACATTCCTAGCTCAGTCCAGTAAAAAGGCCTAGAAAAGACACTCCTAGTAGCTGATCTAGTGCGTAGTTTCTATTTTTTGGCCGTGCTGTTTGTGGGATCTTAGTTCCCCAACCAGGGATTGAACCTGGGCTCCAGTGGTGAGCCCACTGAGTCCTAACCACTGGATTGCCAGGGAATTCTAGATCTTGGTTTCTAAACAACACCTTTTTACCACCTAGACTTTAGTCTTTGGAGAGCTCGTCCATTTCCTAAGCTTCCTGATGAAACCAACATTAACATGTCAGAACTAAACCTTTCCTCTCAGGTGGCTCAGTAGTAAAGAATCCGCCTGCCAGTGACAGAGACCTAAGAGACACAGGTTCAATCCCTGGATCAGGAAGCTCCCCTGGAGAAGGAAATGGCAACCCACTCCAATATTCTTGCCTGGAGAATCCCATGGATGGAGGAGCCTAGAGGGGTTGCATCCCATGGATGGATGGAGGAGCTACAGTCCATGGGGTTGCAAAGAGTCAGACATGACTTAGTAACTGAGCATGCATGCAGACCTTTTGTCTAAGCCCCAGATTAATATATTCAAGATGCTAATTTGACAGCTCTGCTTGGTTGCCTAACAAGCATTTCAAACTTAAAATAATCAAAATAGAAAGCTTGATTTCCCTGTGTTCTCCCTAAGCCATTTCTCCCCATTTCCCCTATTTCTAAAAATATTTATATAAATATAAATATTCACTCAGTCACTGGACTCAACTAACTGGGAGTCATCCTAATCTGCTCCCTTCCCCTTATCCTTCGTAGTCACTAATCCATCAACAAGTCCAAATTGTTACCTCCGAAGTATATCTTGAAGTCATTCACTTGTCCCCATCTTCCCTTGTGACTCTGCTAGTGTAAGCCACCATTCTCCCTGTCCTGGATTACTGCAGTGGCTTTCTAACTGGTTCCTCAACTTCCTTGGTAACTTTCTTGCATTCTATTATCAACACAGCCAGTGTGAACTCCTAACATGTAATTGGAGCATGCCTCTCTACTTCTTAAAACCTGCCTATGATTTTCCAACCTGTTGGAACAAAGCCAAGTGCTTGGCTATGGCCAAAAAGACCCTGCATGATCTGGCCTCCTGCCTAAGGCCTCCAACTCCATACCATGTACCTTATCCCACCAGTCAGAATTCTCCAGTCCAGGTGTCCTTTGCTGCCAGAGTTCCTGCAACATATCAAGCTTTTTTCCATTTCAGGAATTTTGCATTTGCTCTTCTTTCTGCTTACAATGTCCTTCTTTCAGTTTTCACATGATTGGCTCCTTCTCATTTCTTTAGTTCTTAGCTTCGATGTCAATTCCTCAAAGCAGAATTTCTTGGCCTATTCTTCCTCACTGTTGTCAACTGTTTATTTTCTTCCTAACACAAGCAGCAGGATTTTTGTTTGTTTCTTTGGTTCACTGTCTATCTCTCTCACTAGAGCAAAAATTACGTGAGGGGAGTAACTTGTCTTTCCTGTTTTCTTTTGTATTTGCATATCCTAGTACAGTATCCACTATCTACCATGCAGCTGATTAATTTTAAAAATATCTGTAGTAATGTAGTTCGGGTGTTAGAGATTTTAGGTGTTAGGAATTCAGAAGAACACAGAATTCCCTCAAATGGTTTATAATCTAGAAGAGTGATCAACAGGAAGGTAAGTAAGAGACTGCAATTCTGCATGATTAGTTCTAAAACAAGGAAATTATAATGGAGGGAAGCCCCTAATCTGGGCTGAAGGAAGATCACAAAAGGCTTATTGGAAGATGTAACATGGTAGCAAATCCTGCAATATAGACAAGGTTGGTTATGAGAGAGAGAGTGGGAGATATAGTCTAGCGGGAGATATGAGAGATATAATAGGGCAGAGGCAAAGAACAGCATGTGCCTGAAAATGAGGTGGAGTATGACACATTCAGGGAACTAAATGCCTTAGGGTGGAGAGTGGGGATGAGGCTGAGGAGGATGAATGGTGAGAGATGACACTACAGAAATAAGCTGATATAATGGTTTATACTTCACCTTAAGGGAAAGAGATGGTCACTGGAAGATTTTCTGCGGGGAGTAACATTAGCAGTTTTGTGTTACACAGAGGTCATTCTGACTGCAGTATATGTCAGGGATTGAAAACCAAGAGTCAGGAGGTTACGGAAACAATCTAGGTGGAGGTTGGCAGGATGATAGTGACCTACACTAGGGCAGTAATGGTGAAAAGATAAAGAATAAGACTTGAAGCCTATTTAAAAGATAGTAGTGGTGGAAATTAGCAATTCAATATATAATTTGATAAATGATGTGGGGATAAATTGCTAGGTATTTGGAAGAAAAGAGATACATACTTCAAAACCACATCAAGATAAACCCCAAATCAATTACAGATTTAAATGTTAAAAAAAGTTATGAAACTATTAGAACTTCTGGTCAGGATGATATTTTGAAGCACTCATCTCTTCCAAATCCACAGTTCATCCACTTATGAGAAGAGGCTGAAAAACAAAGCTGATGCTAACCCTCTTGCTGAAGCAAAGGCATTATATAGAGTCCTGGGCCTGAGGAGGTAGAAGAACAAAGACACAGCAGCTAGGAACTGAACAAAGTTGGCCACTGTCTCAGTGGTTGAATCTGCAACATCCCTGATATCCCATCGTTATTACAGGAACTTTGAAGGGCTGTTATAGACATGATTTTGGATGGAGGGAATAGAGTCTGACTGGAGGCAGTCACAAAACTGCTAGATAAGGAGAAACACAGGAATTAGAAGAAAATAAGCAAACAAATAAACAATAATATCAAAACACACACATACACGAATCTCTCTTACTTAAAATGAGTCTGAAAACCTAAATTCCAAAACACATGAAAACAAAACTAACACTAGGAAGAAAGGAACATAAACAGTTGTTACGGGAATCCACACCAACTGTATAAAACAGCCTGAAAATTATTTTTAAACAAGTATTTTTATGATGCTCAAAGATATAAAATTATGTATTAAAATTAAAAAGAATTTATGAAACATAAGTATAAATAAAACTAAAAACATGGATATAAAAAGGAGGCAACCAGGGACTATTAGTATATGTAAATTTTTATAACCATTAAAAACTTAATAGACAGGATAAACTCTAGACTAGACACAGTTGAAGAGTAATTCTTCTGCATTGGAAGACAGTAATTTTGTCTAGAAATAGTACAGAGAACCAAAGAGATAAAGATATTTTTTTGAAAGAGCAGTTAATTAAGAGACATGGAAAAGAGATTGAAAAGCTCCCACCTACATTCAATAAAAATTCCAGAAGAATGGAAGGAACAGTGGAGAAACAATTTTTGAAAAAAATAACAACCAAGGAACTGTAGAACTGAAATACACACACAGTACTGTGTAGGATATATCAGCATAAATCTGAAGCTATGCACATTATAATAAAATGAACATCATCTGGAATAGAGAGCCAATTTCAAAAGTTATTAGAGAAAGTAATATGATGGCAGTAGCATTGTAAGAAATGATAAGACTTCAACAAATGTGCTTCATGGTGAAATGGAGCAGGTCCCTCTGGTCCTTCCCCCCTCCTGTCCTCTGCCTACATTTTGTCTGTGGAAAAACTTTAGCCAAAGAATAAGTTTAACCAGAGAAGTGAGAACGTGCAGAATCAAAGCAAAACAGTCAAAAAAGACCAAATAATAATTTTTTAGTTATTAGGCATAGTCAAGGACATTTAGTTCCTTTTTAAAGGCTGTAGATAATATTCTGAGCCATATCTTGTGAGCTGTCTTATAGATACTGAAACCCCCAGCAGGTGTAGAAGTTAACTACATGATACCAGACTCTAGCCATGACATGAGCTTCCACGTTTCCAAGAATTGGCCTCAAAGAAATGGGAACAAACTGACTTTGGAACTGAAGATTAACTGTACCTAAAACAATCGAGGTGATGCTGGTCAGATCACTGATGACAAATTTCAAGATGACTGTCAGAGCCGACTGTGCTCTTTCTGCATGTAGCCCCCTCCCTCAGCCTATATAAGCTCTTGCCCACTGATTGTCAGGTGTGGGGGGTGGGGAGTCAGCTTTTGGATAGCAAAGGCCACCCAACTGGATTCTTGAAGTTAGAATAAGGTCCCAGCCCAGGTTCAATTCCTAGTTAGACAACTGAGATCCCACAAACCAAGTAATGGGCCAAATAAACAAATAAATAAAATTTGTTTTCTATTGCATATCATACATAAAAAATAAACTTGAGAGGAATTAAAATTTTAAATGTGGAAAGCAAACATAACTTTTAAAATAAAACATAAAATGATATATTTATGACCTTGGGAAAGAATTTCTTAATTAAGATATAAAAATGGGAATAGTAAAAATGGTGAATAGTTTTTCAAGCTTAAGAAGAAAAACTTTTCATCAACAAAAGCCATCATAAGTAAGTAGTAAGATAATCCACAAACTTCTCTTTGCAGTGGGAAAATATAAGTTTCAAAGCATATTAGTATACTATTAAACCTAGGTAAGGAGTAGGGGTCCTCCTTGCATTGCTGGTTCTAACCTTTTCTCTTTCCTTCCTCCCTAAAACACTCAGTTTTGATTAACTTGGCATCTGACTCTACCACTTACTTTATTTTTTACTTATCCTCTCATCTTGAGATACTTATCTTTCCTTGAAGATTGTAGCTGGTGGTTCACCGTCACTTTAGTACTATTCTTGTTATAATTTCCGGAGATTTCAATATCCACTTGCTGATGTGACCTTTCAAATAGCTTAGCTTCTAAGTCTTGGGCTTAGAAGTTTTGGGCTTCCTTTTCTTTAGTAATGTTGTCTTCCATCTTCAGTTCAGTTCAGTTGCTCAGTCGTGTCTGACTCTTTGCGACCCCATGAATCGCAGCACGCCAGGCCTCCCTGTCCATCACCAACTCCTGGAGTCTACCCAAACCCGTGCCCATCGAGTCAGTGATGCCATCCAGCCATCTCATCCTCTGTTGTCCCCTTCTCCTCCTGCCCTCAATCCCACCCAGCATCAGGGTTTTTTCCAATGAGTTAACTCTTCGCATGAGGTGGCCAAAGTACTGGAGTTTCAGCTTCAGCATCAGTCCTTCCAATGAACTCCCACGACTGATCTCCTTTAGGATGGACTGGTTGGATCTCCTTGCAGTCCAAGGGACTCTCAGGAGTCTTCTCCAACACCACAGTTCAAAAGCATCAATTTTTCGGGGCTCAGTTTTCTTCACTTAGCCCCTCACTAACATGGTCATAATATCTAGAATAGAGGAAAACAACAGAATGGGAAAGACTAGAGATCTCAAGAAAATTAGAGATATCAAGGGAACATTTCATGCAAAGATGGGTTCGATAAAGGACAGAAATGGTATGGACCTAACAGAAGCAGAAGATATTAAGAAGATGTGGCAAGAATACACAGAAGAACTGTACAAAAAAAGATCTTCACCACCCAGATAATCACAATGGTGTGATCACTCACCTAGAGCCAGACATCCTGGAATGTGAAGTCAAGTGGGCCTTAGGAAGCATCACTATGAACAAAGCTAGTGGAAGTGATGGAATTCCAGCTGAGCTATTTCAAATCCTGAAAGATGATGCTGTTAAAGTGCTTCACTCAATATGCCAGCAAATTTGGAAAACTCAGCAGTGGCCACAGGACTGGAAAAGGTCAGTTTTCATTCCAATCCCTAAGAAAGGCAATCCCAAAAAATGCTCAAACTACCGCACAATTGCACTCATCTCACACGCTAGTAAGGTAATGCTCGAAATTCTCCAAGCCAGACTTCAGCAATACGTGAACTGAGAACTTCCAGATGTTCAAACTGGTTTTAGAAAAGGCAGAGGAACCAGAGATCAAATTGCCAATATCCGCTGGATCATCAAAAGAGCAAGAGAGTTCCAGAAAAACATCTATTTCTGCTTTATTGACTATGCCAGAGCCTTCGACTGTGTGGATCACAATAAACTATGGAAAATTCTGAAAGAGATGGGAATACCAGACCACCTGACCTGCCTCTTGAGAAACCTGTATGCAGGTCAGGAAGCAACAGTTAGAACTGGACATGGAACAACAGACTGGTTCCAAATAGGAAAAGGAGTATGTCAAGGCTGTATATTGTCACCCTGCTTATTTAACTTCTATGCAGAGTACATCATGAGAAACGCTGGGCTGGAAGAAGCACAAGCTGGAATCAAGATTGCCAGGAGAAATATCAGTAACCTCAGCTGTGCAGATGACACCACCCTTATGGCAGAAAGTGAAGAGGAACTAAAAAGCCTCTTAATGAAAGTGAAAGAGGAGAGTGAAAAAGTTGCCTTAAAGCTTTACATTCACAAAACTAAGATCATGGTATCTGGTCCCATCACCTCATGGGAAATAGATGGAGGGACAGTGGAAACAGTGTCAGACTTTATTTTTTGGGGTTCCAAAATCACTGTGGATGGTGACTGCAGCCATGAAATTAAAAGACGCTTACTCCTTGGAAGGAAAGTGATGACCAACCTAGATAGCATATTAAAAAGCAGAGACATTACTTTGCCAACAAAGGTCCGACTGAACAAAGCTATGGTTTTTCCAGTGGTCATGTATGGAAGTGAGAGTTGGACTGTGAAAAAAGCTGAGTGCTGAAAAATTGATGCTTTTGAACTGTGGTGTTGGAGAAGTCTTGAGAGTCCCTTGGACTGCAAGGAGATCCAACCAGTCCATCCTAAAGGAGATCAGTCGTGGGTGTTCATTGGAAGGACTGATGTTGAAGCTGAAACTCCAGTACTTTGGCCACCTCATGCGAAGAGTTGACTCATTGGAAAAGACCCTGATGCTGGGAGTGGTTGGGGGCAGGAGGAGAAGGGGACGACAGAGGATGAGATGGCTGGATGGCATCACCAACACGATGGGCATGAGTTTGAGTAAACTCCAGGAGTTGGTGATGGACAGGGAGGCCTGGTGTGCTGCAATTCATGGGGTCGCAAAGAGTCAGACGCGACTGAGCGACTGAACTGAACTGAACTGAACTGAATATGGTAGCTACTAGTTTCATGCTGCTTTTAATTTTAAATTTATTAAACTTAAATAAAATTTAAATATCATTTCCTTAGTCAGCTCATTTCCAATGACCAATAGCCACAAATGGCATATTAGACAGTGGATGTGGAAAATGCCCATCATCACAGGAAGTTCCATTAGATAGTTCTGCTCTAGATCTTGTCATTACCAGTGCTGCAACTCCTCCATAACGTCAGTATTAAGCATCACATTCTGACCAAGTCTTCCTACTTTTTAAGCTTATTCCTGACTCCAAAAATTTGTCAGTTATACCTACACTTGTAATTCATGATTCTTCTGTCATTTTATTATCCCTAATCTACTTCCATTATTATCTGATATACATCATCAACCACTGTGATGAAATTTCCCCTGCATACACATGTCTCTCTTGCTTTTTTTTTCCACCTTGACAAATTTGGATTAAATCTAAATTTTCACCTATTTATCGCCTGGACACATCCAATTCTCCATTTAGCTCTGCACCCACACCTGTGCAGTAGATTGTGATGGGAAGAAAAAGACACACAATCATCACTAACCTCAAATTGGCCTTTAATGCCACTAGCAGTCGATATCATTCCCCAGTGCAGTCAATCTCCCATTCCACTGGATGACTCCTACATATTCCTAATTTTCAAACCTTTCATAACTTCTTACTATCCTCACTCTCATCTGATGATTTGTATCTTACTTAGCTGAAAAGTAGAAGCAATCAAAAGAGAACTTTCCTGTGTTCCCATAATCATATCTCCTCACCTACCTGCACTTGTGTCTGTATGCTTTGCCTTCTCACCTATTACTCCGAATGGACTGTCTATACTTCTAAGGAAGAGCAGTGTACTAGAGCCCATCCCCTTTAGCAAGAGCCTCAGTACAGTAATCCTCTGTTTGCTTTCTGGCATTGTTAGTTTTTCCCTCTTTAGTGGATCTTTCCTTTTTTAAGAAATTATTTACTTGGCTCTGCCAGCTGAAGCACTCAGGATCTTTGATCTTTCCTGCAGCACGCATTTGTGTTTTGTGGCGTCTTTAGTTGCGGCATGTGAACTCTTAGTTGAAGGATGTTGGATCTAGTCCCCTGACCAGGGATTGAATCTGGGCCCCCTGCATTGACAGTGTGGAGTCTTAGCCACTGGACGACAAGGGAAGTCCCTCCTTTTTTTTTTTTTTTGGCTGTGCCACACAACTTGTGGGATTGAGCCCACCAGGGATTGAACCTGTACCCCAGCAGTGGAAGTGCCGTCCTAACGCCTGGGCCTCCTGGATCCTTCCTGTCATTATGAAACTATGGTTTTATTTCTCCCATCTTAAAACAATTTAAAAAAAACTATTACTGACCTCACTTTTCTCTTCAGTTACTCCTGTTTCCTTCCTTCCCCTTTTAGCAAAAGTCCTTGAAATGGCTATAGGCAGTAGTCTGCTTGTAGCCATTATCTCTTATCTCTAACCTCTCTCCTCCCACTCTCTTGAATCCACATTGGTCAAGTTTTTGCCCCACAGTGTCATTAATTCTCTTGTGAGGATGATCGAAGATTGCCACATGGCTAAATCTAATGGTTAATATCAGTTCCCACCTTGCTTGACCTACTAGCAACGTGTGACATAGTCAATCCCACCTAACTTCTTGAGACAATTTCTTTACTTGACGTCCAATCTGGTTTTCTCCCTCCCTCACTGTTTGCTCCTTCTCAGTCTCCTTTGTTGGTTTTTCCTTATCTTTCCAACCTCTGAACATTGAAAAATCTCAGTCTTTGGATTTCTTCTCTTCAATGTACTTACTTTGTGGTAGATTGAATTATAGTTTACAACTATTTGCTTTCTATGAGAATTGTACATCTGCACCCTTTGGATTTGTCTTGAAATGCCTCTTCTATGCACAATATACATCTTTGCCCCATGCAGGGCTGGGCCATGTGACTTTCTTTGGGTAATGGAATGGAATGGAATGAAGTGATAGATGCCACATGCAAAGAGAAACTTCAAATTGAATGTCATTGTTTAGCCCCTCTTGATTCTGCCTTTTGCCATGAGTATGGCGTGTCCTGAACAGTGGCTGTTTATTCAGTTTAGGCCCCAAATTAGAATATACTTGAAAAAGACACATAGCTGGCCCACAGCCTCGAGCAGAAAAGTAATCAACCTGTTACCCATATGTGACAAGAGCAAGAAATAAATGTTTGTTGCTGTAATCCCCTGGGATTTTGGAATTGTTTATTACATCAAAAATGGTGACTAATAAAACTCCCTTTAAATTCTCCTGAATGCCAAGCTCTCACAACCAGTTGCCAGAATGAATATCTAAAAGGCAACTCAAATTCAATAGTCCAAAAATGAGCTCTTGACCTCTACCAAATCTGGTCTTCTTGATGCTTTTTCACTGTCAACTTATGGAAACTCTAACCTTCAGGACAAAAAAAAAAAAACAAAACCCTAAAGTCACTCCTAATTTCTCACTTTTGCTTATATTCCATGCCTAATTTATCAACAAATCCTTTTAGTTATACTCAAAATAAATTCAGATTCCACAAACTTTACTAGTACCACCTTAGCCCAAGCCATTATCATTTTTGCCAATTTACTGTTATAACTATACTAATCCCTACCACGGGCTTGGTCATTTTGCCTTTTCCATCCAAAGTTTCAGTTACTAAGCATTATTAAAGTTCTTCTAGCATAAGAAAACAAAAATTAATAAATACCTAACAAATGCTATTCAACCTCAACTAGGTCATAGTCACTCATGGATTATCTATCAATTTTCTCTAATTACTTTTTTACCTCAGCATTGCCTTAGCACAAGCCACCATTATCTCTCACCATTATGTTTCACCTGGATTATTCTGCACGTCACTCAGCTTATTCCTGCCCTTGTCCCCAGAGGGCCTTTTAAAATAGTAGGTCTGATTGTGTTTCTCTTTTGCTCGCATCTTTCCTTTTCTCAAATGGCTTCCCACTTCATTGAGAATAAAAAGGTCAAGTCCTTATAACAGTCTACAAACATCCTTTACATCCTGCACATATACCTTCTCCATCTTACTGTTCAGATCTCGTGTCTTGGAGATCAGTATGGGGGTTCCTTAAGAAACTAAAAATAAGACTACTATATGACCCAGCGATCCCACTGCCGGGCATATTCCTGGAGAAAATCATAATTCAAAAAGACACATGTACCCCCAATATTCATTGCAGCACTACTTACAACAGCCAGAACATGGAAGCAACCTAAATGCCCGTTGAAGGAGGAATGGATAAAGAAGAATTAATACGTATATACAATGGAATATTAGCCATTAACAAGATCAAAATAGTTTATAGCCATACCACCCTGAACGTGTTGAATCTCATCTAACCTCAGAAGCTAAGCAGAATCAGCCCTGGTTAATACTTGGATGGGAAAAAAAGATCAAAATACTGCCATTTTGCAGCAACATGGATAAATCCAGAGGCTGCCAAACTGAGTGAAGTAAGTCAGACACAGAAAGAGAAATATCATATAATATTGCTTATAAGTGGAATTTTTATTTAAAAAAGGTAAGATGAATTTATTTACAAAACAGAAGTAGAGTCACAGATGTAGAAAATAAACTTATGGTTACCAGGAGATAAGGGGGGAGGGATAAATTGGCAGTTTGGGATTGACATATCCACATTACTATATATATATAAAATAGATAACTGATAAGAACCTATCCTCCCAGTACTCTGTAATGGTCTATATGGGAAAAGGATATTTAAAAAAAAGAGTGGGGACTTCCCTGGTGGCCCAGTGGCTAAGACTCCACGTTCCCAATGCAGGGTGCCGGGGTTCGATCCCTGGTCAGGGAACTAGATTCCCACATGCCGCAACTAAAAATCCAGCATGCCTTAACTAAGACCCAGTGCAGCCAAATAAATCAATATTAAAAAAAAAAAAAAGAGGGGATATATGTATATGTATAACTGATTCACTGGGCTATACACCTGAAACTAACACAATATTATAAATCAACTATACTCCAATAGAAATTTTTTTAAAACTGTGTTCTTACCAAAAACATTCCCTCTAAAAACAAAAATCCAAGTCTCATGTCTTATGACTCAGTTTCCTCATTCAGCTTTAGTCACACTGGACCGCTTGCTGTTCTTTGAACATACCACTTATGTTCCACCTGCAGGGCCCTTGCATTTATTATTCTACCTAAAATGCTCATCCCCAAAACTTCTCTGTGGCTTGTTTCCTGACCTCCTTCAGGGTTATACTCAACAGTCGCCTTCCTGGGACTTTCCTGGTGGTCCAGTGGTTAGGAATCCATCATCCAAAGCAGGGGATGCAGGTTAGACTCCTGGTCAGGGAACCAAGATCCCACATGCCTTGGGGCAGCTAAGCCTGGGTGTTGCAACTATTGACCCTGTGAGCTGCAAACAAAGCGCACAGCCTGGGGCAACTAAGATCCACCCTGACACGGCCAACCTTTTTTAAAAAGTTTTCTCCCTTGATCACTTGATTTTATTTATTGGCTTCACCATGTGGCTTGCAGGATCTTAGTTTCCCTGCAGTGAAAATGCTAAGTCCCACAACCACCAGGGAATCCCCTTGACCACTTTTAAGTTTCAGCCTTCCCTCAGATTTCCCTAACCTCCTTCCCTGCTTTACTTCTCTCTATAGTATTTGTCACAGAGTACATAAATTTTAATATATCTTCAGTTTTGCTTATTTATTATGTTTACTGTTTTACTCCTTATACAGGAATGCAAACTTCATAAACTAAGAGGAATTTTTTGATCTGTATTGTTCACTGTTGTATCCTTTGAGCATAGTAAGTGCTCAAAAAATATTTGTTGAATATCAAAATATCCAAAGAAATACAAAAAAACCCTGAAAAACTAGCCAAGGATATGAATAAAGACCACAGAAGAAACACATAACCAATAAATCTAATAAAAGGGACTTGACCTCACTGGTAATCAGTGAATTAAGCAGAATGAACTCTTTCTTTTTCTTTTTGTGGCTGTACCTTGCAGCATGTGGGATCTTAGCTCCCAGACCAGGGATTGAACCTCTGCATCCCTGCATTGGAAGTGCAAAGTCTTAACCACTGACCCAACAAGGGAGTCTCAGAGCTCTCTTTTCACAGTCATCAGATTTACAAAAATTTTGAAGTCTATCAACCCTTGGCAAGGAGTAGAGCAACAGGAAATCTCACACATTGCTGGAACAACCTTGGATATTTGAAATAATCTAGTAAATACTAGATACAGACTTGCCCTTCACCCCACAATCCCAGTCCTGGATATAAACCCAAGCAATAAGTGCTAATATATATTTTTACAAGAGACATGAAAGGGAATGCTCATGTCAGCATTATTAATAAAAGGCCCAAACTAGAAACTCAATTGTCCATTTATTGTAGAATAAATATATACATTTGGTGCATTCATACAATGGAATGTTTTACAACAATGAAAATGAGTGATCTATAGCCAGACAACAATATGACAGCTATCTGAAATAACCAAACAAAAGGTCAAAGTGTAAGGGATCCTGGATGATGCAGTTCCCTGTAATACAGCACAGAGGAGGGAAAGGGTGGGAGGTGGTTCTGAGAGCAAACAGGAATTGACAGGCACCTGTACAAAGTTGGGTTTGAGTGCAACTCCTCTTCTTGGTGAGACAGAAGGGCTTGTAGTTCAGTCAGCCCATTTCCAGGCAATTCAGAATGAGTTCCTGGAATCATTCTTGGCTTATCCAGTTTGTCATTCTACTGTGCCTCTCCCTGTAGACTCTTAACCCCCTCTATTCACTGCCACCCCATCAGTCACTCCTCCATTTATCAGATAGTACATTAGGTATTAGCTATATAGAGATCAAATTACCAACCTCCGCTGGATCATCGAAAAAGCGAGAGAGTTCCAGAAAAACATCTATTTCTGCTTTATTGACTATGCCAGAGCCTTCAACTGTGTGGATCACAATAAACTGTGGAAAATTCTGAAAGAGATGGGAATACCAGACCACTTGACCTGCCTCCTGAGAAACCTGTATGCAGGTCAGGAAGCAACAGTTAGAACTGGACATGGAACAACAGACTGGTTCCAAATAGGAAAAGGAGTATGTCAAGGTTGTATATTGTCACCCTGATTATTTAACTTCTATGCAGAGTACATCATGAGAAACGCTGGGCTGGAAGAAGCACAAGCTGGGATCAAGATTGCCGAGAGAAATATCAATAACCTCAGCTATGCAGATGACACCACCCTTATGGCAGAAAGTGAAGAGGAACTAAAAAGCCTCTTGATGAAAGTGAAAGAAGAGAGTGAAAAAGTTGGTTTAAAGCTCAACATTCAGAAAACTAAGATCATGGCATCTGGTCCCATCACTTCATGGCAAATAGATGGGGAAACAGTGGAAGCAGCGTCAGACTTTACTTTTTTGGGCTCTAAAATTACTGCAGATGGTGACTGCAGCCATGAAATTAAAAGACGCTTACTCCTTGGGAGGAAAGTTATGACCAACCTAGATAGCATATTGAAAAGCAGAGACATCACTTTACCAACAAAGGTCCGTCTAGTCAAGGCTATGGTTTTTCCAGTGGTCATGTATGGAAGTGAGAGTTAGACTGTGAAGAAAGCTGAGGGCTGAAAAATTGATGCTTTTGAACTATGGTGTTGGAGAAGAGTCTTGAGAGTCCCTTGGACTGCAAGGAGATCCAACCAGTCCATCGTAAAGGAGATCAGTCCTGGGTGTTCATTGGAAGGACTGATGTTGAAGCTGAAACTCCAATAGTTTGGCCACCTGATATGAAGAGTTGACTCATTGTTAAAGACCCTGATGCTGGGAGGGATTGGGGGCAGGAGGAGAAGGGGATGACAGAGGATGAGATGGCTGGATGGCATCACTAACTCAATGGACATAAGTTTGTGTAAACTCCGGGAGTTGGTGATGGACAGGGAGGCCTGGCATGCTGCGATTCATGGGGTCACAAAGAGTTGGACACGACTGAGCAACTGAACTGAACTGAATAGAGAATGGAAGGAAGTATAAGATGTAAACTCTGTCCCCCAGGAGTTTAGAATCTAGGGTTTTTTTTTTTAAATAATTAATTAATTAGGCTGCATCAGCTGTTAGGTGTGGCATGAAGGATCTTTAGTTGTAGTGTATGAACTCTTGATTGCAACATCCAGAAACTAGCTCTCTGACCAGGGATGGAACTCAGGCCTCCTGCATTAGGAGCACAGAGTCTTAGCCACTGGATGACCAGGCAAGACCCTAATTGTTTTTTTTTCCCCTGGCCCCACCTCGTGTCTTGCAGGATCTTAGTTCCCTGACCCACACCCTTGGCAGTGAAAATGAGGAGTCGTAACCACTGGATCATCAGGGAATTTCAAAGAATCTAGTTTTCAAGATAATTCTTACTGATGACGAAGTGCCACATTCATTTGCTCATTTAAAAAAATGTTATCATAAGGTAATCTACTAAGTATCCTGGGAACTTAGGCCAGAAAGAGATTGCTTCCGACTGAGTGAGACAGGGAGGTTTCCAGGAGAAATTTGAATTTCAAATATGTTTTAGAAAATGGCTAAGGTTCCTGAGAGCACACATGGGGAAAATCTCATGAATAATACTAATTCATGATGGTAGAGATGGAGTAGGAAATGGCAACCCTCCCCAGTATCCTTATCTGGGAAATCCCATGGACCGAAGAGCCTGGCTACAGTCCATGGGGTCACAAAGACGCAGACACAACTGAGTGATTGAACACATGATGGTAGAGAACGCAAGGGAGGTTCAGGAAAGGGTATCGAGCAAGGGTGGGTTGAAAGACAGGACAGAGGAGTAGGTACAGAAGAGTAGGGAGAGAAGGGTAAAAAGGAAGGCTGAAATTGTAAATGGAAGAATTTGAAAGGGGTGCTAAGGAGTTTTAACTTCAATGAATAGGTTTTGATACAAAAATAACTTGGTCAAATATGCTATGGAGAAAGAAACTGGCAGTAGTAATGCTGATTAGCTTGGAAAAGTGCGTCTGAAAGCAACTATGTTTATTACAAAAAAGAGATTGTGTTAACTACTTCATGGGAGTTCCCTGGTGCTCCAGTAGTTAGGACTCAGAGCTTTCTCCAGTGAGGGTGCCCGTTCTATCCCTAGTCAGGGAACTAAGGTCCTGCAAGCTGCACAGCACAGCCAAAAAAACAAAAACAAAACCCCATACTTCCCATGCATCGTTTCATTTAATCCTTGCAATAACTCTATGAGACCATCTTAAGATCCTAATTTTTTTAGGATGGAAAACTGAAGTTCAGAGGCAATATACAATTCATTCATACAGCAGAGAGATGATAGAGTCATTCAGCAAGCAGACGATATGTCATTCCTCAGATTCAGGTCTCTTTTACACCAAATACTGTACTTTAACTCTCTCCTACATGGCCTCTATTATAATACTGCTGATTAGATTCTATCCGTCTCCCAGGAAGAGATAGTGTATATCCAATCTAGGGTGGTACCAGAAAGGAGTTTTACTTCAGAAAGGTCAAAAGCAAACACTGAAAAAAAGTGATTTTCCAACCAGAGGAAAGTACTGATGCATGGATATGGTAGGCAACTCTAAGGTGGCCTCCCAATGATCTCTGGTTCCAGGTATTCATGTTCTGTGTAATATCCTCCTGTTGAGTATGGGCTGGATTTAGTGATTCATTCCTTCTTTCCTTTCATAGATAACCTTTATTTTTTGCATGTCATATAGACTAGATTATTCCTGACTACGTTAAAAAATGTAGAAATGCTGATGAGAAATGCTGGGCTGGGTGAAGTACAAGCTGGAATCAAGATTGCCGGGAGAAATATCAATAACCTCAGATATTCAGATGACACCACCCTTATGGCAGAAAGTTAGGAAGAACTAAAGAGTCTCTTGATGAAAGTGAAAGAGGAGAGTGAAAAAGTTGGCTTAAAGCTCAACATTCAGAAAACTAAGATCATGACCTCCGGTCCCATCACTTCATAGCAAGTAGATGGGGAAACAGTGGCTGACTTTATTTTATGGGGGCTCCAAAATTACTGCAGATGGTGATTGCAGCCTTGAAATTAAAAGACACTTACTCCTTGGAAGGAAAGTTATGACCAACCTAGACAGCATATTAAAAAGCAGAGACATTACTTTGCTGACAAAGGTCTATCTAGTCAAGGCTATGGTTTTCCCAGTAGTCATGTATGGATGTGAGAGTTGGACTATAAAGAAAGCTGAGCACTGAAGAATTGATGCTTTTGAACTGTGGTGTTGGAGAAGACTCTTGAGGGTCCCTTGGACTGCAAGGAGATCCAACCAGTCCATCCTAAAGGAAATCAGTCCTGGGTATTCATTGGAAGGACTGATGTTGAAGCTGAAACTCCAATACTTTGGCCACCTGATGTGAAGAGCTGACTCATTTGAAAAGACCCTGATGCTGGGAAATATTGAAGGCAGGAGGAGAAGGGGACGACAGAGGATGAGATGGTTGGATGGCATCACCCACTCAATGGACATGAGTTTGGGTAAACTCCGGGAGTTGGTGATGGACAGGGAAGCCTGGTGTGCTGCAGTTCATGGGGTCGCAAGGAGTCGGACACTACTGAGTGACTGAACTGAACTGAACTGAACATTAGAAA
Source organism: Cervus canadensis (assembly GCF_019320065.1). Classification (NCBI taxonomy): domain Eukaryota; kingdom Metazoa; phylum Chordata; class Mammalia; order Artiodactyla; family Cervidae; genus Cervus; species Cervus canadensis. Next base: position 13,030,599 of record NC_057410.1, on the reverse strand, counting down.
ATAGTTGAATAAAAGTTGTTCAAATAGAGCTACACTTCTGTCATTTTTTGCCTTGAGAGTTACAGGGAGAGTTGAAATAGATGACTTCAACCAAAGCACATTTTAACATGGTCTTAAGTTGTTTATGTCATTATCTCATGTGTAGTGACTCATTTCTAATGAATAGAGAATATAGAAGTGATGGGCTGGCACCTCCAAGATTAGGTTATAAAAGAGACTATGGTTTCTGTCCTGGGGGCTCACCCATACTTTCTCTTGGATCTTTAGCTGCAAGGTCATGAGCATCACTACTGAGAAGTCCACGTGACAAGGAACTGATATCTCTGGCCAACAGCTAGCAAGGACTAAGGCTTACTAATAGCCTAATAACCTTAGAATGGTCAATGTTGAGGTCAGCAACTTCTCATGTAGTTGTAAGAGGATCAGCTTCAACGATCCTCTCAACTGGTCATTGTAATCTTGCAATGGCCAGCCACTTTGCTTGTCATCTTCAAAGCTCTTGTCTTTGCAAAACTTCTTGAACCACCACTGCACTGCATGTTCGTTAGAAACTCCCGGCCAAGTGTGTCATTGATGTTGCAAGTTGTCTCCACTGCTTTACAACCCATTTTGAACTCAAATTAGAAAATCACTTGAATTTGCTTTTTGTCTAACATCACTTCCCTACTCTAAAATAAATATAAAATAAACAGCAAATAATAAGTCACTAGCAAAAAACGTAAAGCAAGAAATGTGTATTAAAATGATGTGTAACAAAGCTGCATTTATTTAATAAAGTATTCCAATATCAAACAGCAAAGCTCAAGAATGTAAAAGCACAATTACTTTTGCACCAACCTAATAATTGATGTGGAATCCTAAAATACCGTAGAGAAATAAAACAGATTGTGCAGGAGGGAGAAACAGAATGGCATTAGACTTCTCACAGCAATACTGGAAGCTGGAACATAATGAATGAGTGACTTCAAAATTGTCAGCAAAGTAAATTTGCAGTCTAGAATTCTGCACAGACTGCCAAGTGTATATAAGGGTAGAATAAAAACAGATATACAAGTCCTCAGAAAATTTATCTCCAAAAACCCCTTTTCAGAAAGTTAGTGGAGAAAGTATTCCACCAAAACAAATGATAGAAATCAGTAAACAAGCACAGGTGGAAAGCAGGAAAAGGAAGATGGTACACAGGAAGGAGGAGAAGGAAATTACCAGAAGTCCCAGGTGGCCAGCTGAGCAACAGGCCCAGAAAGCAGCCTGTCACAGAATGGAAGCCTCGGATAGGCTATTTGTTTATTTATTATTTTGGCCAAGTTGCTCAGCTTGTGGGATCTTAATTCCCCAACCAGGGATTGAACCCGTGTCCCCAACAGTGGAAGTGCAAGTGCCTAACTACTGGACTGCCAGGGAATTCCCGGAAAGGATTATTTATAAGGGTGGGGGGGAACCCTGAAACTAATCAATCACCTGATGTATTTAAATACATAGGAATTTTACAGGTCTGGGGAGAGGAAAAGAATAAATCATGATGAGTACATAGTAAACAAAGCAAAGAGAAAAACAAGGTAATTTTTATCATAGTTATTATTATACAAAAGTATGACTAAAGTATACTATATGTCTCAGCAGTGAACAGTATTTGCATGAACATAACAATATAAACATGAACATTGAAACAATCAAAGCTCCAATGTTGGGAGGATAGAGGTACAGAGAATGAGTTTTCTTTTATTCTGGTTGAGTTTAAGTTATACCTGATGGGACTCCAGGTGGAAATGTCAAAAAGCTACAGAATGTCAAGGTAAGAGTTACACATTTTTTTTTTTTGGCTATGTGTTTAAACTGTGAACATGTGTAAGATTGCTAAAGTGGACAGTATAGAGACCAAATCAAAGACCGAGAACAGAACTATGACCCTCTTTATGTCTGGTGAAAACGTTCAATGAAGATGTAAATAAGCAGTTAGAGGAAGAGGTACTTGAAATACAAAACTTTATGGAAGAAAGGGGAAAAGATATTCTTTAAAAAGGTGTAATAATATAAAATGTATCTGTAAGTTCAAGGAAGATGAACAAAATCTCTTCTCTTGGTTTTACTTTTTATTCTTTATTTTTAAAATATGGGTGAAAAAAATGCAAGTTAAAATTAGCCAGCTGAACTCAATTTAGGGGATCTCAATTTATCAGTCAGGAAACAGTGGAACGCATGCCTTCTTCTCTTCATCCAGCCTGATGAGAGTATTGACCTTGGCCACATCAGTGTCATAGAGCTTCCTCATTGGCTGTTTAATCTGGTGCTTGTTGACCTTGATATCCACAATGAACACAAATGTGTTGTCCTCTATCTTCATGGCCGACTCAGTGGTCAAAGTGACCTTGATGATGGCATAGTGACCAAGCTTGTTTCTCCTAGCTCATCTGAGGATATTTGGGGTGCTTTCTGAGTTACAGTGTTTTAGGCCATTGGAAGGTGGATGATATTCCTTCTCTTTTACTGTGGCTGTGAATGCCTTTCATCACTGCCTTCTTGCCTTCAAAGTCTTTGCTTTCATCTTCAAGAAAAGCCAAAGGCTTTTGGTTTTCTTGGTAAGGAAGTCACTAGTGACCATCTACAGAAGAGGAAAAGGAAGGGAAGAAGAATTAGGGAATGGGGTAAGAGGCAACAATATGAGAGTCTTAAAAGCTTGGTATTACATGAGGCCAAAGTATCACTCCATGGACTGATTATTTACTGATTGCAATGAAAAACAAATGTAACTTAACAGTGGGAAGATCTGGCTGTTGCCTCCTTAATTCAGCGATTAACGTTAGCATCACTAAAAGTGAGAAAGTTAGAAGTTATATACATATAGACTTCCCTGGTGGTCCAGTGGTTAAGAATCCACCTTCCAATGCAGGGGATGTGGGTTCAATCCCTGGTTGGGAAACTAATATCTCACATGCTTCGGGGCACCTAAGCCCATGCACTGCACCTATTGAGCCTGTGTGCTCTGGAGCCTGATGTAGCCAATAAATAGATAAATAAATAATAAAGAAAAAGAAAAAAAGTTATGTGCCTAAAATGTGATGCAATATAAAGCACATATAGCACCAACCACCAATATTCCCAACAAAAATGTTTAACTTGAATTGAAATTAGCCTTTATAGCTCATCTCCAGATTACAGAAAATACAGGGGTAGATGAATCCCTAGTGACACTAAAAAATAAACAATTAGACAAATCCAGAAAGTGGAACATTCAATAGGGACAATGGGCCCAGTCTCTTCAACAACTCAATGACATAAAAAGAGGGTGGAAAGCACTGTTGAAATAAAAAAAGAAGCCATATAGCAACGAAGACAATGCATGGTCTTTAATTGAATTTTACTTTAAAAACCTAGCATTAAAACACATTTTTGAGGCCACTGGGAAAATTTAAACATGGTCTGTCTTACATAAAATGAAGGCATTACTATTAGTTTTGCTAATTATGATAATGACACTTTAAATAGGTGCATTCTAAAGTATTTAGGGGTAAAATGTCAAGATGTCTATAATTTGATTTAATACTTCAGGAAGAGAAAGATGAAGAAAATATGTCAACAATTAAAACTGGGTGCGAGAATGTAGATATCTCTTTTGGTACTCTATTATGGTACTCTACTTTTCTGTATATTTGAAAATTATAATAAATTTAAAAATACAGTTAGCGGTAAAAAGGAAGTAGTAGCTTGAGGCTATAATTGGGTCAAGGCTGCTTTTCCTGTTGACACGCTTGCAAGCTGAAAGGCAGAAGGCAATACAGAGAGAGAACTGATGGAGCAAGGCCAGAGAAGTGAGAGAGGATGGAATGAAAGGACACTTGAAGAGTTCAGACCCAGAAAGGAGTATCAGCACCTAGTCTTCTGAGACAAAAGGGCCAAAAAATAATGAGTGAAGAGAGAAGAACATTCTCAAGAGGAAATGGCCAAACTGGGGAATGGCTTTCCACTGGAGGAAGGCTAAAGGTAGACTACGAATAATGAAGGTAGATTTGGGAACTTGAAAGAGAATGCACCCAATCAGCACAACTTTATAATTTCCTTCAGGCATGCTTATCAACCTGGAAATGGAAGAAAAACCAGAGAATGCTAGATCTTTCCTAAAGTGGAAGAAGGAATGGTGACAGTCCTACAAATCAAATAGGTGAGAGTAGGTGTTCTTAGGTTTTTAATAAACCCATGTGTAACTAGCCACTCATAGAAAATGCCCTGTGTGATCACCAGCCCAGGTGGGGGATGCATGAGACAAGTGCTCGGGCCTGGTGCACTGGGAAGACCCAGAGGAATCGGGTGGAGAGGGAGGTGGGAGGGGGGATCGGGATGGGGAATACGTGTAACTCCATGGCTGATTCATGTCAATGTATGACAAAACCCACTGAAATGTTGTGAAGTAATTAGCCTCCAACTAATAAAAAGAAAAAAAATAAATAAATAAATAATTAAAATGTAAAAAAAAAAAAGAAAATGCCCTGTGTGGAGCTTTGAGTAAGACAGGAAAGGTGTTAATAGACCAGAACTAGAAAGAATGAAAGGGCTGGGAAGTCATGTCTGCTGTGAGTGGAGGTGTGGGACAAGTGAAGGGAATGACAAGTTGTAGTCACAACAGAAAGCACAGAGGGCGAATGTTTGGAGAACATAAAATTCCAAGTGGTGTTGAGGTTCCAGGTATGGTTACACAGATTCTGACTGAAGTACAAACTAGTCAGTCAAGTTATTAGAGGAAAATGCACTTGGATGTGCTTCTCAGGTGGCTCAATGGCAAAGAATCCGCCTGCCAGTCCGCCTGCTCATCCAGGAGATGCAGGTTCCATCTCTGTGTCTGGAAGATCCCTTGGAGGAGGAAATGGCAACCACTCCAGTATTCTTGCTGGGAAATTCCATGGACAGAGGAGCCTGGTGGGCTTCAGTCCATGGGGTCACAGAGAAGTCAGACAGAACTGAAGCGATTGAACATGCATACACACACTTGGATATAGTAAGGCAGCCTCTAAGATTGCTCCCCAAATCCCTACCTCCTGTTATTCGTACCCCGTGTAACCCTTCCCCTTGAGCATAGATTGGACTTCGTGATTTACTTTTAACAAATAAAATATGGCAAAAATAATGGGCTGTCACTCCTGAGATTACGGAGAGACTCTGGCTTCCATCTCACATCCCCTTTCTTACTTTTTCACTTGTTTGCTCTATTAAGCCATATTGTGAGTTGCCCAGTCGAGAGACCAACAAGGCAAGGAGCAACCCATGAAGACAAGGCCCACCATCAATCACACAAGTGAGTTTGGAGCGACTCCTCCTCGGATGACACTTCAACTGCAGTCTTGTGAAAAACCCTGAGCTAGAAGATCCAGAGAAGTCTTGCCCAGATTCCTGATGCACAGAAATTGTGAGACAGTGGATGTCTGTTGTTTTAAGCCAGTAAGTCGGGTTAATTTCATACGTAGTCACAGATAACTAATACAATGGATATTGATGACTTAAGAATACCAGGAGACAAGTTAGAAAGGAAAACCATGAGCCAGGAGCAGTAGTCATCATAATGATTTAAAGCAGAGCTTCTCCAACTCAAATGTGCACACACATCACTTGTAAGGGTCTTGTTACAATTCAGATTCTGATTCAGTGGTTCTGGTGCCTGAGGGACCATGGTTCCAACAAGTTCACAGGTGACATTAATGCTGTGGGTCCTTTGAGAAGTAGGGATCTCAAAGATCAATGGAGGAGGGCAGGAGGGGTAAAAGGTGAGCTAGAAGAATCCAAATCAATATGCTTGTGGAAGGGGTCAAATTGTTCAATAAAACAATGAAGCAAGATAAGGCATACATATGGAAGGGCCTAAGATATAGCCAGAGAAAAACACAGAAGGATTAAATGAGATTAGTCTGCAAGAAAATGTAAAGCATTATGTATTGCCTAAGACTGGCTTTTATAGGTTCCTCATGGTATAATATTTGGCTAGGTCTCTCCCCATTTGGGAGTAGTATTCATTCTCTCTCTCATATACACACAAATTGGTCTTTTTTTTTTTCAATGTGGATCATTTTTAAAGTCTCTATTGAATTTGTTACCATATTGGTTCTGTTTTTTGTTTGATTTGTTTTTTTGGCCACAAGGCATATGGGATCTTAGCTCCCCAACCAGGGATCAATCCAGCACCCTCTGCAATGGATGGCAAAGTCTTAACTACTGGACCACAGGGAAGTTACCAGATTGCTCTTAATATCTGTCCACACCACGTAATACAACTTGACATAGAAGGTCATTGGGGTAGATGGAGAAAACTTCATTTGTTCACTCATTCTTTCACTTATTAAGCAGCTCTGCCCTGAGTAATTAATTATGTGCTAGGCATTGAGAAGACAAAAGTGGACAGGGACTCTGTTACTGTCTCAACTATTGAAATAGCAAGGGAGACAGAAACATCAAGAACTAGTAGAAAACGAGTGATTGGTGCTCTAATAGGTATAAAAGTTATGCTTACCTGGTTGGGTGAGTGACACATTTTTCCCAAGGACCCAGGGGTAGAAGAAGTTTCACAGAATAGGTAAAGTGTGAGCTAGACCTTTAGTGGAGTAGACATTGATAAAGGGAGTCAGGGAATTCTAAGCAGATCAATTTATAAATAAATCTCTCTGAGACCCCCCTCCTTGTACCAAAAACTTATGCTCTTACACCAGTAGATTTCTAGTCTTTGTTTCCTTCATGGGAAGAGAACTCGCAAACTGACCAACATAAATATCACCACACTTGGCTGCTGCCTATCATTTCTCATTGTAAATGATTAAATTGATTTGCTGTTACAAACCAGACTCATGTGGATTTGGGAGGCGTGAGCCAGTTTTTCTTAGGTCCCGGCCAACCCAGGATAAGCCAAGATTGAGGATCCAGATTCACAAAGGCAGAAAACCCAGAGAAGAAGAGCAACATCTCTGACCATCAACCCACTAGGATTCAATTCGCGATCATATTGTTTATGAAAGATACAGTAAATACTGTAAGATTTAGGGTCAGGGGAAGAGCCCTGGGAGAGAACTAGGAAGAGACCTAAGGAACACACATGAACAGATACTGACGTTCGGGTGCTTCGGCAATTTGTGCGCATCAATAGTGGGCTTTCGACGCCATGTTCTATGAGATAAATACCAATAAAGAGAAGAGAACTCGGTGAACTGTTCCTGGAGCCTCTTGGAAACTGTGCTTAAGGTCAGTTTGACATCACAGACTAATGTTCTGCTTGATCAAGTCTGACCAGTTTTTCTCTTGGTTCAGAGGGCAGTTCTTTTGCTGCTCTGTGACTTCCCAGGGGCTTTGAGCTGCCGTGACCATGGACCAAGGGTGCGTGTGCATCTGTGAGCACACTCAGTACAGCCATGGGCTGTGGACTGTCTGTCCTGACCCCATTCTGACTTGGTGACTCAATCACTGACATCCCAACATAAAACTCTCACCGTGTCCTGAGCCCAGCCTGTTGTTCTGAGGTTTCTCTTTTTTTACTTTATTTTTTTGATTTCTCTTTTTTTAAACCATCTAATCTCTCTTATCTCCTTTTAATTTATTTAAAAAAATTTTTATCTATTTTTTTTGGCCATGTCACATGGCTTGAGGGATCCTAGTTCCCCAACCAACGACTGAACCCACATCCTCAGCAGTGTGGAGTATTAACCACTGGCCCACCAAGGAACTCCTGTACTGAGGTCTTGGGTTTTTAAGTTCCACGTCTAGTTTTCTCTTCATAAGATAAAATCCTACTTGAGTGCCCCCAGCAGAAAATTCCAAGGGCATCATTTCTCCCATTAAAAATTTTATGTCACACTTAAACAGAAAATCTGACTCACATACAATACCAAACGTTTTATTACTGTCTATTCTTTGTCAGTATGAACATGTATATTTTTTACAGAGACAAAAGCAGGGTGTATAAGTTTATTTCACATTTTCCACCTTTTAGATACCCCTCCTGCCTCAGTACAGACCAGATTCTTATCATTTACAGGAGGTACAGAGTATTCCAGTGTGTTGATAGAGCAGGATTTGCTTAGCCCTGCCATTTTTTGTTGGGTTTTGGTTTGTTTCCAGTTATTTAATCATGAGTAAAGCTACTACATACATCCTTGTCCAAATGGCCCCTTCTTTTTTCTATTAGGTTAAACTTATAACACAGTTCCCCAAGGAAGGATTCCCCAAGGAATCACTCAAAGATTATTAACAATGAAAGGGTATGATCAGATTTTCATCTTTAAAATATCTGCCCAGTGAGGGTAATACCTCCTACAGGGTGACTGTGAACATTAAGATGAAGTCAAGAAGCTGAAAGACCAGTAAAGACGCTCTTCATGTATAGATTATTATACTCAGAATTTGGAATTTAGAATTATTATACTCAGAAGTCTATCTGTCAAAATCTAACCACAGTTAATTGAACATTATTGATTAATCCCACACTCCAAGTGTTTTTCTTGGGTTCTTATTCTATCTTTGCCTGCTAAGGATGAGGCAGTGCCATGAGAAGCAATGAACTCCAACAAATAAATATTCAAACAGACTTATTCTTTATCCTGTGGGTAAATACCTTCTTTAGGAGCCCAGGCCTACCTAAAAAGAATGGCCGTGGCCCACTCTGAAGCCTGACACCTTCTACAACCTGACAAAGAGAAAGGAGACATTATCTAGTCTAGACACCGGCTTAAGGGACAGCTCCTCACATTTCTTGTTTCTCTTTTCATTTTACCCATTGTAATCCTCTTTTTATATTGAAGTGCTATTTTTGTGTCTCTCTTTGTTCTTAAATGCTCAAAATTTCCTGATTTCATCATCTCTTGGCTCTATCTTCTCATCTGGAAAATGAGGAGGTGATCTTGACGGTCTCGTCTGGCACTCGGAGCTCTGACCTCAGGGGTTCTATGGGTTTGTCCACTCTCTCTAGTTGGCAAGGCCCAGTGTCTTCTTGTTTCAAGTTCCCCACTCCATGAACCACTGGCTCTTTAAGGAACTCTTTGTCAGACTATGGCATCCAAATTACTTTAAAACTGGCTAAAAATGCAGATTCCTGGGCTCTAGGCCTACAGAATCAGAACCTCCGGGGTGGGACTTCTCTGGTGGGCCAGTATTTAACAATCTGCCTTCCAATGCAAGGGACAAGAGTTTGACCCCTGGTCAGGGAACAAAGATTCCAAGTGCCACAACTAAGACTTGATGCAGCCAAATAAATAAGTAAGCAAGTAAATATTAAAAAAAAAAAAAAAAGAATCTCAGAAGTAAAGCCTGGGGAAGCAGCTTTTATTTTGTAAAAGACAAACATTTATTCAATACAAATAGTCACTGCCTTAGAACGCCTCCCTCTGCAGTTCGCTTCACCTTTCACCTTCCTTGTCATTATCTCTTATTTTTCAAGGTTCTGCCTCTATAACAGGTCTAAACAGTCACATCAGAGTCATTTCAAAAACAGCAGGTTCAAATGATGGGATTGGCAGGCATGAGACACACAAAGATGGCCTTTTCAATCCCACTGAATCTCAGTCCCACCTGGTCTGCAACTGCCTACCCTACAGTCATTAAGGTTGACACTAAATGTGACATTACAAGACTATCACGGGTTGAATTGTGTCCCCCTCAACCTTAAATTTATATCTTGAAGCCCTAACCCTCCAGGACCTCAAAATGTGAACTTATTTAAAAATAAGGTCTTTATAGATGCAGTTGGTTAAAAAGAGGTCATATTGAAGTAGGGTGGGTTTCCAATACTATGTGGCTGGTGTCTTTATGAAAAAGGGAAATTTAGACCCAAACAGACAAACAACCACGTGCGATCAGGGCGATGCACCTGTAAATCAGGGAAGCCAATGATTGCCACCAAATGCTGGGAGAGAAGAAGGGGACAGATTCTCTCTCCCTGCCAATATCTTGATTTCATTCTTCTAGCTTCCAGAACTGTAAGACAATAGAATTCTGTTGTTGAGGCTTTCGTTTGTGGTACATTATTATGGTGTGTGTGTACTCAATCACTTTATTCGTGTCCAACTCTTTGCCACCGTAGGACCATAGTCCGCCAGGCTCCTCTGTCCATGGGATTCTCCAAGCAAGAATACTGAAGCGGGTTGTGCCTTCCTTCAGGGTATCTTCCTGACCCAGGGACCGAACCCACATCTCCTGCATTACGGGCAGATTCTTTACTGCTGAGCCATGGGAGAAGCCCACTGTATCATGGTAGCCCTAGGAAATGAATGCAGAGACCTTGGTTATGTTCCTGGCTTAGTCACAGGAAGCAGGCTATCACTTTAGCTACTCTGGGCTAGGACATGCTATCTCATCAGAAAGACAGGAAATCGACTGTATTCAATAGAAAGTGAGGGTTGAATGAGGTCTGTGTGACCTGTGAAGTACTGACTGTTAGTAAAATTATTGTTTACCAAGTGGCTAATAGGGAAGTGCTTTGGGAAAATCATAAAGGAATTCCTTGGTAACCAAGACTTATTCTTTACCACCAGATCGTAGGTGTCTTAAGTTATCTAAAATACGCAGTTAGCATAGATGAATTCCCTGTGCTCCTATTCAAAGCTAGTACATATCAGACTGCATCCCCTCTCATCTAGCCAAGGACATCAATCTAAGCATTTTCCCCTTTCTCTTCTAAAGTCCTCAATTTTCTCCTCCCATCAACATGCTATTATTTCTCCCAGCTTAAAAACAAAACAAAAACAACTTTATTTAACCCTACTCTCTCTGAACTACCCCTCACAACTTTCCTCTCCTTTGTAGCAAAACTTCATGAAGGAGTTACTATAACCCCTGTCTCTAGTTCTTCTCTTACCATTTTTAATTTTTAGTAAACTTTATTTTGGACATTCAGAAGTGTGCAGAAAATCCTAAGTGCTCAGTTAATTTTCACCAAGTGAACAATCCTGGTAACCAGCACCAGATCAAGAATTAGAAGATCATAAGCACCAAGGACTTCCCTGGTGGTCCAATGCAGGAGGCATGGGTTTGATCTTTGGTTGGGGAATTAAGGTCCCATTTGCCAGATGGAGCAGCCAAAAGGCATTTTTAAAAAAGGAAGACGGTCATCAGCACCCTTGAAGCTCACCTTCTGACCCTTCCCAGTCACCAACCCCAAGGTAACCACTATTGTTACTTCTAGCACCCTAGATTAATTTTCCCATTCTTGAACTTTATACAAATGATGTTATACAGTGTGTACTCATTTGTATATGACTTCTTTCCCCTCTACATTCTATTTATGAAATTAGTCCGTGGTGTTATGAATAGCAGTAGTCCACTCATTCTGACTGCTGTAGTCCAGAGATTTGCAAACATTTTCTGTAAAGGACAAGATAGTAAATATTTGAGGTTTGTGGATATAGGGCTTTAGCACAACTACTCAATTCTGCGCTGTAGCCCGCTGAAGCAGCCGTGGACATTATGTAAACAAATGGTTGTATCTCTGTCTCAGGGCAACTTGATTGAAAAAAAAAAAAAGAAAAGCCCTGTGCTGGATTTGACTCTCAGGGTGTAGCTTGCAGATCCCTTCTTAGTCTATAATATTCTCTTGGATGAATATGCTGTAATTTATCTACTCATTCTAATATTGATGGAAGTTAGTGGTAATTCCAAGTTTTCGTTATCCTATTTCATACTTCCTCTCTTCTTGTGCTTTTATTTTTTAATTAAAATATTTGTTATTTATTTATTTGGTTGCACCAGTTGGTGCACATCAGATCTTTTGGCTGTGGCATCTGAACTCTTAGTTGTGGCATGTAGGATCTAGCTTCACAGATCAGGGATCGAACCCTGGCCCCCTGCATTGGAAACTCAGAGTCTTAGCCACTGAAAGAAGTGGTTCTTCTTGAGCTTTTAAATCAACTTTATTGAGGTATAATTTATATATAATAAAATGCACCTATTTATTTGTACAGATATTCCACTCTAGATTTTTCTCATCACTCTAGTAAAACGTTTGTTAGCAAAATCACCAATGATCTCCATGTTGGTAACTCGAATGATCATTCCCAGTCCTCATCTTACTTGACTTTTCAACAGCAATTGACACAGTTGATGTCAGCTATGATATATATACTTCATGTCATGACAACTCCATAGCATACTTTCTCCACTTGACTTTCAGAATTTAGCATTTAGATTACCCTCCTACCTCTTGGTTATTCCATCTTGCTCTCCTTTTTTGAACCCTCTTTTTCTCCCAATCCCTTAATGTTGGAATATTAAGCTTAAAGGCCTACTCCTTGGACTTCTCTATACATATCATTTCCTTTGCGATCTAATCCAGCCTTTGACTTTAAATATGTCTGTGCACCAGCAACTCCACATCTATTTCCATTTATCTCCAGCATTTTCCCTCTGACCTCTATAATTATATATCTAACAAACTGCCCCATATGCAGTCTTCTCCATCTTAATGGTTACAGTCATCTGACTTGTCTTTTTCTTTCTTTCTTACATACCACATCTAATCCATAGCAGTTCCAACTGTCTCTACCCTTAAATTCTACCCCAAATATTACTATTTCTCACCACCTCCACTGGTAGAATCTGGTCCCTGCCAGCATCCTTTCTTCTTGATAACTGAATTGCATTCTATCTGGTTTTCCAATTTCTACTCTTACAATCAACTTGCAACACAGCAGTCAAAGTGATCTGGTTATAACATAAGAGACAGCATGTCACTTCTTTGCTCAAAACTCTTCTACTAGAGTTCCATCTCATTCAGAGTAAAAATCCTACAGTGTAAAAGTGTCCTGACAGTGGCCTACACACCCTCACACGATCAGGTCCTTGTTACTTTCCTCCATCTTTCATGGTCCATCCCCCCTGCTCCACACCACCCCTCACTAAGTGCTCTGCCATCCTAGCTTCCCACTAATCTTCACACATACCAGGCACACTCCTGCCTTGCTGTTCCTTTTGCCTGCCATGCTCTTTCGCCAGATGTCCATAAGGCTAATCCTTTCAACTCCTTTAAGTCTGCTCAAATGTTACCTTCTTAAGATGGTCTATCCTAACCATTCTACTTAAAATTGCAACCATCCCCCAACACTTTCAATCCTTCTTATTCTGCTCTGCTTCTTTCTTTTTCTATAACACTGAAAGCCTCTTCATCTACACCATATTATTTACTTATTAATAAATAAGTCCACTGCTATTCATCTATCTCCCCACACTAGAGTATAAGTCCCACGCAGACATGAATCTTTGCTTTGCTTACTGATGTATTTCAATCTCCAAGAACAGTGCTTATCACACAGTAGGTATTCGATAAATATTTGCTGAATGAATGAATGAAAGATTAAGAAAATGGGTATTTATATTTCTCTCAAAAAAGCATTAGTCTTGTTTTTTTGGTGCAAATTCTCATCCTGGATTGAAAGCTAAAGGACTCATCTGTCAAGTTTCCAGAGAGTGGTTTGGCAATTATATCAACTACAAGCAGGTCCTCTTAGGTCGATAGACACCTGAGGCTATTTATTTTATTGGTGAAAGCTTGGTGTGAGAGCATTTTTGGTCCAGTTCACGAAAACAGCAGTGTTCTAACCAGCAGCTCCAATAAATCTTACACATTCTTGAGCCCATAAGTCCTGGCCTCCTGCCTCTCTACACATCCATTCATCCAACTAAGAAGAACCTCTTGTTGGAGCACACAGGGGCACTTGATTAGTATGAGCTATGGGAAGGAGCACAATCTTCTTTCCTTTCTGCCCTGGGGATAAGACTTCAGAGCAACCAACTTTTTGCTCAGGACACACAGACTGTGATGAGAAAGACTTTATGCCTCCCTCCACGTATACCAGATGGTTTGCCCACTGTCCAGAAACAGATAAAGTTAACACACAGAGCCCTTCACTGATATCGTCTTATTCCAAGGCAAGTTGTGTTTACTCCTGCGACTGGCAGCTACTACATGGCCATCAGAGTCTATATAGACTGAGAGATGGTTCATTCCAAATAATGTGTTTCCTATGATAATTTTCTGATTCTAATCTTCCTATGCCTCTTGCTCATCATTTGCCCCAATCAATATAAATACATTGCTAGTGTATTCTAGCAGTTTCTCACAGATGAGACTATGGTTTATTAATTTGGCTGCAAAGTATAGTAGTTAAGGGCATGAACTCTGAAACCAGTCTGTGTGGGTCAAGTCCTAGCATTAGCACCAGCTGTATGTGCCTGGGAAACTTATTTAACCTCTTTGTGCTTTGATTTTCTGGACTATTAAATACTAATACAGCCTGAAATTGTTGTAAGGATAAAAATGTGTTGAAATATGTAAATCACTTAGTACAATACCAGATACATAGGAAGTATAATTCACATACATATATGAGTGTGTATAATACACATAAAATATATCTATAAATATATGTATAATATAAATGCATATTCTTAAATGTGTATATATGTACATGTACATATACATGTGTGTATAATAATTTATAATTTAGAAGCACTTTGTGACTTGGCAAGGTGACAGAAATTATCCTGGATTGTCTTTCAGTGTAACTTTTGTGTTAGAATCAAGAATGAACCAGCTGTTTGGTAAAAAGACTCTAACAAAACAATAAGAAGAAAAATCAGTTTGACTCTGTGTGTATACTCCGAGAACACATTTTTGCCTTCCAGCAGGACTGGGCCAATCCCAAGAAACAAGCTCTCCAGCAGACATTCTGGAAGGAAGACCTCAGGGAACTGGGGATTTTGTGTGACATCACCAAGGAGTGAAGGAGGAGAAGTAGTGTCAAAGTTTGGGACAAGTTTTTAATTTGCACCCCCCACCCCCCAAAATGAATAAATCTTCGTGATCATCATATTCATTCTTGAGTACTGTAAGCTTAGCCTTTATTCGCATCCATATGTTGAAGCCCTAAGCTCCCAGTGTGACTATACTTGAAGATAGGGCTTTTAGGAGATAATTAAGGTTAAATGAGGTCATAGGTTGGGGTTCTAATCTGACAGAATTGGTGGTCTTATAAGAAGAGGGCCTCCCAGGTGGCTCAGTGGTAAAGAATCCACCTGCCAATGCAGGAAATGCAAGTTCCATCCCTGAGTTGGGAAGATTCTCCAGGGAAGATCCCCTGGAGAAGGAAAGGACAACCCACTCCAGTATTCTTGCCTTGGAAATCCCATGGGCAGAGGATCCTGGCGGGGTCACATGGGGTCCATGGGGTCACAAAGAGTCAGACACGACTTACTGACTAAACAACAACAACCTAAGGAGAGGGATAGAGGGGCTTCCCTGCTGGCTCAGTGGTAAAGAATCTGCCTGCCAATGCAGGGGACACAGGTTTGATCCCTGATTGGGGAGAATCCTACGTGCCATGGAGCAACTAAGCGCGTGCACAATGACTGAGTCTGTGCTCTAGACCCTTTGCTCTGCAACAAGAGAAGCCACCTCAGTGAGAATCCTGGGCACCACACCTGGAGGGGAGCCCTCACTTGCCATAGCTAGAGAAAAGCGTGTGCAGCAACGAAGACCCAGCAGAGCCAAAGATAAATAAATAAAAATTTAAAAAGAAAAAAAAGGATAGAGATCTCTTTCTCTCTTTCCCTCTCTCTGTGCACCCACCAAGGAAAGTTTTTGTGAGAACACAGCAGAGGAAGTGGTCATGTGCAAGCCAGGAAGAGAGCCCTCATTAGGAATTTAATAGGTCCACACGTTGGTCTTGGATTTCCCAGCCTCCAGAATTGTGAGAGATAAAGTTTTGATGTTTAGGTCACATAGTCTATAGCTTTTTGTCATGGCAGCCTGAGCAGACTAAGACAGGTTGAAACAGGAAGCATGCCCGAATAATCTCTGATCATGGAGGCTTAGTGCTGGGACTCATGGAGCAGCATGAGAGGCCCCCTGTCACCTGGGCAGCCATTCTCGGTCACAGAGCTTCCCAGACAGGGATGATCTATAGGCTCATGGAGAAATAAAACAAAGGCTCAGCATGGATTGGATTATTGCCTACTCTTTGTTTATTTAGTATTTACATTTCCTAGTTGAGTCCATTTGTCACTGTCCAATACACAGTGTCCTTCCTAGGCAGTTGGACACCAAGCTCTTTTTGGCTTCCTTCTGGGTAGCCCATTCCCATGGGACTTTGGCTCCAACCAAGTGTAGCCAGAATAGTAGGGTTTGTTTCACCTGGCAAGAAATAGAACAGCTTTATGTAGAACAAACCGCAAATGGCCTATTTCTCAGACAGGGGCTGTGGGCTTAAAAGGCACTTACAAGATTCAAGGGTTTCTTCTTAGTATACAGCCTGGACCTTTCTATAACAGAGCTT
The DNA here is from genome assembly GCF_019320065.1 of Cervus canadensis. NCBI lineage: Eukaryota > Metazoa > Chordata > Mammalia > Artiodactyla > Cervidae > Cervus > Cervus canadensis. The sequence goes on along the minus strand of NC_057410.1, from coordinate 13,014,313 downwards.
GCACACGCCATCCTATAATACTTGTACTAGTGTTCTGGGACTGCTGTAATGAAGCAACATAAACTGAGTGGCATTAAACCAACATGAATTTATTCTCAACATGAATCAGCCATAGGTATACATATGTCCCTTCCCTCTTGTATCTCCCTCCCATCTTCCTCCTCATCCCACCCCTCTATGCTGATACAGAGCCCCTGTTTGAGTTCCCTCATGTCGAGGTTTGACAGAGAACAACAAAATTCTGTAAAGAAATTATCCTTCAATTTAAAAAAATAATAAATTAGAAAAAAATTTATTCTCTCACTGTTCTGGAGGCCAGAAGTCTGAAATCAAGGTGTCAGCAGGGCCATGCTCCCTTTGAAGGATCTTGGGAAGAACTTCTTTGTTTCTTCAAACTTTTGGTGGTCTCAGGCATTCCTTGGCTTGTGGCAGCGTAACTCTAGTCTCTGCCCACCTTCATCTCAATATGGACTTCTCTGTGTGTATTTCTTGCATCCTCTTGTATTCTCATGAAACCCCAGTCACCGCTATTATTTAGCACAGAAACCTCATCCTAACTAATTATATCTTCAAAGATCCTATTTCCATATAAGGGCACATTCTGAACTTCTGGGTAATTGTGATTTTTTTTGGAGTGGGGAGCTATTCAATCCACTATGTTGCTTTAGCTAAGATTCTTTAGCTGCAAATTACAGAAAAACACTTGAGCCTTATTATGTCAAATAAAAAAAAAAAGAATTTTATCTGTAGGACACAGAAGTGTTTTACAAAACAATAAAATAGTCAGGCTGCAGGAGGAAGAACCCAGAGTTGCATAGTTATCAGAAGTATTAACCTCTCTCTTCTCATCTCAGTTTCTCCCTTCCTATCAGCCTTATTCTCTCTCTAGACAAGCTTTCCCTCCATCTCCATACTCTCAGCAGGCAGCCTATGGCCAACCTAGTACTCCAGAGTTGACATTTCTGTTCAGATGACCATTTCTTGGATAATCTTGGTCCCAATTCTAAATTCTCAAAAGAGAGAATCTAATGGACCCATCTAAGATTCGGTGTTCAATCCTGATCCAATCAATTGTAGGTAGTGGGTGGAGTGATGTGACAAAACCAACACGGGGAGTGGAGGCATCCTGCTGGATGGTTAGGTGATGCTTTCAAACTGTGGCGCTAGAGAAGACTCTTGAGAGTCCCTTGGACAGCAAGGAAAGTGAACCAGTCAATCCTAAAGGAAATCGGTCCTGAATATTCATTGGAAGGACTGATGCTGAACCGAAGCTCCAATATTTTGGCCACCTGATGCAAAGAGCCAACTCACTGGAAAAGACCCTGAGATGCTGAGAAAGATTGAGGGCAGGAGAAGAAGGGGGCAAGAGACGATGAGATGGTTGGATGGCACCATCAATTGAATGGACATGAGTCTGAGCAAACTCTAAGAGATAGTGAAGGACAGGAAAGCCTGGCGTGTTGAAGTCCATGGGGTTACAAAGAGTTGGACATGACTGAGTGATTGAACGATGACAAAGAGAAAGAAAAGTCTGTGTGCTGGCTAGAGAGCACAGAAAAAGTCTGTACTTATCTTATGCTTCACAGCATAACAGCATATAATGTGTTTTCACGTATACTCAAATCCGATTTGTGCAAGTTCATCTGAAATAGGCATAGCTGGCATTCTGCCCATTTTATAGACGTAGAAACCGACACAGAGAGATGAGATGACTAGCGCATAGAGATGGTCAGTGTCAAAGACCAGACACAGCATTATGCTGTCTGACTCCTGGCCTGGCTCTTCATCTCACCACACAAGACAGAAATGTAACTGACTTTGTAGTTTTTATTGCAACCAAATACCACTTATGCACAGTTATTATCCAAGTTTACAAATGTACTTTCATAAGTAAAAATTTAATAGTCTGATGTTCACAGTCAATCTACCCTTGCTTTGTTCATCCAAAGTTTTCCCCACTACTCATTTTCCTTCTTCTTTTCCAGTCCACAGTCTCTTCACAGTTCTAACCCCCTCCACATTATTATTCTCAGAAAGTTTTCACTAGGATTTATATACTAACAGAAAAATGGAAATCATCTTTCTTTTAGCATTTGAACTCAAATCCCCCCTTTGCATTTCAGAATTTCCTTCTTACTGGCATCCAATCAATTCACAGTATTTGGGGAAATGGGGCTGTTATGGGGTTACACCTTTGAAATCCTTTTATTTATCTGATATTTTCTCTGAGGCTTGCTTTCCACAGCCACTGGTTCAGGCCCCCTCTTCTCGTTTTCTCACTCATTGGATTCCCCAATCCGACAGCCTCTTAGTGAGTAGTTTTGCCAACTGTTCACTCTTAATTACCTTGTTTAATTCCCTTGAACTTTCTGTTTCTATTTTATATTCACCTTCTTTCCATTACCTCGGGAAAAAATCATTCCTGTTCTCCTTAGAGATAAGTTTTCTCTCCTAAAGCTTCCTAAGGCCATTAACCTCACTGAAGTTCTTCTAACAATTAAACATTTTTTCCCCCAACAACTTCCTTTTCTTTAGTTTTCATTTTTAGAGTCTCATTTTTTTCCCCCCTGGGAGAAAATAAATAAATAAGCCAACAACCCAAGCCTTTGACAGGTCTTGCTGCCCTTTCGGTCTTTGTCATACATACATATTTAAGAAGTCAGACTTCTTAAATAATTGTTGTTTGCCCACTCTCTTCATCTTGCCCTCCTCATCCCTTCCCTTTTTTCAGTCTGATATCCCTCTCCACCGCTTTGTTGAAACTTCATTTCTCTTTTATTGAATGTCTTTCATTTCCCTCCTCACCGACCATGTTTTCATTTAAATGGTCAAACATAATAGCTGCTTTAACATTCTTGTCTGTGAATTCTACGCATCTCTATCATTCCTGGGTCTGTTTCTTTTGAGCAATTTTTCTCCTGGTTATAGGTCACATATTCCTGCTTCTTGGCATGTTTAGTAACATCTTACTGGATATTGCACATTTTACACTGTTGAGTGTCTAGATTTTGTTGCTTTTCCTTAAAGATTTGTGTTTTATTGTGACAGGTAGTAAAGGGTACTTGATCCTTTGGGGGCTTGCTTTTAAGCCTTTTTAGGGCAGATGCAAAGTAGCCTTTCTTCCAGGGCTAGTTTAGTAAGACTCCTAAAGCATGGCATTTCTCTAGTCTCTATTGAATGTTCCTAGTGATCATTGCGAACACTCCTCTCTGGCTAGTCAGAACTTGAGCAATTTTCCTTGTGTAAGCTCAGAAACTGTCCAGCTCCCAGCTCCCAAACTTCTTTAACAAACTATGGAGTTTCACTGTAATCAGCAAAGATTCAAAATGAGCCTATACAGATTTCTAGAACTCTCTTTCTAGGTAGCTTCCTCCTCCCTGCAACTCTGCCCTACAGCTTCCATCAGCTTTAGGTTATCCTGAACTCTGATCTTTGCCTCCTCAATCCAAGACAATCATTGTGGTTTATATGGGTTCGCTACTCCATGGCCAGGCATGTGTCTCAGGGCAGAAAGTCAAGGCCATCTTAGGGCCACCTTTTCTCAGGGGTCACAGTCCCACAATGCCTCTTGTACAAAGTCTGAAAGCAGTTGTTTCATATATTTTTTTCCGTTTTCCAGCTGTTCAAGATTAATTCCAGTTTCAATGATTTCATTTGGTCAGAAGTTGAAGTGTCTGAAGTTGCTCTTTTGAAGAACACCAGTGATTGCTTCTAAGTAATTCCAAAGTCTTTTCCTTATTCCTCCTGGGATAATATTTAAGTCACTGTCATCTTAAAATTCTCCTCCCTTAAACCATCCTATCTCCTTTATCATTCCTTCCCCATTTCTCTTCTCCAGAGGGCCTTGTGATTAGGCAAACACAACTATAAAGTAGATCATAGATCAAACTGGCAATTTCCATTTTGATCAGGGAACAGGGCTGCAGGAGCCTAGGCAGTGATCTCTAGGAAAATTCCCACAGGGAGCATTTAACAAACATTTGCTGACTGATTTTGGGTCTATTGTACCCTTATCCATTAGTAGGACAGTAAAGAGTTGACTGTTTCACGCGTACATATTTCAGGATGAGTTCTATTATTTACCAGTGTCATTTTGGGGGAGTTTTGAAAGTTTTTCTAATCTCAAGAAAATATGGTTGAGTAATTTGAAATCCAAATTCAAATGATCAAGAATATAATCTTTGCTAAATTTATCATGTCCTGTTTTTGTTTTGTTTTTCTTGATGGATCCATTTTAACTTGTACAACTCTCTGTTGGTCCTTTCCAGAGCAGACTCAATTTTTCCTTCTTTATAAATGTGCTTCTGTTCTGGGTAGTTTAGCAGTATGCTAATATTTTGGTTAACACTTTGTTTCTTATCTTGGATAAGATTATTATAGGTTAATATATTCATTTATGTCTTTCATTTATCCTGGTTAATGATTCCAGACCCCTACAGGCAGAGGTATTTATGAGTTCAAGATGATTATGCTAGCACTGAGATTGAAGCCTCATTTTCCCCCTTAAGGATTTTTTTAATTAATTATATATAACTCCTACACAGGCTCAAATAGAAGACAAATTTAACTGCATCAAAAAGTTATCTGTGATTAACAGAATAATGCTCAAAAAATAATATAGTATCCACATCTGTCAAAAGAAAATAATTTGGATATTCCAATCACTTGCTGTAGCTTTCATTAATATTAGATGACATTAAGATAACCAAACATCAAACAAAGGATAATTATGTATCTTTCAATTATTCTTCCAATCCTCTTTAAAGGAACTTGCCAAACAGGCTTGATGCCTTGAGAAGTAATGCCACTTAAAAAAATCATTGTCGAGTTCAAACTGACAATTTAATGTTTAAAGTCAAGGACAGTTAAATATTTACTTATCCTAGGAGTTCATTTACTGCCCTTGAGACCTTGTTTCACCTCCTTTAAGAGTGTTTAAAAAATGGAGAGACAGATTTTTGATAAATGTCCCTCACAGATAATAATTTACTTAAAAAGTTTTACTTAATTTACTTAAAACAAAAAGTTGCCTATGTTTGAAAGAGAATTCAAACTCAAGTGGCATCCACAAATATATAATAAGAAAACTGATTCTGAATAATAGAATCTTTGTCTTACCCTAGAAAACTGAGGTTGAGGAAAGGGTATATGCTAACTAAGTGGAAAGAAGGGAATACAATTCCAGAGCAGCGTGAGTGATTAAAATGGAAGTTGATCAGGGATAGAGAAATAGCAATGAAAAGTGGTCCTTTAGGGAGTTGGCTCTGGCTTCCCCAGAAAGCAGTGTGTTGCTTGGTCAAGCCATTTGGAATCATGGTGCCCAGAGTGGTCCATCGGGGTGGAAGGGGAAAAGGAAGGGAGTGCTGAATCTTGTTTTTCTTTGATCAAACTAGACCACACAGAGCTCAAAATGATTGCTGCAGCTCCAGTCATTACATCTCCACAGAGCAACATCCAGAAACAGAGGAAGGACAGAGACAATAGAAACCTTCTTCTCAAGCATTTCCTTTTTTTCAAACAATTCTTTCTTAGAGCCTCCTTGTATGCATCCTTTTATACCCTATTAACCTAAAGTGAGTTGCTCGCCCCAACTTAGATCAATCAGTGAATGCTGCTATGTTTAAAACAGATGACCAACAAGGTCCTACTGTATAGCACAGGGAACTCTGCTCAACGTTAGGTGGCAGCTTGGATGGGAGGGCAGCATGGGCAAGAATGGATACATGTATATGTATGGCTGAATCTCTTTGCTGTCCTCCTGAACTATAATAATGCTGTTAATTGGCTATTGTTGTTGAGTCACCAAGTCATGTCCGGCTCTCTGGGACCCCATGGACAGCAGCACACCAGGCTTCCCTCTTCCTCATCATCTCCTGGAGTTTGCCCAAGCTTATGTCAATTGAATTGGTGATGCCATCCAACCATCTCATCCTCCGTCACCCTCTTCTCCTTCTGCCTTCAATCTTTCCCAGCATCAGGGTCTTTTCCAATGAGTCGGCTCTTTGCAGCAGGTGGCCAAAGTATTGGAGCTTCAGTTTCAGCATCAGTCCTTCCAATGAGTATTTAGCGTTGATTTCCTTTAGGATTAACTGGTTTGATCTCCTTGCTGTCCAAGAGACACTCAAGAGTCTTCTCTAGCGCCACAGTTTGAAAGCATCAATTGGAGTAATTGGCTGTACTCTCATATAAAATAAAAAGTTTAAAAAAACCAGTGGATGGAGAGACAGAGATTGTCATTATTAACTTCAATCAATCAAGATATATCCTCCATGGCTGAGTATCTTTTGCACATAATTAAATGCAGATCAAAATTGGCCTCCTTCTTGACCTTCTTGCTTCTAGCCAGTATGCACTTTCTAAAAAACATGTTGGCGATGTCACTGTCATGCTTGAAATTCTTCTAGGGCTTTTCCTCATCTATAGGCAAGTCCAGGTTCCATGACCATTCATATTTGTTCATGTTAATTCATCAATTTCATCTCCTCCCACTTTGCAAGAGGCACTGTGTTTCAGACACATGAAATTAGCTGGAATTCCCACCATACATCATGCCTGTTGTTACCTCCTGCATTTTCTGTACTGTCTCTTCTGACTTTCCCCATTGTCTTCATAGCAACTACAACTTAACTTTCAAACATAGACTTAAATGCGCCCTCCTCAGAAAGCCTGCCAAGACATTCCTCCTTTTTTCTCAATAGCATCACTTTTATGACATTGATAGCCTTGTGGTAATAATGTATTTCTTCCTCTACCCCCTTAATCTGACTGGAAATCCCCAGGGCTTATCTCAGCACCCAGAATGCAGAAGCCACTTGAAACATCTTATTAAATGGAAGATTCCTGTAGAAGTATGCGATCAATCTCAACCAGGTCTTTGTTTAATTTGTCACTTTGTGGAACCTGACACCTGGGACTATCACAAACACTCCCCACTCTCCCATCGCCCAAGTGTAGTCTTCACTTCCCTCATCCTCAACAGGTAATCTCTATTTCTTAGAGTCCATAGATGACATGAAGTTCAAAGTTCTTAATCTTCCTCCATTTGCCTCAACCTCCATTCCCAACATTTAACATTTCTCTGTTTTCACTCTCTTCATCGCTGTCATCTAAAAGGAAAAGGTGTCTGTTTTCCCTAAACATCTCATGCCTCTGACCTGCTCCTTGGACTTCTTGCTCCAGAATCTTTCATCTTCCCTGTGATACCAGCTAGCACTCCAGTCTCTAACTCACTCATCAGACTGGTTACTCTTGCACTGCCTTATATACAGAAGACTCCTGTACTGTGGTCAGTGCCTTCAAGCCTAGTACAGGTTGCTAGAACTGGTTGGCTCAGAAACTAGATGCAATTTATAGAAGAGTTCCACTTGACTCCCACAGAGTTTTTCCATTTGGGAAATTTAACTTAAAAAGAAATAAGGGTTTGGGTCTTCTCTGTAAAGATCAGACAGCTGGCTGCCCTGGGCCAGCCTTTCCACAAGGCAACAATGGTCTAGGCACAGCTGCTGTGGGTGGGGCATGTGATCAGTAGGTCATCATAGTCTCCTCTGACTCTCTTTTCTCACTTTGATCACCTGCCAGGGCTTACCTGGTGGCTCAGATGGTAAAGAATTGGCCTGAAATGCAGGAGACCTGGAATTGATCCCTGGGTCAGGAAGGTCTCCTGGAGAAAGGAATGGCTACCCACTCCAGTATTCTTGCCCGGAGAATTTCATGGACAGAAGAGTCTGGCGGGCTACAGTTTATGGGGTCGCAGAGTCCGACATGACTGAAGTGACTTAGCACACACAGTATATCACATGCCAGGTCCTTCTAAGCATTTGAATTTGCAGTCCCTTGCTGGAGTTTGATTTTGTCCCTGTCTTTCACCTGGAAGTTCCCTCTTGAAAGGAAGGGATTTTCCTGGTGATCTGCTAGTGATGAGATATAGTAGTGGATGCTTCATCCTCGTTGTCCTTGGACTTTCTACATCTCTCTATCCTCTCAAGAGACCACATCCAGTTTGGCTTCCTTAGTACTTAAGCTCCTGGTTCTATTAGCTCCATAATGCCAGTTTTTGGAAGGAAAGTTATGACCAATTTAGACAGCATATTAAAAAGCAGACACATTACTTTGCCAACAAAGGTCCATCTAGTCAAGGCTATGGTTTTTCCAGTAGTCATGTATGGATGTGAGAGTTAGACTATAAAGAAAGCTGAGTGTTACCAAAAAAATAAAAGAAAGCTGAGTGCCAAAGAATTGATGCTTTTGAATTGTGGGGTTGGAGAAAACTCTTGCGAGTCCCTTGGACTGCAAGGAGATCCAACCAATCCATCCTAAAGGAGATCAGTCCTGGGTGTTCATTGGAAGGACTGATGTTGAAGCTGAAACTCTGATACTTTGGCCACCTGATGCAAAGAGCTGACTCATTTGAAAAGACCCTGATGCTGGGAAAGCTTGAAGGCAGGAGGAGAAGGGGACAACAGAGGAAGAGATGGTTGGATGGTGTCACCGACACAACGGACATGGCTTTGGGTGGACTCTGAGAGTTGGTGATGGACAGGGAGGCCTGGTGTGCTGCGGTTCATGGGGTCACAAAGAGTCAGACACGACTGAGCAACTGAATTGAACTGAACTGAAAGCCAGTTTTGCTGCTATTTTATTTCCACCCCCTACATGAAAGCTTTTCCTAAAATTCCTATTATTTTCTATCCAGGGCTCCATTCACCTCCAAGGGTTCATCAAGTCATGTGACTTTTGCCATCTATCTCCTTAATGTGAAGAGCTGCCAGATATCTCTCTAACATCTCTTTCTCAAATTATTTTCACAGATCTCCAATGATCTGCTGGAAACATCCCCAGGATGTATTTTCAGCATCTCAGTTTTGATACATCTGAAACACAATTCATTATCTTGTCTTCCACCCCTCCGTCCAACTACCCAGGTGCCTAATTAACTGTTGATGGAGTTTTCACTGCAATGCAGTTTTCAAATCACTGCACCCCTTTCCTTTGATATCCAAAGCATTTCTTCAGGTCCTCAAAACTCCTGGCTTCCCAACTGGCCTCCCTGCCTCCTGCTCCTCATTCCTATCTCACTCCTTACACCCTGGCAAAATCATCCTTCTGAAACAGTGCTGTGACTATGCCCTTCTACTGCTCTGCATTCAGTAGCTGAAAGAATGAAACATGCAATTAGTCAAGGTTCCTATCCACATTCTTCTCAGCAATCCAGTTATATTTAAACCTCAAAGAAATGACAGTTCATGCTCCCCACACTGTGCTTGGTAGATCAGAAACTTTTAGTAGTTCACCATCTTTTGAAAAAGAAAATCTAAAACATGACTTTCAGCCATTCAAACTCAATTAGGTTTCCAACTTATCTCCCAACTGCTTTCTGACACCTACCTAATGTCACCTGGACAACCTGAAATTCACCAGACAACTTGAAGATACCTCATGCTTTCTCCCTTTGCTGATGCAGGTCCATTGTTTGGAAGGGTCTCCCCACATCTTTCCAGGCCCATCTCATATGTTTCACCGATGATGCCACCTTCACACACATTCTTACTTGTATTTATGGCCAGGTCTTCTCTGGCTCCTTGAGAGCATCTTTCATCCAAGTGGAGTGTTTGGCACATGGCACCATTTCAATCAACAAGCATTTAGACAAGCCTTCTCTAACAGCAGACATTGAGCCAGATGCTGGCATACAAAGGTGGATAAGGCACAGGCCCAGCCCTGATGGATTTCTCAAGTATGATGAGCACAGTAGAGGTATACAAATCCCAGTAAGGAGGGATTTATTCATGGAGAGATGACTAAGAATGGGAAAGTGAGGCCTCACAGGATAAAATACTTGAATTGAGCACCAAAAAAAGGAATAGTTAGAGAGGTAGGTGGGAGAAATGTTTGCAGTGAAACTTGGTTGAGTTCAGTCACTAAGTCGTGTCTGATTGTTGAGATCCCATCAACTGGGGAAGAGACAAGATGGTGGAGGAATAGGACGGGGAGACAACTTTCTCCCCTACAAATTCATCGAAAGAACAATTGAACGCTGAGCAAACTTCACAAAACAACTTCTGATCGCTAGCAGAGGACATCAGGTGCCCAGAAAAGCAGCCCATTGTCTCCGAAAGGAGGTAGGACAAAATGTAAAAGAGATCCCATGGACTGTAGCCCACCAGGCTTTTTTGTCCATGGAATTCTCCAGGCAAGAATACTGGAGTAGGTGGCCATTTCCTCCTTCAGGGGCTCTTCCTGACCCAGGGATCAAACCCTGGTCTCCTGCACTGCAGGCAGATTCTTTACTGACTGAGCTACAAGGGAAGTGAAACTTAGGTCAGCCATATTTAAAACTTATTGGCAATGATGATGTTGATATGGTAGCAAGGTTGAAGGGTTAGCCCAAATATATTTAGATTATGTGGGTTGTACTTTGATATGAAACAGATGAACCAGAATTAAATGTCGCTCAAGAATGGATTCTATTAAGGGAAATATGTGGAGGAAACACCAACTGAAGTCACTCTAATTCTTGATTGCTAACTGCCTCCAACACATACCTCACTTTGTTGATAGGTATATATTTTAGATCAGCAGTTATTTATTATTGACACTTCAAAAAGAGGGAAAGAGAATTGTCAATCAAGATTTGGTGCAGATCAGAAGACAAGTAAAGTGCCTGATACAAATTGCAAGCAGAGTATCTATAGTCCAAAACTGACCTAGATTTTGGAAGTCTTCCATCCTCCAAACAGAACTAGAACAGCATTATCACCTGCCAAGGCTGAAGTCACTGCAAATATGGCTTCCTAACGCAAGACAATCACCAGAAACTTTTTCAGAATGACCTTTGATTTCTTCACTAGAATACACAGCTTTATTTGACTAAGATAAACAAAAAAAGTCAGAAACTTTAAACATAACTGACTTTACTTGACCATCTTAACTGACATCTCTTTCTATATGAGAAAAGATTCCCCATCAGCATTTTTTAAAAGGGACATCTGGCTTCAAAGCTTTTAGTGCTTTTTTTTTTTTTTTCCCTATTGCAAAAATATTAAGTAAAGCATTTCTGGGGAGGCATGCAACAAAAATGCCAGCATCAAACTAAGTCCTGCTGATTTGCACTGGGACTGTTTCCACAATAACAAGTGGTTGCTGTTATTTTTACAGAGACGCCAATAAATAAACAGTCATAGAAACACAGCACATGGACAGTGATTGATAAAATTAAATAGTTCCCCACTTTAAAGCTAGTCCTAAAACATCACAGAATTCCTAGTGGAGAACACAGTAATTAGACTTGAAAAGCAAAGAATTTAGTCACAGAAGTTTTAGCCTCCCACCCACGCAGCCTTTATGCTTTAGTAATTGGTCATCCTTTCTCATCTGCTGCAAAGATTCGAAGGTATTCAGCCAAGATCTGATAATTCAGTCCTGATCAAACTAGGCTCTAACCTCCCATCTCCCACTGAGTGTATTCTTACCATCAAAATTAAGCAGTGGAAGTCTGTCACTACACACAGCCCTGAGAGGGGGGTGGACTGTCATAGGTACCTTGTGATATTGAATCCAGACCTTGGTGAAGCCCGCCTAGGTCACCTGATGCTGGTGGGAGGGTTGCAGGGAGGTGGGCAGGGAACGTGACCCACAGTGTGTATCGAGCTGCCCTTTGAACCACATCAATGGAAATCTTGCCTTACTTGTGATAAGTGCCTTCACACACTGATAAGCACCATTTGGAAATCTTCACCACTCTGATAAACATCACAAGGCCACTGCGAGTGTTACTGCATTCTGGTCTTTCCCTGGGATCAGAAATCACTTTGCAATAAGCCTCTCAGGCAAACTCCAGTTCCCTAGCTAGAAGACTGTAAATAAAACAATCCAGAGAATTTCTTTCTTTCTTTTTTTTTGTACTGCTTGCTAGATAGCAAATTTAATTTCATGGCTGCAATCACTATCTGCAGTGATTTACTCCTTCCAAGGAGTAAAAGACGCTTACTCCTTGGAAGGAAAGTTATGACCAACCTAGACAGCATATTAAAAAGCAGAGACATTACTTTGCCAACAAAGGTCGGTCTAGTCAAGATTATGGTTTTTCCAGTAGTCATGTATGGATGTGAGAGTTGGACTATAAAGAAAGCTGAGCGCAGAATTGATGCTTTTGAACTGTGGGGTTGGAGAAGACTCTTGAGAGTCCCTTGGTCGGCAAGGAGATCCAACCAGTCCATCCTAAAGGAGATCAGTCCTGGGTATTCATTGGAAGGACTGATGTTGAAGCTGAAACTCCAATACTTTGGCCACCTGATGTGAAGAGCTGACTCATTTGAAAAGACCCTGATGCTGGGAAAGATTGAAGGCAGGAGGAGAAGGGGACGACAGAGGATGAGATGGTTGGATGGCGTCACCAAATCAATGGACATGGGTTTGGGTGGACTTCGGCAGTTGGTGATGGACAGGGAGGCCTGGCGTGCTGCGATTCATGGGGTTGCAAAGAGTCGATCAGACACGACTGAGCGACTGAACTGAACTGAAGATAGCAAATTAAACATACCAGAGGATTGAAAAATCTCAAAATTGTTTGCTGTTATGTTGTTTTACAGGCAGAGTAACCGATTACCCAGTTGAATTCTTTGTCCCTGTTTGCTCTTTGAAGCACAGCGTACAGGTGAGGGTTAGGGGGGCATCCTTAAGAGAGCATGGAAGCTGGACGCGCTCTTCTTTCACAGAGGGGGACTGACTGCGGGCCTGGAAGGTGCCAGGCCTGGAGGATCGGACTGCCTTTGGCTTCTGAGGCTGGGGTAATGGCTCTGTTCTCACAGAAGTGCTGACAGAACATGACAAATAGAAAACAGATGTGAACTGACCTTCCAGAAATGTATTTCAAGGCTTCTTAATCTTCACAGGAATCTTTCAGAGTGAGAGGTGCCACCTTCAGGCCGTGATGCACATGACATTGAAAGAAGGGCTGCTGCTCCCGCCTGGGGCCCCCGCCAGTGCCCCCTCCCCTCTCTTTCCCCTCCCTCCCTGCACTGACATCTGTCCCCTCACAGTCCGTCTCATCTATGGCCATCTCCTGGCAGCCACGCTGTTCCCCCGCTTGTCCCCCCAACACATAGGATCTTGGCTTTCATAGATGTACCACCTTTTACCAAGCACTGGGGCCACTTCACTCCCAATTTTGCTTTGAAACCATCAGTGTCACCGGGTCCATTACTAGCTCTATGTATTTTTGTGACATTAAATGTTGGTTTGGATCCACTGAGTATGCTGGACTTTTGTCCACTTAGACATGCTGGACTAGAGGGGTACAAAGGCCAGTCGGGGAGACAGGTTCTCCTGTCCCTCTCTTACTGCCTTCAGGGCCCCTGGCTCTGAGGGCAAAGTACCACTCCTTGTGCTCGTGATGCGGGCTTGAACCATGCATGACTCTATGGGTTTTGAATCTCTCTGCTTATGCGCTTCGTGGACATCTGTCTGCATTCTGCAGGAATCTGGGTGGGGTTTCCCAAAATTTTGCCCTTCCAAGAGCTACACGACTCAGCCAAAGCCCTTTTTTCCTCGACAAGTTGTTGATACCTCACAAAACAGTTTATGGCAACGTTGTTCCTGAGAAAGAAAGTCACGTAAATTCATTCCCATTGACGCTGATGAGCAATCAATGGCATCACCCTGGTTAATCCCAAGCCAGTCTGGCTTCAAAGTCTGATCACTTCTCAGTGGTCCAAGCTAGCTCTGACCCTGGAAATCTGGGGCATTATCTGCTCAAGAAGTCAGTGCCTTCTCCTACTTTTAGACATCACGTGCCAAGACATTCCTATCTTATTTTGAAGTAAACCAAATAGAAAGTTCTGGACAGAAGTGGATTGAGTTTGTGGAACTCAAACATTTGAATCTTTTTCTATTCCAGTATCACTTAAGACTAAATCATTTGTTCCATTTGTAGGACAATCAAAAATGCACTGTTTATCAGAACATGCCAGACTTGCAGGTGGTACAGTGGATAGGAAGCCCGGGAGCCAAAACTACTGGAGCCCATGCACCTAGAGCCCACACTCCACAACAAGAGAAGCCACTGCAATTAGAAGCCCTCACACTGCAGCTAGGGAGGAGCCCTTGCTCTTCCCACCTAGAGAAAGCCTGCGTGCAGCAACAACCCAGCAAAACCAACCCCTCCCCCCACCCCAAAAAAGAAAATACCATTGTTGTTTAGATTTTTGTTTTTTTTGACTTGTGAAGTGACTCTGTTTGGGGGACACTCATGAGAAGAACTTCATGTTCAGATGTGAATCGGATGGGAAACGAGTCCTTTGGTTTTTGTTTTTTTTTTAATTTATTTGGCTGTGGCTCTTAGTTGCAGCCCTTGGGATCTTCATTGCACTGCTCGGGCTTCTCTCTAGTTGCAGTGTTTGGGCTTAGTTCCCTGCAGCATGTGGGATCCTAGTTCCCAGACCAGGGATTGAACCCGTGTTCCTTGCACTGGATTCTCAACCACTGGACCACCAGGGAAGCCTCTGAGTGCTACTGACTTAATGAGAGAGCATCACAGGGATCACATCTGGATAAGGTATTAAAGAAACTGTATAGATAACTTGTTCGTTAATGTGTAGGAATAGCTGGAAAAGAAGACTGATAATGGAAAACTTGATTTACCTAGCTTCATAATGCATCCCACCCCTAACAAAATGAATCGGCTTCCGTGGTCACTTTCTCCTTTCCTCCTTTTATATGTCCCCTATCATCCTTTTATGTAACATCCCCATCATGCCCACCATCTCTAAGGGAGGCAGTCTGCAGCCCAACCCCATGAGTTTGAATTCTTACTTTGAACCTGATTGTGCAAGTTCGGGCTACTCACTTACCCTCTCAGCATTTGACTTTCCTCACCTTTAAATGGGGACAACAGTGGCACCTGAGCTCTCGAGGGACGTCCGTATTAACTGAGAAAATACCTCTCAAGAGCTTAGAGTCAACCTGACTTGCAGGAAGCCCTCTGTCCATGTTAACGATTGCCATTAGCTGTTTATAGTAGTAGGGGAGGGACTGTTACTAGGCTGGTCGCCACAGCATTCTGGCACACAGCCAGTACCTATGAATGTTTGTTGGATAAAATAAATCTCCAGTTGCACAAGCATTAACACATCCTCAGCTCCCAAACCCAACCACTATCATCTCTTGTCTGGATTCTAAAATAAGTCCCTGATCAATGTTCCTGCTTCTCTCCTTTCTCGCCTGCAGTCCAGTCAGAAGGGTCTTTTTCAAAAATAAGTCAGATCGTGTTGCTTGTCTAGTCTTCACGTCCTTTGGAATAACAACTAAAAACCTTGTAAGGGACACCAAGACCTTACATGGCTTGGCTCCCTATTATCCACCTAACCTCATCTTCCACTCCTTTCCCCCTGCTCCATCAGCTCCAGCCACAGTGACCTCTGGGGTCCACTTGGACACACCAGGAATGTTTTTGCTTTAGGGAGTTTACCATAGTTGTTCCTTCTGCCTGGACCACTGTTTCCAGAGACAATGGCTAACTAAATCCATCCCCTCCTCTATGCCTTGCTCTAATGCCACCTTCTCAACAAGGCCTACACAGATCACCTATTTAAAATGGCCACCTCACCACAAGAGAGAAAGAAAAAAAGGTAAGGAAAGAAAAAAGAAAGAGGGCAGGAGAAAACTTTTAGAGGTGATAGATATGTTTATGATATTGATAGCAGTGATGGTTTCACTGATCTATACATATCTCCAAACTCATCAAGTTTTATACTTAAATATGATTAGCTTTTTGTATGTCAATTATACCTCAACAAAGTAGTTTTTTCAAAAGCAAAAAATAAAATTGCCACCTTATCCATTTGCACCCCCAACACTCCCAACCCCTTTACCTTGCCTTGATTTTTTTTAACTTAACACTTAACTTAAAGCTCTACTTAACTTATTTATCATTACTGTGTTTAGTGTTTATTTTCTGACTTTCTCTTTTGAATGCTAACGTCACAAGCACAAGGACCTTTGTTTATTTGTTGTATCAACAAATGCAAATACAACAAATACAACAAATGTTGTATTCCCAAGTGCTTAGAAGAGCACCACATGGCACACACAATAAATATTCTTGAATCACTGGTTCCATATGCATGCATATGTACAGCTGTGTATAGTTTTAATTTGTAGTTACTATGGGGTGCTAAGGTTAACATGAGACCAACCCTTCCAGGTGAGAAAAGCAAAGACTTCTTCACTTACAGTTCTGACATAACACCCTAGATAGATAGATTTCTTCTAAATG
Source organism: Cervus canadensis (assembly GCF_019320065.1). Taxonomy (NCBI): domain Eukaryota; kingdom Metazoa; phylum Chordata; class Mammalia; order Artiodactyla; family Cervidae; genus Cervus; species Cervus canadensis. The sequence continues at coordinate 12,998,043 of NC_057410.1, read as the reverse complement.
GACTTTTTCAACAAAAGGGGCATGGGAAAAGCCCCTTGTTTGTGGGACCTTGACATTATCTTTGGCAGTTTGGATGCTCTGCCATCTAGTGCGGCCCCCACATCTGGTCTTGATGGAGTGTCCAGATTAGTTATCAGATATGCCCAACAGCTCTGGGGATTAGCTTTTCGGTTCAAGTCTCACCAAAGACAAATGGTCTCACACTGGCAGGTCTACTGAAATCCTCCTCAGGCTGTCCCTATCCTCCTGCGGCTCAAAAAAAGCATTCTCCCTCATAGTTGGTTTTGTCAATCTTTGTCTATTGATTACTAAGAACAAAAGGATCATTTCTTAAGTTATGATTACAATGCTCATTTTGACTGAGTATTTCAGTCCCATTCTAACTATTCTGTGGTACATGCAATAATTTTTGTCCTACTTATATTGCAAATAAACTGTAACAGGAATACGTTGTTGTACAGAGTTTCCAGGGCAGATCTGGGTTCAATATTGGAAGATATAATAAACAGATAAAGTATAGAATGGGTTGACTCTTAATATAAAAAATTTCTTAATCATTGGAGAGTATTTATATGAGATGTCCAGAAAAGGCAAATATATGGAGACAGAGAAGAAATTAGCAGTTACATGGGGGATGGGGAGTGGGAATGGGGAGTGACTGCAAGTAGGGACAAGGTTTCTTTTAGGAGTGATGAAAATACTCTAATATTAGATTGCACAACTCTGTTAATTTACTAAAAATCACTGAATTATACACTAAAATAGGTGAGTGTTATGGCGTGTGTCTTAGTTTGCTAAGGCAAGAATACCACAGACTGGGTGGCTGTAAACAACAGACATCTATTTTCTGATCGTTCTGGAAGCTGGAAGTCTGAGAACAAGGTGTCAGCAGAGTGGATTCCTTGGTAGGGCTGTAAGGAAAGAAGCTGCTCTGAGTCTCTCTCCTTGACTTGCAGATGGCCAACCTCTCCCTTTATCTTTGCACCATCTTCCCTCTGTATGCCTGTATCCAACGTCCTCTTCTTATGACACCAGTCATATGGGTTAGGGTCTACAGTAATACCTCATTTTAATCTAATTACACCTTTAAAGACCTTATCTCCAAATACAGTTCCATTCTGAGGTACTGGGGATTAGGACTTAACCTATGAAATTGCAGGGTGATATAGTGGGGACACAATTCAGCCCATAATAATATGTAAATTATGCTTCAATAAAGCTGTTTTTAAAACATTAATATATCAATCGAGTACTTACTAGGTTCTGGGTTCTGTGCCAAGTACTTTACATAAATCACTTCATTTGATCTTCTCAATAACACTATGAGGTAAGTATAATCATGCCTACTTGAATCATGAGAAAAGTAAGACACGGGTTTGATCCCTGTGTCAGGAAGTTCCCCTGGAAAAGGAAATGGCAACCCACTTCAGTATTCTTGCCTGGAGAATTCCTTGGACAGAGAAGCCTGGCAGGCTACACACGTCCATGGGGTCACAAAGAGCGGGACACAACTGAGCAACTAACACTTTCACAAAAGTAAGACACAGGGAAGTTAAACAATTTGCCTGTGGTCACAAAGCCAGTAAGCAATGGAACCATGATTCAAACCTCGTAGTCTGATTTTAGACTCTGTGATTTTAATCCTTATGATAACAAATGTGCTGGGCAATCAGTCCCTTTAAATCATTCCTCTGATATTGGTTTTATCATTTCAATTATGCAAGAGAACACTGAGGCTCAAGGAAATTAAGCAAACTGCCAAAATTCAGACAGTCTGTAATTGGGCTTTCTTCAAAACCCAAGCTGTTTCTAAATATTATGGTATTTCTAATTATGTGTAACTGTGGTTCTCACTGTTTCTGATAGGAGATCTCCAGAGCAAGAAAAAGCTTCCTGGCACACAACAGATGCTCAATGAATAGTTGTGGAATGGATGGAAAGATATCAAAAGGGGCTGGTCTGTGGTTTTAACATCACAGTGATGGACAAAGGAATCTGCTATGCTGGAGACCTGAGATGCCTCAAACCTGAAATTCTGGTGATCAGTCGGGTCGCAGGTCAGGGGATCATCTTGCATGTGGAGTTCTTTACACAAACTCTAGAAGTTACCTTTCAGTTGAATTCCTTTGTATGGGGAAATGGTCACCCTCATAGACTCCTGGTGCAAATGCAAACTGGGAAGAATTTTTCACTGGGCAACCAGGCAATGTGTGTCAAAAGTCTTATACATGCACACCCTTATGTCCTGATAATTCCTCATCTAAGAATTTATGTGTTAAGTAAAAAATTGAAAACAATCTAAATATCCAATAAGAAAAGAATATGGTACCAGGGAGGTCCCAGCTGGTCCTGTGGTTAGCACTCAGCACTTTTACTGCCAGAGCTTGGGTTCAATCCCTGGTCAGGAAACTAGGATCCCCGAAGCTGTGCATTGTGGCCAAAAAAGAAAAATATGGTACAGTCATAGAATGGGATAATAGTCAAGTCCATAAGCAAAGGCCTTACTTTTTATTATTATTTATTATTGTTCTAGATAAAGTTCATGCTATATAATATTAAGTGAAAAAACCAAAAAAATAAAATAAGTTGCAAGGCAGTGCACCAAAAAAGAAACTCAAATGGCCAGTAAGTATATAGAAAGATATTCAATCTCACTCAGAATTTAAAGAAATGCAATTCAAAACAATGAAATATTTTTTACCTATGATTGGCAAAGAGTTGATCAAAGGATAGGGAAACACCCTAATACACAGTTGTTGAAAATATACATTGATAAACTTTGGGGAAAAATTTGGTACTATCACTAGAATATAAAAATATTAAAATTTAAATATTAAAATTTAAAATTAAAACATAAAATTAATATTAAAATTTAAAAATTGGACCTAGCAATGTTACTTCTAACAATTTTACTTTGTCCTATAGAAATACATATATATGCAAAGATGTTCATAATAGCACTAATTGTAGTAGCAAAAAATTGAACATTCAAAAAGTGAAACAAAGGTAGCTCTCAAAGTAAATGATTTAGAGTTCTATGTGCTTATTTGCAGAGACATTTACATTAGTTTTAAGGTACAGGCAGGAGCACAAAAGTCACCTTAGATAACTCAATAGAGGGAATTTAACATAAGAATTAATTGCAATTCAGTTCAGTTCAGTTCAGTCACTCAGTCAAGTCCGACTCTGCAACCCCATGGACTGCAGTACGCCAGGCTTCTCTGTCCATTACGAACTCCCGGAGCTTACTTAAACTCATGTCTATTCAGTTCGGGATGCCATCCAACCATCTCTTCCTCTGTTGTCCCCTTCTCCCGCCTTCAATCTTTCCCAGCATCAGGGTCTTTTCAAATGAGTCAGTTCTTCGCATCAGGTGGCCAAAGTATTGGAGTCTCAGCTTCAGCATCAGTCCTTCCAATGAATATTCAGGACTGATTTCCTTCAGGATGGACTGGTTGGATCTCCTTGCAGTCCAAGGGACCCTCAAGAGTCTTCTCCAACACCACAGTTTAAAAGCATCAATTCTTCAGCACTCAGCTTTCTTTATAGTCCAACTCTCACAAACATACATGACTACTGGAAAAACTATAGCTTTGACTAGACGGACCTTTGTCAGCAAAGTAATGTCTCTGCTTTTTAATATGCTGTCTAGGTTGGTCATGGCTTCTCTTCCAAGGAGCAAGTGTCTTTTAATCTCATGGCTGCAGTCACCATCTACAGTGATTTTGGAGCCCAAAAAAGGAGTCTGTCACTGTTTCCATTGTTTCCCCATCTATTTGCCATGAAGTGATGGGACCTGATGCCATGATCTTAGTTTTCTGAATGCTGAGTTTTAAGCCAAACTTTTCACTCTCCTCTTTCACTTTCATCAAGAGGCTCTTAAGTTCCTCTTCACTTTCTGCCATTAGTGTGGTGTCATCTGCATATTTGTGGTTATTGATATTTCTCCTGGCAATCTTGATTCCAGCTTGTGCTTCATCCAGCCCAGTGTTTCTCATGATGTACTCTGCATATAAGTTAAATAAACAGGGTGACAATATACAGCCTTGACATACTCTTTTCCTGACTTGGAACCAGTCTGTTGTTCCATGTCCAGTTCTAACTGTTGCTTCCTGACCTGCATATAGATTTCTCAGGAGGCAGGTCAGGTGGTCTGGTATTCCCATCTCTTTCAGAATTTTCCAGTTTGTTGTGATCCATACAGTCAAAGGCTTTGGCATAGTCAATAAAGCAGAAGTAGGTATTTTCCTGGAACTCTCTCGCTTTTTTAATGATCCAGCAGATGTTGGCAATTTGATTTCTGGTTCCTCTGCCTTTTCTAAATCCAGCTTGAACATCTGGAAGTTCACAGTTCACATACTGTTGAAGCCTGGCTTGGAGAATTTTGAGCATTACTTTACTAGTGTGTGAGATGAGTGCAATTGTGTGGTAGTTTGAGTATTCTTTGGCATTGCCTTTCTTTGGGATTGGAATGAAAACTGACCTTTTCCAGTCCTGTGGCCACTGCTGAGTTTTCCAGATTTGCTGGCATATTGAGTGCAGCACTTTCACAGCATCATCTTTTAGGATTTGAAATAGCTCAACTGGAATTCCATCATTTCCACTAGCTTTGTTCATAGTGATACTTCCTAAGGCCCACTTGACTTCACATTCCAGGATGTCTGGCTCTAGGTGAGTGATCATACCGTCGTGATTACCTGGGTCATGAAGATCTTTTCTGTATAGTTCTTCTATGTATTCTTGCCATCTCTTCTTAATCTTCTGCTTCTGTTAGGTCCATACCATTTTTGTCCTTTATTGTACCCATCTTTCCATGAAATGTTCCCTTGGCATCTCTAATTTTCTTGAAGAGATCTCTAGTCTTTCCATTCTGTTGTTTTCCTCTGTTTCTTTGCATTGATCACTAAGGAAGGCTTTTTTTTTTATCTCTCCTTGTATTCTTTGGAATTCTGCATTCAAATGGGTATATCTTTCCTTTTCTCATTTGCCTTTTGCTTCTCATCTTTTCACAGCTATTTGTGAGGCCTCCTCAGACAACCATTTTGCCTTTTTCTATTTGTTTTTCTTTGGGATGGTCTTGATCAAATCAAGGTTATCTAAGCCATTTCTCCTACTCTTTCTGCTTTTCTTTGTGTATCAACTTCAACTTCTCTCTATAGACCAACTTTCAAATTCCTCTCCATGTACATAGATGCACCAGCTATATAGTTCAAGCACCAGTAGTGGTTGAAGATAATTCCAGGAGATAATCTGAGTCAGATAAAACCAATCATTTCTAGCCAGGGGCAAGGGCCACAGGACTCACCTCTGTGAATAGAGATTGTACTTCTCACCAGAGGAACCTGCCATGGGAAAAGCCTGTGTACCCTTAACAACACGGGAGACTAGACTGGTACTTAGGCTATCTATCAAAGAGGGGAATTCACAACGGGGTGAAGACCGGGATGGAAGGTGATAACTTCAGTTTTGGACATGCTCAGTAGAGATGCTCACAGAACATCCAAATATACTTTAGGAAATAAATGAATGTAAAGTCTGGAGTTCAGCATGAGAATTTGGACTAGAAATCCAGGCTTAAGACAGTCAGCATAAAAAGTGTTTGAAGCCATGGGTAAGTGAGAAAAAAAAATTGCTATTTCAAGACAGAACCCCAGAGAATAGAAAATACAGAATCAACACAGTAAAAGGAAACACTAAAAGAGACTGAAGAGTCCTGCTGAAAGGGCTGGTGAAAAAAAAAAGAAACACAGTAAAAATCATGAAAGGAGAAAGATGTTTCAAGGAAAATAAAGTGGTCAATTCTACTGGACAAGATCAACTCTGAAAATCTCCCAGTTGGTTATGGACCCAAGGCTCTGATGATGGACATCAGAGTGAAGGAAAACTCGAAATGACAATGAGTTGGAGAAGGAAATGGCAACCCACTCCAGTATTCTTGCCTGGAGAATCCCAGGGATGGAGGAGCCTGGTGGGCTACAGTCCATGGGGTCGCAAAGAGTCGGACACGACTGAGCGACTTAACTTTAACTAACTTAGGAGGTTAGGAAATGAATTCCTCATGATTTAACACTTTTGTAGCCACTCATGAAACAGCAAGGTGACAAGCATTGGTGAAAATAAATGGAAGGAATAAGTTCACGTGCTTTTGCTTCACAATTCTTCAGCAAATCTGTACTGTATAGAGTACCTTGGACTAACTTAGTTAACTGGGGACATTTATAAAGGCCCAGTCTCAGGTTTTTACTCTGAATTCGCAGAGCAAATCCTAGAGCTCCCTCTTGGGGTTGGCAACTCTTGTATATTCCTCATCTCAGAAATATTAAAAGGATCAGCAAACTGTGGCCCTGTGGCTGCATCTGGTCCTCTGCCTCTTTTTGTATGACCTGTGAACTAAGGATGTTTTTTCACATTTTTCAATGTTTGGGGAAAAAAAGGAAAGAATTATGTGACATAAAATTTATCTGACATTCAAATTTCAATGTCTTTCAACACATTTTCTTTGGAAGACAGTGCTCATCTGTTTCAAAATAATTGCTTTCATGCTACAACAGCAGAGCTGAGCAGCAGTGACAGAGGGTATATAGCCTGCAGAGCTTAAAATATTTACATCTCATCTTTTTCAGAAAACATTGTGGAGCCCTGTTCTAGAAGATTGGACAGGGGGGTCCTGGGACTTCATATTGCTCTTTAGAGATACAAAGATAGCTTAGTTTTTGGTCACCAAACCTCAATAAAAACATTGTATAAATTTCTCTAATCTTCAAAACTTATAAATATAGGAACAACCCTACCATAAGTGGACCCATGTAAATGTCTCCATTTTAGGCCAAATCCAAGAGTACTTATTTGTGATATTATTTGTACTTATTTGTGATATCCGGAAACAGAGCTGGGCAAGACTCTGTGCCTAGGCCTGGGACAGGCTGGAGTGAAAGTGAAAGTCGCTCAGTCGTGTCCGACTCTGCGACCCCATGGACAGTCCATGGGATTCTCCAGGCCAGGATACTGCAGTGGGTAGCCATTCCCTCCTCCAGAGGATCTTCCCAATCTGGGGATCAAACCCAGGTCTTCTGCATTGCAGGCGGATTCTTCACCAGCTGAGCCACAAGGGAAGCCCAAGAATATTGGAGTGGGTAGCCTATCCCTTCTCCAGGGGGTCTCCCCAACCCAGGAATAGAACTGGGGTCTCCTGCATTGCAAGCAATTCTTTACCAGCTGAGCTATTAGGGAAACACCAGGACAGGTTAGAGTAGATGAAGGGAAAGCCAAGATCTGCAGTTAGACTTGTGCTTTCATGGGGAACAGATCCCATGCAGGCGCTGGAAATTAAGTGGAGACAGCAATAAAATGCCAGCAACCATTTATCGAGCACTTTCTGTATGGTAGGCATCCCAAGTGTTTTACATTCTGTTATCAAGACAAACAAAACTAACTGCCCCCCTCCCGCTATTTTTTTTTTAACCAAGAGTGAAGTCTGAAGGATGGTGATATAAGTATAGGGTTAACATGGAAACTACATATATATATGTATATATATAGTTCTATATATATGTAGCAGGACCCAGGTGTTCATCGATTTCAGTTTTCCCTTTTCAGGGATATGAATTACAACACAAAAGAGAAGCAAGCAAGATGCTTATGGTAGTTCAGAGGAAGGTGAACTTACTTGAGAGTAGGAAAAGGAAATTTAAGTCTAGAAGAAAGAAAATATTTTAACAAAGGAAGAGGGAGAGGGTGAAAGACAGAAGAGTGCAAGGTACATTTAAGGAACAGCACGAAGATCTTACAGGTTGAAAAGGAGGGTTTTTATAAACTAACTTTTTAACTTACAAATTTATTTCCAATTTGCATACAGGCCCTTCCAACCATGCCCAACTGGTGAGGGCTGGAGGGGAGCAGTCTCCTTAGGTTCAACCACACATTAACTCAGAACTCGACTGTAAACCACTCCTGGATACTCCAAAAGGTACAGTGCAGGAACCACAGATCACAGCCAGGGCGTGGGCCAGCACCCCTGAGAGCCCTGACTTCAGACCCCTGAGTAGTGCGGCTTAGGTTCAAGGAAGCGAGCATGGAAACTGCCTTGGTTTATAGGCTTCACTCTGTACAGGAGCTGACATCTCTTCTAACAACTTCACAGGCACAGCTTCCAGCTCCCTAATTACCAGAGTCACATCACACAGGGAAATCCAAATATAAGACTTCCTACTAGGGATGGAGAAGTTCTTCACTCCAGATGCAGTTTACCAAACAGGAGTCATTTATCCTGTGTGCAGTGCTGCCCAGCAGCATGGTTGACACATTATCAAGTTGCCCGAGAAACAGAACTAGAAAGAAAGTTAACCAAGGGTCTAATTGTTAACCAGGAAGGGGAAAGGTTTTGTTAACCCATCTTCCCCAACACCGAATCCAAAAGTAACTCCTGTTAATAACTTTTCTAAGAATTAACATAAAATTATGTACATATAGGTTGGCATTTTGGGCTTTCCTGGTGGCTCAGATAGTAAAGAACCTGCCTGTCAATGCAGGAGACATAAGGAGACATAAAGACATAAAGATCTTCGCTTGCTAGGGAAGATCCCCTGGAGATCTACTTAGCAAATAAAATGGCTTATTTGTTAAGTTAAACATTGGCTACCTACTCCAGTATTCTTGCCTGGAGAATTCCATGGACAGAGGAGCCTGGTGGGCTACAGGCCATGGGTCGCAAAGAGTCAGACACAACTCTGCAACTAACACTTTCCTTTTTCAGGAAGGCATTTAGTTTACAACCAATTTTTCTCTATTAAAAGCAATGGATATCTTTATGTACATATGATAGTTTTTTAGCAGTGAAATTATTTGATTAAATGATAAATTTAAAATTCCTAATAGATTAAATTGCAATTAATTTTACTATATACCAAAATATCAACAATGTATACAATGTACTTTGCCAACAAAAGTCCGTCTAGTCAAAGCTATGGTTTTTCCAGTAGTCCTGTATGGATGTAAAAGCTGGACTATAAAGAAAATTGAGCACTGAAGAATTGGTGCTTTTGAACTGTGGTGTTGGAGAAGACTCTTGAGAGTCCCTTGGACTGCAAGGAGATCCATCCAGTAAATCCTAAAGGAAATCAGTCCTGAATATTCATTGGAAGGACTGATGCTGAAGCTGAAACTCCCAATACTTTGGCCACCTCATGCGAAGAACTGACTCAATGGAAAAGACCCTGCTGCTGGGAAAGAGTGAAGGCAGGAGGAGAAGGGGACGACAGAGGATAAGATGGCTGGATGGCATCACTGACTCAATGGACATGAGTTTGAGCAAGCTCCGGGAGTTGGTGACGGACAGGGAAGCCTGGCGTGCTGCAGTCCATGGGGTCGCAAAGAGTCGGATATGACTGAACGACTGAACTGAACTGAACAATGTATGAATACCAATTTCCCTTCATTCTCCATGACATTGTATATTAAAAATCTTTAAATGTTGTCATTATAATAAATGAGAACAATCTTATATTAATCTGTATTTCTCTGAATACTACTGAGTTCACACATCTTTTCAAATGTTTAACCACCATTTGCACTTTTCCTTTTGTGAGTTACTTGATCATATTTTTTGCCCATTTTTCTATTGCATTGACTTGATTTTTTTAAGATGGATTTGTGGGTAATAAATATTTATTATATAACATATATTATATACTACGTATCAATATATACCTCATATTATGTAGTATAATAGTATACATGTTATTGCATATATATACTACATCTATATTACTGCATATTTTCTATATATTGGTATGGCATATATATAATGAAGTAATGTTTATATATATGCACACATAATAAATGTTCTCTTTGAGTATTATCCGATATATAACAGGAACTATTGGTTTTTTTGGTGAGTCACTGAGTTTATTCATTCCTTGTAATTATTTTTTTTTAACTTTTTATTTTGTGTTGGGGTGCAGCGAATTAACAATGTTGTGATAGTTTCAGGTGGACAGTGAAGGGACTCAGCCACACTTCTACATGTATCTATTCTCCGCCAAACTCCCTTCCCCTCCAGGCTGCCATTTGAGCAGAGTTCTGTAATGGGAACTATTAATCTTTGCTTAGGGCAGCCTGGTGTTGGGAGTGATTAAACGCTGGGTCTTCGGAATTAGACCTGAGGCTCAGCTCAGATCTCTCAGCTCAGGTGCTTCCTTGGCAAAGCACTTAATCTCCTTGAACTTAGGTTTTCTTATTTGTTAAGTAGGAACAAAGACATGCACTCACTAGGTTGTCTTCAGCTAAGTGTGGGGCCCTGAAGCATTCAGTAAGCGGTAACACAGCATTATTAGTTTTTTAAATTGAGACATAATTCACGTACCATAAAGTGTACAGGTCAGGAGCTTTTATCCACAAGGTTGTACAACCATCCCCATGATCTAATACCAGAACAGTTTCATCATCCCCAAAAGAAGTCCTTTCTCTATCACTCCCCACTTCCCATACCCCTTCCCCTGGTAACCCCTAATCACTTTCTACTTCTGTGGATTTGCCTATTTTGGACATTTCATGTAAGTGGAGTGATACAATATGTGGCCTTTGTGCCTGACATCTTTCATTTAGCATAATGTTAACAAGGTTCATCCATACTATAGAAGGTTTCAGCATTTTATTCATTTTTATTCTGAATAATAACCCATTATATTGATATACCACATTTGATTCATTCATTCATCAGCTGATAGACATTTGGGACGTTTCCACTTTTGGCTATTATGAATCATGCTGCTATAAATAGTCAGGTTCAAGTTTTTGTGTGGACCTGTATTTACAATTCTTTTAGATATATACCAAGGAGTAGAACTGCTAGGTCATACAGTAACACTATGTTTAATTTTCTGGAACTCCCAAAGTGTTTTCCTGAGCAGCTGCACCATTTAACATTCTCATCAATGGTATATGAGTGTTTCAATTTATTCACATCCTTGCAAACACTTCTTATTGCCTGATTTTTTATTACAGTGATTCTAGTGACTATGAACTGATATATCATTTTGATTCTGATTTCCCTAACGATAAATGATTAATATACATTATCCACAAAAGCACACCTTGTCATGTGCTTATTGGCCATCTATATTTCTTCTTTAGAGATATGCTTATTCAAATATTTTTCCCAATTTTTAATTGGTGTCTTTTTCAGATATATAGTTTGCAAGTATTTTCTCTCAGAAAAGAGTTGTCTTTCATTTTCTTGATAGTGTCCTTTAAAGTATAAAAGTTTTTAATGATACAGTCCAATTGATGTACTTTTTTTTCTTTAGTTAGTTAAGCTTTAGGTGTCATATTCCAAAGTGTTTCAATCTTTTTGATGCTATTATAAATGGAATTATTTTCTTAATTTTATTTCCAGTTCATCACTAGTATATCGAAATATAACTGATTTCTGTATATTGATCTTGTGTCTTGCAACCTTGCTAAACCCATTTATTAGCTCTAATACCGTGTGTGTGTGTGTATTTCTTAGGGTTTTCTAGGTACGAGAACATGTTATCTGCAGATAGAGGTAGCTTTACCTCTTCCTTTCTCATCTAGATGCCTCTTCTTTCATTTTCTTACCTGACTGCCTCAGCTAGAAGCTTCCGTAGTACAATGTTACACGGATATGGTGAAAGCAAACATCATTATTTTGTTTCTGATCTTAAAAGGAAAGCGTCCAGTCTTTCACAATGATTTATGATACTAACTGTGGGTTTTTCATACATGCCCTTTATCAGGTTGAGGAAGTTTCCTTATATCCTTAGTTTGTTGAAAGTTTTTATCTTACGAAGGTATTGTATTTTGTCAAATGTTCTTTCCGCATCTATAGAGATGATCATATGTGGCTTTTGTCTTTTATTCTATTAATATGGTGTATATATTAGTTGTCTAGGGCTGCCATAACAAATTACCATGGACTGAGTGACTGAAAAAACAGAAATTTTTCTCTTATTTCTGGAGGCTAGGCATCTGAGACCCAGGTGTTGACACGATTGGTTTCTTCTGAGGCCTCTCTCCCTACCTTGCAGATGGTCATCTTCTCCCTGTGTCTTCTCATGGTCTTCCTAATCTCTTTATACAAGAACCCAGTCATATTGGATTAGGATCTGCCCTAATGACCACATTTTAATTTAATTACCCCATTCAAAGACCTGATCTCCAAATACAGTCACATACTGAAGTCCTAGGGGTTAAGACTTCAATATATGAACTTTGAGTTCATATACCATTCAGCCCATAACAGTGTATTACACAGACTGACTTTTTTGGGGGAGGAGGGGGTTAAGGTTTTTTTCTTTCTTTAAACAGCCTGGTCCCTGATGGGGGCCTCTCCATCTCCCCTCTCCAGTTTGGCTACAGTTCTGAACATCGCTGGATTTTGAGCAGCTCCACCTGGAACATCAAGCTTGCACCACTTGGAATCTTTGGGGGAGCTCCCCGTGCTCCATACCCCAGCTCTGATGGAATCACCAGCTTCTGCTTTCCCCCTCACACATCCCTAGCAGCCCCTGGTCCCAGCCCTTGATGAGCTGGCCTGTGCCCAGAGAGAAGACAAACGGTTGGTTCTGGGGCAGGGTGCTGTCCAACTCCGTTCCAGCTTCCAGCTTCCCCATGTAGTGCCTGTGCTGGACGTCCCCTTTTTGCTGTTTGATGGGACAGTGGTCTACTCGTTTCTTGACTCTGATCTGCAGCTTCCGGGGAAGCCACCTCAGCCAGGGTGCGGCCCCTCTGCTCACCGCCTGCCCTTCTGACCCTCCTGGTCCTCAGCTCTGCTCATCAATTCCCACCCATCCCCTTCCGCAAAGTCCAGACCCTATCTGGCTGCAGAACAGCTGCCCCAACAGGGGTTTGTGGCGGGGGGAGGACTCCCATTCACAGTACATCCACTTGCTTCCCGCTCAGCACACCCACATATCTGCGGCTATTGCAGGGGATCGGCCCTGAGGCACCCACTCATCGCCACTAGGTGGTTCCGGGGAGCCCCAGTCCTCCAGGAGTACACGCCAGGCTGGCTCTCTGCCTCCTCCCCAATCGCCGCCCCAACTTGGCACCCTGTGGGGCCTGCGGGACACCCAGACGGGTCCCCTGTCGGCCACAGATTGATTTTTATATGCTGAGCCAACTTTGTATTCCTGGAATAAATTCCACTTGATCATGAGATCACTTAATTCTTCTATATGTTGCTGGATTTAGTTTGCTAGTATTTTGTTGAGGATTTCTATGAGCAGCTACTAACATTACTATAATCTTTATTCCCACCATTCAAAGTATGTATATATGTGCTATTTCACTTAAACAGAATTGCATGAGGTGAGTAGTAGTAGGTGAATATGACTATATTCACACTAAAATAAACTAAGGCTTGGGAAAGTGAAGTGATTTCCCCCTAATTATAAATTTGCAGTAGTACGTAGTATAAATTGAAACCAAAACTATAGATGAGAAGAACGTTAGGGAGATGAAAGAAAGGAGGATTTGGTGATAACAAAGAGAAATTTTGTATGGCTAGAAGTTTACGGGGTCAGTTTGAATGGCATCCATGATCTTGATGACATAAGAACTGAGGTCATCTGCTGATGCGCACAGTAAGAGTAAATAGACTTCTGGTTTCAATTCATGCATATTATAAACAAAGTAGGGGTGACAATTCTCATTAATTTTGAGATCATGGTTTGACCAGATAAACTGGAAGAGGAATAAACCAAAAATTTGATGATAGGGCTTTGACTGTATCAATATCAGTGTATACTGCAACTTAGATTCCTTCTTTCTTGGAAAGCTTTTCTCCAAGTAAACTATCAATTCATACCCTCTCCTCTAAGCCTTAGTGGAGGTGTACAGTGATGTACCATCACTCCTTAGTCTCTGGATACTGAGTTCAAATTCTACCTCTGGCCCCAGTGGATCGTGTGACTTTGCAAGTCATTTAATATCTGCAAGACTTTCAGTTCAGCTCAGTCGCTCAGTAGTGTCCGACTCTTTGAGACTCTATGGACTGCAGCACACCAGGTTTCCCTGTCCATCACCAACTCCCAGAGCTTACTCAAACTCATGTCCATCGAGGTAGTGATGCCATCCAACCATCTTATCCTCTGTCATCCTCTTCTCCTCCTGCCTTCACTCTTTCCCAGCATCAGGGTCTTTTCAATTGAGTCAGTTCTTCGCATGAGGTGGCCAAAGTATTGGGAGTTTCAGCTTCAGCATCAGTCCTTCCAATGAATATTCAGGACTGATTTCCCTTACAATGGACTGATTTGATCTTCTTGTTGTCTAAGGGACTCTCAAGAGTCTTCTCCAACACCACAGTTCAGAAGCAACAATTCTTCAGCGCTCAGCTTGCTTTATAGTTCAACTCACATCCATACAGGACTACTGGAAAAACCGTAGCTTTGACTCGATGGACCTTTGTTGGCAAAGTAGTGTCTCTGCTTTTTAATATGCTGTCTATGTTGGTTATAACTTTTCTTCCAAGGAGCGTCTTTTAATTTCATGGCTGCAGTCACCATCTGCAGTTGTTTTGGAGGCTAAAAAAATTAAGTCTGTCACTGTTTCCATTGTTTCCCCATCTATTTGCCATGAAGAGATAGGACTGGATGCCATGATCTTCTTTTTATGAATGTTGAGTTTTAAGCCAGTTTTTCTCTTTCACTAAATGAGGGAATTGAATTAGATGTTCTCTAAGCTACCTTTCCAGCTTTATGACTCTATTAATTTAGTGAAAAGGGGAGTGGTGATTCAGTTGACTGAAAATTTTCAAACAGCATGGATGAGGAATTCATTAGGGGTAGATAAGGAATTACTGAAGAGCAATGAAGCCTGGTGGAAAACAGAGAGCAGGTAAGCTAGGGAGGGTAGACAGTGAAAGTGAGAAAGTAAACATACTGGGGTGGGGGAGGCTACCCAGAGTTGGGGATGTCATGGGGCATATTACACAGGCTACTGGAATCTAGGTAGTTAATTCATTAAAAATTGTTTTAATTAAAAATAACTAGAGAAGGACTTCCCTGGTGGTCCAGTGGCCAAGACTCCATGCTCTCAATGCAGTTCAATCCCTGGTCAGGGAATTAGATTCCACTAAGCCACAACTAAGAGTTTGCATGCTGCAATTAAGACCAGGTAAGCCAAATAAATTAAATAAATAAATACATTTTAAATATAACTAAAGAAATTAAAAATCCACATCAGAGAGTCCAGGCTGGGACAGAAGACAGATAAACCCCACTACCTATTTTTACATCAGGATCACAATGTTATTTATCTCATTTACTGGAAGATGTACTGAAGAGCAAGGACCTTACCCATAAGCTTCTTCAGCAAAGTTCCAGAAGAAGCCCTGCCCCAAGAGCTTCTTGCTTCATTCACAGGCAGGTTTCTCTGGATGTCACCTGACGCTTCATAATAATCTGGTTCATCGGAAGCAATGTTCTGGTAATGAAAAGATAACGGTTTCTGTACAGCAGAAAGTAACACAACATTGTAAATCAACTATACTCCAATAAAAAATTTAAAAACACATAAATTTTTCCTTTTCATATAAGTTATGAACTATTTTAAAATTCTCTTTAATGCAAATAAAATGCACTGTTATTGTAAAAAATTCCAACATGCACACACATAATATAGATAGTGACAATCTCATTCCTTTTCCTATTGTCTCCTCCAAGTCAAGCTTTCTCTCTATACACTAACGTAACATTATTTACAAAAAATGGAATCATGAACACTGTTTTGCAAATTGTCTTTTTGTTTTTCTTTTTTCTTTTAAATTAATTAATTTATTTTAATTGGAGGATAATTACTTTATAATATTGTGGCGGTTTTCGCCATACATCGACATGAGTTTTTGCTAATCAGCCACTATAATCCAGGTATTTTTTCATGTCACAGCATACACATGTGCTTTATCCATTTTGACAGCTACAGGGGAGTCCATTATATCATGATATCATAATTTATGCCGTTCCTATTGATGGGCATTTACCTTGTTTCCAATTTTTTGATATGTAAACAATACTGCAGTGAACATCCTTGTATATATCTTGTGTATTTGGGTAAATGTTTCTAAATAATACATTCTTAAAACTAACTGCTTCAAAACAAGTTAAGTGTACAAATGTAAATCTTAAAAGTGAGATTGCTGGCTCAAAGAGTATTTTAGTAGACACTGCCAAATTATCCTCCAAAATGTCAAACCAGTTTATAATCTCACCAGTGTATGAAAGCAGATGTTTCCTCAACTCTCTAGCTAGCACTGGGCAGTCTTTCTGTTTTTTAAAAAAATCTTTCTCATCTTACGTAGATGGAGAGTTCTCAGATTGAGCAAGTAAAAAGTAGAATGTCTAGATAAATTTGGATTCAGATAAAAAGATCAACCATCTCCATCTGTGAACTGGCTTCCATGTCTGGTCTCTCCTTTGGTATCACCAGTGAAGATCAGTGATCTTCTCTGATTATCAACACTTATTGTAGACATTTTTTCCATCCTAAACGGATGAGAAATACTTGCTATTTAAATTTGCATATTCTTAAGACTTAGTGGGATCAAGGGAACTTGCCTGGCAGTCCAGCAATTAAAACTGTGCTTTTCAATGCATGGGACTCAGGTTTGATTGCTGGTCTTCTCTTCTATCTCCGTCTTTTCTTTTTTCCTTCTTCCTTACTTCCTACCCATCCTTCCAGACTTCTTTTAAAAATTTGCTAGAATTATTAAAATTGAAATATAGAGGTAAACATGCAAACAATGTGATTGGAAGCTATATCTTCTGAGAGAGTGCACTGTGATTAAAATGACTATTTGTAATCAGTTCTTGACTTTAGGGAGAAGAAAAAAAAAATTTAACTTTTTTCCCTCTAACATTAAAGAAGTCTCCTTTATTACAGAAAATTTTAAGCACTTATAAAAGTAGAGAGTAATTCCCACATCCCATTGCCCAACCTCAGAAATGATCAACATAGGGTCTATCTTGCTTTATCTATGTGCCCTGTTTTCCTCTACCATCTCCCATTTCCCCAGATTCAAAGCACATCCCAGGAGATTCCTAAATTCATTTGAGATCCAGAACTTTAGGATTTCAGGTTTCTGATTGTGTTTTACAAGTTCTTTCCAGAAAAATATTTACTCACGTTTTTTCTAGCTAGTCCCCATATAATCTTATTTTCTCTGGTTTCAACCTTAAGAATTTGAAGTCTAAAAAAAAAAAAAAAAAGAATTTGAAGTCTATAATTTTGTTTTAAACCAAAGACAAAAATCAGCTGGGGACATTTGGGATAATGCTTAGGAGTAACTACCTGAAATGTCCTCTACTAGAAATTTCAAATACCTTTTCAATATTCCATCAAACAGGACTCAACACCATAATTTTCTTAGATTTTCTTACATGTTACTAATTTTAAACACCAGAATTTTCTTACCTGTTTCTTATCTCAGTTTCACATTCATGCCACCTGATGTTCATAAAGTCTTAAATTACTCTATTTAGTTAAAGAAAGGAGATTTGAGGAGTATTTAGGCATGAGCATCAGAAAATTAAAAATGCTGAGACTTTGAACATGAGAAGTATTATTGAGGCAGAAAGATGGTCTGAGTCACATTGTCCGTCGACTCAGCATCTAGCTACAGTCCCTCAATCTCCTACCTATAAAATATGGATAGCAGCACCGACCACATTGCTTAGAAAAATAAGACTTATGCTTTGATCTTTAAAGAAGTGAGTTGCCTAATTAGATGAGTTTCCTTTAATTATTCTTCATGTTTATCTCAATGAATTAATCTTTGGTGGGCTTCCTTGATAGCTCGGTTGGTAAAGAATCTGCCTGCAAGCCAGGAGACACCGGTTCGATTCCTGGGTTGGGAAGATCCCCTGGAGAAGGGATAGGCTACCCACTCCAGTATTTTTGGGCTTCCCCGTGACTCAGTTGGTAAAGAACCCATCTGCAATGTGGGAGACCTGGGTTTGATCCTTGGGTTGGGAAGATTCCCTGGAGCAGGGAAAGGCTACCCACTCCAGTATTCTGGTCTGGAGAATTCCATGGACTGTATAGCCCATGGGGTCCCAAAGAGTTGGACACGACTGAGTGACTTTCACTTTAATCTTTGGTTAATATTCTCTTCTATTTGTAGAAGAATGAGGAAGTAGAAATCAAGACATGGTAGAATATTTTTAAAGTTTTTATCATTCTAAACAGAATTCGCCACTTAAATGTTTAAAAAACATTTTGAAATAAAATTCACATAGTACTCACCAAAATCATTGTAAAAATGTACAATTGAATGTTTTATATATATGCGCAAGATTGTGCAGTCATCATCACTAATTCCGGAAAACTTCATCATCCCAAATTGGAAATCCCCTTTGCATCACCTAGCACCAATGAATCAACTGTTTTTTGTTTAACAGATTTGCCTATTCTGGACATTTCATATCAATGGAATCATACAGTATGTGGCTTCTGTGTCTGGCTTCTTTCATTTGGCATGTTTTCAAGATTCGTTCATTCTGTAGCACAATCAGTACTTATTTCCTTTTTCTGAATGAATACTATTCCATTGTTTAGATATACTTTTACTCATTCATTCATCAGTTGATGAATATATGGGTTGTTTCCTTTTTGACTATCATGCATAATGCTGCCATGAACATACACGTACATTCAAGTTTTCATGTGAATGTTTTCATTTCTCTTTGGTATACATCTAGGAGTGTAATTGCTGAATCATTAGAGTAACCAATCTTAACTCTTTGAGGTATAGCCAAACTATTTTTCAAAGTGGCTGCATCATTTTACATTACTGTCAGCAATGTATGAGGTTCACAATTTCTTCATATCCTCACCAACTTACTTTTGGTTTTGTTTAAAATTATAGGCATCCTGGGGTGTAAAATGGTCTCTTGTTGCTGTTCTGCTTTGCATTTACATAATGACCAATGATGTTGGACATCCCTTCATTACTTACTTGCCATTTGTATTTCTTTGGATAAAGGTCAATTCAACCCTTTGCTCATTCAAAAACTGGGTTGTTGTTATTTTGATTATAAGGATTCTTTGGGAGATCTTACTTAAAATCAACACAAAAATAAGACTTGACAAAGGGCTAGATTGACTCATGATTATGTATTTTAAACTCTTATATTCATCCATGCATGAAGTCAGAATTACCTCTATGAACTTTAGCTTTATGAATACATTCTTAGGGGCTAATCTAATGGAATAATGGAGGGATGATCTCCCATGTCAGGGTTCAAGTAGAATGGGACTCCCCACCCCCCCCCATTCTTTTTTCTGATCTATCCCCAAGCCTACTCCTACTCTACACTGTGGGCATTGGGCTAGAGGTAGGGCAAAGCTGAATGATGCCTGGCATAACTAGAAGTGCCATCTCCAACACCCCCAACCAGATCCCCTGGCAGAAATTTCAGACCACAGAGAGTTTTGCATTACCTCCATGTTTATAAATGTCACAACCTAAAAAAATAAAGCAACAAAGTAGAAATTAGCCAATCCACCAGGGCAGATAGATTAAAAGTATCTTACAGTACTAGTGGCTAGTTATCAGTCTCCAGACGGTACAGAATCTGCATCAGGCTCAGGCATGGTTTCCAGTTTTAGGAACTTGTGACATATTATTACTATGTTTTCCAAAATACTTTCCTACTCACTGCTGTTCCTAGGTTGCCAAGATGGGTTAGCCAACAAGGCCTTAAAAATTAAGTACCACAAATGGCAACCCACTCCAGTGTTCTTGCCTGGAGAATCCTGGGGACGGAGGAGCCTGGTGGGCTGCCGTCTATGGGGTCGCACAGAGTCGGACACGACTGAAGCAACTTAGCAGCAGCAGCAGCAGTGTTCAAATTAGATGACTCAAAAGTAGAGGGCTGGGATGTCCCTGGTGGTCCAGTGGCTAAGACTCTGTGCTTCCAGTGTTGGGGCCTTGGGTTCGATCCACGGTCAGGAAACTAGATCCCTCATGCTAAAACTAAGACCCAGCACAGCCAGGAAAAAAAAAAAAGTAGAGGGCTCACCATGTGGATTTGGACAAGACAGCCTGAGGGAGAAGGTAGAGAAATCAGGAGTAGTGTGCAAAATTGCTGCATACATGCACCCTCTATGTGTCTTTGGAACATGCACAAGGGAGTGAATATTGTTCTATGTGAAAACTAACGACACTGCGGTAGTTAGGCAGAACAATACTTCAGATGTGATCTTGGCCATCTGACAGCTCTGGTATGTTACAATACTGCAAATCAGAGATACATGTTCACAATACTATGGAGATACATTAATTGTAATGAGAGAGTTCCAGGGGCTTCAAGACAAAGAAACCCATCAAGAGGCAGAAACAGCATATGCAGACTACATTTATTCAGTGCTTACTGGACACTGGGCACATCAGATACAAAAGAGCTGGGATGGGGGAGGTAAAAATTTAATACACACTTTAATTTTACAACTAATTCTAACTACTAGGGGAAGTACAAAATTTGTACAAGTTATACTTTATAATGAAATTTCAATGCCTGTCAAAAGGATAAGCTATACATACGATGCAATACAAATGTTTTAAAATTGTGCTTAACATCACAGAACTACTCTGAAATGGGTTGGTAAAATACCTATACACCATTCATTCTTATTATACACATATATTTCACATTAAAGATTGCTGGTAAAGTACAAATACTTTGACCCCATTGCTGAAAAATCTATGCTCGACAACTATATACAAAGTTCCTCTTAGAAACACTGCAGCATTTGTAGTCCATCTCTCCTTTAAAGTCCACCTTATTTTCAGCTTAGCTTACTATCAAGTTGTCTTCAGAACTGTTTATATTTCTTTTGTCTGATCATCTTCTTCCAGTTTCCTGATTTCATTTTTTAAACAATTTATAGTTTCACGACTTGCTTTTAATCTCTCTTTAAGCTCTGCAATTTCAAAGCTTGTTTTTTTTTTTGCAGCTTCTAATTTTTCTCTGGTTTTCACTTCAAGTTCTGCAACTAAAGAAAACAGACTGTTACAAATTTATTGCATTTTTCTCATATGTCCGAGATATGTCACAGAGTAATAAATTGACATTCCGTTAGGTCAACGCTTCCATGATGAAATGCAAACAACTTAAGATAAGTAACTTTAAACACAGGAGGGTGGGTGAGAAAGTCTGAACTCTCAAGAGAGGATTTAAGATGTTTTCTATCACAAAAAATAAAATTTGGGCCACTAGTATTTTAATTCACACTTAAGATTTTAAGACATAATGTCCTTGTTTTCCTCCATTTACATATTAATTTGGAAATTAGGGAGTATATAGTCCAAGAGACTTCCAACTAATAAGACTTCACTAAAAAGAGTATTCTTAAATTTACGTACAGGTAAAACTTAAATAAACAAAATCACACTGGTAAACCTGTATCTTTTTTTCAAAACAGAGTAGTAACTGTCTAGGCTTGAATTCTAGCTCTACTAGTTGTGCCGCTCTGAATAAGCTATTTTTTTAATCTCCATGCTCATCTCCTCATTTCTAAAATACAGATTATAACTGCAAACACTTCGTGATATTATTTGCTTAAAAGATTTACAATGAATATCATCTGGCACATTAAAAAAACATATTAAATACTATTATGACAGAGGAACATTAAATATTTAAAACATTCTAGCAGGCTACGTAACAAATTACTAAAGAAAAATATCATTACTGCAAAATAGACTACATTTATTTAAATATTCCACTTGGATAGTGCAGTACCATGTTTTATAGAGAAAATAACGTCTACTATCACCCAACTTTTCCACCCTGTAGACTTTTCAGTTAACTGCTGCTGGTGACTGTCAAGGCACAGCTGTACTTTTGTTCACATGAAACGATCACCAGCTGGAAGCAGCATGGATTGAAGGGAAAAAACCAAAACCCTTTGAAATCAGAAAGGCTTGAGTTCAAATACACCTTCGGTCCCTTACTAGCTGAATGCTGCTATCTCTCCCACTTAATTTCTTCTTTCTATATAATACAGTTAAAACTTTGTATTTCACAGAGGAGTTAGGATTAAGTAATACATGTAAAAAGCATCCAACATGTTAAAAACACACAATGTGTTCTTATTTTACTCACTGCTGGGGACTTTTTGTGACACATTTTGTAACAGACTAAACTTTTACACTGCCAAAACAATCCATATTTTTCTTTGTAATTTTTCATTGCTTTTATTTTTAAAATTATTTTTGAAAATAGAACATACACCTGATACAAAATTAAAAGGCTGAAAATTGTGTGATAAATTCCTGTAAATAGTAATTGTTAGGCTGAAGAATAATTGTGCTTGTAATTTTGGAAGAATGGCAAGTGACTCTTAGAGGTTCTATTATTAATTTATAATCTCACTAGCATAGTATGTCTGTTCCCCTACTGCATCAACTTTTTGGTCTTAAATAATCTGGAAGGTTAAAAGTCATATTTCAGAATAGTTTTAATTTGCACTTCTATTATTTCTGAGATTGATAATCTTTTAATATGTTTAGGGGATATTTCTCCCCTTCTTTTTATGAACTGCCTATTTATCCGTTCCTCTGTTTTCTATTAGGATACTGGCCCCTGCCTTTTTAAAAACTGAGGTATAATTGACATACAACATATTAGTTTCAGGTGTACAACATGAGTCAATGCTTGTATATATTGCAAAATGATCATCACAGTAAGTCTGAAGTTAACATCTGTTACCATATATAGTTACAAATTTTTTTTTCTTGTAAGGAGAAATTTTAAAATCTACTCTCTCAGCAACTTTCAAGCATGCAATATAATATTAACTATAGTCACCATGCTATAAATCACACCACCACTTATTTATTTTATAACTAGAAATTGGCATCTTTTTGGCCACGCCCCCTCCAACCCCAACCTCTGGCAACCACTAATCTGTTTTCTGTTATTTTTGAGCTTTTTTTTAAAAAAGAGTCTACATATAAATAAGATTATACTGTATTTGTTTTTCTCTGATTTATTTCACTTAGCATAATGCCCTTGAGGTCCATCCATGTTGATGCAAATGGAAAGATTTCTTCTTTTTAATGGCTGAATATTATTCCATTGTGTGTGTGTGTGTGCATGTGTATATATGTATGTATATGTGTGTGTATAAAAAACACTTCTTCATCCAGTCATCTATTGATGGACACTTATGTTGTTTTCCTATCTTGGTTATTGTAAATAATGCTGTAATGAACATGAGGTGTATATACCTTTTCAAGTTAGTGTTTTTTTTTTTTTCCTGCAGAGCCATATCCAGAAGTGGAATTGTTGGATCATATGGTAGTTCTACTTTTATTTTTTTGAGGACACTCCACACTGTTTTCCATAGTGGCTGCACCAATCAATATTGAATAAGGGTTTCCTTTTCTCCACATCCCTGCCAACATTTGTTATTTCTAGTCTTCTCGATAACAGCCATTCTAACAGACATGAAGTAATACCTTTGTGGTTTTGATCTGCATTTCCCCGATGATAAGTGATACTGAGCATATTTTGATATCTGTTGGCCATCTGCATGTCTTCTTTGAAAAAATATCTATTTAGCTCTTCTGTCCAGTTTTAATTGAATTGTATGCTTTGTTTTGGCCATTGAGCTGTATGAGTTCTGTATATATTTTGGAAATTAACTCTATCAGATACATGATTTGCAAATATTTTCTCCCATTCAGTAGGTTTCCTTTTAATTTTGTTGATGTTTTCTTTTGCTCTGAAGCTTTTTAATTACTGGTTATTGGCCTTTTAAAATGATGTGCAGGAGCTCTTTACATAGAAAAGAAACAAGTCATTTGTGATAGAAGTACAATATTTCTTTTCGTGGCTTGTCTGTCTTTAGACTTGGTTGACAAGGCAGAAATTTTTACCCCTTTGCTCCCCTACTCTCTCCATATCAATTAAAAGACACACACAGAGAGAAAGCAGGCTTCCCCGGAGGCTCAGTGGTAAGGCTCTGTCTGCAACGCAGCAGATGAAAGACAGGGAGGCTCAGTCCCTGGGCTGGGAAGATCCCCTGGAGAAGGAAATGGCAACCCACTCCAATCCTGCCTGTGAAATCCCACAGACTTCTGGGCTTCCCTGGTGGCTCGGATGGCAAAGAATCTGCCTGCAATGAGGGAGAGCTGGGTTCTATCTCTGCGTTGGGAAGATCCTCTGGAGGAGGGCATGGCAACTCACTCCAGTATTCCTGCCTAGAGAACCCCCATGGACAGAAAAGCCTGGTGGGCTACAGTCCATGGAGCCACGAAGAGTTGGACACGACTGAGCGACTAAACAGCAGCAGCGTGAGAGGCACATTGATGGAGGCTGGGACACAGACGTGGGAGACAGACAAGAAAGAAAAATGCAGGACAGCATGAGGTAATCAGGGAGCTATAAAGCAGAGAGGATTCATACTAAGGGCAAAGAGTGTGTGTGTATATATATATATATATATATATATATATATATATATATATATCAAGGAATGCTTCTTGGCAGAAGTAAAATCTGAACTGAGTTTTAAAGAGTAAGATAGGAATTAGATGAAGTGGGACACAGCAGGCCTTAGAGACAGTACAGAAAGATTTGGGAAACAACAGGACTTTATGACTGTAACAGGTAGTTTTAAATCTAGTCAGGAAGACTTAATTTAACTCATCTGTCAGAGGACAGCATTCATTGTAGATATAGATCTTTGTTCTTTGATTTAGTCATCATACTCTATTTTTGACAAATCATAAAACTGCCAAGAGTACCATATACTGGAGAAATGGGTTAATTAATGATGAGATCCTAGAACATTTAAAAACTTGTTCTAGTTTTCTGCTTCCTATATACTAAAATGTTTACACATACACTTAAGATGTATATATGTGTGTGTCTGTGTATGTATGTATGCACACACGTGTATGTATGTATGTACGTGTGTGTGTTCAGTCGTTGTCTGATTCTTTGAAATTCCATGGGCTGTAACATATATAAATATATATAAAATTTCTATTTTAAATTCCAAATGAAGCCTCAATTTATAGTAAATCAATCCAAAGAAGAATTGTTAGTTTTGCAAAGCGAATGTAACACACTGGTTAGAAGCACAGATTGTAAGACTTTTTACAAAGAGAAACAACAGCTTATTGGTTAAGAGCGCAGACTGTGTGTGTTTAAATCCTGGCTCTGCGGAGTGATTTGGGGCAAGATCAAAACTCTCTATGCAAAATGGGGTTAAGGGTGGTACCTCCCTCTGAGGGCTATTAAGGGAATTCCTAAGGGCTTCCCTTGTGGCTCAGCTGGGAAAGAATCTGCCTGCAATGCAGGAGACCTGGGTTCAATCCCTGGGTTGGGAAGATCCCCTGGAGAAGGGAAAGGCTACCCACTCCATTATTCTGGCCTGGAGAATTCCATGGATTATATAGTCCACGGGGTTGCAAAGAGTCAGACACGACTGAGCAACTTTCACTTCACTTAAGAAATATAAAGCACTTATCTAGTACATATAAGCTCTATTAAGCGTTCAATATCAGTTTAGTTATTCCTTGTAGAAGCAACTTCTATTTAAAGCTAGACCATTAGTGCTTAAGTCAATTTCTGCAGGTTTACCAGTATAAATATCTTTATAAACTTCGAGTGTGCTTTATAATGAGCAACCTCTATCCTATTACTCTATCTACAAATATTACAATGCTTTTATACCCTAAGTTCTGAGGACTGCCTAGGAGACTGGGCTGTACCCCTAACTCGTATTAATGTGGGCAAGTTTCTTACCAATGTGTGCCTCAGTTTCCTTTTCTAAATGGATTACCTAAAAAAGTTATTATAGATATAAATGAGTTTATACATGTACAGATTAGAAAAGTACAAATGGTAAGTACTCAACAAATCTGATATTACCAAATATTGAGTATAATGTTCTCAAACTGGTAAAAGTGCATCTATCTTTTTTTACACCTTTGATTAATATTCCCAAATTGCTTTTCTAAAAGGCCTATTCACATAAACAATTCATGAGAACACAGTGTTCACCACATCTTTACTAGGTACAACTATGAAAGATTTCTTTTGCATATTTGATACAATTATAGCCATCCATTATTATTGGTTTGCATTTTAAAAATTACTAGGAGGGTCAAATATTTTTCTTTTTATTTACTAATCATCTTCCTTCTGTCTGTCCACTCCTTTGTCCATTTATCAACTGAAGTTTAAAACTATATTCTATTTTTTTATTTTAAGAGTTTTGCACATATTAATCCCTTGTCATATTTTCCAAAAATCTATTTTTTTCTTTTTTTGCCCTTTTGAAATGCATAAGTTACATATCTTTTGCAAAAAACATTATTTGTCTTTCAATGTAATTTCTTCTAACACCTCAAATTTAGAAAGTCTTCCCTAGCCAGGACAGATAGTCATTTCTCTAACTTTTTAAACAGGCTAATTGATATAAAAAAAATGTAGGGGCTTCCTTGGTGGTCCAATTGTTAAGTCTGCACCTCCAGTGCAGGGGGCACGGGTGTGATCCTCGCTGGGCCATATGCCACACGGTATGGCAAAAAACTCAAAAACAATTAACTCATTAATTAAACTGAAATTGATTAAGTGCTATGAAGCAATGATCTAAATTAAGTTTTCTTTCCAAAAGTTATCAACTGTGCCAATACCATTTACAGAATTATCCTTTTCTTCCTTATAGATTTGATGCTGTTAAGAAAATAACCTCAAGATAATATCAAAAATGCAGTTTACTAATAAAAACTTCCCAAGGTTTGGGCTTCCCTGGTGGCCCAGTGGTTGAGAATCCAGCTGTCAATGCAGGGGACACATGCAGACCCCTAGTATGGGAAGATTCCACATGCAGTGGGGCAACTAGGCGCATGCTCCACAACCACTGAGGCTGTGCTCTAGAGCCTCTCTCCACAACAAAAGGCGCCACTGCAGTTAAGTCCATGCCCTGCAATGAAAAGTAACCTCCACTTGCTGGAATTAGGGAAGGACTTCCTACAGCAACAAAGACCCAGCGCAGCCAAAAATAAATTTGAAACATGGACCAAGGCGTCTAATACGTGAGCAAGTCAGGGGCTCTGTACAAAAGCCAGGTGTGGGGGGAGGTGGGGGTTGGAGCAGATCATGCCTGGGGCCTGGGGGGGGCGGGGCATTTAGGTCACGCCAGTCGGCAAAGCGAGCGCATAGGGTGAGCAGTGATAATGTCGGCCACCCACCTGCCTTGAAAAAATAAACTAAATAAATAAAAATTAAAAAAAAAACTTTCCAAGGTCATAAAGCTCCACATATAAGCTTTAATATAGCAAAAGTAGTTTGTGGAAAAGTCTTTTTATAAAACACATTTGTTTTTACTATTACACATATATGAATTAATGATATTAGTCTTGTTGAAAACACAGAAATGCAGGCACTTGAATTTTAAAAGAGAATTTTCCTCTATGAATATGAAATGGGAGAAAGATTTATAACGAAGAGAAAATGACCAGTAACAAATTAAAATAGCATGTTACCAGTGCTTTTTACCTTTTTGAAGTGATCAAATACATTTCTGTTTTATGTTCACAACAAAGTAGGCCATATTTTCATATGTAGACAATGAAGCATAAATCCTTTTAATGAGGGTGATTTGAAATTTTAAATGACTACCAAGTGGCAATTTTAATCAGTATTCAGATCATTTAACTCCCAGTCATGGGTTTCACGAAAACACAAACAAAACACTACTGTAACCATTAATGGTTAAACAGCGATCTCTTTCCCCCTGCATTCTCATCCCCTCACCCCTTTCTTTTACTGGGTCACTTCTTTCAGCCTACACCTATACTTACTGGGAGAACGCTGGCCCTGGACCCCAAACCCCGCTCTCCCTACAGCTTCAGGAGCTACCTTCCCTTTACAGGTCAAACTCTAGGACAGGCTTATCCACAGCACCTGGCTCCAGTGTCTCATCTCTCGCTCTCTGGATCCACTTCAACTGATGTTCTGTCCTTACTATTATCCTTCAACTGCCCCATTAAGGTCACCAAGGAATTCCATGTTGGCATCGCCTATTTCCTGGCTCTTATCTTACTTGCCCTATAAGAGGTACACAGCTAACGACTATTTCCTGATGAACCTTCTTCACTTGGCTCTAGGGTGTTATGTGCACCTAGCTTTACTCCCTTCCACACTCACGTTTATCTTTTTTTTTTTTTTACTAATTTCCTTAGCTGGTCATCTCCTTAATCTCTAAATTTCAGAAAGCCCAGGGTTCAATCCTTGAACCTCTGTTTATCTTCACTTACTCTATTGATACCATATGGCCTCACAATTTATAAGTCCATCTATATGCCCAGACCCCTCCTTGAATACCAGACTTTGAGTACAATTCCCTTCTCAACATCTCCACTTACATGTCTTAGAGGCATTTCACACCCATTATGTACAAACTTTACTCCTAACCTTTCCCCTCAGAGCTGCCCCTCCCAGACTTCCCATCTCTATGAAAAAATTTCTTTGTTTCCTTCTTTGCGCTCCAAACCTTAAGGGTCATGCTTTGTATTAATACACCTCCTCCTCTCTCATCTTATTAAACCACCAGCCCCTGGTACTACTCACAGCTCTGTCACACCTGGGCGACTGCAGCGCCTCCTAACTACTCCCCTTCTGCTCTTTTGGTTTACAATCTACTCTCAGCACAGCAACCAGGGGACTGGTCTTTTGAAAATGTTACTCTTATAATGTCACTCTGCTGCTCAAAACCCACAAAAAAACTTCACATCTCCTTCAGTTTAAAAATCTAATGTCCTACGGTTACCCATAAGACCCTGTCTGACCTGGTCCTCTATTAACTTCTTGGTTTTTTTTTTTCTCTATTAACTCCTGACTTCTTTGGCCTCGCCTCCCACTCCGTGTTCCCTCTACGCCAGTCACACCGGCCTTTCTGTTGTTCCTCGGGTACACCAAGCCTGCTCTTACCTCAGGGCTCCTGCCCTTGCTGCCCCTCTACACATAGCATTCCTCCCTCATGCAGCTGCAGGCCTCATTTCCCCACTCCTTTTGGTGTTTGCTCAAACACCACAATTTCAGGAAGCCTTCTCTGACCTGATATGTAAAACTCTAACAACCTCCTTGCACCAGCAGCACTCCCTCACCTGCTTTAGGTTTCTCCATGCCATCCAGTCACCACCTAACGTTTGTTCTATTTATTGAATATTTCTCTTCCTTCCACTAGAATGTAAGCTCCATAAAGACAGGGCTTTTGTCTGGTTTAGACACTGCTTTATCTTCTGAACCTAGAACAATGCTTGGGGTAGGTACTGGTGCTCAATATATATTGTAAGCAAATAAATGAAAGATCAAAGGAACAACTGAATAAATGGTGACATAAATGTCAACATGGGGTTGGTAAATAGATTTCATCTTGAATGGCAAATGCAAATGATTGATACAGCTGCATGAAATGTTGTGTAGAAAGAGAGAGAGATGCTAATCACAGTACACTAAACTATAATGTTCGGCAAGGTTCTTCAGACTAACCATTAGCAAAGACTAGTACACACAGAAAATAATTGAGTGATAGGTTAAGCAAGATTAATGACAAGCTACACTTAAATGGAATTAGTGAATAAAAGATAAACAGTATTTCAGAGTGTGTGAGCAGCTATCTTTTACCTTTTTGAAAGTTGGCCTATTCTGAGAACTATTTAAAGCATCCTTCTTATCTGTTCTTTAGTAATACATATTTTGTTTTCTAACTCCTAAAAATTTTACCTATACATAATAAAAAAAATTAATAGTCACTTATCATACAGTCCCCTCACCATCGCTGAGTACATTATTACTCGGGATCAATTATAAATTAATAGTCACTTATCATACAGTCCCCTCACCATCGCTGAGTACATTATTACTCGGGACCAATTATAAATTAATAGTCACTTATCATACAGTCCTCTCACCATCGCTGAGTACATTATTACTCGGGACCAATTATAAATTAATAGTCACTTATCATACAGTCCCCTCACCATCGCTGAGTACATTATTACTCGGGATCAATTATAAATTAATAGTCACTTATCATACAGTCCCCTCACCATCGCTGAGTACATTATTACTCAGGGTCAATTATAAATTAATAGTCACTTATCATACAGTCCCCTCACCATCGCTGAGTACATTATTACTCGGGACCAATTATAAATTAATAGTCACTTATCATACAGTCCCCTCACCATCGCTGAGTACATTATTACTCGGGACCAATTATAAACTCGCGGCGCTTACATTCTGTTTCATGCTTATAGGCTCCTAAGGTAAGTTGACGAGATGTTGTCAGTAATTGTTGCATCATTGCTGTTGGGTCTTGAAATATCTAATGGGATAGAATGGAAAAAAAAGCCCTGTAACTTCAAAATCTACAAATTGAAAATGCTTTAAAAACTCTCATTATAAAATCTTCTTACCATTTCATCATAAAACTCTGAAACCACTGTTTTTTTCCCCAGCATTGCATTGGTGTCTGACTGAAACAGCTTTAATAAATGATACAGTGTTACCTGTGAAATAAAAACAGATATGACATCCGTAGATGGTTTTTATCATCATCATGTGAGATTATCATTTCTCTAACTGATTTACAGTTACAGAAGTAACTACTAAAGTAAAGCAGTAAATCTATCAAATTCAGGATCTTGTCTCAACTACAACTTACAGTGCAGATCATCCAAACTGTCTGTACTTTTATTTTCCTATTAGGTATTAACATGTATCCATATCTATTCAATATGTATGCTACAAAGAGGATAAGTAGACTGGCTACAAAGCATTCCAGAGAGTGACTATATATAAAAATAACACAAGATACGGCTATGCAAATTAAACTGGGAAATCACTAAGACAAAAAGTCTTTTACTTATACCAATGAAATTTGCTTAACTGTGACAGGTAAAGTTTACAAATTCACTGTGAGGAAAAAAGATCTGATTTCAAAAGGAATGATCAATACTAAAATACTCAAGTTTTAAAGGACAAGTTAATTTCTCTAGTGTAATATTAAGATTATAACATAAGTAGCATAATAAACGAAAAGTTAGCCACTGATAATTCACTTCAGCAAGAGCAACGTCTCTTCAAAATACTTGGAAACAGATATAATAAGACATCAATGGAAAAGCTGTGTAGCACAATGTATGATTATTTAAACAAAACAAAATCTAGCAGGTAAAACATCAAGAGTTCATGCTGAAGTTGGAGAACCAACTGAGATGCCTTGAAGAATTTTCCAAAACGTCAGCTAAAATCATCATAAAAAGCAGGCATCATATTTAAAGCAGATAATTTCACAAATTTCTGGGATGACAGAAAGCAGATGAGACTACACCAATAGATAACCCATAATGGGGAAATCCACAACCTAAAAACTTAGGGAAGAAAACTGCATCAGAGGTGAGAGACAGTGGCCCCAGTGGAGCCCGAGAGAGACTGGAAGCCCAAAATTGGCAGGTGTAGAAATCAAGAATGCTTTGGGTGGCTGGACTGGTTAATCTTCCTTTTCCTTTTACTCACAGACAAGAGAGCATATCCTCCTGTGGATCCTAGAATTCCTCACCCAATCAATCATGTATGAAGTAAAAATAAAGATATTTTTAGAGAGCAAAATAAAAATTTTGCTCTGAAAATTTCTTAGGCATCCTTTCTGAAGAAATTCCTCCAGCAAAATGAAAAAAGAAATATGAAGATAAAGGATCATGTGTCATCCTCAGAAGTTGAGATACTATCTAAAATTGAAAAATCCAAACTTAGGGATTTAAATACATCAGATACATGGGAGTTAATTCCTAGAGGAACTGAAAACAGTACTGTCGTTCTTCTGAAGAAGGGGTCAGAAATGGCAATTTTAATCAGTATTCAGATCATTTAACTCCCAGTCATGGGTTTCACGAAAACACAAACAAAACACTACTGTAACCAACTTCTATGTTATGGGGTTAAATTATATCCCCCCAAAGATAGTGAAGTATCTATACTTATCCTCAATGCCTGTGAATGTGACCATATTTGCAAACAGAGTCTTTGCAGATGTAATCAAGATGAAGCCTTGCGGGGGCCCTAGTCTAATATGACTGATGTCCCCATAAAAGCGGGAGAGACACAGAGATGGGGAGGGAGAGACGGCCATGTGACAATGGAGGCAGAGACGGGAGTTACGCTGCCACAGCCAAGGAACCCCTGTGGCTACCACAAACTAGAGGAGGCAGGAAAAGGCCCTCCCCTAGAGGCTCTGGAGAGAGCATGGCAACACCTTGAAACTGGACTTCTAGTCTCCAGAACCAAGAGAACAAACTGCTGTTTTTACCCATTCAGTTTGTGATACTGTTATGGCAGCCATAGGAACCTAATTCAGGAAGCTTGCACATTTTATTTTTTAATCTTTTAAAAACTATATATTATGTGTTTTATAATTTGAGCAGTATTGAAAACTACATTATAAAACTGCCCTTTCCCAAATTCATTCAGATTTTGCAAGGCATTCATGCAGATGCAAACAATGAAAAATTTCAAGACAGATGTCTCTAATTTACACTGATGCTTGAAGACTCTTAAGAGCAATGAAAATGCCTATACCTGCTGGAAATATTTCTAGGAATAAAACCCTAATATTAGTATCTTGCTTTTAGAAACAACCATTCCTTTTACATAGTGGCTTGATCTGTAATAGGTTACTGGATAACGGAAGCAAATCACAAGTTACCCATGTCTTTCTTTTATAGTTTAAATAAATCTTCATATGACTTATTTTCTATAAGAGTCAACTGAAAAACTATAATAGTTTCATTATACTAAAAGAACACGAGAACAGTTTGGAATGGATAAAATTCAGGTCCATGTAGATCTACATGAAAACCTATCAATAAATTAATCACTGCAGAAGTGCCAGAGAATGTATTACCTTCCCTTCCCAAGAGTAGACTTTGAGAGCTGTCTCATAATGAGGTTACATGATATAATGATTTCTTTCAGAGATGTATTTTCCAAGGAGGGGCAGGGAGGTGAGATGGGGGAAACAGATGAGGAGGCAGACAGGTAAAGCAGCACATTCTCAAAATAAAATGAATTCAAAGCAACCTTATGTTAACAAGAACCTCAGCTCTAACAACAGTAACAACTTCTCCCTCTCCGTCTCTCAATATCTGCCATATTCTGTGCTCTACATTCCCAAATAGACTATTTTGATCAAGGATAGGTGTAGTGTCTGATCTTTGTATCCTGCCCCCCGAGAAGTATCTTGCAAATATATTTAATAATTTTTTGCCAAATAGAGTATCTGTGAGAGTATCTCAGAAAGACAAGAATGGTAGGAGATACCGAAACGTTACCACATGGAAGATATTTAAATAACCATTTAGATGGATCTTCAGGAGGAAAATAAAAACAAACTAATCTATGAATAGTTTTCAGGAAAAAGTTCAAGGAAGCGCAATATAAAGTAGAACTTTCTGAAAACTACAACTTCTCCAAATCTGAACAGGATGTTTCCCTTCATGATGGAAGTCAGTCTTCTTTTCCTACTACACTGGAGGGGCTAAAGGAAACTTCTATGTAGTGGTCTACGTCAACTGGCCCTAAAGCTTACTATGCATCAGAATTACCTGGGGGTGCTGGCCCCTCTCCAAACCGATGAATCGCCATCCAGAGAATGGGGACTAGATATCTGAACTTCTAAAAAACACCTCAGGCATTTCTGGCGTAGTTAGTTACGAACTAATTCTCTGTATCACTGGCCCAGGTGGTATTCAACTCCTTTAAAAGCACACAGTTTTACAAATATAATCGGATAATTAAAGTGTAAATGATGCTGAAGGAATGAATTCAATCTATCAAGATGAAAATTGATGATGATGAATGTTAAAACCCTGAAAGTGGAGTTAAAACATCGGCCATACAAATGTGCAATGAAATAGCCTGACTTGTAACTCTTTGTGTTTAACAATAAAACAGGCTTAGTGGTTTTAGTCAAAAGAATAAAGGAAAGAGTGTGACATCTGAATGCAAATACACAGGTTCAAAAACTAGCTCTACCACAATTAACTGTATTTTTGAGCACAAGACTTTATCTCTGAGCCTTAGTATCCTCATCTCTAAAACAAGGATCTCACCAACCTCACCAAGTTGCTGAGGGCTCAAAGTGAAAACTTTTGGGACTTTTTACATTATCTAGCAACAATCTGAAGAACAGAGCAAATGATGAAAGGAATCATGAATAAGATAAAGCTGCTAGTACTGATGACAGTTTGAAAAAGTAAAAAGGCATTCTAGGGTTTTTAACTAAAAAACTGGACACTCCCATTTCAGAGAGTGTATGGACTCAACTTGTTTATTACTAATAGCCAAAAAAATACTAATGAATTTAAGACTTTTTTTTGCTGTAATAATCATATAATTCCTATGATTTCTTTCAAATAACTGTTTGTACCATATTCCTTCTTTTTATACTTGGAAAATAAAAGATTTTTGAAAGGCACTTCATTTAAAAAAGAAAAACTTTAATGCATGGCAAGATACAGCAAGACATAAACTTATATAAAGTATACCTGAATAAATAAATGTCAACACACAGCTTGTATATGTTGTGTAATATACTATTACGTTTTCACAATTACTAAAAAATCCATTTTATATCTACAAAGAGTACATTACTCACAGGTCTTTCATTAGGATCAATGAAAAATATTTTGATGATTATTTCGAATTCACCCCATCCTGTTTCAGTAATCTCATATGGAGGCTTAGTAACAACTAAAAGAAAGAAAAAAGAAAACAATTCAGAATTTTAAACTGCTGATACAGTTTCCTAGTTCTTTTAAATTTTGTATATTATGAATCACAGAACTACTGTACCTCTTAAAGGATTGCCATAGCTTTCATGTAATTTAAATTGGATTTTCTTTACATATGCTGACATATCCTAAAATACAGAGGAATTAATTAGTTCTGCCATCTACATATAAAAATTAGGAGGGAAATACATTGAGCATATGTACTAATTTTATAGACAAGAAATGCCTAAGAAATATGAATTACAACCTGGAGGTTTGTTTTTTTATTTTAAACAAAGGAAGCTTGTGCCAGATTCTTTCATAATTCATCATATCTATAAATACATATGCCTCTATTCATTGTGTTGCAAATCCTATGTTTATGTACCTTTGAGTATTATTTGATATATCTCTGTTGACAATACTCAAAATTGATTTTGATTTTCCCATAAAAACGAGTACATTTCTTCCATGTGGTAGTAGAATGTATCATTACTTCATTTTATTGCTTAATAATATTTCATTGTATGAACACACCATATTTTATTTATCCACTTATCAGTTTGGAGACATTTGGGCAATTATGAATAATGTCACAATGAATATTTACATATAAGCTTTTGTGTGGACTTTGAAAGTTTTTTGTCTTTTAATTTTGTTTAATACAGGACAGTATAAATGCTAAAGAAGAAACATCAAGCTTAGTTGGTTTCACTATTTTAATTTAGTCTTTTGGTGAAATATACCAAGAAAAGATAAACAAAAATCAAAGGTCAACTAGAATCTTTTTTGCCCTTGAAATTAAGATAACTTTGGATTGCATCACTACTTGCTGTGCTGTATTTTGCTCAATTTCAACTTAGGAGGCCTACATTCAACCAGTCACCTTTAAATTGTGGCTGCACTGAGTTCTATGTGGGCGTCCCTGGTGGCGCTAGTGGTAAAGAACCTGCCTGCCAGTGCAGGAGATAGGAGATGTGGGTTCGATCCCTGTGTGGAAGACCCCCTGCAGAAGGACACGGCAACCCACTCCGGTATTCTTGCCGGAAGAATCCCACGGACAGAGGAGCCTGGAGGGCTACAGTCCATAGGGCTGCAAAGAGTTGGACACGACAGAAGCAAGTTAGCACGCACGTACTGAGCTGAGTCACTATAAACTGTCCTATATGGCAGTTTAATGTGTGGCATATTGTGTTTTATTTACCTCTAAATTGATCATCTCTTAATTTATTAAACATGACTCAACACAGTGTGGGGTTACTGGGAAGACGATCCTTAAAATTGACACTATAAAGTTATTTTGAATAGTTACTAAATTCCTTCACAAAATGTGTCCCCTCCTTGATAAAGTATAAGTCCAAAATTATTCTCTCTTACACATGGTAAAAGTATTTGAAGCAGGAAACCTTTATCACTTTCAAGCTATGAATCTATCCTATGGTACTTGGCACCATTTTCAACTTTTCAGAAGTTAACATCTCTTCATGACGCCTCTAAATGCTTTTTCAGATGTTTCCAGAAGGTGACAAATGATTACAATGATAACATAAATTCTCACTTGCCTTATTGCTTCCACTATATTGGATCAGTAACAGCTGACATACAGAATGAAGGGTTTTAAACAGAAGAATATTTACTCATTCAGTACCCACTGAATACCTACTATGTACTGACTACATTCCAGGCAGTAGAGATTCAGCCACAAAACCAAACTACCAGCAGCCAGATTATGCAGCAGTTTTGTCTTTCATCTTCTCTGATTATAAAATTATAACTTAAATTTATCATTCCTGAAACACGTGATTACATACTAGGCTACCTTAAGGGGTGGTGATTAGAAGACATACTATGTATACAGGATAGTTCTTGTTACCATTGTTGTTGTTTAGTCGCTAAGTTGTGTCTAGCTCTTTTGCGACCCCACGGACCATAGGCTGCCAGGTTCCTCTGTCCATGGGCTTTCCTAGGCAAGAATATTGGAGTGGGTTGTCAATTCTTTCCCAGGGAATCTTCCCGACCCAGGGACCGAACCCACCTCCTCTGCATTAGCAGGTGAATTCTTAACCACTGAGCCTCTAGGGAAGCTCATAACTTAATTTTAATTAGAAAACAGTTTTGGAAAATTGATTTCTACTAACAAGCATACAAAGATGACAGCTCTTACTTTATTCTTTCAACTTTTGGGGTAACATTTCTACAATGGGCAATTTCTTTTTTAACAAAATGTTTTATTCTGTATTGCAGTAAAGCTGATTACAATGCTATGAGAGTTTCAGGTGAACAGGGAAAGGACTCAGCCTTACATATACACGGACCCATTCTCCCCCAAACTCCCCTCCCAATAACGTTCAGCAGAGTTCCAAGTGCTACACAGTAGGACCTTGTTGATTATCCTACATTGGGACAATTTTATTATCAGTTACTAGAAAATGATATTACAATTTATCTTCAAGCAAAACAAACCATAGCTTCAAAAAGGTTTTAGGAAAAAGAAATATTCACCTCATTTCTATATGGTTTTACATATACTGTCCACTGATGGGTGTGCCCATCTTCTTCTCTTTTCTTTCCAAAATATCGAGCAACATTACCATAAACTATTGGTTTAACGATAGTAACACCCTAAAAGAAAAACAATTTCAACATAAATTAATATTGTATCATTACCCAAATAAACAGAAGGAAAGCTTTGAAAGCCTGATTAAAGAAGTGGCAGGCAGCCTAACAACCTAGGTTTGCACAGACCATGGATTTCCCTTAACAAATCAATTCCAGACAATTAGCCTCATTTTATATTACCACAAATAACTAAACATCACAGTAATTATAATGTTCCCACTTTGAAAACGTCTATTTAAATCATATAAAGTACTTTGAGAATTTCTATTTTTGCTCTGTTTTTTTTTTTAAATAAAGAAATAGAAAAGGTTCTTTATTTACAAACTTTAAAGACCAACCAGGAATTAATAGTCACTAACTTTGATTGTCATCACCTGATGGTAATGTCCTTATTAATCAGCTTACAGCAGGGTTTTCCAAAGCACAGTACAAAAATTAAAGGCAGTCTGGAAGATAATTTTTTGGTAGAATAAGGGAAGCATTTTCATTTTATTACTTGTGCTTACTTTAATCTGTATTAGAAAAACCACAACTACAACTAGCAATTCAAATCACAATTTCAAGAATGGTAATGCTTAGGAAGGGACTTTAAAAATTAGATTTAAACAAACAAGTTAAATATTACATTTGAATTCAGATAATGGCAGAGGCACTTGGAGGACTCAAGCTTGATAAACACTTGACTAATGGCATTTTGCTGCCTTTGTGCTCAGTTCTGTGATGCACGTACATGTTTCTGTGCACATTTCAGAACTGTAAAGGCAGATTATGATGAAAAGGAGAGAGAAAAAAAATTCAGGAGAAAATGCTGAATATTGCACATGAACTTGAGACTAACTGCTCAATAGTAAGAACGTACCTGAAGGTCAAGACCAAGATATATCATATGTAAAAAGTGCTGGGCCAATGTAATCAAGTAATAAGAAGAGGAAAAGCGGCAAACAAATAGAAAAGCTTTTTCTTTCCTTTTTTTTTGTACTTGTTATTCTGTATTGGGGTATAGCTGATTAACAATGTTGTGATAGTTTTAGGTGAACAGCAAGGGGACTCAACCATACTTACACATGTGTCCATTCTCCCCCAAACTCCCCTCCCATTGAGGCTGGGAGACTTGCACCTGCTATATAGTAGGTTGGTCATAAAGGGAAAAACTTCATTGTGACTAGGTAATCCTCAAATAAATTCAATACCTATTAGCCTAAAGTTAACTTAGAAGAAGGCAAGCAGTTTGTATGGGAATAAAAAAAAAAAAATTTCACAGCAAGTGCACTTTTGGGGCACACAAAGATAGGGCCTCACCTTTAAGGACTGAATGAATAAACAAACACAAAGGAGCACTGACAAGGTGAGTAGATAATAGGTTCCACTGCTCCAGTGTTGACAGGACCTTGTAGAGTTCTCCAAATATTTAAAGGGCATTCATTTGTCAGCGGGCTTTCTACTAGGATGAAATTTATCCAAATTGGGAAAAGGTGCTTACGAGATCAGGCAACAATCCGCAAGGAGAAGAAATAGGTCCCTAATTTTAAGTTTTAAATGACTAACACACCCATTTTTGGTGGAAAAGCATTTGAGGACTACAAGCCTAATCTCCTCACTTCATTCTGGACTTACAAGACTTTTAGAACCTAACGTGATTACAAATTGAGAAAGCTCTGTAAGTTCTTCTCTGAAAGCTAATCTTATAATCCTCTTTTCTGTTTTCTCTCTTTTCCCTTATTTTTTTTTTATTATTTTTCAATGTTTTTATAATGCTCTTTTCTGTAGTACTTTATCATTCCAAAATCTGGCCCCAAAGCAGAGGGAAAATATGTTTATGAAACTCCTGCTATTAATTTTACCTGGCCATCTCTTTCCCCTTCCATTTAATTTCAGTAACTTTTGAAACTTTCAAAGTGCTCTCACGTTATAAGAAGCATTAAAGCACTGTGTATGACAACTGCATATACGGCATAAATTTATGTGAACAGTATGACATGGAGAAGGATTCTTAAAACCTAGAGCAACTAGATTGGTGCAAAAATTGGGTGATTTCTTTTTGAAAAAATTTTTCTTTCTGTGGTACATAAAAATCTGAAGGGGGTAAAAACCAATGTTATATCACGAAGCAGCTGGTCGTGACATAAAAAATTAATGTGCCAGGTAACGTATTAAAGTGGGAGGGAAATTTGTCACGGTGTCAAACATCACGTTAGGCTCGATTATAACTTTAATTACAAACTAAGAAACTAACGTGTACTGAATGTTGCCTATGTGCCAGGCATCTTCTTTGCCTTGATTAGTTAGTATCCTGGCTGTAGCCTTGAGGCTTTATGAACACTACGAACTTGGGGAAGTCTTCGGAACTTTTCTATCCGCCAGCTCTATCGTTACCACACTTGTAAATACTGGGAGTAGCCTTTGTAAGGCTGCAATAGGGGCTGAGAGAATCCGGTCAAGCTTTCACCCACGTGCTTCCTTAGCGCGGAATCGGCTGTTGTTATCCCACAATAGGTGGGTGCCTCGCGACCCCGATTTACAGGTGACCTGGGTTGGCAGCGGAGGAACACCAAGCCAGGATCTGCCAGCCCTCCAAGTGGCTTCTTCCTTGGCGACGACGTCCATCTCGCCCCCAGACACCAAGGATTATGTCAGTTTATTTTGGCTGGGATGGAAGGAAGGGGGTGACACCTGAAGTTGGGGCCCAAAGAAACCACAATTTTCCCTTTGGGGCTCTGAGTCGCCGTCCTCCTAGAAAACCCGGTTTCAGCCTGAGGCAAGAAGGAGCGAGAGGGAACAAGCTGACCCTCCCCAGGCCGGGCTAGAAAGAGCCGGGACGAGAAAGATACTCTGTGAGAGCAGGCACCGGCCGCGCACTGACCTTCACTCTCCCGCCGGAGTCAGGCCCAAATTCGGCCATTCTCTTGAACATATTGTCTTACGGTAGAAGCCGCCGCAGCCAGGGAAAGTGACCGGGGCCGGCGGGCTCGCCGCTCCCTCAGAGACCCCACTCCTCCCGCGCGGGCCCAGGAGGAGGGTTTCTGGCCGAAGGAGGACGAGTCAGCGGGACTCCGGTCGCCTAGGAAGCGCCAACTGCTCGCCGCGGACGGCGTCCCGGAAGCCCATTCAGCTCCGCTGTCGGTGAGGTCGGATCTGGAGTGGGCGGCAGCGGCGACGTTGTGCGCAGGCGCAACGAGCTCTCTTACAGTGCGCACGCGCAGGGCAGTGGAGGTGGGGTGTCGCTGGACCAATCTCTGTTGGCAGGGTCCGAGGAAGCGAAGAATTTCCAGTCAGCTTGTCGCCGGCCCAGACCACCTGGCTTCGCAATGACAGAGAAACTGGCTGTTGGAGGTGATGCGTTGCCATTGCCAAAGCGTTACAGTTCTGAAATTATGTTCATGAAATCTCGTCTACTCCCCGCTTTTCTTTGCGTTCACCTAGCCGTCTCAGGGGATGACAGAGGATGAGATGGTTGGATAGCATCACTGACTCAATGGATATTTGAGTAAACTCCGGGAGTTGGTGATGGACAGGGAGGCCTGGCGTATTGCAGTCCGTGGGTCTCAAGGAGTCGGACACGACTGAGAGACTGAACTGAACAGTCTCAGACTTACATGGTTGCAACGATAATTTATTATTATATATTTTTATTTATTATTTATTTCTTTTAAAATTTATTTTGTTTATTATAATTTATTTACTGACTTCTTCATCTCTTTCCTTCCTTTTTCTGCTCAGTTTCGATTCTAAGATCCCTAACGTGACAACAAACCTCCCCTCCTTTGCCCCTTCTGTGGTACTAACTACTTTGCAAATTTTCTTGTTTGTTGTTAAATTGCTCAGTCGTGTCTGACTATGCCACCGCATAGGCTGGAATATACCAGGTTTCCCTGTCCTTCACTATCTCCTGGAGTTTGCTCAAACTTCTGTCCATTGAGTTGATGATGCAATCCAACCATCTCATCCTCTGTTGCCCCTCCTTTCCTCCTGCCCTCAGTCTTTCCCAGCATTAGGGTCTTTTCCAGTGAGTCAGTTCTTTGCATCATGTGGCCAAAGTATTGGGCTTCAGCTTCCACATCAGTCCTTCCAATGAATATTCAGGGTTGATTTCCTTTAGGATTGACTGGTTTGATTTCCGTGCTGCAGAAGGGACTCTCAAGAGTCTTCTCCAGCACCATAGTTCAAAAGCATCTGTTCTTTGGTGCTTAGATTTCTTTATGGTCCAATTCTCACGTCTGTACATGACTACTGGAAAAACCATACCTTTGACTAGGCGTACCTTTGTCAGCCCATTTCATGCAAAAATGGGCTCAATAAAGGACAGAAATGGTATGGACATAACAGAAGCAGAAGATATTAAGAAGAGGTGGCAAGAATACACAGAAGAACTGTACAAAAAAGATCTTCATGACCCAGATAATCACAATGGTGTGATCACTCACCTAGAGCCAGACATCCTGGATTGTGAAGTCAAGTGGGCCTTAGGAAGCATCACTGCAAAACAAAGCTAGTGGTTGTGATGGAATTCCAGTTGAGCTATTTCAAATCCTGAAAGATGATGCTGTGAAAGTGCTGCACTCAATATGCCAGCAAATTTGGAAAACTCAGCAGTGGCCACAGGACTGGAAAAGGTCAGTTTTCATTCCAATCCCTAAGAAAGGCAATCCCAAAGAATGCTCAAACTGCCGCACAATTGCATTCATCTCACACGCTAGTAAGGTAATGCTCGAAATTCTCCAAGCCAGACTTCAGCAATACGTGAACCGAGAACTTCCAGATGTTCAAGCTGGTTTTAGAAAAGGCAGAGGAA
Source organism: Cervus canadensis (assembly GCF_019320065.1). Lineage (NCBI taxonomy): Eukaryota > Metazoa > Chordata > Mammalia > Artiodactyla > Cervidae > Cervus > Cervus canadensis. Next base: position 12,955,822 of record NC_057410.1, on the reverse strand, counting down.
CCAGAGATCAAATTGCCAATATCCGCTGGATCATCAAAAAAGCGAGACAGTTCCAGAGAAACATCTATTTTTGCTTTATTGACTACGCCAAAGCATTCGACTGTGTACATCACCATAAACTGTGGATAATTCTGAAGGAGATGGGAATACCAGACCACCTGACCTGCCTCTTTAGAAACCTGTATGCAGGTCAGGAAACAACAGTTAGAACTGGACGTGGAACAACAGACTGGTTCCAAATAGGAAAAGGAGTGTGTTAAGGCTGTATATTGTCACCCTGCTTATTTAACTTCTATGCAGAGTACATCATGAGAAACGCTGGGCTGGAAGAAGCACAAGCTGGAATCAAGATTGCCGAGAGAAATATCAATAACCTCAGATATGCAGATGACACCACCGTTATGGCAAAAAGTGAAGAGGAACTAAAAAGCCTCTTGATGAAAGTGAAAGAGGGGAGTGAAAAAGTTGGTTTAAAGCTTAACATTCAGAAAACTAAGATCATGGCATCTGGTCCCATCACCTCATGGGAAGTAGATGGGGAGACAGTGGAAACAGTGTCAGACTTTATTTTTTGGGGCTCCAAAATCACTGCAGATGGTGATTGTAGCCATGAAATTTAAAAAATGCTTACTCCTTGGAAGGAAAGTTATGACCAACCTAAATAGCATATTAAAAAACAGAGACATTACTTTGCCAACAAAGGTCCGTCTAGTCAAGGCTATGGTTTTTCCAGTGGTCGTGTATGAATGTGAGAGTTGGACTGTGAAGAAAGCTGAACGCTGAAAAATTGATGCTTTTAAACTGTGGTGTTGGAGAAGACTCTTGAGAGTCCCTTGAGCTGCAAGGAGATCCAACCAGTCCATCCTGAAGGAGATAAGTCCTGGGTGTTCATTGGAAGGACTGATGCTGAAGCTGAAACTCCAATAGTTTGGCCACCTGATGCGAAGAGTTGACTCGTTGGAAAAGACCCTGATGTTGGGAGGGATTGGGGGCAGGAGGAGAAGGGGACGACAGGATAAGATGGCTGAATGGTGTCACCGACTCAATGGGCATGAGTTTGAATAAACTCCGGGAGTTTGTGATGGACAGGGAGGCCTGGCGTGCTGCGATTCATGGGGTCGCAGAGAGTTGGACATGACTGAGCAACTGAACTGAACTGAACTGAACCTTTGTCAGCAAAGTTATGTCTCTGCTTTTTAATATGCTGTCTAGCTTTGTCCTAGCTTTTCTTCCAAGGAGCAAGCATCTTTAATTCATGCCTGCTGTCACCATCCACAGTGATTTTGGAGTCCAAGAAAATAAAGTCTGTTAGTGTTTCCATTTTTCCCCCATCTATTTGCCATGAAGTGACAGACCGGATGCCATGCTCATAGTTTTTTAAATGTTGAGTTTTAAGCCTTCTCTTTCACTGTCTTCATCAAGAAAGTCTTTAGTTCCTCTTCACTTTCTGCCTTCAGGGTGGTATCATCTGCATATCTGAGGTTATTGATATTTCTCCCTGCAATCTTGATTTCAGCTTGAACTTCACCCAATCCGGCATTTCATACCATGTATTCTGCCTATAAGTTAAATAAGCAGGGTGAAAATATACATCCTTGATGTACTCTTCCCAATTTTGAACTAGTCCACTGTTCCATGTCTAGTTCTATCTGTTGTTTCTTGACCTGAGAAATACCCTACAGAAAATAGGCAGTTTAACTAAACACATGCCTGGTACCAAGACTTCATCTGTCACTTAACTCAAATACTTGGAACCAGGCCCTGTTTTTCTAGTAGAGAATAGGAATAGGCTGCTGTGGGGAATGTGACAAGTCTAAGAGGAGAGATCGAAGAAGCCTCAGTGAAATTGACTCAACCAACCAAGTCATCCTTCAATGAAGTACACAGGGTCAAAGTACATAGGCCCTTGCACCTTCAAATGACTTTTAAAGTTTCCCAATCCTAAATTTAAGTAGATAACCAAGGATTGCCAAATAACAGAGAAACACCTCTAGTGTGAAAGATATAATCCAAAGTAAACAAACAAAATGGCAGATTAGAGGAAACAAAGAAGTCAACTAAAACCAAAATCAGTCAAATTGTTAATATGCTGTGGGCTATGCTTAGTTGCTGAGTCATGTCCAACTCTGTGACCACATGGACTGTGGCTCACTAGGGTCCTCTGTCCATGGGGATTCTCCAGGCAAGAATATTGGAGTGGGTTGCCATGCCTCCTCCAGGGGATCTTCCCAACCCAGGGATAGAACCCAGGTCTTCCACATTGCAGGCAGATTCTTTACCATCCAGGCCACCAGGGAAGCCCAAGAATACTGGAGTGGGTAGCCTACCCCTTCTCCAGGGGATCGTCCTGACTCAGGAATCAAACCGGGGTCTCCTGCATTGCAGGTGGATTCTTTACCAGCTGAGCTCCCAGGGAAGGCCTTATTATTACTATATCCAAAATATAGTAAATATAGTCCTTATTAATACTATATACAGAATAAGAAATAGCAAGCATGACACAAAACAAGGAGAAAAGAGTATTCAAAAATGAAAAGGAGTTGTTGAAAATTAAAACTATGATACAGAAATGAAAAAAAACTCAGAGCAAGGTTAGACTAATGACATTCTAGCTGCCTCTGAAGACCTGAGAGGAGATTTAAATGGAAGACACAGATAGCAGTAGGGATTGCTAGGTACAAACTAGCATGTATAAAATAAACTGAGACTTCCTTGGCCAGTGGTTAGGACTCATCACTTCTACTGCAGGGTGCAGGTGTTTGATCCCTGCTTTGGGAACTAAAATCTTACAAGCCATGCAGCACAGTCCAAAACAAATAAGTTACAAGGATATATTGTACCATACAGGGAATATACCCAATATTTTATAATAACTAAATAAAATATAACCTGTGAAAATGTGAATCACTATGCTGTACACCTCAAACTTAGTAATATTGTACATGAACCATACCTCAATAAAGAAAAAAGAGACCTAGAGTTTGGGAGTTGAACTAATGATAGATACAAATAAAAGTAAGCCAATATAACAATTATGCAGTTACTGGCTCTAGGGAAAATAAAATCTTGCATAAGAGAAGAAAGTAATTGTATTTATGGCTATGCAAATACTGAGTATTGAACTTAAAAAGTATATGTAATTACATTGGAAGGATGGGTTTTAGGGAAAGGTGCCATGTGTGATGAGATACAGGAGGAGGAAGTAGAACTTAACCCTAAATTTCCGCTGTGGGAACCACCATCAGGAACAATACAAGCCTGACACTTTAAACCATGGGAGAAAATAGAAATTCTTTTTTTTGGTCATATCTCACAGCTTCTGAGATCTCAGTTCCCAGACTAGGGATTGAATCCAGGCAATGGCACTGAAAGTACCGACCTAACAGGTAGGCCACCAGGGAACTTCCTAGGATTGGTTTTTAAATTTAATTAAATTATTTATTGGCTGCGCTGGGTCTTTGTGCTGCGCAGGGGCTCTCTCTAGTTGCAGCAAGCGGGGACTACAGTCTAGTTGTGCTCAGGCTTCTCATTTTGGTGGCTTCTACATTGGAGAGCATGGGCTCTACGGCACGTGGGCTTCAGTGGCTATAGCTGCGGCTTTCAGTAGTTGTGGTGCCTGCTGCCTAGGATTCTTAACATTAACCTAAAAAAGTAGAAAACTGCTGCATGTGAAGAGGGAAAAATGGGGAGTTACATAAAAATCTTGTAGCAGTATCTGAGTGTAAACATTGAGAATTTATAACCTCGTAAAAATTGTAAATGATTTAAAATTAATTTTTATAATTAACATGTATTTAAATGAAAAATATTTTATCTATGAATGATATTAGTCACTCATGACTGTAACTTTCTGTAATTCCCTTTGTGCCTGCTAAGTCGCTTCAGTCAAGTCCGCCTCTCTGCAACACTATGGACTGTAGCCTGCCAGGCTTCTCTATCCATGAGGTTCTCTGGGCAAGAATACTGGAGTGGGTTGCCATGCTCTCCTCCGGGGGATCTTCCCAATCCAGGGATTGAACCCACATCTCTTACATCTCCTGCGCTGGCAGACAGGTTCTTAAGCACTAGCGCCATCTGGGATGCCCCTTAGCAACTTAAAAAAAAATACTTTTAAAGTAAGTCTGCTAAATACAAAAGGAATAAATGTGCTCAGGGCTCAGTTATGATTAGTGCCACCCAAAAGTCCAGTGTTAATCTGGAATATCACTCTGCGTTTCAAATAATATCCTGATGTGAATGTAAGCAACATTGGAATTGAGTTTCTTTTAAAAATGATGAAACTTTCATATTGGTTTTTACTTTATTCTCTAAATAAAGGTGAAAATTTGGTTTGGGAACTTGATTGTATTAAAATAACAGGTATAAGTAAGACATGACATTTATCAAAAACACTAAGCAAGATCTCCAACAAGAATTGCTTTCTCTCTTAGTCCAACTTTTGCTAATCTCTGGTTGTTTCTTCAGTCAGTCATTGTTATGGGTCAGTCCTGGTGCTTCTTAGATATATCCTGTCTCTGCATCTGAGTTCTTACTCTTCAAGCCACTCTCCCCTACCTTGACTCATTCTTTGTACACCTCTGGATATCCCGTTCCCATATTCTTTCCTGTTGATTTATATCAAAATGGTCCCAGAATCTTGAAACCTGAGGATGCACCTGAGTTGGGCCCCTCTGCTGTCCTCGAGGGGACTGGTCACATAGATTTGAGACCTGACTCTTGGAGCCGCAGAAGCTGCTGTTATTAGAATTATGTGAGATTGGAGAGTAAAAAACTCTCAGAATGCCCAGCCTGAGGGAATATACTAAATCATCAGGGAGATTCATTCAAGCAGCTGGTTTTTATTGAGCATATATCATGTTACAGGCACTGTTCTAGGTATTGGGAATGTGGGCATAAACAAGAGGAAAAACTTTCTGCCCTCCTTGCTGTAAAAACAGTGTCCCAGCATGGTATGTCAGAGATGAAACGCAATAAAGGTGTCCTGATGTGGAAGAAGGGGTGACCCCATGAGGAGTATCAAAGCTTAAGTGGAGACCATCTATTCCATTGTGTGGCATGTTGGGAGGTTGGTTACATACAGGCAAACTGATTAAATATGTGCATGTACTCAGGATACATTTTAAAAATATTAAGGAAAATGGGTACCTGCTTTCTGACTGTGTAAAAGGAAGTTATCAACATAAGAAAAAAACCTACAGTTAACCTTGTGGTATGGGATTGGAATTGGAGGTATTCTATGAATTCAATTTGAGTAGATAAATGTTAGGTAAATACATACATCCTCTAGCTCTGTCATTTGATGGGGCATGGGAACAGTGCCACTCTACTGCCCAGAATAGTTTTTTTAAATACTGTTATCCACTGTGAGGGCTAAGAGCTTTTGGAGAAATAGCTGGTTCTAGGCTGAAGCAGAAAAAGAACAAGGTGAGCATTAGGACAGCTTGTGCCAGAAAACAAAAAAGTGCCCAGAGAATGGCGAGGTTATGTCAAGATGACACAGAAGCTAGCTTGCAGAGGCTCTCTGAAAGGAGAAAAATCAGACAATGAGAACATAAAAATAAATGATAGCAATGGATTATGATTCATTATAATTGGAATAAAGTAGGAAGCCAGGGGTCCATACTGATATAATAAGTACATGCAAAAACTGACATTTTGATGAGGAAGAAAATTTCTCAAAGTACCTCATCCTCTCCCAAATACCTCACAGTGGAGGTGACTTACAGACATCACCTTAATCGAACGATCAATGTGAACTTTATCTGTAACAGAACATTTCAAAACTGCATGTCACCTGAAAGGATGCAATGAGAAGAGGACAATATCACATCTGTGGCATCCCTGCCAGAGATGCATAACCTAATCTACTCCAGAGAATATCAGAAAAACCTTAGGCTATTTTACATCACAGCTGGTTGAGGTCTTCAAATGGGTTAAAGTCATAAAAGTCATGGAAAACATGAGGAAGTTATCTAGACTGAAGGAAACTGAAAAATGTTAACAAGCAAATATAACCTGAATAATCTGAATTAGACCTTTTAATTAAGGGTTAATTGATGAAATCGCATAGATCTGATGATTAGATGGTCCTAATTTTGTCAGTATTCACCTCCTGATATGGATGATGTTTTGAGGTTCTATAGAAATTACACATAGAAGGATTCAGAGCCACGGGCACCGTGTTGACAGTATATTCTCAAACTGTTCAAAAAACATAAAAGGCTGTACTGTACTTATATATTTGGGGAAAGATTGAGATTATTTCAGTCTCTTTAAAAAGTGGGAAAAACTCTATTCTTTTGAAAGTTATACTTCATCAAAAAGAATAAATAAAAGAATAAGTAAAACATGTCTATCAAATGGTTACAGGTTTGAGTCCTGGGACACTCCAGCACTTAAAAATCAATCCTCAGAGAAACAGTCAGCCAAGAAGGACTGAGAAGGAGCCATCAATGAGACAATATAAAGGAGGAGAGCTGAGGAAGAAAAAGTTTCCAGAAGTAGCAAGTGGTTCACTCTGTCAAATGCTGCTGAGAGATCAAGTAGATTGAACAGAAATCAGGTGATCACTAGAACTGGCCCCAATGCATGCTGGGAGGAGTCACGTTGGAGCCGGTTTCAGCTGAGTGAGGACAGCAGTCAGATTAAGAAGAGGTGAAAACACAAAGGGAGGTGAGGACGTGGAGTGGGTAAATACAGATATCTCATCCCAGAAGTGTTACTGGAAAAGGGAGCAGAGAATGATGCTGTGGTTGGAGGGCTATGTAGCGCCCACGGAGAGTTCTGTGTAACAAGCAAGGTTACCGGGGCAGTCCGGTGATGGACTGCATGTGGAGACTGCCATTGGTCGGAGCAGAGGCCCTTCATCCTAGTAATAAAGGGGAAGGAAGGGAAGGTGGGCCCAGGGAAAAATATGAACTCTGTTATGGTGGCCGGGAGGGTAAAAATGTGTATGAGTTGCTTCTGTTCTATCAGTGTAAAATGAGGTTAGATCATCTAGTGAGTGCAGGTGTAGAAGGCCAGTGGTGTGTGCTGGGACTTTGAAAAGAGAGAAGTAAATAGTGACAGTCATTTTGGAGAGTGGGGACTCCAATACAGAAGGATTGGAGAGAAGTGACTAAGATGATTAGGCTGACTTGAGGGCCCATTTGAGATTTATGTTTATGAAATTAAAGTGAGGGGAAGTCCTTGGTGGTCCCATGGTTAGGACTCCGTGCTTTCACTGTTTAGAGTAAGAATTCAAGCCCTCTTGGGGAACTAAGGTCCCAGAAGCTATGTGGCACAGCCAAAAAACATTAAAAATTTAAAACATTGAGATGTCAGCATGCTTATGGATTTCTCTAGCAGTATCCACCTGTTTCAGTACAGGTGAGGATGTAGGAAATACTAAGTGTCAGATCATTATTTCCCCAATATATGCATATGTATTTCTTCAGAGACATTAAATGGCGCTAAACAAAGGAAGACAAGGTATGAATTGCAAAGCTTTTAATGAAAATGTTTTTCTTTTACAACATGCATCATTTCACATCGGTTTAATAGCAATTAATTCAATGCTTATAAACTTATCTGCCTCTGAATTTAGTCATAATGCATGAATTCAAGCTAATGAAACTGAGGAAAATCAACAGCTCATCTAATCCTTCTTTATATTCCTTCAGGATTAGCAGGATGCATAAGTGACTTCTTTGCAAAGGCTAAAATAGGCTGATGTATAAATTGTGAGTTTATTTTTAAAAAGCTGTGTAAATGCAACATTTCTACTAAAACATTTAAACCAAAGGTCACACTTATGAAAATAGAATTCTTGACTGGGCTGTTTTCCTTTTTAGCCATTTGACGTTCTGCTCTTTTTGATTGGACAGATGAGAGTTCACATGCCTACACAGGTGGGACTTTGCCTAAGATCAATTTGCTTAAAGATATTCTTTTGTTATATTTTGTTGAATATTGGGGAGTACTTATATCATTCAAGATTAAGTCTGGGTTATCTCTTTGAAGAACTAAATGTACCAGAGATACATTTGATAATGAAGATTTTAGACAAATATTCACCAGCATTAGTTCTGTTAGCAAGCTGAAAGTTGTCGTAGGCCTAATATCAAACAATAAACAAGTGAGGTTAACATCAAGCCTCTTAGAAGAAAGACCACATGCTCCTGCTTCTGTAGAAACATTATTTGTTTGAAAGAATGAGAGTATAGCCTTTTACTCAACGATTACTTCCTTAATATGAAAAAGAGACAAAATGAGCTGAAGACGAAACTCCACAGTTACACTCCACAACCCTGAACATAACTCCTGAGATCTCGGTTTTGACAGTGTTTTTTCCATGCCACCCTGTAGAAAAAGATGAAACAAATGATAGTAAGATGGAAACATATCTTCATTATGTTATACATACTTCAAATCCTTTTCGAAAACAAAAGAGTTTATCAGTACATGAAATACAAGCTACAGACAGATCCAAATATTGCTATTTATTAACTGGAGATATGTATACCGGGGACGTCACATCTCCACAAACCTACACTGTAGCACAGAATGCCGAACACAAGTGTCGAGTCTTGTGACGTCCACAACAGCACTGCAAAGTGCATTCCACATTTCCTTAAATCCAAAAATAATTTCAAGGTATTGTGTAGAGAATCTTACAACCTCTAGAAATTCCCTAAAATAAACTGAGTAGCAAAAGAGTAAAAAATTCTGAATCAGGTAAAATACGTTGTTTCAGTGTAATGCACTGTTTAGCCTAAATCTAAAGCTGCAATTTTCAATTCTCAGGAGCATGCTATAGTCTTTGGAGTATTCTCTCACTTCTCTCATATCAGCAGGATAAATCAGCTCTCCTCTTTAATGCTTAACACATACCATGCTCTGTAACAGAAACTAAAGATTCATAAGATTAGTCTTATCCTAAACACTAATCTATACTTGTTGTAGGTCCATTATACTTCAAACACAAACATACAAACAACCTCATAGGAAAGTGGTCAGATTTGTGGTTACCTGGTGTGGGGCTTGTGAGTGGGGTGAGGGGTAAGGAACTGGACAAAGGCAGTGGAACGTACTACACCTGTAGTTATAATAGTAGGGATGCAACGTGCCACAGGCCTGTGCTGGTGGCTCAGTGGTAAAGAATCCGCCTGCAATGCAGGAGATGCGGGTTCGATCCCTGGGTCGGGAAGACCCGCTGGAGGAGTAAATGACAACCCACTCCAGTATTCTTGCCTGGGAAATCCCATGGACAGAGGAGCCTGGCGGCCTACAGTCCATGGAATTGTTAAAGAGTTGGATGCAACTTAGCAACTAAACAACAAGAGTACGATATACAACATGATAACTATAATTAACATTGCTATATGTTATACATATACAAAGGATGCTGAGATTAAATTTTTTTTTTTTTTTTTTTGGTGCACCGTTCCTGGAGGTAGTGCAATACCAGGTCGATGCGTGGAGTGGACGGAGCAAGCTCCTATTCCAACTCCCTGCTCCAAAAATCCATTTAATATATTGTCCTCGGATAGAGACGTATCAGATATTAAACTGATAAGAACAGATACTACACTTGATCTTAGCCAAAAGGCCGAGAAGCGATTGAGATTAAATTTTAAGACTTTTCATTCCACACAAAATTTTTTTCTTCTCTAATTTTGTATCTATGTGAGATAAAGTATGCTTACTAAACTTATTGTGATAGTCATTTCATGATGAATATAAATCAAATCATTATGCTGTACACCCTAAACTTTTACACTGCTCTATGTCAATTACATCTCAATAAAACTGGAAGGGGAAAAAAACATACCATGCTCTAATGCCTTGTGGATCTCTGACAACCCTCTTTGCACACGCTACAGCTTGAGTGATGTCATCTTTCAGCAAAGCTGAAAAAGAAGTGGTGAGAAGTGAAAACAATCTTCATAGATATTTCATTTTAAGTTTAGGTTCAGTTAGCTTTATTCTCATAGACTGAGGAAAGAACAACTAATATTATTTTTTAAGAGTCCTTATATCTGTGTGAATGTTGGTGGAAAAGTCTTTCTTCATTCCATCCCATTTGGTATGAAATAAAGCATTCTGTTTCTCATTTACCAAAGTCAGTGGATGTTCAGGAACTATTAACTAATGTGATACAAGGGACTCTTTACTAGGCAGTGTAAAAACAAAACAAACAAGCAGAAACAGTCTAGCAGTTTTTTACTCAGCAATTCTCCTAATGGAAATTTATCCTAAAGAAATCATGGTATGTACCCAAAGACGTGTGTAGAAAATGTTTCATAGCAGTTAATATAAAAGGAGAAAATGGAAACAGCCTAAGTGCTTAACAGTAAGAGATAGACCGAAGGACTCCCTTGCAGCCCAGTGGTTAAGAGTGCACTTTCCAGAGCAGGGGATGCTGGTTCAATCCCTGGTGGGGGAAGGAAGATGTCAAATGCTGCAGGGCAACTAAGCCTGCACATCCCAACTAGAGAGAAGCCTGCATGGCACGATGAAGATCCTGCCTGTGGCAACTAAGACTTCACATGGCCAAAAATAAACAAAGAAATGTTAAAAAAAAGAAATGGATTGATAAATTATAGAATATCTACACAGTGTAACTCTATTCATCTTAAAAAGTAATAGACTGGTATTTGTTAACAAAAATAATTTTGTGTTGTAATAAAGAGCAAATTGTATAGCAGTAAGTTTAGTAACAATTTCTTTTATGTTGAAACACATTGCTTTTATGTTCGCATGTGGATAAAAATGTGCATAATATAGCCTTAATTCATTCACACGAGTGATGTAGATTCTGAAAGATGTGGATACTAAAAGTTACCGGTGATCATGCATCTCTCAGTATTAAAAATTTCTATGCAACTACCACAGGTTATTCTATAATGTAAAAAATATTTATAAATATTATTTTTTATTGTTAAATATTTTATTTTTAAAATATTATTTTAAAATATTTTTTAAAATAAATTAACTGGGTACAAAATAATATTCTAAAGACATCTTTTTATTAGGATTTTGAATGTTTAAAAATATAACTCAGTTTTGCAATATATTTTCAATATTTTATGCAGTAAAGATTCATATATTATCTCTACTTTAAAAGGACCTCAATAGATTATTTATTTCATCCCAATTAAACAAATCTGTAAATTAGCTTGTTAGAATGATTATGCTTATAAAGGCACTGTATTGTTTGGAGATGCAAACCAAAGAATTTAGAAATGAAATGTCATAATGTTTCTAAATCAGTTTAAAATCACTCAGCAAAAAAACTCCCATATACATAAAAGAAGTAAATATGACAAAATGTAAATAACTGTTAAAGTACATGATGAGGATATTGATGTTTATTATGCTAATATTTCTAATTTTCCATATATTAAAACATTTCATAATAAAAAGTAAAAGTTATATTTTAAAAAGACCACACATATTCCTCTTCTTTGGTTAACCACTAATCCTTTCATTTTCCAATAAAGGAGTGTAGATTTAAAAAAAACAAAAACCCCTATAATCAAATTACCCCTAAACCTTCACAAACAAGGAAGGTAGGAGGAATGGCATTGTCCTTTACAAAGCATCAACATGTCCGGCTATGATGAAGTGATAGGTGACTCCGGAAACTCTTGTATGTTAGCAAACAGCAAACTTTTATGATACAAGCTCTTTAATTTCTTACTTGAGGAATTATGAGGAGCAAAATAAGGAGTTTTAGAAAGTTAAGATGGGATTTTTCAAGGTTCCTGATGAGCCCTTCAAGACCTTTTTATTTCTATTGACTCTTGACCTAAAGGATCACTCCAGTTTTCCCATTAAGATGTTTACAAAAAACCTGAATGAACTTTTTGGATAACCCAACAGGTATAACCAGGTGAGTCCTGGGCCATCACTCCACATTATCTTGTCTTACCGCTGCAGGGTATACGACAGGCGTTAACTGCTTTTGGGGTTTTGCCATCATTACACCACCAGCGGCTATTGATTTGAAATATCCCATAGTCAGTGCTTTTGTCTCCACGATTGTAGTTTGTAGCACCTGTGTTGTAATTGCTTTCCCATCTGGCCAAACACATCCCTGAAAAAAAATTAGTAGTAAACAGCAACATGACATAACTTATACGTCACAGCATAATTAGTTCTATTAATTCTACTTTACTAACAACTTGTTTTATAAGTATAAAGATGTATTTTACTTGTAAAATATTTTAATACTTTTGTGTTAAAGGGCCCTTAAGAGAATTCTTTTGTTAGCAAAACATTTGTTAATACTAATGAAACAAGTAACATATTTTTTAAAATATTAAAATAGATGTTTCCTCCATTGCTATTACCCTTCCCCTGCTCCCATCCCTCATGTAAGATTCAGCCTAGAATAGAAAAATCGACAGAGTTGAGTGGATTCAGTCATTAGCGGCATATGTGTGAGGTTAAGTCACTTCAGTCATGTCCGACTCCATGCAACGCCATGGACTATAGCCCGCCAGGCTCTTCTATCCATGGGATTTTCCACACAAGAATACTGGAGTGGGTAGCCATGCCCTCCTCCAGGGGATCTTCTCAATCCAGGTCTTAAATCCATGTCTCTTGTGTCTCCTGCGTCAGCAGTTGGATTCTTTACCACTGCACCATCTGGGAAGCCCAATTAGTAGTATATGCATATGCTAATGGAAAAATACTTTTATCAGGAAAAACAGGAGTTTTTGAGAGAAAATTTCTTATGATATCTAAAGTTGAATTTGGATATCAAATTAGAATCCAGAAAAGAGTCATAGAATAGAAAAGACTATTTTGTCCATCCATCCTTCTAGCCAGTTACTCATTCATTCAAAAATAGTTTTGGAGGGGAAATGTCTGAATTCAATGTGAAAAATACAGTGATGACATTGACAAATATGGACTAAAATACACAGTCACTTTTCCTTGGGACACATCTTGAATTTTGTGGAAGAAAATGAAAAATAATTAATCAACTGGAATCAGAATAATAAAATGTCTTTCAGGCTGCATTTCAGGGATCCTTATATAGATATTGATTGAGGGGAAATACGTTCCCCTCAATGAGTTAAGAGTTAAGAGTTCAATGAAATCTATAAAAACTTTGCCCAATGTCATGGTAGGGGGACTAAAAATGAGAAAATACTGCCTTACTCAGGCTTGCAGAACTCAAGTTCCAAACTGGAAATGGCTAGAGTCAAACACCAAAGGCTTGACAGACATATCCCACGTTCTAAAATATATTTTATAGTCAGCCTCCATATGCCAGCCAGCAAATTTAGTGGCACTAGAGGAGTACAGTGGGACCAGCATGCTTCTGATTGTATAGAATTTAACCCTCCCATGCTTCAATCCTTTACCTAGTACATCTGATTCTAAAGGAACCATTGATGTTTTAACCATTGTAAATGTACAAACTCGCTAAGAAATAAGAAAATTCCATTCACACAATATCCCTTGTTATTCATCCTCTATTAGTATCTGTTCCACACCTGGCTAACTCACTATTTGCAAGGAGGAAGAATAGTTAACTTACAGTTTGCCAGGCTGACTCCATGATAGCCAGCCAATCCAAGTTTTTTCAGAGTTCTGGCAAGCTCACACCTCTGAAACTTCTTGCCCTGAACAGTGGCAGAAAGGAGGAGAAGTCCCAGAATTAGGAGAGCCTTCATGTTGACTAGCAAGCCAGAAGTCCAGAGTGACCAGGGTGAGCTGGACTTGGTATTTAACATCTTTTCACTTCCCCCTTCTCTGACCAGTTTGGGGGGCTCCACCCTTGGTGACATGTGGAAAACAGGGCCTGTGTTTTGGTCCACTGACTTTAAAAGTTTTCTTCCGTATGTTTAAAGGAATATGCTGATATCCTAAGTATTAGCCTGCAAGAAAATAATAAAATGAGATTGCTTAATGACCTTGCTCAGGAAGAACTGGGATTGGCACTGAAGCCCAAAGAGGAACTTCCTCCTATTTAAACATAAATTTGAGCAACTATAAAGAAGAAAAAAAAAAAACTGAATATTTTACACAACTGAAAATGAGCTCAAATCTTTCATTGTTTTTTTTTTTTCATTATGTTGTTTTATGTACTTTCACTCTGTTGTCTTCATCTTTTTCACTTGAAATTATTATATATATATATTTTCCACAGAACAACATGGCATACTGCCCGGTGTTCTGATAGGCATGTAGCGCCGCACCATGCTGTTCAACCAGATTCCTCTGCTAACTTTTTTGGTGTCTATTGTAAATTCTTACTATGAATCAGTGTTTTACTATGATAAATAAGCTCACGAGAACGAGATTCCTAATTCCTTTCTGACAATGCCTTACTTCACATTTCCATAATAGAACATAAAAGGTCATTGCAAAGCAAAATAACTTAACAGTAAAACCTGCAGAGGGATAACAGAATATGCCACCCAAAATCTTCCCCTTTGGCATAAGGATTATTTTGAGATGAAGGCAATTAAGAGGAAGCAGATCCAAGAAAAATTCTCTGCCCTCCCCCTAGTTTCCTAAAAGCAGAACATAAATTTGTGCAGATATTAATCACCAACAACTATTGATACTTATCAGCCCCAAGACAGCACTAGAGGGCTGACAAAACAACCTTTACTGAGTAGCTAGTATCTTCCATTAGCTTTTAATGTATTTATTGTCCCACAATCTGCCACACTTGAAGCTAGAACTCTTTTCCTATGTCTTGTTGCTACTCTAAAAATGTATTGTTTTTTGATTAAGATAATCTGTAAATCCTGGTTCTAGCCATGTTTTTGAGTTACTGCTGCCTGTATTTCTCATAAGTATATAAGAAATGTACATGTTAACAAACATGTTTGCTTTTCTCTTAATTTTTTGTCACAGAGCCCCAGCCAGAAACCCTAAAAGGGTAAAAGGAAGCAAGTGTTTCTTCTTGTACAGTTTCTAGTGATGAGGATGAGACAGTGAAAGACTGAACACTCCACTCTCCTTGGAGACTGCAGTTGAGATATGGGATAACTGACAACAGACCAGCAGGAAGTAAGAATTCTTACCATGTCAGTCTCCTGGACATGTTTTGAACAACGGACTGGTTCAAAACTGGTAAAGGAGTACGTCAAGGCTGTATACTATCACCCTGCTTGTTTAACTTATATGCACAATACATCATGTGAAATGCCGGGCTGGATGAAGCACAAGCTGGAATCAAGATTGCAGGGAGAAATATCAATAACTGCAGATATGCAGATGACACCACCCTTATGGCAGAAAGTGAAGAGGAACTAAACAGCCTCTTGATGAAGGTTAAAGAGGACAATGAAAAAGCTGGCTTAAAACAATATTCTAAAAACTAAGATCATGGCATCTGGCCCCATCACTTCATGGCAAATAGATGGGGAAACAATGGAAACAGTGACTGACTTTATTTTCTTGGGATCCAAAATCACTCTTGATGCAGTGTGTGACTGAAGCCATGAAATTAAAAGATGCTTGCTCCTTGGAAGAAAAGCAAGACAAACCTAGACAACGTATTACAAAGCAGAGACATTACTTTTCCTACAAAGGTCCTTATAGTCAAAGCTATGGTTTTTCCAGTAGTCATGTATGGATGTGAGAGATGGACAATAAAAAAGGCTGAATGCCAAAGAACTGATGCCTTTGAACTAAACTGGAGAAGACACTTGAGAGTCCCTTAGACAGCAAAGAGATCAAACCACTCAATCTTAAAAGAAATCAACCCTGAATATTCATTGGAAGTACTGATGCTGAAGCTGAAGCTCCAATACTTTGGTCACCTGCTTCATAGAGCCGATTCCTTGGTAAAGACCCTGATGCTGAGAAAGACTGGAGAAGGGGATGACAGAGGATGAGATTGTTGGATGGTATCACCAACTCACTGGACATGAGTTTGAGCAAACTCTGGGAGTTGGTGATGGACAGGGAAGCCTGGCTACTGCAGACCATTAATAGTCACAAAGAGTCAGACATGACTGAGCTATTGAACAACGGTAATAGTCTCCCAGCTCTCTGCCTGTAGTGCACAGTCAAGAGAGGAGGATAAAATTTCTCCTTGTCCCTTCCTTTACAAATTCACAGTGGCAGGAGAAAAACATTTGTGAAAACAGATCTTGAATTGTGACTCTTGTGAATTTGTTTCTGGTCATCAACACCTATGGTTATTGATTCTTAGCCTCCCAGAAAGAGTCATGCTTTCCTTTGTCTCTCTCATTTGTCATAAGAATGAAAAACCATAAGAAGAGAATCTCTATTTGTCTTGTTTTATATACTGAGAACTTTTGTAACGAGTGAGAATATTCCCTCTGGTTTCTGCCACTTGGGTGATGCAGGTTGTCTGTCAGGCTTGTATTAGCAGCTAGCCAGCCAGCTAGAAGCCTAAGACCTGAAGTTACAGGCAAGCTTCTCTTTGTCCAACCAGGCCAGCTGTCAAGGGAGTTTGTCTTAATAAAGTCATAGCGGGCTTTTATCACTTCTACAAGATTGGGAGGGGAAGATCAGAGAACAAATGTCAAGAATTACAGATGGCACTCAGCCAGTGTAAAACTTATGTAAATACTGATAGCCAGGAAACTGCTTTAACAGAAGTCCAGGAAATTTACAAAAAAGCTTGATTTATTGTCCCTTACTCTGTAAGCAGAACCTACCAGGTCCAGACCTTTGTGTATTTGGGGATGGCATTTCACACACAAAAAATTACTGAACTAATCTACCTACCGTTAAAGAAAAGAAAAAGATTATAGCAATTATCTTGGATTTCTGCTAATAGGCAAATATGTCCCTGACTTCCTTCTTAGATAAAATCTACAGTTCCTAATCCCTTGAAATATTGATCTTATATCTTTGAAATGTAGGCATTTAAAAAGATAATTGTTGGCTAAAGCAACCTTGGGACTGGGAAAAAAAATATAGAGAGATTTTAAAAAGCAAAATGCTATTTAATATTTCCGTAACTCCGGTGCCATAAACTCCCTTGCTAGGTCCCCGATAAGATATCTATTAAAGACAAGTAATACTCTGGTTTCTCTTCCTATCATATAAATCTTTCGCTTTTTACTAAAGATTTCTGTGGAGAAGAATAATTCTGAGATCAAGAGGGAGATGATATATGTATAATTATGGCTGATTTGCATTGCTGTACAAGAGAAACCAACACAACATTGTAAAGCAATTTTCCCCCATTTAAAAACAAATTTTAAAAAAGACAAGTAAAATTCTTAAAAAGTCTTCCCATAAATATTGGTAAAAGGCTTCAGCCATCTGAGTGGACAAACTTAGCTTGTTCCATCTGCCAGAAACAGCATTTATATCCAACTATTCTTAGTTACCTAGAGAAGGAAATGGGAACTCACTCTATATTCTTGCTGGGAGAACTCTAAGGACAGAGGAGCTACAGTCAATGGCATTGCAGAGCCAGACACAGCTTAGCTACTGAAAAACAACAACAAATTCTTGCTTAATAGTTATAAGAATATAACTTTTCTCTTCAATATCTTTAAAAACTATTCTAAGTTTGGCCTAAGGTGCAGTGGGAATGTTTTTTTTTTTTTTATTAGCTGGAGGCTAATTACTTCACAACATTTCAGTGGGTTTTGTCATACATTGACATGAATCAGCCATGGAGTTACATGTATTCCCCATCCCGATCCCCCCTCCCACCTCCCTTAGGATTTTTAATCCCTTAAAGGGAGTTTGCTTCCTGCCCTAGGAATTTGCTACCAGTTGATAATTGTCTAAATGAATATTCTTATGTTTCAAAATTAGTTCTCATGAGTTTACAGTATTCTGGGCCTCTACCAGGTGATTTTTATCAGGAGTTTTGAGCTTCCCTGGTGGCTCAGAGGGTAAAGCATCTGCCTGCAATGCAGGAGACCTGCATTCAATCCCTGGGTTGGGAAGATCCCCCAGAGAAGGAAATGGCAATCCACTCCAGTGGAGTGATTGCCTGGAGAATCCCATGGACAGAGGAGCCTGGTAGGCTACAGTTCACGGAATCACAAAGATTTGGACACGACTGAGCAACTTCACTTTCACTTTTGTGTTTTTGAAAGAAGAGGGGAGTCTATATACAGATCTTCCTTGATTTACTGTGGATAACATTCTAATATTGGACTTCCCTGAAGGTAAATTAAAGAATCTGCCTGCAACAAGGGAGACCCAGGTTCAATCCCTGAGTGGGGAAGATCCCCTGGAGAAGGAAATGGCAATCCACTCCAGTATTCTTGCCTGGAGAATTCCTTGGACAGAGGAGCCTGGTGGGCTACAGTCCATGGGTTCACAAAGAGTCAGACATAAGGCCATCATAAATTAGAAATAAAGTCAAAAAAGCATTCTATACACCTGACCTACCAAACATCATAGTTCTGATCGCCATACATTAAACTTTCCTGGGACACATACATTAGCCTACAGTCAGGCAAAATCATCTGACACAAAACCTATTTTATAATAAAGTGTTGAGTATCTCATGTAATATATTGAATATGCTCCCAAAAATGGAAAACAGAAAGGCAGTCTGGGTACAAAATGGTTGTAAGTATATTGGTTGTTTACCCTCATAAAAAATGTCACTAGTCTGGGACAAGATCACATTTCAAACTCCAAGTATATTCTGTACTGAATGCATACCACTTCCACACCATTGTAAAGTTGAAAAACCTTAAGCCATTGTGAAGTTGGGGACTTTCTGTATTGTAATATCAAATTCAAACACAGGGCGTGCCATGTTCTGGGGATTATGCTAAAAAGCTTAATATGTATTTAACTCACTTTCTCCCCTTGAAAAAGGTATTGTCAACATCCCCGTTTTACAGATGAGGAAACAGAAACCCACTGAAATTCAGCAACTTGCCCATGGCCCCTCTGGGAGTGAGTAAAAGGCCACCCTGCTCATGCACCACTATTTTTGTAAGCTCTACCCAATTTTTCAGTAAAACTGCCTAATAAGTGCCCATCTGAATACCTCTAATGGGCAGTTCATCTGAAGCAGTTGGGATCTGTGGGAAGTGGAAGTACAGGCTTGATGTCAGAGTGCTCTATCATCCTTCCTTTTATTGTTGCTGAACATTTAGCATTCCATTTAAGTGGCTATACTGAGTTCCATAGAAGGAGACGCCTACCTGTATTTTTGTTTATAGGTTCTGTTGCGTGCAAGAAGCTGACAGGGCAGATAATCATATGCTGTGTTCATTGTGCTCATTGTTAGTAGGGGAATTACTTGGATCCAGGAGAAGAATAGCTCCAGGGGGAAGTCACAGTTCCCAGGATCCACCAAATACTTTCTTCCTCATCAAGAATGAGCCTCTCCAAAGAAACACAGGAAACTGAGTATGCAAATTCTTGAAAGTATACCCTTGTCTGGAGTGAATCACTACTTGCTTAATTCAGGGCTTAATTAAGAAAACAGCTGTATAAGGTAAGGATTGGGGGAAAAAAGGGGCCGGGGTGGTGATAATGGAAATGGTGCTGGAAAGAAGTGGGCAGGATAAATAACTGTCAAGTGAACTGTATTAATTCCATCTATAGGTTTTTTTGTGTTTTTAAAATTTTTGTTGGTTTTGGATTTGGGGGAGTTTTGGGGTTTTGGTTTCATTTTGGTTTGTTTTTTGGCAGATCTTTCTCTTTAATTCTACAAGGTGAGAATGACCAGGTAGACGACAGACCTTCTGATCTTAAAGTTTCCAAAGTTATTTGTTACTCACTTGGTGGCTGTTGAACTCAGAAAGCTCCTCTTCCTCTTTCTGAGAAAGGTGAGTATTTGGCATTTTTAGAAGTTTGCACACAAAGAGAAAACATCAGGATTCTGTAAATTTCAGACGAAGCTGAGTTTAGGCTTTGTGTCTGCAAGAGAGTTCCTTTATCCAGGAGAGTTGGTTTTAATCTTTCTAAGCTAGGAGGCTTACCTTGGATGCTCCCCTGTCTTCAGCAGCCACAGGTCTGTTTGTTACCTAGTGTGTGCCTCCTCCTCTCGCTTTAGCCACCCTGTGTGGACACGGGAGATTAATTAAACCCTGCGCAGTTCCTTTTCTCTGAAGTGGAGTTCTAGGAGACTCTAATTGAGAGGATGTTCTGATTTTCAAGTGAGAAAATTTGCTAAAGTTCAGTCATTCTGGAGCAGCACCCTGAGGCATCTTGCCACAAGTTAGAATCCTTGAATTGTGGGAGGCAACAACTTAAATTCAAATCTTTTTCTTGCATAAGTGATCTCTCAAGGAAAATGTTCCTAGTCCACCACTTTTAGGTAAAGCTGTGCATGTTATTACCTGCCTGATTGATAAAAGATGCTTATCTGATAATACACAAGAAAATACTTCTGATATACTTAGAAACTGAGAACTTGTCTGTCAGCCTTCAGGAAAGCCCAAACCTCATTGCCTTTGAGGCAATGATAAACTTTCTGTGGGATTTTGTGTGCTGGGGAAGGGTATGTGCTTCAAGGAAGACAAAGAGTTAGTGTGCAGGGTGTGGATGAGGCCGGGAATGATGAGGCCCTGTGTCATGTCTGTGTCACCCTCCACCCACTCTTGCTTTAAAAAGTTTTGTTTTTTGCAAGTAAGGTGATCCAAGCAGAGGCATAGTAGGTCTCGGGAGAAAAGTTGCTATGAAGCTAGTAGTTGTCAAATGGCAGTGTCTAAGATTTGTTGGATGATATTTCAACACTAAAATGAAGCTATTACTCTGTTTCTTTATGGACCACCTGTAGAATTACCAGCGGTGATTTTTAAAAGGAAGATTTTTCTATACTCCACTCCAAAGCTACTACTAAGCCCTGAGAATCTGCTGCCTAACAAACACCCCATGATTTTTCAGACATTAACTGTAAATCTTAGAGCTCTGCAGAGTATTTGATAGATTGAAAGGATATATCCATGTGGACAGTTCTCTCTCTTTAAACAAATTACTTCCACATTGAGAGTAATGGCCAGGCTGCAGAGAGACTCCCTGCCTGTTTCATGTATCCCTGGAAAGGACCCTGTGCCTTGACCATGGCTAACTGGATTTTAGTTAGACTTGGATACAAGGCTGTTGATCAATTTATATGATCGACTTTCTTAAAATTTCAAGTTAAAAAACAAAGCAATTGCAGTTAGTCCATGATAGGTACTCATATACCAGGGGACTGAATACACCAATGGGCCTGTATCAGGGGCAAAGAGAGAGACCGCAAAGACAAGTTGAGCCTCTACCACTGGTAAACCAGGTTTGGTCATTATATTAGTCATACATTGCCATACCTAGTTACAAAATTTTTTTCCCTGTGTTTAGGACATTAAAAATGTACTCTTAGCAAATTTAAACATGCAATAGAGTATTGTTAACTATAGTCACTGTGCTGTATGTCACATCCCCATGACTTGTTTTGTAACTGGAAGTTGGTACCTTTGGACCCCCTTCACCTATTTCTCCCACTCCCCATCTCCTTCCCCCACTTCTGGCAACCATCCATCTGTTCTTCAAACCTATAAGCTTGGTTTTCTTTCCTGTTGTTGTTGTTTGTTTATTAGGCCATGCTGGTCTTTGTTGTGGCCCTTGGGATCTTCGATCTTCACTAGGGCATGTGGAATCTTTAGTTGCAACATTTGGGATCTTTTTTTTTTTTTTAATTGCATCATGTGGGATCTAATTTCCAGACCAAGGATCGAACCTGGACCCTTGCAGTGGGATCATGGACTCTTAACCACTTGACCACCAGGGAAGTCCCTGTTGGTTCATAAAGTATTTGTCTTTCTCTGACTAGTTTCACTTTACATAATGCCCTCAGTTCAGTTCAGTTCAGTTGCTCAGTCGTGTCTGATTCTTTGTGACCCCATGAACTGCAGCATGCCAGGCCTCCCTGTCCATCACCACCTCCCAGACTTTACCCAAACTCATGTCCATTGAGTGGGTGATGCCATCCAACCACCTCATACTCTGTCGTCCCCTTCTCCTCCTGCCCTCAATCTTTCCCAGCATCAGGGTCTTTTCCAATGAGTCAGGTCTTCACATCAGGTGGCCAAAGTATTGGAGTTTCAGCTTCAACATCAGTCTTTCCAATGAACACCCAGGACTGATCTCCTTTAGGATGGACTGGTTGAATCTCCTTGCAGTCCAAGGGACTCTCAAGAGTCTTCTCCAACCCCACAGTTCAAAAGCATCAATTCTTTGGTTCTCAGCTTTCTTTATAGTCCAACTCTCACATCGATACATGCCCTCAAGGTCTATCCATATTGTCACAAGTGCGAGATTTCTTTTTTTTTAAAAGGCAGAATAGTATTCCATTGTGTATATATATACATATATACTACATCTTCTCTATCCATTCATCCATTGATGGATACATAGATTGTTTCCACACCTTGGCTATTATAAATGATGTTGCAATGAAAATGGGATTTCAAATAAGCATTTTTTTTTTCAGATAAATATCCAGCAGTAGGATTGCTGGATCATATGGTAGTTGTATTTTTAATTTTTTGAGGAACTCCATACTGTTTTCCATAATGACTATACCAATTTACATTCCCACCAATAGTGCACAAGTGTTTCCTTTTCTTCATATTCTGGTCTTTCTCTCTCTCTCTCTTTTTTTTTTTTTCCTGCCGCAATGTACATCTGGCAGGATCTTAGTTCCCCAACTTTGAATTGAATCTGGGCCATGACTGTAAATGCACCGAGTCTTAACCAGCAAGAGTTGTCATCTTTGTCTTGTTCCTCATCATAGTGAGGAAAGCTTTCAGTGTTTCATCATTTAAGAGGAAGGTGGCTTTGGACTTGTCATCTATGACTTTTTATGTTGAGGTACACTGTTTCCTCTATACCCACAATGAGAATTTTTATCATAAAGGATGTTTAATTTTATCAAATTCTTTTTATGCATCAATTGAAATGATCATGTTTTTTACCCTTCATTTTGTTAATGTGGTATATCACAATTGATTTGTGTATATTGAACCATTCTTACATCCTTATACTAAGAATCATGGATTATGTACCTTTTAATGTGTTGCTGAATTCAGTTTGCTAATATTTTGTTGAGGACTTTTGCTCTATATTTATCAGGGATTTTGGCCTGTAATTTCCTTTTCTTGTGGTATACTTGTTTGGTTTTGGTATGAGGGTAATGCTGGCCTCATAAAATGAGTTTGGAAGTGTTTCTTCCTCTTCTACATTTGGAAGAGTTTGAGAAAGACTGGTATTAGTTCCACTTTGAATGCTTGGTAGAATTCACCAGTGAGGCTTCCTGTTTAGGCTTTTGTTCATTGGGAAGCTTTTTGATTTCAATCTCCTTACTTCCCAGGTACTGCTAATGGTTAAGAACCCGCCTGCCAATGTAGGAGACTTAAGAGATGTAGGTTCAATCCCTGGGTTGGAAAGATCCCCTGGAGGAGGGCGTGGCAACCCACTCCTGTATTCTTGTCTGGAGAATCCCATGGACAGAGGAGCCTGGCAGGCTATGGTTCATAGGGTCGCAAAGAACTGGGCACGACTGAAGCAAATTAGCATGAATGCAATCTCCTTATTAGTGATCAGACTGTTCATATTTTCTATTTGTTCATGATTCAGTCCTGGGAAGTTGTATGTTTCTAAGAATTTATCCATTTTTTTCTTAGTTATCCAATTTGTTGACGTCTAATGGTTTGTGGTACTCTCATGATCCATTGCACATCTGTGGTATTAGTTGTAATGTCACCCCATTCATCTCTGATTTTATTTGAGCCCCTTTTATTCTTGGTGAGTCTAGTTAAAGGTTTGTCAGAGATCTTATTTCACTTTGTTTTCAAAAGTCAGACTGTGGAGCAGGACAAGAAATCATTTGAATGGTAGTGTCAACTTCCCTTCTTAGTCTGAAACTGTGTTTTCCCTGTAAATATAGATATCAGGGACAAGTTTTCTTTTCAGTCTACATGATAATGTTCTGGAGGTGAGAAAGAAAATAATTCCTTCATAACCCAGCTCACTTCCAGGTAAAGTAGGCACTCAGATATATGAGGGAGGGTAAAGTCCTTAGATCACAAAGACAGCAGTTTAGTAGAAAGATGTCTTCAAAACCAGATCTTTGAAATCTTGGTTTTTTGACTAATTAGGTTTGTGAGCTTGAATAAAGGAAGCTGAGGAAAAAACCTAGTCTACAGGGCCCTTTTTATCACAATAAATGCTAATCACAACCATTCTTTGTATTTCATTGCCCGTTGAAGACCTGTCAGCATGTCATGAAGATCTAGATCTCAGGTCTCACCACCTGAAGGTATCATGAAAGCTTCCTCTCAAAGACTGAGACTTAAAACTGTCATCTGCTCTGTGGTCCTCCTGAAGCCAGCTCCTATGTTCCAGATGTAAATCTTGTCTTAGGTAGGAATCCCTAGGCCATCAATAAAGGTCTCTGCATCAAGCTTTCAGCTTGGGGCCTTAGGTTGCCCGTGCCACAACAGACTTCAAGGTATACATATGATTATCCCATTAAACCCATGGTGGGTAGAGAAAGATGAAACAAATACTAAATCTGTATGGTGTTTGGTTCCACAGGGTAGGGTACAGTCTCTGTGGGAACAGAGAGGGTGCAAGTTAGAAAAAATGGATGGAATAGTCTGTACTTATTCTCACTTTGAGTCTATGCAAATAAACATTCTCCTCTCCCTTGGTGACTTGATATTGTGATGAACCCAAGTACTTGATTTTCTGATGGTAGTCTGGAAACTTAATGGGTGTCTTTTTACCTCCTGTTTTTCTGCTTGATGTTCAGAATTTCTAAGAGCCAACCTACTAGGTCTGGGGTTGGCAAGTTATGGCTTTTTTCTCTTTTTTGGTGAAGTTTTGTTGGCCCGTAGTCGTGCATATTCATTTGTGTGTTTTCTGTGGCTACTTTTGTACTGAAAGAGCCGAATTAAGTATCTGCGATAGAGACATGACCTGCAAACCAAAAATACTAATTGTTCTTTTAAGAAAAAGTGTGTCAACCCCAGTAGGACTTCACTTCTCATGTAGGGCAATGGATTATGTGACTGGACATAAAGGCAAGGCACCTCTGAAGGTGAGCTTCAGTTCAGTTCAGTTGCTCAGTCGTGTCTGACTCTTTGCGACCCCATGGACTGCAATACGCCAGGCTCCCTGTCTACCAACAACTCCCAGAGCTTACTCAAACTCATGTCCATTGAGTCGGGGATGCCATCCAACCATCTCATCCTCTGTTGTCCCCTTCTCCTCCCACCTTCAATCTTTCTCAGCATCAGGGTCTTTTCCAAGGAGTCAGTTCTTCACATCAGGTGGTCAAAATATTGGAGTTTCAACTTCAGCATCATTCTTCCAATGAATATTCAGGACTCATTTCCTTTAGGATTGACTGGTTGGATCCCCTTGCAGTCCAAGGGACTCTCAACAGTCTTCTCCAGCACCACAGTTCAAAAGCATCAATTCTTCAGCACTCAGCTTTCTTTATATATATATATATATATATATATATATAGTCCAACTCTCACATCCATGAAGTGATGGGACTGGATGCCATGATCTTAGTTTTCTGAATGCTGAGTTTTACGCCAACTTTTTCACTTTCACTTTCATCAAGAGGCTCTTTAGTTCTTCTTCACTTTCTGCCATAAGAGTGGTGTCATCTGCATGTGTGAGGTTATTGATATTTCTTCCGGCAATCTTGATTCCAGCTTGTACTTCTTCCAGCCCATCGTTTCTCATGATGTACTCTGCATATAAGTTAAAGAAGCAGGGTGACAATATACAGCCTTGGCATACTCCTTTCCAGATTTCGTACCAGTCTGTTGTTCCATGTCCAGTTCTAACTGTTGCTTCTTGACATGCATACAGATTTCTCAGGAGGCAGGTCAGGTTGTCTGGTATTCCTGTCTTTTCAAGAATTTTCCATAGTTTGTTGTGATCCACACAAAGGCTTTGGCATAGTCAATAAAGCAAAAGTAGATATTTTTCTGGAAGTCTCCATGATCCAATGGATGTTGTCAATTTGATCTCTGGTTCCTCTGCCTTTATTAAAACTAGCTTGAACATCTAGAAATTCACGGTTCACATACTGCTGAAGCCTGGGGCTTGGAGAATTTTGAGCATTACTTTGCTAGCATGTGAGATGAGTGCAATTGTGCAGTAGCTTGAGCATTCTTTGGCATTGCCTTTCTTTGGGATTGGAATGAAAACTGACCATTTCTAGTCCTGTGGCCACTGTTGAGTTTTCCAAATGTGCTGGCATATTGAGTGAAGCACTTTCATAGCATCATCTTTCAGGATTTGAAATAGTTCAACTGGAATCCATCGCCTCCACTAGCTTTGCTCGTAGTGATGCTTCCTAAGGCCTTCTTGACTTCACATTCCAGGATGTCTGGCTCTAGGTGGGTGATCACACCATTGTGGTTATCTGGGTCATGAAGATCTTTTTTGTATAGGTCTTCTGTGTTGTTACCACCTCTTCTTAATATCTTTTGCTTCTGTTAGGTCCATACCATTTATGTCCTCTTTTGTGCCCATCTTTGCATGAAATATTCCCTTGGTATCTTTAATTTTCTTGAAAAGATCTCTAGTCATCTCCATTCTCTTGTTTTCCTCTATTTCTTTGCATTGATCCCTGAGGAAGGCTTTCTTATCTCTCCTTGCTGTTCTTTGGAACTCTGCGTTCAAATGGGTAGATCTTTCCTTTTCTCCCTTGCCTTTCGCTTCTCTTCTTTATTCAGCTATTTGTAAGGCCTCCTCAGACAACCATTTTGCCTTTTTGCATTTCTTTTTCTTTGGGATGGTCATTGCCTCCTGTACAATGTCACAAACTTCTGTCCGTAGTTCTTCAGGTACTCTATCAGATCTAATCTAAACAAGGCTGTGGTCCATGTGATCAGTTTGATTAGTTTTCTGTGATTGTGGTTTTCATTCTGTCTGCCTCTGATGGATAAGGATAAGAGATTTATGGAAGCTTCCTGATGGGAGAGACTCATGGAGGGGGAAACTGGGTCTTTTTCTCATGGGCAGGGCCTTGCTCAGTAAATCTTTAATCCAATTTTCTGTTGATGGAGGTGGGACACTGTGTTCCCTCCCTGTTGTTTGACTTGAGGTTAAACTATGGTGGAGGTAATGAAGATCATGACAACCTCCTTCAAGAGGGCCCATGCACACACTGCTACACTCGGTGCCCCCAACTCTGCAGCAGGCCACCTCGGACCTGTGCCTCTGCCAGAGACTCCTGGACACTCATGGGCAAGTCTGGGTCAGTCTCTTGCAGGGTCACTGCTCTATTCTCCTGGGTCCTGGTGCACACAAGGTTTCGTTTGTGCCCAAGAGTCTGTTTCCCTAGTCCTGTGTAAGTTCTGGCAGCTCTATGGTGGGGTTAATGGTGACCTCCTCCAAGAGCGCTTGTGCCATACCCAGGTCTGCTGCACCCAGAGTCCTTGCCCATGTAAGGCCACTGTTGACCCAGACCTCCACAGGAGACACTCAGACTCTCAAAGGCAGGTCTGGCTCAGTCTCTGTGGGTTCCCCTGGTGTGCACAAGGTTTTGTTTGAGCCCTCCGAGCATCTCTGGCAGTATGGGGTTTGATTCTAAACACGATTTCGCCCCTCCTGCCGTCTTGTTGGAGCTTCTCCTCTGCCCTTGCATGTGGGGTATCTTTTTTCTGGTGGGATCCAACATTTTCCTGTTGACAGTTGTTAAGCAGCATATTGTAATTCTGGAGTTCTCGCAGGAGATGAGTGCAACTCCTTCTACTCCACCATCTTTGATATTATATGAAGGTGAACTTAGTTTAATTAAAGCTGGTCAAGGTAAGGACTGATGTTGAAGCTGAAACTCTAATACTTTGGCCACCTGATGTGAAGAGCTGACTCATTTGAAAAGACCCTGATGGTGGGAAGGATTGAGGGCAGGAGAAGGGGACGGCAGAGGATGAGATGGTTGGATGGCATCACCGACTCAATGGACATGGGTTTGAGTGGGCTCCGGGACTTAGTGATGGACAGGGAGGCCAGGGAGGCCTCATGGGGTCGCAAAGAGTCGGATACAACTGAGCGACTGAACTGAACTGAAGGTAAGTTTTTTCTTTTTTTTTTTCCTGCAAACTGTAAATGAATAAGATTTATCAGGAAGGATTTTCTGCATGATACTCATCAAGGAGACTCGTCAGCAGGGACACATACGTGAACTTTCCAGGTAGGGACTATAGTACCCCATGGAAACAGCCTGTCTCCAGTACTAGGTGAGTGATTTAAGCATTAAACAGTTTACAGCAGAAAAAAACCCCACATCTTGTCAAAGTTACTACTTGTGGACTCAAACAAAGGACACATTCCCTCTAGAACAGAAATAAACTTTTTTTTTTTAAGATGTGAAAATAGTATTTTAATAGTAATGGGAATACACAGCACCTCCTGGGCTGGAGGGTCCAGACAAGAACACTCACTAAGGACAAGCTTCCCAGGTACCAAAGCACTTTCCTCACAGCTCTGTTGTGACAAAGGTCAGACACACCTCAGGTCCCCCTCGAGGAGGTCCCCCCAGGCCCTGGCTCCTTACACAACGAAGGTCACATGGACACTGCAGGTTTATCATACGTTGCCAACAGCACTTTATTTTTTCTTTTCAACATCCTATTCTGCGGCTTCCTTGGCCCTTTTTGCCTGGATGCCAAAGAGCCGGGCGTTGGCGCGAGCCATGTGGAGACCAGCAAATGCCTTAAAGTTCTTCTCCCCCCTCTGTGATGACTCTGGCTTTCTCCTTCTTACAGACGTTCCGTACGGGCATAACAGGTCCAGTCAGCTGAGTGACCAG
Organism: Cervus canadensis; assembly: GCF_019320065.1. NCBI lineage: Eukaryota > Metazoa > Chordata > Mammalia > Artiodactyla > Cervidae > Cervus > Cervus canadensis. The sequence goes on along the minus strand of NC_057410.1, from coordinate 12,927,081 downwards.
TTTGAGCTTTTCAGCAGAGCTGTCTCCCTTCTTGGGGACCGAGGGCTTCCTGGGGAGCAGGATAAGCTTGGAGCGGTACTCCTTGAGCCGCTGCACGTTGGCCTGCAGGGACTCTGTGCACTTGTTCCGCCGCCTCGGGTCCACCGAGATCCCAGTGGTCCGGGCCACCTTCTTGTGGATGCCGGCCACCCTAAGCTCCTCCAGGCTGAAGCCCCTGCCGGCGCGAACCTTCGTGTGGTACCTGACCGTCGGGCATCTCACCACCGGCCGGAGAGGACCGGACGCGGGGCGCGGGGCGATGCAGCACGCCTTGGCCTGCCGGGCCTTGCGGCTACGGATCTTGCGAGCCGGCTGGTTGAACTACTTGGCCACGCGCCGCTGCCAGCCCTTGTGGAAGTGGGGCTTCAGGATCATGCCATTCCGGCTGGGCACCATGGCTGCGGCCGAAAGGCCTCCTCCGAGGGTTCACGGCCGGGAAAGGAGTCAGAAATAAACTTTAATTCATTGAAAAGTGCAGCAGTGAACAGGGTCCTATGAAAAGCACTTTCTAAGTCAAATGACTGAGATGATACAGAGCCAGGGCAGAAGAACTTCCAGGAACAGATGATGCAAACACAGGAATTCCGCAAAGTCAGTGGGACTTAAGTGGGGGTAAAACGAAAGAGCCAATATTCCCACCAAGTTCCACTGGTGGATCAGTTTAAATACTCTTTGCTTTCTCTTAATAAGGATCCTGGACAGTATATCTTCTTATGTTAACAACACTAGTCCTTAGACACTTAAAAACATATTTAAGAACATTTCTCACAGATTAAGGAATAACTTTCCATGAATACCATTACTGCTTTCTACAAAATCCCTAATGCTGTCAATTAAAATATATTTTGCAATATATATTTGTTGGTCAAATTCAAAGATGCTCAAAAGGCATTTTCTACTTTTCAATTGTAGGGAATGTTATTGTATCTGAGGGAGGAAGAGCTTTGTAGTAGGAAATCTTATAAGGCAAAATCTCTATTCATTCCCAGGACCTCTGTTTATTCCTAATGGTCACAGTTTCCTATCACCAATACATATGGACCTGGTCTTCCTAAAAGGAAAAATAACCAAAATTCAAATCAGTACAATTAAGAGAGAAATAAAGCAAGCCTCTTGCAGTGGGGCCCTTGAACATACCATTTTGAAAATTTTCGGTACATTGTGTGGTCTGCTAGACTCTTAAATAAATTTTTAACTATAAACTGAGGCCTCTTTATGAAAGATGATTTTAGCATAGATCCAGAATGAAACCAGTCCAAAAGAAAGTCACATTAGAGGCCATTCAAAAATGAGAGGTACAGTGCTTGCTTTGGTAGCACATATACTAAAATTGGAATGATACAGACATTAGCATGGCCCCCGCACAAGGATGACATACAAATTAGTGAAACGTTCCATACTTTTTTAAAATTAGAGATACAAAAAAAATGGCTTCAGTGCCTCGCCCCACCCCCTCAACAAAAACAGAAGTCTGCTGAATGCAAGAGCAGCCGATCTGTGTCACTCTTATGACTTCATCTGCTTTCAGGAACCAGCATCATAAAATTGAATAATATGACATCACAGTACAAGACCTGGTAAGAGCTGGTTTCTTTTTATTCTGGAATAACTAGGCCAACTTTCATTAATGTGGAAGCTGACTGATTAATGTTAAGAATCAAAGGATAGAATAAAGCCAATACCCATACTCAACACTGTAGTATGCTTTTAGTTACAAAACTGTTAGAATTTCTCTTCCTAAAATGTTCGTGGCAGAGGTATTCATTTCACTTCTAAATACTACCAGGGTTACTGGGATTATGTGAGGTAAAGGAATAAACCCAATGGGTATTAACCCAACATGGTGATCTGAAATTGTGATAGAAAGTTACTTATGGCCATGTCTTACAAAGTGCTAAATGCTCAACCTAGGACCTTACATAAAGCTAAAATCAATGACTGTGTTTGTGTTTGTCAGGTTATAAACCACAGTTCCTCCTCTCCCCTGCTGCCCCACCACCGATTAGCCTTCTTGTAAAGACAATATAAGAAATGGTCTTCAAGCCAAGAGACAGAAATGTAGGCATTCTAAACAGTGAGAAAATGTCAAGATCTAGTTTTGACAGAGGAATAGTGAATGAGGCCCAAATTACACAAGGTTCCAAAAACTCAGAAAGAAGTTATCTGAAAGGGAAGAAGCTACACGGCTGGTATTTTGTTGTTGTTTGGTCGCTAAGTTGTGTCCGACTTTGTGACCCACAGACTAGAGCCCACCAGGTTCCTCCATCTATGGGATTTCCCAGGCACCAATACCGGAGTGGGTTGCCATTTCCTTTTCCAAGGGATCTTCCCGACCTAGGGATCGAACCTGGGTCTCCTGCATTGGCAAGTGGATTCTTTACCACTGAACCACCAGGGAAGACCAGTTGGTACTTTACATCAGCCCTAAGAAATTCTTATATCTTTTAACAAATGAACTGAATGTCAGCAAAATGCAGAGGGAGTGTCACAACTTCACACATGGCTCCCTGCTGGGCAGGCACTTGCTACACCTAATTTACAGCCCTTCATCAACCTGTTAAAAGCCCTAAAACACAGCTTTCACCAACCTTTGGCAGTTCTTCTCTGCTGAAATACTTAACCCACTTTATTTTTCAGATGTCAGAAGACAACATTCCTTTGATACCCCTGGTGTTAACTGCACTCCATGTGGTTAGCAGTCACTGGCAAGTAGATGTCCATTACCTTCAGTAACTACCTGGAATTAGCCTGTACCAAGAGATTGCTACTGTTCTATTTTAACAGAGCACCAGTACAGAATTCCCCCCAAATGAACAAAGTTTGAATTTGTGACCTTACCACATTTTATGGATATTATAAACAGTGTATTTCCATTAATCTAAAAAAAATGGTCTTTGTTCTTAATCAGATGGTTCAGCTCTGATAGTTCTTCAAGCCATGTGATATTAGTATTTTTGATAGTGAAGTGCTCAATCTGGAATGCTATGCAGGTCCTCTTGATTTTAAGTCAAGCTAGAGACCAAAAACATTCCCCGCTCCCCCAAAAGCACTGTCATTTATCTGAATGGATTTACAAGTCCAGACTTTGACCACATGGGGAATAACCAAAAACTGGCCCCAGGACAAAAAGGGTTTGGTGAGATCAAAGACCTCAGGAGTATGACGATACTCAGGAGTATTGTCATCAGCTGAATAAAAGGACCAGGGACAGCCGCTCCTGACACTCAAGCAAAGTTCATGGTTTAACACATTGCACAAGAAAGTCAGCTGATTGGGTTGCTTTTTCAAACAGGACTTAAAGCCAGTTAAGAAACCCCTTCCAGGCGTGGTCTTAAGGACTAGCTACAGACAGCTACTCCAATCACTTCATCAGAAAGAGGTGAGCAGGGATCCAACCGCAGAAGGTGTTTTGAAAACCTTCGAGTCCTGACACTGCCATGATCGCTGTACATGAAACAAGGGTCAAACCTATACCTGGGGACAGAAAAAGAAAAAAACAATGTGACATTAATTGTCATGAGCCACTGAGTACTTCATTCAGAATATTAACTGGAAAGACTGGCAGGAAGGGATACAAAAGGAGCAACTAAATTACCCGAAGAGGATCTAGTGGGGAAGTCTAGTAAAAGCAGGAGTTAGTAATTAAGAGCGATTCCATCATAAGTCAGCAAATATAATGAAAGTCAAGAGGAGTGGAAAAGCAGAAAGCTAATCTTGAAAAGTATTAGGAGGAAAGGTCTGAGTTTTTGTGTGTATGTGTGTGGGGGGAGGCAATCCCTAAAGTATAAAACAGCCTGGTGGAAGAGTCTAGTCCTTGCTTAAAGCCCTTCTGGTATTTTCAAAGCCCTGTCATCTTTTATAGTTTAGACACGCAGACTGTGGTAGGTATGAGTACAGGCGTGAACCTCAGACAGGAGGTTGAATCTGGCTCGTTATGAACTTAGGTAAGTCATTGACCTCTCCTGGCCATCGATAAAGCAGGAAGGCAATTCATGTAAAATGTCTGGCATATAAAAGCACTTATTTCTCACCTGAGGGGATATCAGAGTCAACGCTGATGGTAACCTGAGTAGAGACCTGGTGGACATATAGAACACAGACTAGCTGGAGGTTGTGTGGTCTGGAAATAACATGTATTTTATTTTTATCTGCTACCTTGTGGGACAAACTAACTCTCTTAGCATTATTTTAGGGCAGTGGTTGGCCAACTTTGTTCGAAAAGGACCAGATAATAAGTATTTTAGGGTTTGTGGGTCACACAGACTCTGTTCCAACTAATCAACTTTGTTGCTGAAGTGTAAAAGCAGTTTCAGGCAATATATAAATGAATGTGTGCGTTGTGTTCCAACAGGTAGTGGCTGCAGCGGGCCTGTGATATCTAGTCTGCCGACTCCAACTCTAGAACTTTCTATAAGCCTAAATGCTTGGTAGGTAAGAATAAGCTACAGTTAAGGAGTTTAAAAGAAAACCAGGTGGAGTTTAAATAACTCAGGCTAACATCAGCAAGGCCAGAATCTAGAATCTTAGCTATAAGCTGCCAGAATGTGAGCAAGACAGTTAGTTATGATTTAAAAAAACAGTGATTTCTCTGGTGGTCCAGTGGTTGTAGTTAAAGAATCAGTCTTAAATTCAGGGGTAGCAGGTTTGATGCCCGGTTGGGACATCAATCACGAGGAAACTAAGCCAGCATGCCCCTTCTACTGAGCACCCAGGCGACAACCAAGATCCGATGCAGCCAAATAAATAAATAGACACTAAAAATCAAACAAACAAGATTCATGGAAAAGGGCTTGAGAGATAAGGTGTTGTTGAGACCACCGGGACTATGTATGGGATGGAGCTCCATTAAAGCCTCTATATAGGCCTTAGGATCCTATTGAGTGGGTGCAGAGATCTACTGATCTTGGGGCCGCCTAAGACAAGCCTCTCAAAGAAGGAAGCTGAGGCTTGTTGAGGTAAGATAATGTGCTGAAGATCAACAGTTGTTTTGAGAATGGAGACAAGATGGCAGAATAGAAGGATGTGAGCTCATCCTTTCTCATGAAAACACCCAAATCACAACTAATTGCTAAACAACCAGAAAACACTGGAACCTACTAAAAAGATATCCTATACACCCAAAGACAATGAAGAAACCATAGCAAGACAGTAGGAGGGGTGCAACTGTGATAAAACTAAATTGCACACTTACCATGTGGGTGATCTACAAACTGGAAGATAATTGTATCACAGGGGTTCTCCCACAGAAGTGAAAATTCTGAACTTTGTGTCAGACTCTCCAGCCTGAGGTTCTGGCATCAGGAGGAGGGGCCACCAGAGCATTTGTCTTTCAAGGCCAGGGTTTGATCACAGGAATTCCAAAGCACTGGGGAAACAGAAACTCCACTTTTGGAGGGTGCACACAAGGTCTCAAGTAACTTGAATTGAGACATGGCAGACATAAGGAACACAGACTGGCTGAAGGTCAATCTGAGGACCCAGGGGAAGAAGCAGTGACCTCATAGGAGTCTGGGCAAGACCTACCGGGTGGTATTGGAGGGTCTCCTGCTGGTACTGGCAGAGGCGGGGGCAGCTTCGGCTCACTGCAGGCATGAAGACACTGGTGACAGTCGTTCTGGGGAGTATTCATGGGCATGAGCCCTCTCAGAGGCCGCCATTTTTTCACCAAGGCCTGGCCCCACCCAACAGCCTATAGGCTCCAGTGCTGGGACTCTTCAGACCAGACAACCAACGTGGCAGGAACACAGCCCCTCCCATCAGTATACAGACTGCCTCAAGTCTTCCTGAGCCTATAGCTGCCCGCTAAGCACACAGCACCCCCACCAGAGGGACAAGACCCAGCTCCACCACCAGTGGGCAGGCACCAGCCTCCCTGACCAGGAAGCTTGCACAAGCCTCTTAGACCTCATCCACCAGAGGGCAGACAGCAGAAGCAAGAAAAACTGCAACCCTGAAGCCTGTGGAACAGAAGTGAGAGAGAAAGAGGCGGAGAAAATATTTGACGAGATAGCTGAAAATTTCCCTAACATAGGAAAGAAAAGTCACCCATATCCAGGAAGCATAGGGAGTCCCACACAGGACAAACCCAGGGAGGAATACACTGAGACGCATATTAATCAAACTGATAAAAATTAAAGACAAAGAGAAAATACTAAGAGCAGCAAAGGAAAAGCAACAAATAACATACAGTGGAATTCCCATAAGGTTATCAGCTGATTTTTCAGCAGAAACTCTTCAGACCAGAAGGAAGTGGCACAATATATTAAAGTGATGGAAGGGAAGACCTATAATCAAGAATACTCTACCCAGCAAAGATCTTATTCAGATTTGACAGAGAAATCAAAAGCTTTACACATAAGCAAAAGCTAAGAGAATTTAGTACCACCAGACTATCTTGCGATAAATGCTACAGGAATTTCTCTAGGTGGGAAAAAGAGCCCCAACTAGAAACAAGAAAATTACAAATGAGACAGCTCACTGATGACAGCAAACATAGAGTAAAGGTAGGAAATCATCCATATACAAATATAATATCAAAACCAGAGGCAGTGAGGAGACTATAAGCAGAAATTGGAAAAACATTAGAAATTAAAAGACTAGCAACTTAAAACCATCTTGTTTATATACAGACTACTGTCTCAAACCTCATGGTAAATGCAAACCAAAAATCTACAACACACACACACAAAGGAATCCAAACAGAACACTAAAAAGTTAGTCATCAAATCGCGAGAGGAGAGAAAAAAAGAGGAAGGGGAGAAACAAAGACCTACAAAAATAAGTCCAAAACAGTTAACAAAATGGCAGTAAGCACATACATATTAATAATTACCTTAAATGTAACTGGATTAAATGCTCCAACCAAAGACATAGACTGGCTGAATGGATACAAAAACAAGACCCATATATATGCTGTCTATAAGAGACCCATTTCAAATATAGGGACACAGAACTGAAAGTGAGGGGATGACAAAAAGGTATTCCATGAAAATTATGACATATCAGACAAGATAGACTTTAAAATAAAGACGGTTACAAAATACAAAGAAGGACGCTACATAATAATCAAGGGATCAACCCAAAAAGAAGATATAACAATTGTAAACATGTATATGTACCCAACATAGGAGAATCTAAATATATAAGACAAATGCTAACAGCCATAAAAGGAGAAATGCACCGTTAACACAATAATAGTAGGGGACTTTAACATCCCACTTTCATCAATGGGTCATTCAGATGGAAAATCAATAACAAAATACAGACTTTAAGTGGCACTTTAGATCAGATGCACTCAATTGATATTTATAAAACATTCCATCCAAAAGCAGCAGAAGACACATTCTTTTCAAGTACACATGGAATGTCTTCCATGATTGATCACATGGATCAATAAATTTAAGAGAGCCTCAGTTAATTTAAGGAAATAGAAATCAGCATTTTTATGTTCACAACTCATGATTCTCTTTATTTCACAATGAGATTATAAATTAACTACAAGAGAAAAAAACTGTAAAAATCACAAACACATGGAGGTTAAACATTATGCTACAAAACAACCAACAGATCACTGATGAAATAAAAGAGGAAATAAATATCTAGAGACAAATGAAAATGAAAGCACATCAATACAAAACCTATGGGATACAGCAAAAGCAGCTCTAAAAGAGATCACAGCCATACAATCTTACCTCAAGAAATAAGAAAAATCTCAAATAACCTAGCCTTACACCTAAAGCAACTACAGAAAGAAGAACAAATAAAACCTAAAGTTGGAAGAAGGAAAGAAATCATAAAGATGAGAGCAGAAGTAAATGAAATAGAGATGAAGAAAAAAATAGAAAACATCAATGAATCCAAAAAAGCTGGTTCTTTGAGAAGATAAACAAAATTGATATACATTTAGCCAGACTCATCAAGAAAAAAGAGTGCTCAAATCAATAAAGTTAGAAATGAAAAAGAAGTTACAGCTTACACCACAGAAATGTAAAGGATCATAAGAGACTACTGCTAGTAACTATATGCCAATAAAATGGACAACGTGGAAGAACTGGACAAATTCTCAGAAAGGTACAATCTTGGAAAACTGAACCAGAAAGAAATAGAAAACATGAACAATCACAAGCACCGAAATTGAAACTGTGTTTAAAAAACTCACAGTGAACAAAAGTCTAAGACCATATAGCTTCACAGGCAAATTCTAACAAACATTTAGAGAAGAGTTAATGCCTATTTATTTAAAACTATTTTAAAAAATTGCAGGAGAAGGAACTCATTCTATGAGGCCACCACCATCCTGATACCAAAATTAGAGAAATATACCACAAAATAAAAAGAAAATTACAGGCCAATACCACTGATGAACCTGAATGTAAAAATCCTCATCAAAATACTTGCAAACTGAATATATATGGAATTTATAAAGATGGCAACGATAACCCTATATGCAAAACAGAAAAAGAGACACAGATGTACAGAACAGACTTTTAGACTCTGTGGGAGAAGGCAAGGGTGGGATGTTTTGAGAGAACAGCATCGAAACATGTATATTATCAAGGGTGAAACAGATCACCAGCCCAGGTTGGATGCATGATTCAAGTGCGTGGGGCTGGTGCACTGGGAAGACCCAGAGGGATGGGGTGGGAAGGGAGGTGGGAGGGGGGATCGGGATGGGGAACACATGTAAATCCATGGCTGATTCATGTCAGTGTATGGCAAAAACCACTACAATATTGTAAAGTAATTAGCCTCCAACTAATAAAAATAAATGGAAAAAAAGAAAAAAAATACTTGCAAACTGAATCCAACAATATGTTAAAAGGATCATACACAAGTGATGAAATGGGATTTATTCCAGGGATGCAAGGATTTTCCAGGATTCATAAACCAATCAGTGTGATATACCACATCAGTAAATTGAAGAATAAAAACCATACGATCATCTGAATAGATGCAGAAAAAGCTTTTGACAAAATTCAGCACCCATTTATGACAAAAACTCTCCAAAAGAGAGAACATACCTCAACGCAATAAAGGTCACACATGACAAACCTACAGCTAACATCATACTCAGCATCAAAAAGCTAAAGTATTTCCTCTAAGATCAGGAAAAAGACAAGGATGTCCATTCTCATCACTTTTATTCAAATAGTATTGGAAGTCCTAGCCAGAGCAATGAGGCAAGAAAAAAATAAGAGGAATCCAAATTTGAAATGAAGAATCAAAACTGTGATTATTTGCAGATGACATATACAGAAAATCCCAGAGACTCCAAACAAGGAAACTGCTAGAGCTAATAAGTGAATTCAGTATAGTTGCAAGATACAAATATTAATATACAAAAATTTTTTGTTTCTATATAGTAATAAACTATCAGAAAAATTAAGGAATTTAATAAATAAAATTTAATATTCATATTTATAATTGGATAAAATAGTGCAGCCTTGGCAAACCAATAAGGTGAGCATAGCTGCCTTCCCAAAAGAATAAAATACCTAGGAGTGAGTTTAGCCAAGAAGGTGAAAGACATGCACACTGAAAATTAAAAGACACTCTTGAAAGAAATTGAAGAATATACAACACAAATAAATGGAAAGACATTCTGTGCTCATGGACTGGAACATTAATATTGTTAAAATGTCCACACTACCCAAACTAATCTACAGGTTCAATGCAATCCCTCTCAAAATTCCAAAAGCATCTTTCAAAGAAATAGAACAAACAATCCAAAATTTGGATGAAACCATGAAAGACTCCAAAACAACAGCCAAAACAATCTTGAGAAAGAAGAATAAATCTGGAGGCATCATGCTTCATGATTTCAAGCTACAAAAGATACATTAATCAAAATTTTATGGTTGCTGTTTAAGTAGCTCAGTCATGACTGTTCAGTCGCTCAGTCGTGTCCAACTCTTTGTGACCCCATGGACTGCAGCATGCCAGGCTTCCATGTCCTTCACTATTTCCTGGAGTTTGCTCAAACTCACATCCGTTGAGTCGGTGATGCCATCCAACCATTTCATCCTCTGTCAGCCCCTTCTCCTCCTGCCCTCAATCTTTCCCAGCATCAGGGTCTTTTCTAGTGAGTCAGCTCTTTGCATCAGGTGGCCAAAGTACCGGAGCTTCAGCTTCAGCACCAGTCCTTCCAGTGAATATTCAGGGTAGATTTCTTTTAGGATTGACTGGTTTGTTCTCCATGCTGTCAAAGGGACTCTCAAGAGTCTTCTCCATCAGCACCACAGTTTGAAGGCATCAGTTCTTTGGCACTCAGCCTTTTTTATTGTCCAGCTCTCATATCTGTACATGACTACCAGAAAAACCATAGCTTTAACTATATGGACTTTTGTCAGCAAAATTATGTCTCTGCTTTTTAATACACTGTCTAGGTTTGTCATAGTTTCCTTAAGACATAAAAACAGACTTATGGCACAATGGAACATAATAGAGAGCCTCATGCATATATGGTTAAGTAATTTAAGACAAAGGAGCCAAGAATATACAGTGGGGAAAGGAGAGTATCTTCAATAAACAGCTCTGGGGAAACTGGCAACCCCATGCAAAAGAGTGAAACTAGACTATTATCTTACACTGTACAGAAAAATTAACTCAGATGAATTAAAGAATGCAAAACTAGAAACCATAAAAGTCCTAGAAGAAAATATAGGCTGTATGTTGCTAGACATCAGTCTTGATTTTGGTTTTTTGGATCGGACTTCATAAGCAAAAGCAACAAAAACAAGTGGAACTACATCAAACTAAAAAGTTTCTGCACAGCAAAAGGAAATCACTGACAAAATAGAAAGGCAACCTACTGAATGGGTGAAAATATTTAGAAATCATATATGAGAAGGGGTTAGTATCCCAAATATGTAAAGAATATATATAACTTAATGGCAAAAAGCAAAGAATTAAAAAATTGGCAGAAGATGTGAATATGTTTTTCAAAGAAGACACGCAGATGGACAACAGGTACATGAAAAGGTACAGGTACCTTTTCAACCTAACTACTCCTCAGGGAAATGCAAATCAAAACCACACTGGAATATCACCTCATACCTGTTAAAATGGCTACCCCAGCAGTCCGTTGGTTAGGACTTGGAGCTTGCACTACAGTGGTCTGGGTTTAGTCCTTGGCCTGAGAACTCAGATCCTGCAAGCTGTGCAGTGTGGTATGGCCAAAACAAAAAACAAACACAGACAAGCAAACAAAAAACAAGGATGTGAAGAAAAGGGAACACTTGTGCACTCTTGGTGAGAATATAAATGGATATAGTCACTATAGAAAGCAGTATGGAGGTTTCTCAAAAAATGAAAAATACAACTACCATATGATCCAGCATTCCCACTACTCGGTATTTATCTGAAAACAATAAAACACCAACTTGAAATTCCACTTTCACTGCAACAGTATTTATAATAGCCAAGGTATAGAAAAATATCTATGTACCCATCAATGGATGCACGGATAAAGAATACGTACAAATACAATAGAATACATACATACATTAGAATACTTTTCTGCCCTTAAAAAAAAGAATGAAATCTTGCCACTTGTGACAATATGGATAGCCCTTAAGGACATTATGTTAAGTGAAATAAGTCAGAGAAAGACTGACTTCACTTATATGCAGAATTAAAAAGAAACGATAGCAGTAACAGGGAAGAAAACCAAGCTCATATAAGGAGAACAGATGGATGGTTGCCAGAAGTGGGATAAGTGGGTGGGGAGTGGGAGAAATAGGTGAAGGAGGTCCAAATGTACCAACTTCCAGTTATAATACAAGTCCCGGGGATGTAATATACAGCACAGTGACTACAGTTAACAATACTCTGTTGCGTGTTTAAAATCTGCTGAGAGTACTTGTTTAACATCCTCATCCCAAGAAAAAAAAAGTTTTTGTAACTAGCTTTGGCAATGTATGACTAATATAGTGACCAAACCTGGTTTACCAAGAGAAACTGGGACAAACCTTTTGCCAAAACCTATCTGATTGTAGGTACCCGGACAGGGCAAAGCTCCCCAGTGGTAGAGGCTAAATTTGTCTGCAGCATCTCTCTGCCCCTGATACAAGGCCCACTGGTTTATGAGTACCCATCACACACTAACTACAATTGCTTTGTTTCTTAACCTGAAATTTTAAGAAAGTCTAATTGATCAACAGCCTTGCAACCGAGGTCTAACTAAAATCCAATTAGCCATGGTCAGGCACAGGGTAACATATACATAGAACTATCCTTTCCAGGGCTAAGTGAGGCAGGACAGAGAATCTCTTTGCAGGCTGGCCATTGCTCTCATCTGTGGAAGTAATTTGTGTAACAAGAGAGAACTCTGTACCTGGATATATCCTTTCAGTCTATGAAATACTCTGCAGAGCTCTAAGATTTACAGTTATTAGTATTTGAAAAAACATGGGTTCTTGTTAAAGTAGCCCAGATTCTCAGGGCTTAGTAGCAGCTTTGGGGTGGGGTACAGAAAAATCTTCCTTTTAAAAGTCAGCACTTCCAGTAATTCTGCAGGTGGTCCATGAAGAAACTGAGTAATCGCCTCACTTTTGTCTTGAAGTATGATGCAACGGTTCTTAAACACCACCTTTTCCCAACTATAAGCTACATAACAACTTTCCCCCAGGAATTACAGTGCCTCTGCTTGGCTCACCTTGCTTGCAAAACAACAGAAATTTTAAAAGCAAGCCAGGGGTGGAGGGTGGCCTGAAGTTGACACAGGCATGACACAGGGGACAGGAACACCATCCCGGCCTCACCCACACCCCGCACACTAGTGCCTTGTCTTCCTTGAAGCACGTACCCTTCCCAAATACACAAACACCCACAGGAAATTTATCTGGAACATAGGCAATGAGGCTTGGACTTTTCTGAAGGATGACAGTCAAGTTCCTGGATTTCTAAGGCTGCCATGTAAATTCTCAGACAAGCATCTTTCATTGTTGCTGCTGTTACAGTCAGTAAGTCATGTCTGACTCTTTCATGACCGCATGAACTACAGCCCACCAGGCTCCTCTTTCTGTGGTATTTCCCACTCAAGAACACTGGAGTGGGCTGCCATTTCCTTCTCCAAGGGATCTTCCCAACCCAGGAATTAAACCTGCATCTCCACCATTGGCAGGCTAATTCTTTACCACTGAACCAACAGGGAAGTCTCCATCTTTTATTAATCAGGCATTCAATGACATGCTCGGTTTTACCTATAAGTCATGGACTTGGAACATTTTCCTTCAGAGATCACACATGGAAGAAAAATATTTGAATTTAAGCTATCGCCTCAGAATTCAAAGATTCTGACTTGTGGCAAGACACCTAGGGTGCTACTCCAGAATGACTAGAAGTTTAGCAAATTTTCTCTCACTTGAAAATCAGAACGTTGTCTCGAGCAGTCTCCTAGAACTCCACTTCAGAGAAAAGGAACTGCACAGGGTTTAATTAATCTTCCGTGTCCACACAGGGTGGCTAAAACGAGGGGAGGGTGCACACTCTAGGTCACAAGCAGACCTGTGGCCGCTGAAGACAGAGGAGCATCCAAGGTAAGCCTTGTTGCCTAGAAGGATCAAAACCAACTCTCCTGGATAAAGGAACTGTCTCCCAGACACAAAGCCAAAACCCAACTTCTTATGAAGTTTACAGAATCCTGATGTTTTCTGTATGCAAACTTTTAAAAATGGAATTCTCACCTTTCTCAGAAAGTAGAAGAGGAGCTTTCTAAGTTCCCCACCAAGTGAGTAACAAATAACTTTGGAAACCATAACTAAGATCAGAAACTGTAACTAGTATCAGAAGGTCTGTCCTCTACCTGGTCATTCTAATCTTGTAGAATTAAAGAGAAAGATCTGCCGAAAATCAAACCAAAATGAAACCAAAATCGCAAAACTTCCTCAAATCCAACAAAAATTAAAAGCTAAAAACCCTGCAGATGAAATTAATACAGTTCACTTGACAGTTATTTATCCTGCCCATTCCTTTCCAGTACCATCTCCACCATCAACGGCTAGCCCCATATCTCCCCCAATCCTTATAAAAGCTGTTTTCTTAATTTAGCACTTAATTAAGCAAGTAGTGATTCACTCTAGACAAGTGTATACTTTCAAGAGTTTGCATACTCAGTTTCCTGTGTTTTTTTGGAGAGGCTCATTCTTGCTGAGGAAGTAAAACTCCAGCCTTTGCAAGTATTTGGTGGCTCCTGGGAACTGTGACTTCTCCCTGAAGCTATTCTCCTGGATCCAGGGAATTCCCCTACTAACAATGAGCACAATGAACACAGCATTTGATTCTCTGCCCAATCATTTTCTTGCAGGAAACAGAACCTATATAGGAAAACACAGGTAGGCGTCTCCTTCTCCGTAACTTAGAACAATCACTTAAATGGAATGCTAAGTAAATAGCAACAACAAAAGGATGATACTGCAATCTGACATCAAGCCTGTCCTTCCATTTGCCACAGATCCCAACTCTACTAACAGGCTTGCTTTCAGATGAATTGCCTGTTAGAAGCATTCTGATGAGACCTTATATTAGACAGTTTTACTGAAAAATTGGGTAGAGCTTACAGGAACAGCCAGTGGGCATGCAGGGTAGCCTTTTACTCACTCCCAGAGGGACCGTGGGCAAGTTGCTGGACTTCAATGGGTTTCTGTTTCCTTATCTGTAAAATGGGAGTGTTGACAATACCTTTTTCAAGGGGGGTTAAGTGAGTTAATACATATTAAACTTTTCAGAATAACGCCTGGAACATGGCAAGCACTGTCTGAATTTGCTATTACAGTACAGAAGGTCCCCAACTTCATGATGGCTGACGGCTTTTCAACTTTATAACGGTGTGAAAGTGGTATGCGTTCAGTAGAAAATATAAAATGTGATCTTTTCCCAGGCTAGTGATATTTTTTGTTTATAAGGGTGAACAACCAATATACTTACAACCATTCTGTACCCAGACAACCATTCTGTCTTCCACTTTCAGAAGTATGTTCAATATATTACATGAGATATTCAACACTTTATTTTAAAATAGGCTTTGCGTCAGATGATTTTGCCCGACTGTAGGCTAATATATCTGTCCCGGGAAAGTTTAAGGTATGCTGGGCAGAACTATGATGTTTGGTAGGTTAGGTGTATAGTATACATTTTTTTACTTACTATATGTCTAACTTACAATAGGATTATCAGAATGTAACCTCACCATAAATCAAGGAAGACCTATAAATAGATTCTCCCTTTTTTCAATAACCCAGAACTCCTAATTAAGATCACTTGACAGAGTGCCAGAACACTGAAAATTCTTGAGAACTAATTTTGCATCATAAGAGTATTCATTTAAACAATTATCAACTGGTAGCAAATTGCTAAGGCAGGAAGCTAACACCTTTTAAGGGATTTAAAATTCCAAACATTCCCACTACACCTTGAGATGAACTTACAAAAGAAAAGTTTTATAAAAGAGTAGTTATATTCTGTTTGTATTCTCCCTGAATTCAGATGTGGACATCCTAAAGCCCCAAAAATGATATGTTAGGAGGTGCAGCCTTTGAGTGGTTCTCAGGTCATGAGGGTGCAGCCTTCATGAATGGGATTAGTGTTATAAAACAGACCCCATAGAGACCCTTCCACCTTGTGAAGAACAGCGAGAAAGCACCGGTGATGAACAAGGAAGAGGACTTGCAGAAGAATCCAATGTGCTGGTGCCTTGATCTTGGACTTCCCAGCCCCCAGAGCTGTGAGAAATAAACTTCTATGGTTTATAAGTTTAAAATAAAAGGAGAATAGTTATTTCTTATAACTATTATAAAAGAATAGCTGGATCTAAGCGGTGTTTCTTGCAAGATGGAACAAGTTAAGTTTATCCATTCAGATGGCTAAAGCATTTTACCAATATTTGTGGAAAAAATTTTTACTTGTCTTTAATAGATAATCTTATGGGGGCTGTGGACCAAAATCTGAAGAAACAGAGCTTACAGAAATATCAAATAGCAATTTGTTTTTTTAAAAAAATCTGTCTCTCATTTTTTTTGTTTTTTCCCAGTTTCACGTTTGCTTTAGCCAACATTTATCTTTTTGGATGCTTACATTTCAAAGACATGGTAAGGTCAGTATTTCCAAGGGACTAAGAAAAGAATTTCGAAAAAGGAACTCAGAGGCATATTTGCCTATTAACAGAAATCTAGGATTATTACCACAATGTTTTTCTTTTCTTTAATGGTTGGATAAGATAGTTCAATAATTTTTTTTTTTCTGTAGTACCTGCCCCAAATACGGGAAGGTCTGGACCTGGTGGGATCAGCTTACAGAGGAGGGGACAGTCTATCAAGCCTTTCTATGTATTTTCTTGACCTTCAAAACTATTTCCTCACTATCAACATTTCCATACATTTCACACCAACTTGAGTGCCATCTGCAGTTCTTGACATTTGGTTCTCTGATTTTCCCCTCCTAAACGTGTTAAGGAAGTGTTTTGTATATAATACAGCCAAGGTGTTCTGTATATACTTCTCTCTTCTTTCTTTTCTTCTTCCTTTCTCTTTCTTTCTTTAACCTGATCTTCCTATAGGTACCAAGAGGACATTTGTTTAAGATTAGAGCTCTCTTAAAAATCCTTTTAGCAGGCTTCCCTAGTGATTCAGTGGTAAAGAATCTGCCTTCCAGTGCAGGAGACATAGGTTTGATCCTTGATCCAGGAAGATCCCTTATGCTCCAGAGCAACTAAGCCTGTGGACCACAATGACTGAGCCTATGTTCTTGAGCCTAGGACCTGCAGTACTGAGCCCATGCATCCCAACTACTGAAGCCTGTGTGCCCTAGGGCCTGTGGTCCAAAATAAGAGGAGCTACCACAGCAAGAATGAGAAGCCCACACACTTGACAGTAGCACTTTCTCTGCACAACTAGAGAAAATCTCGCGCAGCAATGAAGACCCAGGACAGCCAGAAATAAAATAAATTTAAAAAATCCTTTTAGAGAGCCCCTGGTGGTAAAGGAGTTAAGAACCCTGCCAATGCAGGGGACATGGATTTGATCTCTGATCTGGGAAGATTCCACATGCCGTGGGGCAACTAAGCCCATGCGCCCCAACTACTGAGACCATGCTCCCCAACTATGGAACCTGGGAGCCTGGATGGAGCCCATGCTCAGCAACAAGAGAAGCCACCACAAGGAGTTCACCCACTGCAACTAGAGAAAGCCTGCATACAGCAACAAAGACCTAGAGCAGCCATAAATAAATAAGTGAATAAACAAATAAAATGTAAAAAATATTTTAGGTGTAAAAGTCCAAATCTTCAACATATCTGTTTCAGTTCTGACTCCAACCAGTGCGTATTTTTATGGCTTAAA
Source organism: Cervus canadensis (assembly GCF_019320065.1). NCBI lineage: Eukaryota > Metazoa > Chordata > Mammalia > Artiodactyla > Cervidae > Cervus > Cervus canadensis. Next base: position 12,909,709 of record NC_057410.1, on the reverse strand, counting down.
ACCAATATTAGGGTTTACCCATGGACACAAGTGGTGTTCTCTAAGAAATGTAGCCTTCTCAAGATGCAGAGCCTCTGCAGAGAAAGCCTAAGAAAGCAAAGACCTTCCTTGTCTCAGGTGACAAATAAACCTCTATCTCCCACAAAGTGAAACATCTTAAATCACTGACCTCCTAACCCGTGTTATCAGAAAAGTGATAATGCTATGAGAATTTTCCCCTCAAAACCAGGCAACGAAGGTAGAGACCAAAAGGCCCCGAATGAATTTGGACACTTTATTAAGACAAACTTCACTGAGAGCCAGCATGGTTGGACAGAAAATGCTGTCTGTCTCTTCATTTCTTAGGCTCCTAGCTGGCTAGCTGCTGATACAAGTGTGACAGACAGCCTGTACCCCGCAAGGGGCAGAAACCAGAAGGCACATTCTCACTGGTTACAAAGCCAAGCTCTCAATACATAAAACAAAACAAATGGAGAGTCTCATTTTATAGTTTTTCATCCTTATGACGAAGGAAAACGTGACTGTATCTGGGAGGCCAAGAATCAGTAACCATAGATGTTGATTACCAAAATAAAATTCACAAGAGTCATGATTCAAGATCTATTTTCACCGATGTTTTTCTCCTGCCGCTGTGAATTTGGAAAGGGACAAAGAGAAATCTTTATCCTTCTCTCTTGACAATGCGCTACAGACAAAGAGTTGGGAGACTGACTTGGTAAGATTTCTTACCTTCTGCTGCTCTGCTGTCAGTTATCCTATATCTCAACTGCAGTCTCCAGGGACAGTGGAGTGTTCCTGTCCCATCCTCATCACTAGAAACTGTACAGGAGGAAACATTTATTTCCTTTTACCCTTTTCAGTTTTTCGCTGGGGTTCTGTAACCAAAGACAGATTAACAAAAGAAAAGCGAACAAGTATATTAACATATACATTTCATGTATACTTGTAAGAAATGCAGGGATGACTAACTCAAGGAGGAAGCTAGAATTTGGACTTACAGATTATCTTAACCAAAGAACAATATATTTTTCAGTGAGCAACAAGACAGAGGAACAGAGTACTAGGCTTCCAAGAGTGGCCAATTGTGGGACAATAAATACATTAGAAAATAATGGAAGATAATAGCTAGTCAGTAAAGGCTGTTTTGCAGACTCCTCAGGTGCTGTCTTGGGGCTGATAGGTGTCTAGAGTTTTAAGTGATTAATTTCTGCACAAATTTATGTTTTACTTTCAGGAAAATAGAGGGAGGAAGAGGACTTTTCTTGAATCTGCTTCTTCTCAACTGCCTTCAGCTCAAAATAATCCTTGTGCCAAAGGTGAAGATTTTGGGGTGGCATAATTCTGTTATTCTTTTGTAGGTTTTACTATACTGTTTTCTCACTTTACAACGACTCTTTATGTTCTAACATGAAAAAGTGAAGTAAGACATTGTCAGAAAGGACTTAGGAATGTTCACATGAGGCTTACTTATAACAGTAAAATATTGATTTACAAATTAAGAACTGAGAAACAACCAAAAGAGTCAGCATAGGAATCTGTGATCAATGTGGTGTTTTGCTATATATCTATCAGAACAACAGGCCATGTGTCACATTCTTTGTGGCAAATGTACATAAAATAATTTTAAGTGAAAAAGATGAAGACAACAAAATGAAAGCACATAAAAAACTTAATGCAAATGAATGTTAATCAAAGATGGGAGCACATTTTCAATTGTGTAATATGTTCATTCAGGTTTTTCTTCTTTATAGTGGCTCAAATTCATAATAAAACAGGAGGAAGTTCCTCTTTGGGCAATAGGGCTAATCCCAGTTCTTTCTGAGCAATGTCTTCAAGCAATATCATTTCATTATTTTCTTGCAATTAACTCTTAGGACATCAAAATACCCTTCTGAAAACATACAGAACAAACCTTTTAGTGTATGTGAACCATAAACATTGCCTGCTTTCCGCATGTCTCCAAGGGTGGAGCTCCCAAATTGGTCAGAGAAGGGGGAAGTGAAAAGATGTTAAATACCAAGCCCAGCTCAGTCTGGTCAGCTTGGACATTTGGCTTCTGTCAACATGAAGGCTCTCCTTATTCTGGGGCTTCTCCTCCTTTCCGTTGCTGTCCAGGGCAAGAAATTTGAGAGATGTGAGCTTGCCAGAACTCTGAAGAAATTTGGATTGGCTGGCTACAAGGGAATCAGCCTGGCAAACTGTAAGTTAACTATTCTTCATCCTTCCAAATAGTTAGCCAGCTATGGAACAGATACTAATAGAGGAAGAAGAATAAGAAAGGGACTTTGAGTGAATGGCTTTTTTTTTTCCTTGAAGGGTTTGTACATTTACAATAGTTCAAAAACATCAGCTCAGAATCAGATGTACCAAGGGAAGGATTGAGGCATGGGAGGGTCAAATTCTATACCATCCTAAGCATGCCAGATCTTGCTATACTCCTCTGGTGCCACTAAATTTGCCAGCTGGCACATGTAGGGTGACTACAAGATATATTTCAGCCCTCAGCCATTTCCAGCTTGGAATTTGGGTTCTGCAAGCCTGAGTAAGGTAGTATTTTTGTAATTTTTAATCCCCCTACAAAGATGCTGGGTTTTTAATAGCCAAGTTTTTTAAAAAATTACATTGAACTCTTAAAACAGGGACTGTAGGAACCTATTTCTCCTCAATCAATATCTACATAAGGATTCCTGAAATGTAGCATGAAATAACATTCTATTATTCTGACTCTAGTTCATTAATTATTTTTCATTTTCTTCCACAGAATTCAAGATGTGCCCTAAGGAAAAGTTCCTTTGTATTTCAGTCCATACCTGTCAATGTCAACATTGTATTTTTCAGAGTGAATTCAGACATTTCCCCTCCATAACTATTTTTTAATAAATGAGCAAATGGCTAGATGGATGGATGGATGACATAGTCTTTCCTATCCTATGATTCTTATTGTCTGGATTCTAATTTGATATCCAAATTCACCTTTAGGTATCATAAGACATTTTCTTTCTCCTAGAATATCCTTACTTTTCCTGATAGAAGTATTTTTCCATTAGCATATGCATCTGCTGCTAATGGCCAAATACACTCAACAACTCTGTTGCTTTTTCCATTCTAGGTTCAATCTTACCTGAGGGATGGGAGCAGGGGAAGGGTAATAGTAATAGAAGACACAGCTATTTTAATATTTTTGCAATATGTTATCTTACTTCATTAGTATTTTCAAATGATTTGCTAACAAAAGAATTCTCTCAAGGGCCCTTAACACCAAGTGTTAAAATATTTGCAAGCTAAATATATCTTTATGCTTCTAAAATAAGTCATTAGTAAAATAGAATTGTGCTATGAAATATAAGTCATATGATGTTCCTATTTATTACTAAAAATACATTTTTTTTCAGGGATGTGTTTGACCTATGGAGAAAGCCGTTATAACACACATGTTACAAACTACAATCCTGGAAGCAAAAGCACTGATTATGGGCTATTTCAGATCAACAGCAAGTGGTGGTGTAATGATGGCAAAACCCCAGGAGCAGTTAACGGCTGTGGTATATCCTGCAGTGGTAAGACAAGATAATGTTGAGTGATGGCTCAGGCCCCATTTGGTGGTACCCATAAGGAGAGAGATTTAATACAAATGAAAAGGTCTTGAAGAGTTCATGAGGGACCCAGAAAAACTCCATCTTAACTTCTAGAAACTGCTTTAGCATCTACCTCATAATTCCTTCAGTAAGAAATTAAAAAGCTGGTATCATAGAAGGTTGCTGTTTGCTAACATACAAGAGTTGGAATGATCTATCACTTCATCATAACTGGACATGTTGATGCTTTGTAAAGAACAATGCCATTCCTACTAATTTACCTGGTTTGGGAGAGGTTTAGGGATACTTTGGTTGTGTGGTTTTTTTTTAAATTTTGTCATATTTACTTCTTTTACATATATATTATACAGTAGGGGTTTTTTTGCTGAGTGATTTTAAAGTGAATTAGAAACATTATCACATTTCATTCCTAAATTCTTTTGTTTGCATATCTAAAAAATACACTTCCTATTTAATCACTGTCATTCTAAAAAGTTAATATATGGATTTGTTTTTAATTGGGGTGAAACAAATATTCTATTGAGTTCCTTTTAAAACTGAGATAACATATGCAATATTTAGGTCTTCCCAGGTGGGGCTAGTAGTAAAGGACCCTCCTGACAGTACAGGAGACATGAGATACAGGTTCCATCTCCGGGTTGGGAAAATCCTCCAAAGGAGGGTATGGCAACCCACTCCAGTATTCTTGACTAGAGAATCAACATGAACAGAGGAGCCTGGAGGGCTACAATCCATGGGGTCACAAAGAGTCACACAGGCACGTGTGCACATGCAATATTTATTGCATAAAATATTGGAGAAATATTGCTAATTTGATATTGTTTAATTTTTAATATTAAAATTCCTAATAAATAAGATTAGCTTCTGGACATATCTTTTATATACAGTTAGTTTAGTTTAAAAATTATTTTGTATTATACAATAATCTGTGGTCATTGAATAAAAGTTCTACTACCCAGAGACTTATGACCACGGTAACTTGTGGTATCCACATCTTCTTTCAGAATACACATCACTCACATACATGAATGTAAAGCTATATAATTCACATTTGTACCCACATGCAAACATGTAAGCAATATGCTTCAACAAAAACGAAATTGTACTATATTTACTACTTTACAATTTGCTCATCATTGCACAATATCATTTTTCTCAACAAATATCAATCTTATTAATTTTTCTGGATGAATAGAATTTCACTAAATATTCTAAAATTTATTAATCCAACTCTTGTATTAATGCATACATCTTGGGTACATCACTTATTACTTTTCTTTTTTTGGAATAAATTTTCACTAGTAGAACTGCTGAGCAAAAAACTGCTAGACTGGTTTCCACTTGTTTGTTTTTGTTTTGTTTTCAAAGTGTCCAGTGCAAAGAGAACCTTCTATCATATTAGTTAATAGTTTCAGAGCTTCCAATGGCTTTGGCAAATGAGAAACGGAATGCTTTATTTCATGCCAAATGGGATAGAATGGAGAGAGAGAGAGTTTTCTCCCAATATTCACAGAAACAGGGACTCTTAAAAAAATAATTTTAGTTGTTCTTTCCTCAGCCTAAGAGAATAAAGCTGGCTGAACCTAAAATTTACGTGAAATTTCTGTGAACATTGTCCTCATTTCTCACCACCTCTTTTTCAGCTTTGCTGAAAGATGACATCACTCAAGCTGTAGCATGTGCAAAGAAGATTGTCAGTCAGCAAGGCATTACAGCATGGTATGTTATTTTTTTGTTTTTGTTTTCCATACGGTGTTGTTAAGATGTAATTGACACACAGTACTTCATAAATTTAAGGTGTACAGCATAATGACTTACATACATCATGAAATGATTATCACAGTAAGTTTAGTGAACATCCATGATCTCAATGGATACAAAATTAAAGAAACACAATGCAATACTGTTAAGCAATTATCCTTCATTTAAAAATAACAATAAAAAAAATCAAAGAGAAGAAAAAAATTTTGTGATGAAAAATCTTGTGATTTACTCTCTATTTTCATATGTAAGACACAGCAGTGTTAATTATATTCATCATGTTGTACATCACATCTCCAGTGTTTACTTATCTTATAATTGGAAGTTTGTAGTACTTTCCATTGCTTTCATCCAATTCCCCACCCCTCACCCCACCCACAATACCCACAATTGGTAACCACAATTTCTGAGTTTGTTTGTGTTTCAAGTATAATGGACCTTCAACACTATGTAAGTTCCCTTCACAGAGCAAGGTATGGGTTAAGCATTAAAGGAGAGGTCTGGGGTCTTCCCTAGTGGTTAAGATTCTATGCTTTCAATGCAGGAGGAGGGGGGTCTGGTACCTGGTTGGGGAACTAAGATTCCACAGGCCATGTGGTGTGGCCAAAAAAAGGTGTGTGTGGGAGGGTAGGGAGCGGTTTTATCCTCCTGTTATGAGAAAAGTGTGGGAATATTCTCTAAGACCAAGGGAATTGAAAATCTAAAAAATTAAGATTTATGCTAAACAGTGTATTACACAGAAACAATCTACTTTAACCTCAATTTATTTTAAGGACTTCTAGAGTTTTTAAGTTTTTCCACACTCTACCAATTCCTTGTCATATCTTGAAATTATTTTTGAAAGGAAGTAAATATGGAATACGCTTTGCAGTTATGTTGTGGACTACACAAGACTCAACATTTGTGTTCTGTGCTCTAGTGAAGCCTTGGGGAGATGTGAAGTCCTTGGTATACATATCTCCAGTTAATAAATAAGCAATACTTGGATCTGTCTGTATCTTGTATTTCATGTACTGATTAACTATTTTGTTCTCACAAAGGATTTGAAGTATGTATAATACAATGAAGATATGTTTCAAACTTCTTATCATTTGTTTCATTTTTCTCCATAGGGTGGCATGGAAAAAGAACTGTAAAAACCGAGATCTCACGAATTATGTTAAGGGTTGCAGAGTGTAACTGTGGAATGGAGTTTTCGTCTTCAGCTCATTTTGTCTCTTTTTCATATTAAGGAAGTAATCGTTGAGTAAAAGGCTATACTACCACTCTTTCAAACAAATAATGTTTTTACAGAAGCAGGAGCATGTGGTCTTTCTAAGAGGCTTGATGTTTACCTCACTTGTTTATTGTTTGATATTAGGCCTACAACATTTTTCAGCTTGCTAACAGAACTAATGCTGGTGAATATTTGTCTAAAATCTTCATTGTCAAATGTATCTCTAGTAAATTTAGTTCTTAATCAAAGGGGTAACCCAGACTTAATCTTAAATGATATAAGTACTCCCCAATATTCAACAAAATATAACAAAAGAATGTCTTTAAGCAAATTGATCTTAGGCAAAGTCCCACCTGTGTAGGCATGTGAACTCTCATCTGTCCAATCAAAAAGAGCAGAACGTCAAATGGCTAAAAAGGAAAACAGCCCAGTCAAGAATTCTGTTTTCATAAGTGTGACCTTTGGTTTAAATGTTTTAGTAGAAATGCTGCATTTACACAGCTTTTTAAAAATAAACTCACAATTTATACATCAGCCTATTCTAGCCTTTGCAAAGAACTCATTTATGCATCCTGCTGATCCTGAAGGAATATAAAGAAGGATTAGATGAGCTGTTGATTTTCCTTAGTCTTATTAGCTTAAATTCATGCATTATAACTAAATTCAGAGGCAGATGAGTTTGTAAGCATTGAATAAATTGCTGTTAAACAGATGTGAAATTATGCATGTTGTAAAAGAAAAACATTTTCATTAAAAGCTTTGCAATTCATACTTTGTCTTCATTTGTTTAGCGCCATTTAATGTCTCTGAAGAAATATGTATGTATTGGGAAATAATGATCTGACACTTATTATTTCCTACATCCTCACCTGTACTGAAACAGGTGGATATTGCTAGAGAAATCCATAGCATGCTGATATCTCACTTAATGTTTTAAATTTTTAATGTTTTTTGGCTGTGCCACACAGCTTCTGGGACATTAGTTCCCCAAGAGGGCGTGACTTCTTACTCTAAACAGTGAAAGCATGGAGTCCTAACCATGGGACCCCCAAGGATTTCCCCTCACTTAAAATTCATAAATACAGATCTCAAATGGGCCCTCAAGTCTACCTGGTCATCATAGTCACTTCTCTGTAATCCTTCTGTGTTGGTGTCCTCACTCTCGAAAATGACTGTCACTATTTACTTCTCTCTTTTCAAAGTCCCAGCACACACACCAACCACTGGCCTTCCATACTGTGCTCTCAGCAGATGACCTTACAGTCTGTCTTGCAGTCTTAAGTCATCTGTCAGGTGGTATTACACCGACAGAACAGAAGGAACCTCATACAAAATCCTCCTCTCCTGGCCAGCAAAGCAGCGCTAACATCTTTCCCTGGGCCCATCCCCCCTTCCTTCCCCTTTATTACTGGGATGAAGGGCCTCTGCTCCTCAACTGGCTGTTTCTCCAAATGCAGTCTTCATCACAGCCCTCTCACTACTCCAGTTTAGGCTGAGGGTTTCCTGTATCCTGAGTTTCTCCCTCTTTGCTGGATCATCCCCATCACTGCATGAGCTGCCTTGGTAACGTTTCATCTTACAAAGACTCTCCGCAGGCTCCACACAACCCTCTAACTGCTGCGGCCAGTGCAGCAGGTAGGGATCGAAAGTGGTCGACGCACAGTTTGGGAAGAAGAGACTAGAGTCAGAGTTAAAGTCTTAAAGATGGGACCAGGGGACTCAAGACCTCTTAGATTAAGAGCCCTGTTCTTCGGAGCCACATCACTTTTATTTAGTGTCTTGGCAAGCAGAAAGTATCTGTTGTGTGACGATGAAGTCAGCCTCCTGTGTCCCTGGTCATGTCTCCCATTTTATCGATTACTTTAAACTATCTTCGTTATTTTCTTATACAAGGGGTATCACCTAGCTGGAGGTCATAGACCCACATATGCCTTGGGAAAACATCTTGGTATGTACACAAGCAGTGATCTGAACTTGCGCTGACCTGGTGTTCCAAAGTCCACACTATGTTTTTCCTTAGCTTACCAGGGCATGATGACCCCAACTAAACAACCTGATGTACTTTTGTTTGGGTTATGCTGTATTTCTATATTTTGCTTTTATTCTTTTCCCATGATGATTTTCTCACGTCTTAGTCAGAGCAACAGGTGGCTGACTATTAACCCCTACAACCAACTACAACGTTTTTGACTCCCTTTTATAACAACACTTCTGGGATGAGATATCTATATTCACCCACTCCATGTCTTCACCTCCCTTTCTCTTGTCATCTCTTCTTAATTTGACTTCTGTCCTCACTCAGCTGAAAACAGCTCCAACATGACTCCTCCCAGGATGCCTTGGGGCCAGTTCTAGTGACCACCTGATTTCCGTTCATCCTACTTGATCTCTCAGCAGCATTTGACAGAGTGAATCACTTGCTACTTCTGAAAACCTTTTCTTCCTCAGCTTCTCCTGCATTATATTCTGCCTCATTGATAGTTTCTTCTCAGCCCTTCTTGGCTGGCTGTTTCTCTGCTGATCGATTTTTAAATGCTGGAGCATCCCAGGGCTGAAGCCTATAACCATTTGAGAGACATGTTTTATCTATTCATATATTTGTCTCTTTCAAAATAGAGTGTTTCCTACTTTTGGAAGTGCTTCCCTGATAGCTCAGTTGGTAAAGAATCTGCCTGCAAGGCAGGAGACCACAGTTGGATTCCTGGGTTGGGAAGATCCCCTGGAGAAGGGAAAGGCTACCCACTCCAATATTCTGGCCTGGAGAATTCCATGAACTGTATAGTCCATGGGGTCACAAAGAGTTGGAAATGACTGAGCAACTTTCACTTCCCTTTTTGAAGACTGAAATAATCTCAGTTTCCCACCAAATTTGTAAGTATAGTGCAGCCTTTTATGTTTTCTGAACAGTTTGAGAATACATTGCCAACATAGTGCCCCGTGGCTCTGAATTCTTCCGTGTATAACTCCTCAGCACATCATCCAAACCCGGAGGTGAACACTGGCAGATTAGGACCACCTGATCATCTGATCCTATGCAATTTCATCAAGTGTCCCATAAACCCTTCTTAATGGAAAGGTCTAATTCAGAATCAAGTGTTATAATTTGGCGGTCATGTTTTTCAATTTCCTTCAGTCTAGTTCACTTCACCTCTTCCTTGACTTTATGACTTTAACCCTTTTGAAGACCTCAACCTGTCATTGTGGAAAATGGCCTAAGGTTTTTCTGATATTCTCTGGAGTAGATTAGGTCATGCACCTTGGGCAGGGATACCACAGATTGATACTGTGTTCTTCCCGGTGCATCCTTTCCAGTGACGTGCAATTCTGAAATGTTCTACTACTGATGACGTTCACATTGACCATTTGATTAAGGTGATGTCTGCAAATCACCTCCACTGTGAAGTATTTGGGAGAGGGGGAGGTACTTTGAGAAATTTTGTTCCACAACAAGATTTCAATTTTTATATTTACTTATTATGTTATATCAGCATGGGCTTCCCCAGTGACTCAGTGATAAAGAATTTGCCTGCCAATGTAGGAGATGCAAGACACATGGGTTTGATCCCTGGGTCAGGAAGATCCCCTGGAGAAGGGACTGGCTATATGCTCCTGGGTCAGGAAGATCCCCTGGAGAAGGGACTGGCTATACGCTCCAGTATTCTTGCCTGGATAATTCCAAGGACAGAGGAGCCTGGTGGGCTACAGTCCATGGGGTTGCAAAGAGTCGGACATGCTGGTGCACATGCAGGCATGCACAGGTTATATCAGTATGGACCCCTGGTTTCCTACTTTACTCCAAGTACAATGACTCACAATTCATTGCTATCATTTATTTTGATGTTCACATTGTCCCTGATTTGGCCATGAGAGTCTCTGCCAGCTAACTTTGTCATTTTGACTTGCCCCCAACATTCTTTGGGCACCTGTTTGTTTTCTGTCACAGCATGTTCTAAGAGTCACCTTGTTCTTTTCTTCCTTCAGCCTGGAATCAAGTATTTCACCAAAAAGCCCTTATTCCTCACAGAGGACAATGGTATTTAAAAAACTAAGCACTGGGCACTGGAGTATCACTGTTCCCAGGTTCCATCTATGGATAGAGCTGGAGAATGTATGTATTTACATAAGTTTATCTATTTAAACTGAATTCATATAATACCTCCTATTCCAATCTCACACCACAAGGTTAATTTTAGTTATTTTCCTTTTCTGTGTTGGTAACTCCATAGTATGACAGCGAGAAAATGAGCTCCCGCTGTCTTTAATATCTTTAAACGTATCGAGCATATGCAAGTATTTGGTCAATTTGCCTATATGTAATCAATCTTTCAACACTGCCATACTATAGAGTAGATGCTTTCCACTCAGTCACTGATACCCCTCATTGGGTCACCTTTTCTTCCGTATCTGGACACCTTCTCTACTGTGTCACATCCCTAACACATCGTGTTTGGCCACTGTCCTTACAGGAGGGTGGGCAGAAACTTTTCACTCCTGTTTACATCCATATTCCAAACACCTGTAACAGTGCCTATAACGTGATACATGACCAATAAATATCAGTTGATTGAATCAATCTCTCCAATTATTTAGCATATTCCCCCAAGCTGGGCATTTTGAGAGCTTTCTTACTTTCTCATCCCACGTGATTCCAGTTCAGCAGCTTCTGAGGCTCCAAGGGTCAGGTCTCAAGTCTATGTGACCAGCCAGGGGAGGACAGATTAGTAAAAGCTGGCCCAAGAGGGAAAGCAATATCTGTTAAAGATTTTGCTTAGCGTTTTTTTTTTTTTAAATTGACTTTTAATTCCTTTACCATGCTGTGTTTTTGCTATGTAACAAAAGTCCAGGACCAGATGGCTTCATGGGCAAGTTCTAACAAGCATTCAGAGAAGAGCTAGCGCTCATCCTTCTCAAACTTTTGCAAAAAATTGCAGAGGAGGGAACATTCCCAAGCTCATTCTATGAGGCCACCATTACTCTGATACCAAAACCAGACAAAGATACCACCAAAAAATGAAAGACCAATAAATTTTAAATTAAATCAAAATTAAAAAACCAATATCACTGAGGAATATGGACACAAAAATCTTCAACAAAATAACTAGCAAACAGAATCCAACAGCACATTAAAAGAATCATACCAAGATTGTGGGATCCCAGGGATACAAGGACTCTTCAATGTACACAAATCAATCAATGTGATATACCATACTAACAAATTAGAGGATAAAAACCATAAGATCTTCTCCATAGGTACAGGAAAAGCAGTTGACAAAATGCAACACAACTTTATGATAAAAACTCTCTAGAAAGTAGGCAGAGAGGGAACCTGAAAAGAAAAAGTGAAAGTGAAGTCGCTCAGTCGTGTCTGACTTTTTGCAACCCCATGGACTGTAGCCTACCAGGCTCCTCCCTCCATGGGATTCTCCAGGCAAGAGTACTGGAGTGGGTTGACATTTCCTTCTCCAGGTGATCTTCCAAACTCAGGGATTGAACCCGGGTCTCCTGCATTCCAGGCAGACGCTTTAACCTCTGAGCCACCAGGGAAGCCCCAGAGGGACCTTACCTTAACATAATAAAGGACATAAACAACAAGCCCACATCAAGCATCATTCTCAATGGTGAAAAACTGAAAGCATATCCTCTAAGATAAGGAACAAGACAAGGATGTCTACTCTCGCCATTATTCAACATAGTTTTGGTAGTCCTAGCCACAGCAATCAGAGAAGAAAAAGAAGTAGAAGGAATTCAAATTGGAAAAGAAGTAGTAAAACGGTCACTGTTTGCAGATGACATGATATTATATGAAGAAAATTCTAAAGCTGTCACCAGAAAACTACCATAGCTAATCATTGAATTTGGTAAAGCTGCAGAATACAAAGTGAATGTACAGAAATTTCTTGCATTCCTGTACACTAACAATGAAAAATCTGAAAATGAAGTTAAGGAAACAAGGCCATTTACCATTGCAACAAAAACACACATGAAAAGGTGCTCAGCATCACTAATTATTAGAAAAATGCAGATCAAAACTACAATAAGGTGTCACCTCACATGGTCAGAATGGCCCACACCAAAAAAAGAAAATCTACAAACAATCAGTGCTGGAGAGAGTGTGGAGAAAAGGGAACCCTTTTGAACTGTTGGTGAGAATGTAGACTGAAACAGCCACTATGGAGAACAGTATGGAAGTTCCTTTAAAAACTAAAATTAGAACTACCATATGATCCAGCAATCCCATTACTGGGCACATGTGTTGAGAAAATTGTAATTCTAAAAGACACGTGCACCCCACAGTTCACTGCAGCACTATCTACAACAGCCAGGACATGGAAGCTACTTAAATGTCCACTGACTGATGAATGGATAAAGAAGATGTGGTACACATATACAATGAAATGTTACTCAGCCATAAAAAGGAACAAAAGTAAGTCATTTGTAAATAAGTGGATGGGCCCAGAGTGTGACATACAGAGTGAAGTCAGAAAGAGAAAAACAAATATCATACATGGATGTGGAATCTAGGAAAATGGCAGATAAATCTGCTTGCAGGACAGGAATAGAGACATAGATATAGGGAAAGGATCCATGGACTTGGTGGGATGGCAGTGAGATGAACTGGGAGATCAGGACTGGTGTATGCGCACTGCCATATGGGAAACAGATACCTAGTGGGGTTATATTGTACAACGCAGGGAACTCAGCTCTGTCCTCTGTGGTGGCCTAGATGGATAGGATGGGGTGTGAGGAAGGGCCATGCGGGGATACACGCATACATATAGCTAGTTCACTTTAAAGTACGACAGAAACTAACACAACATTGGAAAGCAACTACATTCCAAGAAAAAAAATTAATTAAAAAAAAACAGATTTAAATTTTAAAAAGCCCCTTATATTATGGAAAATCTGTAGCATATACAAAAGTAGAGAAAATAATTCCCATGTCCCATTGCCTAGCTTCAAAAATTGAACATATGGTCCATCTTGCTTTATCTATGAGCCCTATTCCCTCTGTCATCTCCCATTCCCCAGATCATTTTAAAGCAAATCCCAGGAGATTCCTAAACTCATTTGAGATCCAAAACTTTATGATTTCTGAGTTTCCCATCCTGCTTTAAAAGAACTTTCCAACTCCAGAAAATATTTACTCTTTGTTCTCTAGCTAGTACCTGTCTGATCTCATTTTCTTTGGTTTCAATATTAAGAATATGAGCTCTAACTATTTTCTTAAAAAGCAAAGACAAGGCTTCCCTGGTGGCTCAGTGGTCAAGAATCCACCTGCCAATGCAGGAGGAGACATAGGGTGTGATCCCTGATCTGGAAAGATTCCATTTGCCGCAACTAAGCCCACGTACCACAACTATTGAGCCTGTGCTCTAGAGCCCAGGAGCCGAAACTACTGAAGCCCATATACCCCAGAGGCAGTGCTCCACAAGAGAAGCTGCCGCAGTGAGGAGCCTGAGCACAATAACTGGAGAGTAGCCCCTGCTTCCCACAATTAGAGACAAGCCCTAACAGCAACAAAGACCCAGCACAGCCCAAAATAAATAAATAAAAATTTAAGATATATATATTAAAGAGCAAAGATAAAAAATAAAATTGGAGACATGTAGAGTAATGCCAAGGAACAGGTACCTGAAATGACTTCTGCAAGAAATTTCAAATATCTGTTCTTTAATATTCCATCCAACAGGACTTAACACCAGAATCTTCTTTCCATGTTACTAATGGTTGGCAAGATTCTTACCTCATTGTTTCACATTCATGCCACCTGATGTTCATAAGTACTCTTTAAATTTCCCCAATTAGTTAAAGGAGATTTGAGGAATATTTAGGCATGAGCATCAGACAATTAAAAATGGTGAGGCTTTAAATATGAGAAGTATTACTGAGGCAGAAAGATGGTCCGAGTCACATTGCTCATTGACTCAGCATCTAGCTATAATCCCTTAATCTCCTATCTATAAAATAAAGGTAACAACACCTACCACACTGCTTAGAAAAATGAGACTGCACTTTGATCTTCTTTAGAGAGCTGCCTAGAGTAGTACCTTCGTTAGCCTCTGTCCTCAAGGAGACAACAGCCCCGCCTCACAGTGGGCTTGCACTTCCTGGGCTCTGGACATAGCATCCTTGGACCTATGACAGCTATCCATCCTCCCAGCTTGTCCTAGATCTTGCCTTTGACCTGTCTTCTGGAACTGACTCTGCCTTCCAATTCTGCATTTCTCTCAATATAGGTATGATCTCAGGCAATTCTAACCTAAAATCATAATGATATTTAACCTGCTCATAATGTCTTTATAGGCCTCTATATGGTATTAAAGATAAAAAGGATTCCCTTCAGTTTTCTTTTATTCCATCAATTTTGATGAAATCATAGAGAAGATGAGCAATTAAGTGCCGAATGGCACAGCACAGGTCTGAACGAGGTCAGGATGACCTCTGACAGGACACAGGCTTTAATTACAGATTTGAAGGCCACATATGTAAGCTATACTGTAGACTTTTGGGTGGATATCTTTTTCAGATTAAGAAAACTTTCTTTTCTTTTCTTCCTAGTATACTAAGAGTTACTATCATGACCAATGCTAATACCAATCAATATTTTCTTGTACAACAAAATAATCACACAATTTTTCTCCTTTATAAAATTAGTGTGGAAAGTTATATTAAACCAATATTGTGCTATATCTGAAACTCTATTTGTTCACATGGTAACTTTTTTATATATTGAGTTAGCTCAGTTCAGTTCATTCACTCAGTCGTGTCTGACTCTTTGCGACCCTATGAACCACAGCATGCCAGGCCTCCCTGTCCATCACCAACTCCCAGAGTCCACCCAAACCCATGTCCATTGAGTCGGTGATGCCATCCAACCATCTCATCCTCTGTCGTCCCCTTCTCCTCCTGCCTCAATCATTCCCAGCATCAGGGTCTTTTCCAATAAGTCAGCTCTTCACATCAAGTAACCAAAGTATTGGAGCTTCAGCGTCAACATCAGTCCTTCCAATGAACACCCAGGACTGATCTCCTTTAGGATGGACTGGTTGGATCCCCTTGCAGACCAAGGGACTTTCAGGAGTCTTCTCTAACACCACCATATATTGAGTTAACTTGCTAATATTTTCTTCAGAAACTTTATACCTATTCAAGTTGCTGATAATATTTTTCAGTATCTGCAAGGAATTATAATGATATCCTCCTATCTCATTCCTGACTATTTTATTCTCTTTTCCGTGTTTGACTTTGCCATTTTTAACAGATTTTTCAAAGAACAAACTGGCTTTGATGATGGTCTTGGCTATATATTTGTTTTAATGTAGTCATTATTTTCTGCTCTTCTCTTTAGTTTCTACCTTGCTACTACTTTCTTTCTGTTTACTTATTCTTTCTTTTTGAGATGGACATTTAGTTAATTTTCAGTCTTCATTCTAAAATACACATTTTTAAGGCTATAAATTTTCCTCAAAGTGAGTTTTAGTTTCATTTTATACATGAAATTCTGAAATGTCAAAATCTCATTATCATTAAAGTACAAAACTTTCTAATTACCATTGTTATTTCTTCTTTGACCCATTTAATTATTTATGTACAAGAATAATTCTTAATTTTTAAATATGAAAACACAAGAATTTAGTGTTGCTTTCAAGATTATTGTCAGTGATGTAGCTTACGTGAATAGGGATCAAATTTTAATCTTTTAAAAGATGTTAATCCTTTCACATATTTTGAGACTTGACTTTTGATCTGGTCAAGTTTTGTTTATGTTCTGTGTATACTACACAAAAAACATTTTCTAGATTTGTTGGGTGTTCAATGATCTTTTCATGTCCATAACAAAGGTCTGTGATTGCAGCCATGAAATTAAAAGACACTTACTCCTTAGAAGGAAAGTTATGACCAACTAGACAGCATATTAAAAAGCAGAGACATTACTTTGTCAACAAAGGTTTGTGTAGTCAAGGCTGTGGTTTTTCCAGTAGTCATGTATGGATGTGAGAGTTGGACTATAAAGAAATTTGAATGGCAAAGAATTGATGCTTTTGAACTGTGGTGTTGGAGAAGACTCTTGAGAGTCCTTTGGACTGCAAGGAGATCCAACCAGTCCATCCTAAAGGAGATCAGTCTTGGGTGTTCATTGGAAGGACTGATGCTGAAGCTGAAACTTCAATACTTTGGCCATCTGATATGAAGAGCTGACTCATTGGAAAAGACCCTGATGCTGGGAGGGATTGAGGGCAGGAGGAGAAGGGGACAACAGAGGATGAGATGGTTGGATGGCATCACCAACTCGATGGGCATGAGTTTGAGTAAACTCCGGGAGTTGGTGATGGACAGGAAGGTCTGGCATGCTGCGGTCCATGGGGTCACAAAGAGGCAGACACGACTGAGCGACTGAACTGAACTGAACTGAGCTGAACTAAAGTCTGTTATAGTGTTTTTTAAAAAAAGAACAGAGCTGCCTAACTGGAAAAGTTTCTTTTTATTATTCTTTGTCTTTAGCTTAATGAAGTAATTAATCTTTGGAAAATATTTTCTTCTACTTGTAGAAGAATGGGGAAATAGAAATCAAGACCTTGTAGAATATTTTTTAAATTTTTGTAATTTTAAACAAAAAGTTTTTTCTTGAGATAAAATTCACACAGTGTTCATTGGAATACTTTCAAAATGTACAACTGAGAAAAAATAACAAGTGAGAGTTTTTAATATATGTGCAAGATGATTGAATCATCACCACTAATTCCAGAACATTTTATCACCCCAAATGGTAATCCCCCGTCCCCATCCTAAACAATTAGTTTTTGTTGTTGTTTTGAACAGATTTCCCTATTCTGGATATTTTGTATGAATGGAAATATAGTGTGTTTCCCAGGTGATGCTGGTGTTAAAGAACCTGCGTGCCAATGCAGGAGACGGAAGAGATTTGGGTTGGTTTGATCCCTGGGTTGGAAAGATCCCCTGGAGGAGGGCCTGGCAACCCACTCCAGTATTCTTGCCTGGAGAATCCTGTCTAGAGGGAGGAGGAGCCTGGCAAGCTATAGTCCATAGGGTCACACAGAGTCGGATGCAACTGAAGCAACTTATCATGTGTACATACAGCTTGTGGTTTTTGTGTCTGGCTTGCCTATATTTTCGAGATTCCTCATTGTGTAGCACAATTAATACTCACTTCCCTTTTTCTGGCTGTATACTATTCTACCATTTAGATATATTATTTTTATTCATTTGTTCATCAGTTGATGACTATTTGGGGTTTCTTTTTTCACTCAAATGCATGAGTGAGTGAGTGAGTGAGTGAGTGAGTGAGTGTGTGAGTGAGTGAGAGTCACTCAGTTATGTCTAACTCTTTGTGACCCCGTAGACTGTAGCCTGCTAGGCTTCTCTGTCCATGGAATTCTCCAGGCAAGAATACGGGAGTGGTCTGCCATTACCTTCCAGAGACTATCACGCATAATTCTGCCTCAAACATACAGGTACATTCAAGTTTTATGCGATTATTTCCATTTCTCTTGGGTACACATCTAGGAGTGTACTTGCTGGGCCATTAGAGCAACCAACTCTTTGAGGAATTGCCAAACCAGTGGCCACACCATTTTACGTCCTATCAGCAGTGTATGAAGGTTCCAATTTCCCCACATCCTCACCAACTTAGTTTTGCTTAATTTAAAATTATAGGCATCTAGGGCTGACTTGGTGGTCTTGAGGTTAAGAGTCGGCCTGCCAGTGCAGGGAACATGGGTTCCATTTCTGGTCTGGGAGGATCCCACATGCTGCAGAGCAACAAGGTCCATGCGCCACATCCCCTGAGCCAGCATTCTAGAGCCCATGAGCCACAACTACCGGAGCCCACGTGCCTAGAACCTATGCTCTGCAATAGGAAAAGCCACCGCAGTGAGAAGCCAATGTACCTGAGCACAGAGTAGCCTCCACTCACCACAACTAGAGAAAGCCCTCGCACAGCAGTGAAGACACACTGCAGGCAAAATTCAAAATAAATAAACAAATAATCATAAGCATCATGGTGGTTGTAAAACGGTCTCTCCTTGTGGTTCTGATTTGCAATTTACCTAATGATCAATGAAGCTGAACATCCCTTCATGCACTTCTTGGCCATTTGCATTTCTCTGTATAAATGTCTATTCAATCCTTTGCCTATTCAAAACTTGGGTTGTTGTTGTTATTCTGAGTTATAAGAGTGCTCTGCATACATACTTTAATCCTCTACTTGGATTAAAACCAACACAGAAGTAAGAGTTGACAAATGGCAAGACTAACTCATGACAATGTGTTTTGTACTCGTATTTCACCATGCATAAAGTCAAAACTACCTCCATGAACTTTAATTTCATGAACAAACACATTCCTGGGGATAATCCAGCTAGGCTTATGGAGGGATGCTCTCCCATGTCAGGGTTCAAGGAGAATGAGACTTTCCCCTCATTCTTTTTCTGATCTATCCCCTGTCCTGCTCAAATCCACATGGTGAGCTCTCTACTTTTGAGTCATCTGATTTGAATAGTAGTGGTGATTAATTTTTATTTTATTTTATTTTTCATTTATTTTTATTAGGTGGAGGCTAATTACTTTACAATATTGTAGTGGTTTTTGCCATACCTTGACATGAATCAGCCATGGATTTACATGTGTTCCCCATCCTGAATCCCCCTCCCAGTGATTAATTTTTAAGGCCACGTTGGCTGTCCCATCTTGGTGACCTAGAAACAATAGTAAGTAGGAAACTACTTTGGAAATCATGTAATATTAATATGTTAGAAAGCAAATAAAAATGGAAACCATGCTTGTGCCTAATGCAGATACATGTTTGTACCTATTGTAGAATGATAACTAGCCACTCTACTTACTTTTTATCTATCTGCCCTGATGGATTGTTAATTTTTTCCCCTGATGGGCTGTTAATTTTTACTTTGTCACTTTATGTTTTGTGTTGCAACCTTTATAAGCATTATGGAGGATGTACAAAGCTCTCTCTGTGGTCTGAAACTGCTGTCAGAGGACCTCTGCAGGGTTCGAGATGGCATTTCTAGTTGTACCTGGCATCATTCAACTTTCCCCTACCCCTTACCCCAGGGCCCATGGTGTAAGGTAGGGCCTGGGGATAGATTAGAAAAAAGAATGGGGGGAAAGTCTGACTCTCTGCAACTCCATGGACTGCAGGGTGCCAGGCTTCCCTGTCCTTCACTATCTCCCAGAGTTTACTCAAACTCATGTCCATTGAATCAGTGATGCTATCCAACCATGTCATCGTCTGCCTCCCCCTTCTCCTCCTGCCCTCAATCTTTCCCAGCATCAGGGTCTTTTCCAATGAGTCAGCTCTTCCCATCAGGTGGCCAAAGTATTGGAGCTTCAGCACCAGTCCTTCTAATGAATATTCAGGTTGATTTCCTTTAGGATTGACTGGTTTGATCTCCTTGCTGTCCAAGGGGCTCTCAAGAGTCCTCTCGAACACCACAATTTGAAAGCATCAATTCTTTGGTGCTCAGCCTTTATGGTCCAACTCTCACATCTGTACATGACTACTGGAAAAATCATAGCACTGACTATATGCACATTTGCCTGCAAAGTAATGTCTCTGCTTTTTAATACACTGTCTAGGTTTGTCATAGTTTTTCTTCCAAGGAACAATTGTCTTTTAATTTCATGGCTACTGTCATTGTCCACTGTGATTCTGGAGCCCAAGAAAATGAAATCTGTCACTGCTTCCACTTTTTCTCCTTCTATTTACCATGAAGTGATGAGATCAGATGCCATGAAATCATTTTTTGAATGTTGAGTTTTAAGCTAGCTTTTTCACCCTCCTCTTTCACCCTCATCAAGAGCTCTTTAGTTACTCTTCACTTTCTGCCATGTGAGTGGTGTCATCTGCATATCTGAGGCTGTTGATCTCTCTCCCAGCAATCTTGCTTCTAGCTTGTGCCTCATCCAGCCTGGCATTTCTCATGATGCACTCTGCACAGAAGTTAAATAAGCAGGCTGACAATACACAGTCTAGATGTGGTTGTACCAATCAACACTGCACAAAGGTTTCCTTTGGTCCACATCCTTGCCAACCTTGTTATTTCTTGTGTTTTTGATAATAGACTTTCTAACCAATATGAAGTGATATTGCATTGTGTTTTTGATTCACATTTCCTTGATGATTAGTGATATTAAGCATGTTTGTGTATCTGTTGGCCATCTGCATGTCTTCTTTAGAAAGATATCTATTTAACTCTTCTGCTCAGTTTTAATTGAATTTTATGCCTATTTCTTTCTTTTTTTTTTTTTTTTTGGCCCCTGAGTTGCATGCATTTATGCACTTTTGATAAAAACAAAAATATATTTTGGACTTACCAGATACATAGTTTGCAAATATTTTCTCCCATTCAGTAAGCAGCCTTTCCATTTTGTTGATGGTTTCCTTTGATCTGCAGAGGCTTTTTAGTTATTGGTTAGTGGACTTTTTCTTACTGATGTGCAGGAGCTGTTTATGTGTCAAAGAAAAAAGTCATGTGGGATATGAATACTCTATTTCTTCATGGTATATCTGTCTATAGACTTTGCTGACAATGCTTTTTTAGTATGTGGAAATTTTTATCTTCCTGTTTCCCCTCAACGCCCCCCTCCCCCATATCAATTAAAAGCATATGCAGAGTAAAGACACATTGTTAGCTGCTGGGTGGGATATAGCAGGTACAGCAGAGATAGCAGACAGATAAGAAGGAAAAATGCATTATAGTGTCATGAGGTAATCAGGGAGCTAAGAGAGCAGATAGGTTTCATACCAAAGCGCAAATGGTGTGTGTGTCCATTAAGGAAGGCTTCTGGCAGTAGTAAAATCTGAACTGGGTTTTAAAGAATAAGAAAGAAATTGGATGAAGTGGACATAGCAGGCCTTGGAAATAGTGCAGAAAGATTTGGGAAACAACAAGGACTGCCTGAGTGTAACAGGTAGTTTTAAATCTAGTCAGGAAGACCTGATTTTAACTCATTTGTCAGAGGATTGCATTCACTACATATATGGATTTTTGTTGTTTGATTTAGTCACTACACTTTATTTTCAACAAATCAGAAGATTCTAAAGGGAACCATATATTGGAAGAACTGGGTTAAATAGCAATGAGATCCTAGGGGAAAACATTTAAAAACTTCCTTTAGCCTATTTTAGTTTTCTGCTTCTGTAGATTAAATGCTTATACATACATTATATATGTATGTATATATGTGTGTATGTTTATAAACATATATAAAATGTTTCATATTTCCAAATGAAGCCTCAATTTACAGTAAATCAAAGAAGAATTGTTATTTTTGCAAAGTCAATGTAACTTACAATGTAACTGGACTGTAAGGCTTTTTATAAAGAGATACAACTCTGTATGTTGGTTAAGAGTCTAGACTCTGTATGGGTTTAAATCCTGGCTCTGCTGAGTAACTTGAGGCAAGATATCAAATCTCTCTATGCAAAATGGGGCTAACAGTACCTTCCTCCAAGTGTTGTTAAGGGTATTCAATAAGTTAAGAAGTGTAAAAGCACTTATTTAGTACAGGTAAGCTCTCATTAAGCTTTCCCTGTCACTTTAGTTATTCTTTGTGAAGCAATTTCAATTAAAACCTAGATAATTGGTGCTTAAGTAGATTTCCACAGGTTTACCAATAAAAATACCTTTACAAACTTTTGAAGTTGCTTTATAATGAGCAATCTGCATCCTGACTATTACTCTATCTAAAAATATTACAATGTTTTGAGAACCTAAGTTCTGAGGACTGCCCAGGAGTCCTGGCTCTATCACTAACTCATGTTAACTTCTACAGGCTTCTTATCAACTTATGCCTCAGTTTCCTTTGCTAAATGGATAACC
The DNA here is from genome assembly GCF_019320065.1 of Cervus canadensis. Taxonomy (NCBI): domain Eukaryota; kingdom Metazoa; phylum Chordata; class Mammalia; order Artiodactyla; family Cervidae; genus Cervus; species Cervus canadensis. The sequence continues at coordinate 12,887,276 of NC_057410.1, read as the reverse complement.
TAATAAAATTATTATAGATGTAATGAGTTTACACATGCACAGACTTAGATGATGCCAAATAGTAAGCACTCAATAAATCTGATACTATTATCAAATACTGAGTATAATGCTCTCATACAGGCAAAAGTGCACCTATCTTTTTTAGAGCATCAGTTAACATTCCCAAATTGCTTTCCCAAAAGGTCTACTCACAAACAATTCATGAGAACACAGGTTTCACCACATCCTTAACAGGCACAACTATGAAACATTTCTTTGCTTACCTGATACAAATATAACCACCCATTATTATCCGTTTTGCATTTTAAGAATTACTAGCAAGGTCAAATACTATCCCTTTCTATTTACTAGCCATCTCTTCTTTCATCTGTCTGTCTATGTCTTTTGTCCATTTATCAACTGCAGGTTAAAACTTGATTCTATTTTTTTGTCTGTTTGTTTTAAAGATATTAATCCTTTCTCATATTTTCTACAAATTTCTTTTTTTTTTTTTTGTCCTTTTGAAATGTGTAAATTATACACATCTTGCAAAATTTTTTCTGGTCTTTCTTTCAATATAATTTCTTCTAACACCTCAAATTTAGAAAGTCTGCCCCAGCCACGACAGACGATCATTTCTCTAACTTTTTTAACAGGTTAATAGATTTTAAGGAAACATTTAGGGACTCCCCTAGCAGTTCATTGGTTAAAACTGCATTCCCAATGCGCAGGGCATGGGTTTGATCCCTGGTTGGGGAATAAGATCCTGTATGCCATGTGGTGTGGCAAAAAAACCAAGAAAACCCAGAACAATTAACTATCATTAATAAAACTGGAATTTGTTTTGGTAAGTGCTATGAAGCACAGTCTAAATGAAGTTTTCCTCCCAAAAGTTATCAGTTTTGCCAATAGCATTTATAGGATTACTTTTTTGTTCCTTATGAACAATAGTGTTTCCCAATCTTAAATTTAAGTAGCTAACCAAGGATTGCCAAATAACAGAGAAATGCCTCTGGTATGAAAGATATAATCCAAAGTAAACAAACAAGGAAATATAGAGAAGTCAACTGAAACCAAAAACAACCAAAGTGTTATTATTTCTATGCTGTTCTGTGCTTAGTCATTCAGTCATGTCCGACTCTATGACCCCATGGACTGTGGCCCACCAGGCTCCCCTGTCCGTGGGGACTCTCCAGGCAAGAATATTGGAGTGGGTTGCCATGCCTCCTCCAGGGGATCTTCCCAACCCAGGGATTGAACCCAGGTCTTCCACATTGTAGGCAAATTCTTTACCATCCAGGCCACCAGGGAAACCCAAGAATACTGGAGTGGGTGGCCTACCCCTTCTCCAGGTGATCGTCCTGACTCAGGAATTGAACCAGGGTCTCCTGCATTGCAGGTGGATTCTTTACCAGCTGAGCTCCCAGGGAAGCCCTTATTATTACTATATCCAAAATATAGTAAATATAGCCCGTATTAATACTGTATACAAAATAAGAAATAGCAAACATGACGCAAGGAGAAAAGAATATTCAAAAATGAAAAGGAGTTGTTGAAAATTAAAACTATGATAACAGAAATGAAAAAAAAACTCAGAGCAAGGTTAGACTAATGACATTCTAGCTGCCTCTGAAGACCTGAGAGGAGATTTAAACGGAAGACATAAATAGCAGTAGGGATTGCGAGGTACACACTAGCATGTATAAAATAAACTGAGACTTCCTTGGCCAGTGGTTAGGACTCATCACTTCTACTGCAGGGTGCAGGTGTTTGATCCCTGCTTTGGGAACTAAAATCTTACAAGCCATGCAGCACAGTCCAAAACAAATAAGTTACAAGGATATATTGTACCATACAGGGAATATACCCAATATTTTATAATAGCTAAATAAAATATAACCTGTGAAAATGTGAATCACTATGCTGTACACCTCAAACTTAGTAATATTGTACATGAACCATACCTCAATAAAGAAAAAAGAGACCTAGAGTTTGGGAGTTGAACTAATGATAGATACAAATAAAGGTAAGTCAATATAACAATTATGCAGTTACTGGCTCTAGGGAAAATAAAATCTTGCATAAGAGAAGAAAGTAATTGTATTTATGGCTATGCAAATACTGAGTATTGATCTTAAAAAGATACGTAATTTCATTGGAAGGATGGGTTTTAGGGAAAGGTGCCATGTGTGATGAGATACAGGAGGAGGAAGTAGAACTTAATCCTAAATTTCCGCTGTGGGAACCACCATCAGGAACAATCCAAGCCTGAGACATAAAACCGTGGGAGAAAATGTAAAATTCTGTTTTTTTTTTTTTGGGTCATGTCTCACAGCTTCTGAGATCTCAGTTTCCAGACCAGGGATTGAATCCAGGCAATGGCACTGAAGGTACCGACCTAAGATGCAGGCCACCAGGGAACTTCCTAGGATTCTGTTTTAAATTAAATAAATTATTTATTGGCTGCGCTGGGTCTTTGTGCTGCGCAGGGTCTTTCTCTGGTTGCAGCAAGCGGGGGCTACAGTCCAGTTGTGCTCAAGCTTCTCATTTCAGTGGCTTCTCTTGTTGGAGAGCTTGGGCTCTAGGGCACGTGGGCTTCAGTGGTTGCAGCCCAGGGGCTCTGTAGGTGTGGTGCCTTGCTGCCTAGGATTCCTAACATTAAGCTAAAAAAGTAGAACACTGTTGCATGTGAAGAGGGAAAAATGGGGAGTTACATAAAAATCTTGTAGAAGTATCTGACTGTAAACATTAACTTATAACCTCATAAAAATTTTAAATGATTTAAAATATAATTTGTTTAATATACATATATTTAATTGAAAACACTGTATCTATGTATGATATTAGTCACTCATGATTATAACTTTTAGTAATTCCCTTTGTGCCTGCTAAGTCGCTTCAGTCATATCTGACTCTGTGTTTTGCTATGGACTCTAGCCCGACAGGCTCCTCTATCCATGAGATTCTCTGGGTAGGATACTGGAGTAGGTTGCCATGCTCTCCTCCAGGGGATCTTCCCAATCCAGTGATTGAACCTGCATCTTTTACATCTCCTGCACTGGCGGACAGATTCACCTGGGAAGCCCTTTAGCAACTTATAAAAAAATATTTTCAAGTCTCTTAAATACAAGTCATTGGGAAAGACTCTGATGCTGGGAAAGATTGAAGGCGGGAGAAGGGGATGACAGAGGATGAGATGGTCGGATGGCATCACTGACACGATGGACATGAGTTTGAGTAGGCTCCAGGAGTTGGTGATGGACAGGGAAGCCTGGCATGCTGCAGTCCGTGGGGTTGCAAAGAGTCAGACATGACTGAGCAACTGAACTGAACTGAACTGAACTGAAATACAAGTGGAAGAAATGTGCTCACAGCTCAAGTATTATTAGTGCCACATGAAAGCCCAGTTTTAATCTGGACTATCACTCTGCATTTCAAGTAATATCCTGATCTGAAACTAAGCAACATCGGAATTGAGTTTCTTTTAAAAATGATGAAACTTTCATATTGGTTTTTACTTTGTTCTCTAAATAAAGGTGAAAATTTGGCTTGGGAACTTGATTGTATTAAAATAACAGGTATAAGTTAAGATACGACATTTACCAAAAACACTAAGCAAAACCTCCAGCAAGAATTGCTTTCTCTTTTAAGCCAACTTTTGCTAATCTCTGGTTGTTTCTTCAGTCAGTCATTGTTATGGGTCAGTCCTGGTGCTTCTCAGATATATTTTATCTCTGCATCTGAGCTCTTATTCTTCAAGCCTCTCTCCCCTACCTTGACTCATTTTTTGTGCACCTCTGGATATCCTGATATGAATAAACCCACATTCTTTCCTGTTGATTCATATCAAAATGGCCCCAGAATCCTGAAATCTGAGGATGCACCTGAGTTGGGCCCCTCTGCTGTCCTCGAGGGGACTGGTCACATAGATTTGAGACCTGACCTTTGGAGCCACAGAAGCTGCCATACTAGAAGTGAGATTGGAGAGGAAGAAAACTCTCAGAATGCCCAGTGTGGGGGAATATACTAAATCATCAGGGAGATTCATTCAAGCAGCTGGTTTTTACTGAGCATATATCATGTTACAGGCACTGTTCTAGGTATTGGGAATACGGGCATAAATAAGAGGAAAAACTTTCTGCCCTCCTTGCTGTAAAAACAGTGTCCCAGTATGGTATGTCAGAGATGAAAGGCAGTAAAGGTGTCCTGATGTGGAAGAAGGGGTGACCGCCTGAGGGGTATCAAAGCCTGAATGGAGACCATCTATTCCATTGTGTGGCACTGTTGGGAGATTGGTTACATACAGGCAAACTGATCAGGATACGCTTTAAGAATTTTAAGAAAAATGGGTACCTGCTTTCTGACAGTGTTACAAGGAAGTTATCAACATAAAAGAAAAGAAAAGAAAATCTACAATTAACCTGGTGGTATGGCATTGGAATTGGAGGTATTCTATGAAGTCAATTTGAGTAGATAAAATTAGGCAAATATATACATCCTCTAGCTCTTTCCTTTGCTGGGGTATGGGAACAGTGCCACTCTAGTGCCCAGAAGTGGTTTTTTAAATACTGTTATCCACTGTGAGGGCTAAGAGCTTTTGGAGAAATAGCTGTTTTTAGGCTGAAGCAGGAAGAGAACAAGGTGAGCATTAGAACAACTTGTGCCAGAAAACAAAAAAGTGCCCAGAGAATGATGAGGTCATGTCAAGATGACACAGAAGCTAGCTTGCAGAGGCTCTCTGAAAAGAGAAAAATAAGGAACAATATGAACATCAAAATAAATGATAGCAATGGATTTGACTCATTATAATTGGAATAAAGTAGGAAGCCAGGGGTCCATACTGATATAATAAGTACATGCAAAAACTGACATTTTGATGAGGAAGAAAATTGCTCAAATTTCTCTGAGGTCAAAGTACCTCATCCTCTCCCGAGTACCTCACAGTGGAGGTGACTTGCAGACATCATCTTAATCAAATGATCATGTGAACATCATCCTTAACAGAACATTTCAAAACTGCACGTCACCTGAAAGGACACAATGAGAAGTGCACAATATCACATCTGTGGCATCCCTGCCAAAGATGCATAACCTAATCTACTCCAGAGAATATCAGAAAAACCTTGGGCCCTTTGACACCATCGGTGGTTGAGGTCATCAAAAGGGGTAAAGTCACAAAAGTCATGGGAAGCATGAAGAAGTGATCTAACGGAAGGAAACTGGAAAACTGCCGGAGCCGGCACACGAGATCCCACCCCTGACAAGGTCACGAGGAGAAAGCCTGACGGGCAAGGCGGATCAGGTTTCCAGGGGTTTCGAAAAGCTGCCTCCGGCGCTCACCTTAACGATGATATCTGTCTTTCTGATGCTTGCTTCAATAGACTACTCTCTAATTTCTGTGACACAGGCAGAAGGCCTTCCCCGATCTCTTTCCAAATAAGAATCAATTTAGAACTTTAATCAATAAGTTTTTCAGGTGGTGGTATCTTATGAGATTAGCCAGGAAGAAAGGAGTGTTTTAATTTAAATTCCTTTGCTGGTATTTTAGTTTGTTTAGCAAATGCATTTATGTCCTTGGTACTAATATGCATGATTGCTTTTAATACCCTAATCATAAAATAGCATAAAGAACCTGATTATATAAAAGCCCTAATAGACATAGAGCCTTTTTGAGGGGTGAAGGAGTCCTATTAGAAAACATAAGAAAAATTATTCTAAAAGTGGTTATTGGGTTGATGTTTGCTTGCTGTGTTTTGCTTGCTGTGTTTTTGCTTTTAATATGCTAAGGTTGTGTTATAGAAACCATTGTTAATATAGTTAAAGATCTAGAGAAATAAGAGCTTAGCCCTAGTGTGGTAACAATGAGATGGCTGTTAATTGTCAGCCAGGAGTGCTAGGCAGAAGCTGCCTCACCAAAGTCGCAGAGTCAGTGTGGGGTAAACTTCTTAGATAAACTCAACTGACAACTTCTGCAGAAGGATTAATTTTTATATTAACAAGGTCATACTTCTACTCTATACTGTTGCCCTATGAGACTGCTACCTTTCAGTTGAGGTCATCATAGAAACAGAAAATAGGTTTACATTCACCTGACTTGTATAAAATGTTAATAGGCCCCAAGGCCAGAAGATAACGCACAAGATCTTCATAAACAAAGAAGTATGCAGGAAACACCCTGGTTTCGTGAAGGACAAGCTGATGTAATGTTAAACTATCTTCCCCTTAGAAATGTACTAACTTAGGGTATAAAAGCTACGGTAAAAAATAAAGCATTGCCAGACCCTGCAAACACCCCCATCTGGTCACTCTCTCTCTCTCTCTCTCTTTCTCTCTCTCTCGCAGTTCATCCTGAGACTTGGCCCTATCAAGGTTGGTCTCACGTCTCTTTCTCTCGCCAAAGCCGTTCATCCCGAGGGTACCCCCTGGATCCTGCCGAGGCTGGACCCCGACAGAAAACATAACCATCACATATGACATGTGATTCTGCATTAGACCTTTTAATTAAGGGTTTATGGAACAATCAATGAAATTGCATAGATTAGATGACTAGGTGGTCTTAATTTTGCCAGTGTTCACCTCATGATTTGGATGATGTTTGGAGGTTCTGTAAGAGTTAAACGCTGAAGGATTCGGAGTCATGGGCACCGTGTTGGCAGTATATTCTCAAACTGTTCAGGAAACATAAAAGGTTGTATTGTATTTGCAAATTTGGGGAAAGATTGACATTATTTCAGTCTCTTTAAAAAGTGGGAAAAACTCTATTCTTTTGAAATTTATACTTCATCAAAAAGAATAAATAAAAGAAACAGTAAAACGTGTATCAAATGGTTGCAGGTTTGAGCCCTGGGACACTCCAGCATTTAAAAATCAGTCAGCACATGATCCTCTACATAGAAAACCCTAAAGACTCTACCAGAAAATTACTAGAACTAATCAATGAATATAGTAAAGTTGCAGGATATAAAATTAACACACAGAAATCCCTTGCATTCCTATATACTAACAATGAAAAAACAGAAAGAGAAATTAAGGAAACAATACCATTCACCATTGCAACAAAAAGAATAAAATACTTAGGAGTATATCTACCTAAAGAAACAAAAGACCTATACATAGAAAACTATAAAACACTGATGAAAGAAATCAAAGAGGACACAAACAGATGGAGAAACATACCGTGTTCATGGATTGGAAGATCAATATTGTCAAAATGGCTATTCTACCCAAAGCAATCTATAGATTCAATGCAATCCCTATCAAGCTACCAACGGTATTTTTCACAGAACTAGACCAAAGAATTTCACAATTTGTATGGAAATACAAAAAACCTCGAATAGCCAAAGTAATCTTGAGAAAGAAGAATGGAACTGGAGGAATCAACCTGCCTGACTTCAGACTCTACTACAAAGCCACAGTCATCAAGACAGTATGGTACTGGCACAAAGACAGAAATATAGATCAATGGAACAGAATAGAAAGCCCAGAGATAAATCCACGAACCTATGGACACCTTATCTTTGACAAAGGAGGCAAGGAATATACAATGGAAAAAGACAACCTCTTTAACAAGTGGTGCTGGGAAAACTGGTCAACCACTTGTAAAAGAATGAAACTAGAACACTTTCTAACACCATACACAAAAATAAACTCAAAATGGATTAAAGATCTAAATGTAAGACCAGAAACTATAAAACTCCTAGAGGAGAACATAGGCAAAACACTCTCCGACATAAATCACAGCAAGATCCTCTATGACCCACCTCCCAGAATATTGGAAATAAAAGCAAAACTAAACAAATGGGATCTAATGAAACTTAAAAGCTTTTGCACTACAAAAGAAACTATAAATAAGGTGAAAAGACAGCCGTCAGATTGGGAGAAAATAATAGCAAATGAAGAAACAGACAAAGGATTAATCTCAAAAATATACAAGCAACTCCTGCAGCTCAATTCCAGAAAAATAAATGACCCAATCAAAAAATGGGCCAAAGAACTAAACAGACATTTCTCCAAAGAAGACATACAGATGGCTAACAAACACATGAAAAGATGCTCAACATCACTCATTATTAGAGAAATGCAAATCAAAACCACAATGAGGTACCATTACACGCCAGTCAGGATGGCTGCTATCCAAAAGTCTACAAGCAATAAATGCTGGAGAGGGTGTGGAGAAAAGGGAACCCTCTTACACTGTTGGTGGGAATGCAAACTAGTACAGCCGCTATGGAGAACAGTGTGGAGATTTCTTAAAAAACTGGAAATAGAACTGCCATATGACCCAGCAATCCCACTTCTGGGCATACACACTGAGGAAACCAGATCTGAAAGAGACACGTGCACCCCAATGTTCATCGCAGCACTGTTTATAATAGCCAGGACATGGAAGCAACCTAGATGCCCATCAGCAGATGAATGGATAAGGAAGCTGTGGTACATATACACCATGGAATATTACTCAGCCGTCAAAAAGAATTCATTTGAACCAGTCCTAATGAGATGGATGAAACTGGAGCCCCTTATACAGAGTGAAGTAAGCCAGAAAGATAAAGAACATTACAGCATACTAACACATATATATGGAATTTAGAAAGATGGTAACGATAACCCTATATGCAAAACAGAAAAAGAGACACAGAAGTACAGAACAGACTTTTGAAATCTGTGGGAGAAGATGAGGGTGGGATGTTGCGAAAGAACAGCATGTATATTATCTATGGTGAAACAGATCACCAGCCCAGGTGGGATGCATGAGACAAGTGCTCGGGCCTGGTGCACTGGGAAGACCCAGAGGAGTCGGGTGGAGAGGGAGGTGGGAGGGGGGATCGGGATGGGGAATAAGTGTAAATCTATGGCTGATTCATATCAATGTATGACAAAACCCACTGAAATGTTGTGAAGTAATTAGCCTCCAACCAATAAAAAAAACAAAAAAACAAAACAAACAAAAAAAAAAAATTACTTTCTTTCGTGTTCTGGTAGGCATGCCAGAAAACCAGGAATGGAAATAAAAGAAGTTAGTTCATCTAAATTATAATCCTAAAAAAAAAAAAAAATCAGTCAGCAGAGAAACAGCCAGCCAAGAAAGGCTGAGTAGGAACCATCAATGAGACAGAGTATAAAGGAGGAGAGCTGAGGAAGAAAAAGTCTTCAGAAATAGTAAGTGGTTCGCTCTGTGAAATACTACTGAGAGATCAAGTAGGATAAACAGAAAACAATTGATCCCTAGAACTGGCCCCAAGGTATCCTGGGAGGAGTCATGCTGGAGCCGGTTTCAGCTGAGTGAGGACAGCAGTCAGATTAAGAAGAGGTGAAAACACAAAGGGAGGTGAGGACGTGGAGTGGGTGAATACAGATATCTCATCCCAGGAGTGTTACTGGAAAAGGGAGCAGAGAATGATGCTGTGGTTGGAGGGCTATGTAGCGCCCATGGAGAGTTCTGTGTAACAAGCAAGGTTGCCGGGGCAGTACAGTGATGGACTGCATGTGGAGTCTGCCATTGGTCGGAGCAGAGGCCCTTCATCCTAGTAATAAAGGGGAAGGAAGGGAAGGTGGGCCCAGGGAAAGATGTGAACTCTGTTATGGTGGCCGGGAGGGTAAAAATGTGTATGAGTTGCTTCTGTTCTGTCAGTGTAAAATGAGGTTAGATCATCTAGTGAGTGCAGGTGTAGAAGGCCAGTGGTGTGTGCTGGGACTTTGAAAAGAGAGAAGTAAATAGTGACAGTCAGAAAAAGAAAAGAAAAAGAAAACAGTGACTGTCACTTTGGAGAGTGGGGACACCAACACAGAAGGATTGCAGAGAAGTGACTAAGATGACTAGGCCGACTTGAGGGCCCATTTAAATTTATGTTCATGAATCTAAGGTGAGGGGTATTCCTTGGTGGTTCCATGGTTAGGCCCTAGAGAAGGAAATGGCAACCCACTCCAGTATTCTTGCCTGGAGAATTCCATGGATGTAAGAGTTTGGCGGGCTATAGTCCATGGGGTTGCAAAGAGCGGACATGACTGAGCGACTAATACAAACACCCATGGTTAAGACTCCATGCTTTCACTGTTCAGGGGGTAGGTTCAAGCCCTGGTTGAGGAACTAAGATCCCAGAGGCTATACAGTGCAGCCAAAAAAAAATTTTTTTTAGTTAAGTGAGATATGTCAGCATGCTTATGGATTTCTCTAGCAATATCCAGCCGTTCCAGTACAGGTAAGGATGTAGGAAATACTAAGTGTCAGATCATTATTTCCCAAATATATGCATATGTATTTCTTCAGAAATATTAAATGGCTCTAAACAAAGAAAAGACAAGGTATGAGTTGCAAAGCTTCTAATGAAAAAAAAATTATTTTAAAGCATACATAAAGTCACATCTGTTTAATAGCAATTTATTCAATGCTTGCAAACTCATCTGCCTCTGAATTTAGTCATAATGCATGAATTTAAGCTAATAAGACTAAGGAAAATCAACGACTCATCTAATCCTTCTTTATATTCCTTCAGGATCAGCAAGATGCATAAATGAGTTCTTCACAAAGGCTAAAATAGGCTGATGTATAAATTGTGAGTTTATTTTTAAAAAGCTGTGTAAATGCAACATTTCTACTAAAACATTTAAACCAAAGGCCACACTGTTGAAGACAAAATTCTTAATTTGAGCTGTTTTCATTTTTAGCCATTTGACATTCTGTTCCTTTTGACTGAACAGATGAAGGTTCACATGCCTACACAGGTGGGACTTTGCCTAAGATCAATTTGTTTAAAGATACTCTTCTGTTATATTTTTGTTGAATACTGGAGCGTACTTGTATCATTCAAGATTAAGTCTGGGTTATTTCTTTGATTAAGAACTGAATGTACTAAAGATACATTTGATAATGAAGATTTTAGACAAATATTCACCAGCATTAGTTCTGTTAGCAAGCTGAAAAATATTGTAGACCTAATATCAAACAATAAACAAGTGAGGTAAACATCAAGCCTCTTAGAAGAAAGACTGCATGCTCCTGCTTCTATAAAAACATTATTTGTTTGAAAAGTGGTAGTGTAAACTTTTACTCAACTATTGCTTCCTTAATACCAAAAAGAGACAAAATGAGCTGAAGGGAAAACTCCACTGTTACACTATGCAACCCTGAACATAATTCCTGAGATCTTGGTTTTGACACTTGTTTCTCCAGCCATCCTGAAGAAAAAGATGAAACATATGGTAAGAAGCTTGAAACATATCTTCATTGTCTTATCGATACTTCAGATCCTTTGAGAGAACAAAATAGTTTATCAACAGGAAATACAAGTTACAGACAGTTGCAAGGATTGCTGTTTAACTGGGGATATGTATACCAAGGACTTCACATCTCCCCCAAGCCTTCAGTAGGGCACAGAACGCTGAACACAAACGTTGAATTTTGTGCAGTCCACACCAGCTCTGCAAAATGCAGTCCACATTGACTTCATTCCAAAACGAATTTCAAGATATGACAAGGTATTGGTATTGTGTGGAGAATCTTAAAGCCTCTAGAAATTCCCTTAAAAAAAAATGAGTAGTAAAAGAGTAAGATTCTGAATCTGGTAAAATATTGTTTCTATGTAATACACTGTTTAGCATAAATGTCAAGCTGCAGTTTTACCCTGGTCTTTGGGAATATTCCCTCACTTCTCTCATCACAGCAGGATGGATCAGCTCTCCTCTTTCATGCTTAACACACACTGAGCTCTATGACAGGAACTAAAGACAAACAAGATTAGTCTTGATCTAAAGACTGATCTACACAGTGTTGTAGGTCCATTATATTTCGAACACAAGCGTACAAAGAGATTCACAGAAGAGTGGTCAGATTTGTGCTTAGCCAGAGTGGGGCTTGAGGGTGGGGTGAGGGGTGAGGAACTGGACAAAGGCAGTGGAAGGTACTACAGGCTTCCAGGTATAAGATTATAGCAGGGATGTGATGTACAACAGACCTTCCCTGGTGGCCCAGTGGCAGAAGATTGAGGCTACAGTGCAGGAGACACAAGTTTGATTCCTGGGTCAGGAAGACCCGCTGGAGAAGGAAATGGCAACCTACTCCAGTATTCTCGCCTAGGAAATCGCAAGCACAGAGGAGCCTGGCAGGCTACAGTCCATGGGGTCCTAAAAGATCTAGACACTACTTAGCGACTAGACAACCACAACAATACAATATACAACGTGATAAATATAATTAACACTGTTATATGTTATATGTATATAAAGGATGTTGAGAGTAAATTTTAAGACTTTTCATCCCACACAGAATTTTTTTCTTCTATTTCTCTAACTTTGTATTCATATGAGATAATCGATGCTTACTAAACTTATTGTGATAATCATTTCATGATGACTATAAATCAAATCACTATGCTGTACACCCTAAACTTTTACACTACTTTATGTCAATTACATCTCAGTAAAACTGGAAAGGGGAAAAAAACCATACCATGATCTAACACCTTGTGGACCACTGACATCCCTCCTTGCACTTGCTATAGCTTGAGTGATGTCATCTTTCAGCAAAGCTGAGAAAGAAGTGGTGAGAAGTGAAAACAATCTTCATGGAAATTTCATTTTAAGTTTAGGTTAAGTCAGCTTTCTCTTAGGCCGAGGAAAAAACAACTAATATTATTTTTTAAGAGTCCATGTATCTGTGCTAATGTTGGAGGAAAACTCTTTCTTCATTCCATCCCCTTTGGTATGAAATAAAGCATTCTGTTTCTCATTTACCAAAGTCATTTTATGTTCAGGAACTATTAACTAATGTGATACAAGGGACTCTTTACTAGGCAGTGTAAAAACAAAATAAACAAGCAGAAACAGTCTAGCAGTTTTTTACTCAGCAATTCTCCTAATGGAAATTTATCCTAAAGAAGTCATGGTATGTACCCAAAGACGTGTGTAGAAAATGTTTCATAGCAGTTAATATAAAAGGAGAAAATGGAAACAGCCCAAGTGCTTAACAGTAAGAGATAGACTGAGGGACTCCCTTGCGGCCCAGTGGTTAAGAGTGCACTTTCCAGAGCAGGGGATGCTGCTTCAGTCCCTGGTAGGGGAAGGAAGATGTCAAATGCTGCAGGGCAACTAAGCCTGCACATCCCAACTAGAGAGAAGACTTCATGGCACATTGAAGATCCTGCCTGTGGCAACTAAGACTTCACATGGCCAAAAATAAACAAAGAAATGTTAAAAAAAAGAAATGGATTGATAAATTATAGAATATCTACACAGTACAAGTCTATTCATCTTAAAAAATAATAAAGATGGATATTTGTTAACAAAAATAGCATTGTGTAATAAAAAGCAAATTATAAAGCTGTAAATTTAGTACAGTTTCTTTTATGTTGAAACCCATTGCTTACTTGTTCATATGTGGATACAAATGTGCATAATATAGCTTTAATTCATTTACCTGAGTGATGTAGATTCTGAAAGAAGACACGGATACCAAAAGTTACCAGTGTTCATGCATCTCTTGGTAGTAAAAATTTCTATTCAATGATCACAGGTTATTCTATAATGTAAAATACTTGTATAAAATAAATTAACTGGATACAAAATCATATTCTAAAGACTGATCTTTTTATTTGGATTTTGAATATTTAAAAATATAACTATCAGTTTTGCAATATTTCTTCAATATTTTATGCACTGAAGATTCATATGTTATCTTTACTTTAAAAGGAACTCAATAGAATATTTTTTTTCACCCCAATTACACAAATCTGTAAATTAGCTTGTTAGAATGATTATGCTTATATAGGCACTGGATTTTTTGAAGATGCAAACCAAAGTATTTAGAAATGAAATGTCATAATGTTTCTAAATCAGTTTAAAATCACTCAGCAAACAATCCCATATATATGATATACATAAGAGAAGCAAATATGACAAAATGTGAATAACTGTAAAACTAGACAATAAGAATAGTGATGTTTATATGCTAATATTTCTAATTTTCCAAATATTTAAAACATTTCACAATATAAAGTAAAAGTTATATTTTAAAAAGACCACACATATTCCTCTTTTTTGGTTAACCACTAATACTTTTGTTTTTCAATAAAGGAGGGTACATTGGAAAAAAAACAAACTCCCACACAACCAAATTATCCCTAAACCTCCACAAACAAGGAAAGTAGGAGGAATGGGATTGTTCTTTACAAAGCACCAACATGTTCAGTTATGATGAAGTGATAGGTCACTCCAGAAACTCTTGTATGTTAGCAAACAGCAAACTTTTATGACACCAGCTCTTTAATTTCTTACTTGAGGAATTATGAGAAGCAAAGTAAAGAGCTTCTAGAAGTTAAGATGGAGTTGTTTTAGGTCCCTGATGAGCCCTTCAAGATCTTTTTAGTTCTATTGACTCTTGACCTAAAGGATCATTCCAGTTTTCCCATAAGATGTTTACGGAAAAACCTGAACGAACTTTTTGGATAACCCAACAGGTATAACCAGGTGAGTCCTGTGCCATCACGCCACATTATCTTGTCTTACCGCTGCAGGGTAAACGACAGGCGTTAACTGCTTTTGGGGTTTTGCCATCATTACACCACCAGCGGCTATTGATTTGAAATATCCCATAATCAGTGTTTTTGTCTCCATGATTGTAGTTTGTAGCACATGTGTTGTAATTGCTTTCCCATCTGGCCAAACACATCCCTGAAAAAAATAGTAATAAACAGCAACACGACATAACTTATACATCACAGCATAATTAGTTCTATTTAATTCTACTTTACTAACAACTTGTTTTATAAGTATAAAGATGTATTTTACTTGTAAAATATTTTAACACTTTCGTGTTAAAGGGCCCTTAAAAGAATGCTCTTGTTAGCAAAACATTTGTTAATACTAATGAAACAAGTGACATATTTTTTAAAATATTAAAATAGTTGTTTCCTCCGTTGCTATTACCCTTCCCCTGCTCCCATCCCTCACGTAAGATTCAGCCTAGAATAGAAAAATCGACAGAGTTGAGTGGATTCAGTCATTAGCGGCATATGTGTGAGGTAAGTCGCTTCAGTCATGTCCGACTCTGCAACCCCATGGACTGTAGCCCGCCAGGCTCTTCGGTCCATGGGATTTTCCACACAAGAATACTGGAGTGGGTAGCCATGCCCTCCTCTCAACCTAGGTCTTGAACCCACGTCTCTTGAGTCTCCTGCATCAGCAGATGGTTTCTTTTTACTGAGCCATCTGGAAATCCCAATTAGTGGCATACACATATGCTAATGGAAAAATACTTTTATTAGGGAAAAAACATTTTTAAGTATTTTTTTCTGGGAGAAAAAAAAATTTCTTATGATACTTAAAGTTGAATTTGGATATCAAATTAGAATCCTGAAAAGAGTCATAGAATAGGAAAGACTGTTATCCATGCATCCTTCTAGCCAGTTACTCATTCATTCAAAAATAGTTATGGAGGAGAAATGTCTGAATTCAATCTGAAAAATACAGTGATGACTGACAAATATGGACTAAAATACAGAGTCACTTTTCCTTCGGACACATCTTGAATTTTGTGGAAGAAAATGAAAAATAATTCATCAACTAGAGTCAGAATAATAAAATGTCATTTCATACTGCATTTCACGGGTCCTTATATAGATATTGATTGAGGGGAAATAGGTTCCTTTTGTCCCTGTTTTAAGAGTTCAATGAAATTTTTAAAAAACTTTGCCCAACATCATGGTAGTGGGATTAAAAATGAGAAAAATACTGCCTCACTCAGGCTTGTAGAACTCAAGTTCCAAACTGGAAATGGCTAGAGTCAAATACCGAGGGCTTGACAGACATATCTCAGGTGCTGAAATATATCTTATAGTCAGCCTCCATATCCCAGCTGGCAAATTCAGTGGCTCTAGAGGAGTATAGCAGTACCCGGCATGCTTAGAATGGTATAGAATTTGACCCTCCCATGCCTCATTCCTTCACCTGGTATATCCGATTCTAAAGGAACCATTGATGTTTTAACCACTGTGAATGTACAAAACCTCAAAGAAATAAGGAAAGTCTATTACACAACATCCCTTTCTTATTATTCATCCTCTATTAGTATCTGTTCCACACCTGGCTAACTCACTATTTGCAAGGAGGAAGAATAGTTAACTTACAGTTTGCCAGGCTGACACCCTTATAGCCATCTAATCCAAGTCTTTTCAGAGTTCTGGCAAGCTCACACTTCGGAAATTTCTTGCCCTGAACAGTGACAGAAAGGAGGAGAAGGCCCAGAAAAAGGAGAGCGTTCATGTTGACTGACAAGCCAGATATCCAGGCTGCACTTGGTATTTAACATCTTTTCACTTCCCTCTTCTCTGACTAGTTTGGGGGCTCCACCCTCGTGACACATGGAAAGCAGGGCCTGTGTTTTGGTCCACTGACCAAAGTTTTCTTCCTTCTGTTTAAAGGAATATGCTGATATCCTAATTATTAACCAGCATGAAAATAATAAAATGAGATTGCTTAATGACCTTGCAGGAAGAACTGGGTCTAGCACTATAGCCCAAAGAAGAACTTCCTTCTATTTTATTACAAATTTGAGTAACTATAAAGAAAAAGATTCCTGAATGAATATTTTATCCAACTGAAAATGAACTCTAATATTTCATTAATTTTTTTTCATTAAATTTCTTTATGTGCTTTCACTCTGTTGTCTTCTTTTTCACGTAAAATTATTTTATATATATTTTCCACAGAACAACATGACATCCTGCCCGGTGTTCTGATAGGCATGTAGCACCACACCATGTTGTTCAACCAGATTCCTCTACTAACTTTTTTGGTGTCTATTGTAAAACCTTAATTTATAAATCAGTGTTTTACTATGATAAGTAAGCTCATGAGAACAACATTCCTAACTCCTTCCTGACAATGCCTTTCTTCACATTTCCATGTTAGAACATAAAGGGTCATTGCAAAGCAAAAGAACTTAACAGTAAAACTTACAGAAGGATAACCATATATGCCACCCAAAAATCTTCCCCTTTGGCACAAGGATTATTTTGAGCTGAGGCAATTGAAAAGAAGCAAATCCAAGAAAAATTCTCCACCCTTCTCCTAATTTCCTGAAAGCAGAACATAAATTTGTGCAGATATTAATCACCAACAACACTTGACTCTTATCAGCCCCAAGCACCAGAGGACCCAACAAAACAACCTTTACTGAGTAGCTAGCATCTTCCATTAGTTTTTAATGTATTTATTATCATCCCACAATCTGCCAGCCTTGAAGCCTAGCATTCTTTTCCTGTCTTGTTGCTACTCTAAAAGTATGTTGTTCTTTGGTCAAGATAATCTGTAAGTCTAAGTTCTAGCTATGTTTTTGAGTTATGCCTATTAGCATTTCTCATAAGTATATATGAGATGTACATGTTAATGAACTTGTTTACTTTTCTCTTGCTAATCTTTTGTTACAGAGACCCAAACAAAAACTCTAAAATGGCAAAAGGAAACACGTTTCTTCCTGTACAGTTTCTAGTGATGAGGATGGACAGGGAAAGGCTAGAACACTCCTCTCTCCTCAAACTGCAGTTGAGATATGGGATAATCAACAACAGGCCAGCGGAAGGTAAGAATTGTTACCATGTCCGTCTCCCAGCTCTCTGTAGTGCACTCAAGAGAGGAGGATAAAAATTTCTCCTTCTCTGTTCCTTTCCAAATTCACACTGGCAGGAGAAAAACATTTGTGAAAATAGATCTTGAATCATGCCTCTTGTGAATTTGTTTTTGGTCATCAACACCTACTATTATTGATTCTTAGCCTCCCAGAAAGAATCATGCTTTACTTTGTCTCTCTCATTTGTCATAAGAATGAAAAACGTTCAAGCAAGAATCTCTATTTGTCTTGTTTCATGTACTGAGAACTTTTGTAACCAGTGAGAACATTCCTTCTCATTTTTGCCACTTGAGGGATGCAGGTTGTCTGCCAGGCTTGCCTCAGTAACTAGTTAGGACCCTAAGACATGAAGTAACAGGCAATATTTTCCTTGTCTAACTAACTACGCTGGGTCTCAGGGAAGTTTGTCTTTATAAAGACATTATAAGGGGCCTATATTGCTTCTACAAGATTAAGAGGGGGAAGATCAGAGAACAAATGTCAAGAACTGCAGATGGCACACAGCAAGTATAAAACTTATGTAAATATTGATAGCCTGGAAACTGCTTTGACAGAGGTCCAGGAAATGTACAGAAAGGCTTGATTTATTGTCCCTTACTCTGTAAGCAGACCCCACCAGGTCCAGACCTTTGTGTATTTGGGGACGGCACTTCACACACAAAAAATATTGAACTAATCTACAGGCTATTAAAGAAAATAAAAAAGATGATAGTACTTATCCTAGATTTCTGATAACAGGCAAATATGTTCCTGACTTCCTTCTTAGATAAAACTTCTTAGATAAAAATCCTTCTTAAGATTCTTAGTCCCTTGGAAATATTGATCTTATCATATCTTTGAAATAGAGCATCCAAATGGTTGGCTAAAGCACCCTTGGGACTGGGGAAGAAACCAAACAAAAAGAGAGAGAGATTTTAAAAAGCAAACTGCTACTTGATATTTCCATAACTTCCGTAACTGCCACAAATTTTATCCACAGCCCCCATAAGGTTATCTATTAAAGGCAAGTAATATTCTGCTTCTCTTCCTATCATATAAATCTTTCACCTTTTACTAAAAGTTTCTGTGGAGAAGAATAATTCTGAGTTCAAGAGGGAGATGATACATGTATAATTATGGCTGATCTCTGCTGTTGTACATCAGAAACCAACACAACATTGTAAAGCAATTTTCCCCCATTTAAAAATAAGAGTTAAAAACAGGCACATAAAAACCTTAAAATGTCTTCCCACGAATATTGGTAAAAGGCTTCAGCCATCTGAGTGGGTAAACTTAACTTGTTCCATCTGCCAGAAACACCATTTATATCCAACGATTCTTGCTTCCCTGGTGGCTCAGATGTTAAAGTGTCTGCCTGCAATGAGGGAGACCCGGGTTCGATCCCTGGGTCGGGAAGATCCCCTGGAGAAGGAAATGGCAACCCACTCCAGTATTCTTGCCTGGGGAATCCCATGGACAGAGGAGCCTGGTGGGCTACAGTCCACAGGGTCGCAAAAGAGTTGGACATGACTGAGTGACTTCACATTCTTGCTTACCAGGTCAGGAAGCAACAGTTAGAACTGAACATGGAACAACAGACTGATTCCAAATAGGAAAAGGAGTATGTCAAGGCTGTATATTGTCACCCTGCTTATTTAACTTATATGCAGAGTACATCATGAGAAACGCTGGGCTGGAAGAAGCACAAGCTGGAATCAAGATTGCCAGGAGAAATGTCAATAACCTCAGATATGCAGATGACACCACCCTTATGTCAGAAAGTAAAGAAGAACTAAAGAGCCTCTTGATGAAAGTGAAAGAGGAGAGTGAAAAAGTTGACTTAAAGCTCAACATTCAGAAAACTAAGATCATGGCATCTGGTCCCATCACTTCATGGGAAATAGATGGGGACACAGTGAAAACAGTGTCAGACTTTATTTTTTTGGGCTCCAAAATCACTGCAGATGGTGATTGCAGCCATGAAATTAAAAAATGCTTACTGCTTGGAAGAAAAGCTATGACTAACCTAGACAGCATATTAAAAAACAGAGACAGTACTTTGCCAACAAAGATCTGTCTAGTCAAAGCTTTGGTTTTTCCAGTGATCATGTATGGATGTGAGAGTTAGTCTATAAGGAAAGCTGAGCGCCGAAGAATTGATGCTTTTGATCTGTGGCGTTGGAGATTCTTGAGAGTCCCTTGGACTGCAAGGAGATCCAATCAGTCTACCCTAAAGGAAATCAGTCCTGAATATTCATTGGAAGGACTGATGCTGTAGCTGAAACTCCCAATACTTTGGCCACCTGATTGGAAGAACAGATTCATTTGAAAAGACCCTGATGTTGGTAAAGATTGAAGACAGGAGGAGAAGGGGAGGACAGAGGATGAGATGGTTGGATGGCATCACTGACTCAATGGACATGAGTTTGAGTAGACTCCGGGAATTGGTATTGGACAGGGAGGCCTGGCGTGCTGCAGTCCATGGGTTTGCAAAGAGTCGGACATGACTGAGCAACTGAACTGAACTGAATCCTTTCCAGGGCTAAGTGAGGCAGGATAGGGAATCTCTTTGCAGGCTGGCCATTCCTCTCAATATGGAAGTAATTTTTTTTAAAGATTAGAGGACTGTGCACATGGATATATCCCTTCAGGCTATGAAATACTCTGCAGAGCTCTAAGATTTACAGTTAATATTCGAGAAAATATGGGGTGCCTGTTAAAGTAGCACCCTTAATATCAACTTTGGGGAGTATCAAAAAATCTTTTTTTCATTGTTTTTTTTTTCATTTATTTTTATTAGTTGGACAAAACCCACTACAATATTGTAAAGAAAAATCTTCTTTTTGAAAGTCAGTGCCTCCAGTAGTTCTGCAAGTGGTCCGTAAAGAAATAGAGTAATTACTCTCTTTTGTCTTGAAATATAATCTAACAGATCTTAAACACCACCCTTTCCCAACTATGAGCTTTGTGACAACTTATCCCCCAAGAACCACAGTGCCTCTGCTTGGCTCGCCTTGCTTGAAAAAGAACAAAAATTTTAAAAGCAAGCTGGAGGTGGATGATGGCATGAGGGTGAGACAGGCATGACACAGGGGACAGGAACACCATTCCAGCCTCACCCACACCCTGCACGCTAGTGCCTTGTCTTCCTTGAAGCACGTACCCTTCCCAAACACATAAACGCCTGCAGGAAATTTATCTGGAACAAAAGAAATGAGGCTTGGGCTTTTCTGAAGGATGACAGTCAAGTTCCTGGATTTCTAAGGCTGCCATGTAAATTCTCAGACAAGCATCTTTCACTGTTGCTGCTGTTACAGTCACTAAGTCATGTCTGACTCTTTCATGACCGCATGAACTACAGCCCACCAGGCTCCTCTTTCTGTGGCATTTCCCACACAAGAACACTGGAGTGGGCTGCCATTCCTACTCCAGGCAATCTTCCTGACCCAGGGATCAAACCTGCATCTCCTGCATCGGCAGGCTAATTCTTTCAGTTCAGTTCAGTTCAGTCGCTCAGTCGTGTCCAACTCTTTGCGACCCCATGGATCGCAGCATGCCAGGCCTCCCTGTCCATCACCAACTCCCGGAGTTCACTCAAACTCATGTCCATCGAGTCGGTGGTGCCATCCAGCCATCTCATCCTCTGTCATCCCCTTCTCCTCCTGCCCCCAATCCCTCCCAGCATCAGTCTTTTCCAATGAGTCAACTCTTCGCATGAGGTGGCCAAAGTATTGGAGTTTCAGCTTCAGCGTCAGTCTTTCCAATGAACACCCAGGACTGATCTCCTTTAGGATGGACTGGTTGGATCTCCTTGAAGTCCAAGTGACTCTAATTCTTTACCACTGAGCCCAAAGAGAAGCCTCCATTTTTTATTAAGCCTCCATCATTTAATGACATGCTCAGTTTTACCTATAAGTCACGGACTTGGAACATTTTCCTTGAGAGAGCACCCATGCAAGAAAAGGATTCTAATTTAAACTGTCACCTCCCGGCCCATAATTCAAGGATTCTAACTTGTGGCAAGACACCTCAGGGTGCTGCTCCAGAATGACCAGAACTTAAACAAATTTTCTCACTTGAAAATCAGAACGTTCTCTCAAGCAGAACTTGAAAGAAAAGGAGCTGCACAGGGTTTAATTAATCTTCCGTGTCCACGCAGGCTGGCTAAAGTGAGGGGAGGGAGCACACTCTAGGCCGCAAGCAGACCTGTGGCCGCTGAAGACAGAGGAGCATCCAAGGTAAGCCTTGTTGCCTAGAAGGATCAAAACCAACTCTCCTGGATAAAGGAACTCTCTGCCTGACACAAAGCCAAAACCCAACTTCTTATGAAGTGTACAGAATCCTGATGTTTTCTGTGTGCAAACTTTTAAAAATGGAATTCTCACCTTTCTCAGAAAGTAGAAGAGGAGATTTCAGAGTTCAATAGCCCCCAGGTGAGTAACAAATACCTTTGGAAACTATCACTAAGATCAGAGGGTCTGTCTTCTGCTTGGTCATTCTCACCTTGTAGAATTAAAGAGAAAGATCTGCCAAAAAACAAACCAAAAGGACACCAAAACCTGAAAAACCCTCCAAAACTCCCAAACCAATAAAAATTAAAAACCAAAAAACTCTGCGGATAGAATCAATACATTTGCCCTAACAGTTATTTATCCTGCCCATTCCTTTCCAGCACCATCTCCACCACCACCTCCTGTCCCTATTTCTCCCCCATCCTTATATAAAGCTGTTTTCTTAACTAAGTACCTAATTAAGCAAGTAGTGATTCACACTAGGCAAATGTATACTTTCAAGAATTTGCATACTTAGTTTCCCGTGTTTCTTTGGAGAGGCTCATTCTTGATAAGGAAGTAAAACTCCAGCCTTTGCAAGTGTTTGGTGGCTCCTGGGAACTGTGACTTCTCCCTGAAGCTCTTCTTCTGGTGGAGTCAGGGAATTACCCTAGTAACAATGAGTACAATGATCACAAGTTTTAATTATCTGCTGTGTCAGTCTCTTGCACGCATCAGAACCTATAAACAAAAACACAGGTAGGCGTCTCCTTCTATGTAACTCAGTATAACCACTTAAATGGAATGCTAAGTGAACAGACACAACAAAAGGATGATACAGCGCTCTGACATCAAGCCTGTCCTTCCATTTCCCGGAGATCCCAACTCTACTAACTGGCCTGCTTTCAGATGACCTTCCTGTTAGAGGCATTCTGATGGGCCTTTAATAGGTAGTTTTACTGAAGTATTGGGTAGAGCTTACAGGAAAAGAAGGTAGAAAGGCAGGGTGGCCTTTTACTCACTCCCAGAGGGGCTGTGGGCAAGCTGCTGAACTTCAGTGAATTTCTGTTTCCTCATCTGTAAAATGCCAATGTTAACAATACCTTTCTCAAGGGGAGTTAAGTGAGTTAATACATATTAAGCTTTTTAAAATAATGCCTGGAACATGGCATGCACTGTGTCTGAATTTGCTGTTACAGTACAGAAGGTCTGCCAACTTCAACATGGCTTATGGTTTTTCAGCTTTACGATGGTGTAAAAGTGGTATGCATTCAGTAGAAAATATACTTGGAGTTTGAAATGTGATCTTTTCCCAGGCTTGTGTTACTTTTTGTTTACAAGGGTAAACAACCAATATACTTAAAAACAATTCTGTACCCAGACAACCATTCTGTCTTCTACTTTCAAGAGCATATTCAATATTGCATGAAATATTCAACACTTCACTCTAAAACAGGCTTTGTGTCAGATGATTTTGCCTGACTGTAGGCTAATGAATGTGTCCCAGGGAGGTTTAAGGTATGCTAGGCAAAACTATGATGTTTGGTAGGTTAGGTGTATAGAATGCATTTTTGACTTATGTTATTTCAGAATGTTATTTCTGACTTATGATGGGTTATCAGAATGTAACCCCATAGTAAATCAAGGAAGACCTGTTAATAGATTTCCCCTTTTCTCAATAACCCAGAACTCCTAATTAAGATCACTTGACAGAGTCCCAGAACACTGAAAATTCTTGAGAACTAATCCTGCAACATAAGAATATTCATTTAAGCAATTATCTACTGGCAGCAAATTTCTAGGGCAAGAAGCTAACTCCCTTTTAGAGATAAAAATTTCAAAACATTACCACTGAATCTTGAGATGAACTTATAAAAGAATATTTATATTGTTTGTATTCACCTGAATTTAGATGTTGACATCCTAAAACCCCAAAGATGACATATTAGGAGATGAGGGCTTTGAGCAGTTCTAAGGTCATAAAGGTGGAGCCTTCATGAATGGGATTAGTATTCTCATAAAACAGACCCCACAAAGACCCTCCCACCATGTGAGGAGCAGCAAGAAGGCATTGGCTGCAACCAGGAAGAGAACTTGTAGAAGAATTCACAGTGCCAGTGCCTTGATCTTGGACTTTTCAACCTCCAGAACTGTGAGAAATAAACTTCTATGATTTGTAAATTAAAACAAAAAGAATAGTTATATTCCTATAATTATTATAAAAGAATAGCTGGATCTAAACAGTGTTTCTGGCAGATGGAACAAGTTAAGTTTACCCATTCAGATGGCTGAAGCATTTTACCAGCACTTCTGGAAATGTACTTTGAAGATTTTTACTTGTCTTTAATAGATAATCTTATGGAAGCTGTGAACAAAATCTAGGGCAAGGGAGCTTATGGAAATACCAAATAGCAATTTATTTATTCTTTATAAAATTTCTCTCTTTCTTTTTCCAGTCCCATGTTTGCTTTAGTCAGCATTTATCTCTTTGGATGCTTACACTTTAAAGATATGGTAAGGTCAGTATTTCCAAGGGACTGAGAAAGAATTGTAGGTTTTATCTAAGAAGGAACTCAGGGACATATTTGCCTATTAACGGAAATCTAGGATAAGTACGATAATGTTTTTCTTTTCTTTGATGGTGGGATAATATAGCTTGATAATTTTTATTTTGTAGCACCAGCCCCAAATATGGGGGGTCTGGACCTAATGAAGTCTGCTTACAGAGTAAGGGACAATCTATCAAGCCTTTCTGTACATTTTCTGGACCTTTGTCAAAGCTATTTCCCGGCTATCAATATTTACATAAGTTTTACACCTACTTGAGTGCCATTTGCAGTTCTTGAAGTTTTTCTCTGATATTCCCCTCCTAATCTTGTTAAGGAAGTGTTTTAGTTTTTCTCACACTAGCCAAGGTATTCTGTATGTACTTCTCTCTTTTCTTTCTTTCTCTCTCTCTCTTTCTTCAATCTGATCTTCCTATAGGTACCAAGAGGACATTTGTTTAAGATTGTCGTTGCTGTTCAGTCACTCAGTTGTGTCCAACTCTTTGTGACCCCATGGACTAGTGCACACCAGGCTTCCCTGTCCTTCACTATCTCCCAGAGCTTGCTCAAACTCACGTCCACTGAGATGATGCCATCCCACCTTCTCATTCTCTGTCACCCTCTTCTCCTCCTGCCCTCAATCTTTCCCAGCATCAGGGTCTTTTCCATTGAGCCCACACTTCACATCAAGTGGCCAAATTATTGGAACTTCAACTTCAGCATCAGTCCTTCCAGTGAATATTCAGGGTTGATTTCCTTTAGGATCTACTAGTTTGATCTCCTTGCAGTCCAAGGGACTCTCAAGAATCTTCTCCAGCAGTTTGAAACATCAATTCATTGGTGCTCAGCCTTCAGACGGATGGTCCAACTCTCATACCCATACATGACTACTGGAAAAAACATAGCTTTCACTGGATAGACCTTTGTTGGCAAAGTAATGTCTCTGCTTTTGAATTTGCTGTCTAGGTTTATCATAGCTTTTTTCCCAAGGAACAAGCGTCTTTTAATTTCAGGACTGCACTCACCATCCACAGTAATTTTGGAGCTCAAGAAAATAAAGTCTGTCACTGCTTCCATTTCTTCCCCCATCTGCTTGCCATGAAGTGATGGGGCCAGATGCCTGATCTTAGTTTTTAAAATTTTTAGTTTTAAGTCAGCTTTTTCACTCTCCTCTTTCACCTTCATCAAGAGGCTCTTTAGTTACTCTTTGCTTTCCGCCATTAGGGTGGTGTCATCTGCATATCTGAGGTTATTGATATTTCTCCCAGCAATCTTGATTCCAGCTTGTGCTTCATCCAGTCCAGAATTTCACATGATGTACTCTGCATAGAGGGCTGCCCAAGTGGCACTAGTGGTAAAGAACCCGCCTGCCAATGCAGGAAACATAAGAGACACAGGTTTGATCCCTGGGTCGGGAAGATTCCCTAGAGGAGGGCATGGCAACCCACTCCAGTATTCTTGCCTGGAGAATCCCCATGGATAGGGGAGTCTGGTGGGCTACAGTCCATAGGGTCGCAAAGAGCTGGACACGAGTGAAGTGACTCAGCAGGCAGGCACACATCACTCTGTGTAGAAGTGAAGTAAGCAGTGTGACAATACGCAGCCTTGATGTACTCCTTTCCCAGTTTTGAACCAGTCCAGATTAGAGCTCTTTGAAAAATCCTTTTATCAGTCTTCCCTGGTAGCTCAGTGGTAAAGATTTCACTTGCCAGTGCAGTATACATGGGTTCAATCCCTGATATAGGATGATCCCACATGCTCCAGGGCAACCAAACCTGTACACCACAATGCCTGAGCCTGTTCTCTCGAGGCTGGCACCTGCAATACTGAGCCCATGAATCCCAACTATTGAAGCCCGTGTGCCCTTGAGCCTGTGGTCCAAAACAAGAGAAGCCACCACAATGAGAAGCCCACACACTAGAGAGTAACCCCCTCTCTGCACAACTAGAGAAAAGCTCGCGCAGCAGTGAAGACCCAGGACAGCCAGAAATAAAATAGCTTAGTTGTAAAAAGTCCTTTTAGGCACTTCCCTGGTGGTCCAGTAGTTAGGAATCCTCCTGCCAATGCAGGGCACATGGGTTTGATCCCTGATTGGGAAAATTCCACATGCTGAGGGGCAGCTAAGCCTTTGCACCACGACTATTGAGACCACACTCTGCAACTCCTGAACCCGGGGGCCTGGAGCCCATGCTTGGCAACAAGAGAAGCCACTGCAATGAGACGCTCACCCCCCACAACTAGAGAGTAGCCCCTGCTCACAGCAACCAGAGAAAGCCTGCTTGCAGCAACGAAGACCCAGTTTAGCCATAAATAAATAAATGAATAAATAAATAAAAATTTAAAAATCCTTTTAGGTATAAAACTCCAAATCTTCAGTATACCTATTTCAGCTCTGACTTCAAACCAGTGAGTCTTTTTATGACTTAAAACCAATATTAGTGGGAATGCAAACTAGTACAGCCACTATGGAGAACAGTGTGGAGATTCCTTAAAAAACTGGAAATAGAACTGCCATATGACCCAGCAATCCCACTGCTGGGCATACACACCGAGGAAACCAGAATTGAAAGAGACACGTGTATCCCAATGTTCATCACAGCACTGTTAACAATAGCCAGGACCTGGAAGCAACCTAGTTGTCCATCGGCAGATGAATGGATAAGAAAGCTGTGGTATATACACACAATGGAATGTTACTCTGCCACTAAAAAGAATGCATTTGAATCAGTTCTAATGAGGTGGATGAAACTGGAGCCTATTATACAGAGTGAAGTAAGTCAGAAAAAAAACACCAATACAGTATACTAACGCATATATATGGAATTTAGAAAGATGGTAATGATGACCCTGTATGTGAGACAGCAAAAGAGACACAGATGTAAAGAACAGTCTTTTGGACTCTGTGGGAGGAGGTGAGGGTGGGATGATTTGAGAGGGTAGCGTTGAAACGCCTATATTATCATATGTGAAGTGGTTTGCCGGTCCAGGATCGATGCATGAGACAGGGTGCTCAGGGCTGGTACACTGGGATGACCCTGGGGGATGGGATGGGGAGGGAGGTGGGAGGGGGTTCTGAATGGGGAACACACATGCGCCCGTGGCTGATTCATGTCGATGTTTGGCAAAAAAACAGTACAATATTGTAAAGTAATTAGCCTCCAATTAAAATAAATAAATTAAAAAAAATAATATTAGGGCTTACCCATGGACACAAGAGGTATCCCCTAAGAAATGTAGCCCTCTCAAGATGCAGAGCCTCTCCAGAGAAAGCCTAAGAAAGCAAAGACCTTCCATGTCACAGGTGGCAAAGAAACCTCTGTCTCCTGCCAAGTGACACTTTAAATCACTGGCCTCCTAACCTGTGTTACCAGAAGATGATATTACCAAGAGAGTTTTCCCCTCAAAACCAGGCAACAAAAGTAGAGGCCCTTATGGCCTCTTATGGACTTGGATACTTTATTCAAACTCCTCTAAAAGCTGACATGGTTAGACAAAGAGAATGTTACTTGTCACTTCGTGTCTTAGGCTCCTAGCTGGCTGGGTGGCTGCTGATGCAAGCCTGACAGATAACCTGCACCCCTGCAGTGGCAGGATCCAGAGGGAATATTCTCACTGGTGACAAGGCCAAGTTCTCAACCACATAAAACAAATGGAGATTCTCATCTTATGTTTCTCATTCTTCTGACAAATGACAGCAACAAAGGAAAGCATGACTCCTTCAGGGAGGCTAAGAATCAATAACCATAGGTGTTGATTACCAAAACCAAATTCACAAGAGTCCCAATTCAAGATCTATTGTCACAGATGTTTTTCTTCTGCCAATGTGAATTCACAAAGGTAGGGACAAGGAAAATTTGTTATCTTCCTCTCTCGACTGCACTACAGACAGAGCTGGGAGACTGACGTGGTAAAAATTCTTAGGTCTGTTGTCAGTTATCCCATATCCCAACTGCAGTCTCCAAGGACAGTGGAGTCTTCCGATCTTTCACTGTCTCATCCTCATCACTAGAAACTGTACATTAGGAAACATTTGTTTCATTTTACCTTATTAAGTTTTTGGCTGGGGTTCTGTACAAAAGATTAACAAGAGAAAAGTAAACAAGTTCATTAACATGTACATCTCATATATACTTATGAGAAATGTTAGCAGGAGTAACTTAAAAACATGGCTAGAACTTGGACTTAAAGATTATCTTGACCAAAGAACAATATACTTTTAGATTAGCAGCAAGACAGAGGAAAAGAGTGCTAGGCTTCAAAGTTGGCAAATTGTGGAACAATAAATACATTAGAAACTGATGGAAGATACTAGCTACTCAGTAAAGGTTATTTTGTTGAGTTCTCTGACTCAACAGAGGACTGTTGCTGTCTTGGGGCTGATAAGTGTCAATAATCACCAAGGTTGTTGGTGATTAATATCTGCACAAATTTATGCTTTGCTTTCAGGAAAACAGGAAGAGGGCAGAGGATTTTTCTTGGATCTGTTTCTTCTCAATTGCCTTCAGCTCAAAATAATCCTTGTGCTAAACGGGAAGATTTTTGGGTGGCATATTCTATTATCCTCCTGTAGGTTTTACTGTTAGGTTCTTTTGCATTATAGGTTCTAACATGGAAATGTGAAATAAGGCATTGTCAGAAAGGAGTTAGGAATATTGTTCACATGAGCTTACTTATTATAGTAAAACACTAATTCATAAATTAAGAATTTATAATAGACACCAAAAAAGTAGAGGAATCTGGTTGAACAACATGGAGTGGTGCTACATGCCTGTCAGAACACCAGGCAGCGTGTCATGTTGTTTTGTGGAAAATGTATATAAAACAATTTTAAGGAAAAAGATGAAGACAATATAATGAAAGCATATAAAACAACACCATGCAAATGAATGTTAATCAAGATGGGAACTCATTTTCAGTTGTGTAAAATGTTCATTCAGGGGTTTTTTTTTCTTTATAGTTGCTCAAATTCAATAGTGCTAATCCCAGTTCTTCCTGAACAATATCTTTCATTATTTTCTTGCAATTAACTCTTAGGGCACAAGAATACCCCTCTGCAAACATACAGAACAAAACTTTTAGTGTCAGTGAAGCAATAAAAAGTCCCTGCTTTCCACATGTCTCCAAGGGTGGAGCCCCCAAACTGATCAGAGAAGAGGGAAGTGAAAAGATGTTAAATACCAAGTCCAGCTCATCCTGGTCAGCCTGGAGGTCTGGCTTCTCAGTCAACATGAAGGCTCTCCTTATTCTGGGACTTCTCCTCCTTTCCGTTGCTGTCCAGGGCAAGAAATTTCAGAGGTGTGAGCTTGCCAGAACTCTGAAAAGATTTGGACTGGATGGCTATAAGGGAGTCAGCCTGGCAGATTATAAGTTAACTATTCTTCATCCTTTCAAACAGTTAGCCAGGTGTGGAACAGACACTAACAGAGGAAGAAGAAAGAGACTTTGAGTGAATGTGCTTTTTTATTTCTTGGCAGGTTTGTACATTTACAGTGGTTAAAAACATCAAAGGTTCCTTTAGAATCAGATGTACCAGGTGAAGGAATGAGGCATGGGAGGGTCAAATTCTATACCATTCTACGCATGCCAGATCGCCATGTACTCCTCTAGTGCCTCTAAATTTGCCAGCTGGGACATGAAGGCTGACTCTAAGATATATTTCAGCACCTGGGATATGTCTGTTAAGCCCTTGGTGTTTGACTCTACCCATTTCCAGTTTGGAACTTGTGTTCTGCAAGCCTGAGTAGGCAGAACCGAGTAGACAGTGTTTTTTTTTGTTTGTTTGTTTGTTTTTCATTTTTAATCCCCCTACCATGATGTTGAACTTTTAACAGCAAGGTTTTTTAAAACTTACATTGAACTCCTAAAACAGGGACTGTAGGAACCTATCTTCCCTTAATCAATATCTACATAAGGGTGCCTGAAATGGAACATGAAAATATCTTATTATTCTGACTCTCCATTAATTAATTTTCATTTTCTTCCACAGAATTAAAGATGTGCCTTAAGGAAAAGTGGTTGTGTACTTTAGTCCATATTTGTCAATGTCATCACTGTATTTTTCAGATTGAATTCAGATATTTCCCCTCCATAAGTATTTTTGAATAAATAAGCATCTGGGCTGGCTGGCTGGATGGATGACATAGTCTTTCCTATTCTATGATTCTTGTTGTCTGGATTCTATTTTGATACCTGAATTCACCTTTAGGTATCATAAGACATTTTCTTTCTCCTAGAAAATCCTTACTTTTCCTGATAGAAGTATTTTTCCATTAGCATATACATCTGCTGCTAATGACCAAATACACTCAACAACTCTGTTGCTTTTTCCATTCTAGGCTCAATCTTACCTGAGGGATGGGAGCAGGGGAAGGGTAATAGTAATAGAAGACACAGCTATTTTAATATTTTTGCAATATGTTATCTTACTTCATTAGTATTTTCAAATGATTTGCTAACAAAAGAATTCTCTTAAGGGCCCTTAACACCAAGTGTTAAAATATTTGCAAGCTAAATATATCTTTATGCTTCTAAAATAAGTCATTAGTAAAATAGAATTGTGCTATGAAATATAAGTCATATGATGTTCTATTTATTACTAAAAATACATTTTTTTTCAGGGATGTGTTTGACCTATGGAGAAAGCCGTTATAACACACAAGTTACAAACTAC
This sequence comes from Cervus canadensis, assembly GCF_019320065.1. NCBI lineage: Eukaryota > Metazoa > Chordata > Mammalia > Artiodactyla > Cervidae > Cervus > Cervus canadensis. Next base: position 12,856,211 of record NC_057410.1, on the reverse strand, counting down.
AATCCTGGAAGCAAAAGCACTGATTATGGGCTATTTCAGATCAACAGCAAGTGGTGGTGTAATGATGGCAAAACCCCAAGAGCAACTAACGGATGTGGCGTATCCTGCAGTGGTAAGACAAGATAATGTTGAGTGATGGCACAGGCCCCGTTTGGTGGTACCTATAAGGAGAGAGATTTAATACAAATGAAAAGGTCTTGAAGAGTTCATGAGGGACCCAGAAAAACTCCATCTTAACTTCTAAAAATGCTTTATTATCTACCTCATAATTCCTTAAGTAAGAAATTAAACAGCTGGTATCATAGAAGGTTGCTGTTTGCTAACATACAAAAATTTTTGGAATGATTTATCACTTTATGATAACGACTTGTTGATGCTTTGTAAAGAACAATGCTATTCTTCCTACTTACCTTGTTTGGGAAAGATTTAGGGATGATCAGGTTGTGTGTGTGTGTGTGTGTGTTTAATATACACTCCTTTATTGGAAAATGAAAGAATTAGTAGTTAGCCAAAGAGGAGAAATATGTGTGGTCTTTTTAAAAAACTTTTACTTTTGATTATGAAATATTTTAAACATGTGAACAATTTGAAACATTAGTATATCAACATAAATATGTACTTTGACAGTATAATATGCACTTTAGCAGTTGCTAATATTTGTCATGTTTACTTCTTTTATTTATATAGTATCCAGCTGGTGGTTTTTTGCTGGGTGATTTTAAAGTGAATTAGAAACATTATTACACTCCATTTCTAAATTCTTTACTTTGCATCTCTAAAAAAATACACTTCATATTTAATCACTGTCATTCTAACAATTTCATATATGGATTTATTTAATCGGAGTGAAACAAATATTCTATTGAGTTCCTTTTCAAATTGAGATAACATATGCAATATTTAGGGCTTGCCAGGTGGGGCTAGTAGTAAAGAACCTGCCTGCCAATGCAGGAGACATAAGGGTTTGATCCCTGGGTTGGTAAGATCCTCTGGAGGAGGGCAGGGCAACCCACTCCAGTATTCTTGCTTGGATAATCCCCACGGACAGAGGAGCCTGCGGGGCTACAGTCCATGGGGTCTCACAGAGTCGGACACAAGTGAAGCCACTTAGCAAATATGCATGCACATACAGTATTTATTGCATAAAATATTGAGAAGTATTGCAAACTTGATATTGTTTAATTTTTAATATTAAAATTCCTAATAAAGAAGATTAGTTTCTGGATATTCTTTTGTATTCAGTTAATTGTTAGGGTTTAAAAATTATTTTTTATTATATAATAATCTGTGAATAATCATTGAATAAAAATTCTTACTACCCAGAGATTTATGACCGCTGGTAACTTTTGGTATCCATGTCTTCTTTCAGAATATGTATCACTCATTTACATGAATGTAAAGCTGTATTATGCACATTTGTACCCACAAACGTGTAAGCAATGTGCTTCAACAAAAATGAAACGGAACTATATTTACCAGCTTACAATTTGCTCTTTACTGTAAAAAATCATTTTTTTCAAAAAATATTCATCTTTATTATTTTTTCTGGATGAATAGAATTCTACTATATAATTATTCTAAAATTTATCAATCCAACTCTAGTATTAACATATATATCTTGGGTACATATCTTATTATTTTTTTTTGGAATAAATTGTAGAACTGCTGAGCAAAAAACTGCTAGACCGGGTTCTGCTTATTTGTTTTTGTTTAAGTGTTTTTTGTTTTCACAGTGTCCAGTGAAAAGAGAACCTTCTATCATATTTGTTAATAGTTCCAGAGCTTTCAATGACTTTGGCAAAAAAGAAACAAAAAGCTTTATTTCATGTCAAGTGAGATGGAATGGAGAGAGTTTCTCCCAATATTCACAGATAAAGGGACTATTAAAAAATAATTTTAGTTGTACTTTCCTCAGCCTAAGAGAATAAAGCTGGCTGAACCTAAAATTTACATGAAATTTCTGTGAACATTGTCCTCATTTCTCACCACCTCTTTTTCAGCTATGCTGAAAGATGACATCACTCAGGCTGTAGCATGTGCAAAGACGATTCTCAATAGGCAAGGCATTACAGCATGGTATGTTATTTTTTTGTTTGTTTCTGTTTTCCGTTCAGTGTTGTTGAGATATAATTGACACACAGCACTTTGTAAGTTTAAGGTGTACAGCATAATGACTTACGTACATCCCAAAATGATTATCACAGTAAGTATAGTGAACATCCGTGATCTCAATGGAGCCCATTATACAGAGTGAAGTAAGCCAGAAAGATAAAGACCAATACAGTATACTAATGCATATATATGGAATTTAAAAAGATGGTAACAATAACCCTATATGCAAAACAGAAAAAGAGACACAGATGTACAGAACAGACTTTTAGACTCTGTGGGAGAAGGCGAGGGTGGGATGTTCAGAGAGAACAGCACTGAAACAAGTATACTATCAAGGGTGAAACAGGTCACCAGTCCAGGTTGGATGCATGAGACAAGTGCTCAGGGCTGGTGCACTGGAAGACCCAGAGGGATGGGGTGGGGAGGGAGGCGGGAGGCGGGATCGGGAAGGGGAACACATGTAAATCCATGGCTGATTCATGTCAATGTATGGCAAAAACCACTACAATAAAAAATAAAATAAAATAAAAATTAGAGAAACAGAAGAAAAAATTTTGTGTGGGTGATGAAAAGCTTAGGATTTACACTCTAATCTATTTTCATATATAAGATATAGCAGTGTTAATCATATTATCATGTTGTACATTACATCCCCAGTGTTTGTTTATCTTATACCTGGAAGTTTGCAGTACTTTCCACTGCTTTCCTCCAATTTCCTACCCCTCACCCCGCCCACAACACCCCCCTCTGGTAACCACAAATCTCACCTCTTTTTCTATGAGCTGGTTTGTGTTTGAAGTATAATGGACCTGCAACACTATGTAAGTTCCTTTCACAGAGCAAGGTATGCGTTAGGCATTAAAAGGGAGACCTGCGGTCTTCCCTAGTAGTTAAGAGTCTGTGATTTCAATTCAGGAGGTGGGGGTCTGGTACCTGGTTGGGGAACGAAGATACCAGAGGCCATGTGGTGCGGCCAAAAAAAAAGGGTTGGAGGGGGAGTTTTACTCTACTGTTTTACAGTAGTTTTTCCCTACTGTTAGGAGAGAAGTGAGGGAATATTCTCGAAGACCAAGGTATGCTACTGAGAACTGAAAATCTAAAAAATTAGATTTATGCTAAACAGTGTATCACATAGAAATAATCTACTTTAACTGATTCGGAATCGAATTCTTTTACTCCTCAATTTATTTTAAGGGCTTCTAGAATTTTTAAGTTTCTACACACTCTACCAATTCCTTGTCATATCTTGAAATTAATTTTGAAAGTAAGTAAATATGGAACACGCTTTGCAGTTGTGCTGTGGACTACACAAGACTCAACATTTGTGTTCGGCATTCTGTGCTCTAGTGAAGGCTTGGGGGAGATGTGAAGTCCTTGGTGTACGTGTCTCCAGTTAATAAATAGCAACACTTGGATTGGTCTGTAGCCTGTATTTCATGTATTGATAAACAATTTTGTTCTCCCAAAGGATCTGAAATATGTATAACACAATGAAGATATGTTTTAACCGTTTCATCTTTCTCTACAGGGTGGCGTGGAAAAACAAGTGTCGAAACCGAGATCTCACGAGTTTTGTTAAGGGTTGCGGAGTGTAGCTGTGGAGTTTTCTTTCTTCTGCTCATTTGTCTCTTTTTCATATCAAGAAGTAATAGCTGAGCAAAAGGTTATACTACCACTCTTTCAAACAAATAATGCTTTTATATAAGCAGGAGCATATGGTCTTTCTTCTAAGAGGCTTGATGTTTACCTCATGTGTTTATTGTTAATGTTACTACAAAAATGTTACTACAACATTTTTCAGGTCCTTAACAGAACTAATGCTGGTGAATATTTGTCTAAAACCTTAATTATCAAATGTATCTCTAGTACATTAAGTTCTTAATCAAAGAAATAACCCAGACTTAATTTTGAATGATACAAGTACTCCCCAATATTCAACACAAATATTACAAAAGAATATCTTTAAGCAAATTGATCTTGGGCAAAGTCCCACTGTGTAGGCATGTGAATTTTCATCTGTCCAGTCAAAAGGAGATGAATGTCAAATGGCTAAATATGAAAGCAATCTGAATTAAGAATTTTGTTTTCATACAGTGTGGCCTTTGGTTTAAATGTTTTAGTAGAAATGTTGCATTTATACAGCTTTAAAAATAAACTCACAATTTATACATCAACCTATTTTAGCCTTTGTAAAGAACTCACATATGCATCTTGCTGATTCTGGAACATAAAGAAGGATTAGATGAGCCAATGATTTTCCTTAATTTTATTAACTTAGATTCACACTTTATGACAAATTCAGAGGTAGATGAGTTTGCAAGCATTGAGTTAATTGCTATTAAATAGATGTGAAATTATGCAGGCTGTAAAAAAATACAAACATTTTCATTAAAAGCTTTGCAATTCATACCTTGTCTTTCTTTGTTAAGAGCCATGTAATGTGTCTGAAGAAATACATGTGTATATATTTGGGGAAAAAATGATCTGACACTTAGTATTTCCTACATCTTCACCTGTAATGAAACAGCTGAATGTTGCTGCGAGAAATCCATAAGCATGCTGACAGATCTCACTTAATATTTTAAATTAAAAAAATTTTTTTGGTGGTGCCACACAGCTTCTGGGACCTTAGTTCCCCAACCAGGGCTTGAATTCGCACCCTGAACAGTGAAAGCAAAAAGTCCTAATCATAAGGCCACCAAGGAATCCCCCTCACCCTAAATTCATAAACATAAATCTCAAATGGGCACTCAAATCAGCTTGGTCATCATAGTCACTTCTCTGCAGTTCTTCTGTATTGGTGTCCCCACTCTCTAAAATGACTGTCATTATTTGCTTCTCTCATTTCAAAGTCCTAGCATACACGCCCTACTGTTGCAGGAAGGGGGACCCCTTCCAGGGCCCGAAACTGGGCTCTTGTCTAACACTCGGAAATGACTTGTCCGAGGAGACACATGCTGACAAAGCAAGAGATTTTATTGGGAAAGGGCACCCGGGTGGAGAGCAGTAGGTAAGGGAACCCAGGAGAACTGCTCTGCCGCGTGGCTTGCAGTCTTGGGTTTTATGGTGATGGGATTAGTTTCCGGGTGGTCTTTGGCCAATCATTCTAATTCAGAGTCTTTCCTGGTGGCGCACGCATCGCTCAGCCAAGATGGATGCTAGCAAGAGGGATTCTGGGAAGTGGACGGACAGGTAGTGTCTCCTCTCGATCTTTCCCGAACTCTTCCGGCTGGTGGTGGCCTATTAGTTCCGTATTCCTTATCAGGATCTCCTGCCATAAAACAACTCATGCAAATGGTTACTATGGTGCCTGGCCAGGGTGGGCGGTTTCAATCAGTGTGCTTCCCCTAACACTACTACTGGGCTTCAACACACTCAGCTCTCAGTAGATGACCTGGCTTCATGTTACACTGACAGAAGAGAAGCAACTCATAGAAAATTCTCCCTTCATCCCCGCCATAATAGAGCTCACCTCTTTCCCTGGGCCCATCCCCGCGTCGTTCCCATTTACCGCTGGGATGAAGGGCTTCTGCTCCTCCCAGTGGCAACGTCTCAATATGCAGTCTTCATCACACTCTCCCTACTCCAGTCTAGGCTGACGGTTTCCTGCATCCTGAGCTTCTCACTCTTTGCTGGATCATCTCCATCACTGCACAAACTGCCCTGGTAACCTTGCTTCTTACAAAGAACTCTCCGTGAGCTCTACATAACCCTCCAACTACAACATTTTTTATTTTCTTTCACAGCAACACTTCTGGGATGAGTTATTTATATTCACCCACTCCACATCCTCACCTCCGCTTCTCTTTGTGACTCTTCTCAATCTGACTGCTGTCCTCGCTCAGCTGAAAATGTCTCTAACATGACTCCTTCCAGGATGCCTTGGGGCCAGTTTAGTGATCACCTGATTTCTGTTCATCCTCCTTGATCTCTCAGCAGCATTTGACACAATGAACCACTTCCTACTTTTGAAAACTTTTTCTTCCTCATCTTCCCCTCCTTACATCCTGCCACGTTGATGCTTCCTTCACAACCATTCTGGCTGTTTCTCTGCTGAATGATATTTAAGAGTTAGGGTGCCCTAGGGCTCAAGCCTGTAATCATTTGATAGACATACTTCATTTATTCATTTATTTGTCTCTTCTAGTTGAAGTATAACATTAAAAATGAACTTTTCCAACTTTTTGAAGACACTGAAATAATGTCAATTTTCCCCCAAATCTGCAAGTACAGTACAGTCTTTTATGTTTTCTGAACACTTTGAGAATATACAGCCAAAATGGTGCCCAGTGGTTCCGATCCTTCAGTATGTAACTCCTCAAAGCATCATCCAAATGAGGAGGTGCACACTGACAAATTAGGACCACTGAATCATCAGATCCTGTGCAATGTCATCAATTGTCCCCAAAGATTTTCTTAATTAAAAGAATCAAGTGTTTTATTTGGTTGTTATGTTTCTCAGTTTCCTTCAGTCTAGATTCCTTGTTCATCTTTTCCATGACTTTTATGACTTTAACCCTTTTGAAGACCTCAACCACCTATGGTGGAAAATGGCGTACGGCTTTTCCGATATTCTGTGGAGTACATTAGATTATGCACCTTTGGCAGGGATACCACAGAAGTGATTTTGGGTTCTTCCCATTGCATCCTTTCAGGTGACATGCAGTTTTGAAATGTTCTATTACTGATGATGTCCACATTGATCATTTGATTAAGGTGATACCTGCAAGTCACCTCCACTGTGAACTATTTGGGAGATGGTGAGGTACTTTGAGAAATTTTGTTCCTGATCAAAATTTCAATTTTTATATTCACTTATTATATCAGTATGGGTTTCCCCAGTGGCTCAATGGTAAAGAATTCGCCTGCCAATACAGGGGACACATGAGACATGGGTTTGATCTCTGGGTCAAGATGATCCCCTGGTAAAGGAAATGGCTACCCACTCCAGTATTCCTGCCAGTATAATCCCATGGACAGAGGAGCCTCGAGGGCTGCTGTCCATGGGGTCACAAAGAGTCAGACACAACTAAGCGCACATGCAGGCATGCCTACATTATATCAAGATGGACCCCCGGCTTCCCACTTTATTCCAATTATAATGAGTCATAATCCATTCAGTTCAGTTTAGTTCAGACGCTCTGTTAAGTCCGACTCTTAGCTACCCCATAAACCACAGCACGCCAGGCCTCCCTGTCCATCACAAACTCCCAGAGTCTACCCAAACTCATGTCCATCCAGTCGGTGATGCCATCCAGCCATCTCATCCTCTGTCGTCCCCTTCTCTTCCTGCCCCCAATCCCTCCCAGCATCAGGGTCTTTTCTGATGAGTCAGCTCTTTGCATTATGTGGCCAAAGTACTGGAGTTTCAGTTTCAGTATCAGTCCTTTCAATGAGCACCCAGGACTGATCTCCTTCAGGATGGACTGGTTGGATCTCCTTGCAGTCCAAGGGACTCTCAAGACTCTTCTCCAACACCACACTTCAAAAGCATCAGTTCTTCGGTGCTCAGCTTTCTTCACAGTCCAACTCTCACATCCATACACGACCACTGGAAAAACCATAGCCTTGACTAGACGGACCTTTATTGGCAAAGTAATGTCTCTGCCTTTTAATAGTCTATCTAGGTTGGTCATAACTTTCCTTCCAAGGAGTAAGCATCTTTTAATTTCATGGCTGCAGTCACCATCTGCAGTGATTTTGGAGCCCAGAAAAATAAAGTCTGACACTGTTTCCACTGTTTCCCCATCTATTTGCCATGAAGTGATGGGACCAGATGCCATGATCTTAGTTTTCTGAATGTTGAGTTTTAAGCCAACTTTTTCACTCTCCTTTTTTACTTTCATCAAGAGGCTCTTTAGTTCTTCTTCACTTTCTGACATAAGGGTGGTGTCATTTGCATATCTGAGGTTATTGATATTTCTCCCGGCAATCTTGATTCCAGCTTGTACTTCTTCCAGCCCAGCATTTCTCATGATGTACTCTGCACATAAGTTAAATAATCAAGGTGACAATATACAGCGCTGACATACTCCTTTTCCTATCTGGAACCAGTCTGTTGTTCCATGTCCAGTTCTAACTGTTGTTTCCTGACCTGCATACAGACTTCTCAAGAGGCAGGTCAGGTGTTCTGGCATTCCCATCTCTTTCAGAATTTTCCACAGTTTATTGTGATCCACACAGTCAAAGGCTTTGGCATAGTCAATAAAGCAGAATGAAATGTTTTTCTGGAACTCCCTTGCTTTTTCGATGATCCAGAGGATGTTAGAAATTTGATCTCTCGTTCGATGTCTTTTCTAAAACTAGTTTGAACATCTGGAAGTTCCTGGTTCACGTATTGCTGAAGCCTGGCTTGGAGAATTTTGAGCATTACTTTACTGGCATGTGAGACGAGTACAATTGTGTAGTAGTTTGAGCATTCTTTGGCATTGCCTTTCTTTGGGATTGGAATGAAAACTGACCATTTCCAGTCCCGTGGCCTCTGCTGAGTTTTCCAAATGTGCTGGCATATTGAGTGCAGCACTTTCACAGCATCATCTTTTAAGACTTGAAATAGTTCAACTGGAATTCCATCACCTCTACTAGCTTTGCTATAATCCATTGCTGTCATTTATTTTGATGTTCACATTGTTCCTGATTTGGCCAGGAGAGTCTCTGCAAGCTAACTTCTGTGTCATCGTCTGCCAAGGCAGGAAACATAGGGTTTGATCCCTGACCTAGAAAGGTTCCACTTGCTGCAACTAAGCCCATGCACCACAACTATTGAACCTGTGCTCTAGGGCCCGGGACCTGCAACTACTGAAGCCCATACACCCCAGAGCAAGTGCTCCACAACAAGAGAAGCCGCCACAGCAAGGAGCCTGAGCACAACAACTAGAGAGTAGCCCCTGATGTTGCAATTAGAGAAAAACCCTAATAGCAGCAAAGACTCAGCACAGCCCAAAATAAATATATAAAAATTTAAAATATATATATATATTAAAAGGCAAAGACAAAAATAAAATTGGAGACATGTAGAGATGGGCTCAATAAAGGACAGAAATAGTATGGACCTAACAGAAGCACAGGATATTAAGAAGAGGTGGCAAGAATCCACAGAAGCACTGTACAAAGAAGATCTTCACAACCTAGATAGTCACGACGTTGTGATCACTCACCTACAGCCAGACATCCTGGAACGTGAAGTCAAGTGGGCCTTGGGAAGCATCAGTATGAACAAAGCTAGTGGATCAGTAAATCCGTCTGCCACTTCCCTTAATTCCTTAGCTTCTTGGCAGGATTTGACACAGCTATCTATGCCTCCTTTTATAAAATATAGTCCCTTTTTTCTTCTATCTTTCTGGCAGCTGATTTCCAAAGAGTTCAGTCACACTGTCCTCTGTCTGTGATGCTTGCTGGATTGAAACACTTAAGTTATATACTAATTATTTGTGAACTCCATGAGGCCAATAATTGTATCTTATGCACCTTAATGTTGTTAAGCCCTAGTAAACATTTCCAGTAATCTATGTTTGTTGAATAGTGAATAAATGAAAATTGGAAAAGTTAAGAAGACTTGAGGCTCTTTTCCCAAAAGTGGTTGAAATCAGTGAGGTCTGTTAAAGTACTCTGTCATACTGAAATGGAGCAGGACCCAGGACAAGCTGCCACAATTCTGAGAACTGGCCTCAAGGAAATGGAAACAAATCAACCTTAGAACTGAAGATTCACTGTACCTAAAACAACATGACAGTGGTCAGACTAACACATGACCAATTTCAAGATGACTGTCAGAGCCGAGTATGCTGTTTCTGCATATAACCCCCTTCCTCAGCCTATAAAAGCTCTTGTCCACTGACTATGGGGTGTTTTGGGGGGAGTCTCTCTTTGAACAGGCATCCCCTCCCCCCGCCCCCCACCCCCACACCACTCCCACTCCTGTAGCCAGCATTCAAAATAAAGCAACTTTCTTTGACACCACCCTGGCCTCTTTATTGGCTTTTGTGTGGTGAGCAGCGGGATCCAACTTCCAGTTACAATACATTCTTCATACCACAATACAGGATTTTTTGTCCTCTGCACACTCTACTGGATTCTACCTTTCAGAATGTGGTCTCCCTGGTGGTCCAGTGGCTGAGACTAAAGATCCCAATGCAGGGTTCTCAGGTTCGATCCCTAGCCAGGAAACTGGACCCCACATGCTCCAACTAAAGACCCAGCATTCTGCAAGTAAGACCCGCCCTAGCCAAAAAAAATAATGTGATCTCTGGAGCAGAACTTTCCTCTTTGTAATTATTTCTCCAGCTTTCCTATTTCTGCTTCCCCCATTTCTCAAAAAAATTTTAATTCTTTGCTTAAGAGGTTACCCTAAGTAATTTTAAAGCAAAATAAGCTTTCATAAAATAAAATTAAGGACTTCCCTGGTAGTCTAATAGTTCAGAATCTGTGTTTCCACAGCAGGGGGCACAGGTTTGATTCCTGGTCTGGGAAGACAGACCACATGCCACCTAAACACTATGCCTGTCCCCACAGCTACTGAGCATGAGTGCTGCGACTACCGAAGCCCTCCAGACTGAAGCCCGCGCTCTGCAACAGAGAAGTCCCCATAATGGGAAATCCGCACACTGCAATGCACAGTAACCCCCGCTCACCACAACTGGAGAAAGCCTGCATTCGGCAAAGAAGACCAGTGCAAAAGTAAGATAAAGAAATAAATAATTAAAAATGAGAGATTTTCAGAAAGACATAAACCTGTTAGAACTGGAAGAATGAGAGAGAAGACAGGAAAAAAATCTTGAAACTTGGACTAGAAGAGGCAAGTGGTAGAGGGCAGTCCTGGGAGCTGAGCAGTCAAAGCCTAAGTTATCCAGTTCACCTCGCAAGAGCTCCCTGAATCTCAAGAATTTGCGGTTGTAGGGATCTCTGGAAGTAAGGGAAGGGAGGAGGAAGAGAGGAGCTAGAAAAAAAAGACGGGTGGAGATTCTGTTTAAAAACTATTCAGGTTCTACAGACGTAGGGAACAAACACATGGATACCAAGGAGGGACTGAGGTGGGATAAGCTTGGAGACTGGGGTTGGCATATACACTCCCATGCATAAAACAGATAATTATTGAGAGCACACTGTTCCCATAGCAGAAAAAAATAAAGAAAGAAAGAAGTTACAATCTGTTCGTAGGACATATATTTACCTAAAAATACATTCTAATATACACTGAAAGTGAAAATTACTCAGTTGTGTCCAACTCTGTGACCCCATTGGCTGTATAGTCCATGGAATTCTCCAGGCCAGAATACTGGAGGAGGTAACCTTTCACTTCTCCAGGGGATCTTCCCAACCCAGGAATCGAACCCAGGTCTCCCACATTGCAGGCAGATTCTTTACCCGCTGAGTCACAAGGGAATATATATCAGGTGCAGACAAATACTGTTTGATTCCATTTATTGGAGACACCTAGAATACTCAAACTCATAGAGTCAGAAAGTACACGGGTAGATGCCAGGGGCTGGGGGAGGGAGAATGGGGAGTTAGTGTTTAATGGGGACAGAGTTTCAGTCGGAAGGTGAACAGTTTGAGAAATGGATATAATGAGAGTTGCACAATAATATGAATGCACTAAGTGCCACTGAAATGTAGTTAAATGTGGTTACAATAGTGTGCTCTATATTATGTCACTTTACCACAAAAAGTCAGGTCCTTACAGCTGAACAATTACCCTTTATTTACCCGCACGGGATAGAACAGGGGTGAAGCAGAGCCTTTGCATTGAGGGTCACCAGACAGGATTGAGGGAGGAATACCCTACAGAAAATAGGTAGATTAGCCAAACACATGCCTGGTACTAAGACCTTCATCCCCCACTAAACTCTTGAAATACTGGCAACCAGGCCTTTTGATGTGTGTGTGAGCAGAGAGGATGGAGAGGCTGCCCTGGGGAATGTGAGCAGTCTAAGAGGAGAGATCTAAGGGCCTCAGTGAAACTGACTCAACCAACCAGGTCATCCTTCAGTGAAGGACACAGGGTCAAAGCCACATAGGCCCTTGGGACCTCAAATGACTTGTTTAGCTTCCCAATTCTAAATTTAAGTAGATAACCAAAGATTGCCAAATAACAGAGAAATGCCTCTAGTATGAAAAGATATAATTCAAAGTAAAAAAGCAAAATGCAGATAAGAGGAAACATAGAGAAGTCAACTAAAGCCAACAAACCCAAACTGTTATTACTATATCCAGATAAAATAAGAATAGCAAACATGACACAAAACAAGGAAGAAAAGAAAATTCATGGAATGAAAAAGAGCTGTTGGAATTAAAACTATGATAGCAGAAATGAAAAAACTTGGAGAAAGATAAGACTGATGAAATACTAGCTGCATCTAAAGACCTGAGTGGAAGTTTAAACAGGAGACGTAGATAGCAGTGGAGATTAAGAGGTGCAAACTACTATGTACAAAATAAATAAGCTGAGAATCCCTGGCAGTCCAGCAGATAGGATTTCATGCATCTACTGCAGGGAGCAAAGGTTTGGACCCTGGTTGGAAACTAAAATCTTGAAAGCCATGTAGCACAGACAAAATAAATAAATAAGCAAACTACACAACTATATTGGGCAATACAAGGAATATAGCCAATACTTTATAACTACAAATGGAATATAAATTTGTAAGAATTGTAAATTTCTATGTTGTACACTTAAAACTTATATAATATTGTATTTACATCAACTATACTTCAGTAAAGTATTGAAGCCACCTTGAAGTTGGGAGTTGAACTAATGATAGATACAAAGAAAGCGAAGCCAGTTTAAGATCATGCAGTTATTAGCTCTAGGGAAAATAAAATCTTGCATAAGAGAAGAAAATAATTTTATTTATGACTATGTAAAAACTGAGTATTGATCTAATAAAGTATATATAGTTACGTCGGAAGGATAGGTTTTAGGGAAAGTTGCCATGTGTGATGAAGATGCAGGAGGAGGAAATAGAACTTAATCCGTAACTTGCACCATGGGAATCAATATTGTAAAATGGAGAAATCAAGAAGAAGCAATACAAGCCTGATACATAAAAGCATGGGAGTATAAATAAAATTCTTTTTTTTTTTTTGGCCATGCCGCACAGCTTGTGTTATCTCAGTTCCTAGACCAGGGATTGAACCCGGGCCACAGCAGTGAAAGTGCAAAATGCTACTCACTAGGCCAACAGGGCACTATCTAAAGTTCCTAACATTAAGCTAAAAGAGTAGAAAATTCTTGCCTGTGAAGTGGGGGAAACGAGGAGTAACATCTTTCATAACAAACCTGTAGAAACATCTCATTCTGTAAACACTGAGAATTTACAACTTTGTAAAAAATTTTGAGTGGTCTACAATATAATTTGCTGCTTCCCCAGTAGACTTAGTGGTAAAAAATTCACCTGCCGATGAAGGAGACAGAAGTTCGATACCTGACCTGGGGGGATCCCATGTGCTGCGGAGCAGCTAAACCTGTGCACCACGACTACTGTGCTCTGGAGCCCGGGGGTTGCAACTGCTGAAGCCCCAGCCCCCTAGAGCGCCGCAACAAGAGAAGCCACCCCAAGGAGAGACCCATGCACTGCAATTAGAGACAGCCCCTTCTTGCCTCAGCTGCAGAAGAGCCCATACAATGAAGACCCAGCACAGCAAAAAATAAAATGAATAAATAAAATTATTTTTAAAATATAATTTGCATAATAGACATGTATATAACTGAAAAACATTATGTCTATGAATGACTTTAGTCACTCATGATATAACTTTTAAATTCCCTTTAGCAATTTCTATAAAATGTTTTTTAAGTAAGTCTGCTAAATACAAGTGCAAGAGACATGCTCAAGGCTTAGTTATAACTAGTGCTACAAGAAGAGCCCGGTAAAATCATCTGGAATAACACTCTGCATTTCAAATAATATCCTGAGGTGAAATTGAGCAACATCAGAACTGAATGTCTTTTAAACATGATGAAACTTTCACATTGATTTTTATTTCATTCTCAGAATAAGGGTGAAAATTTGGCTTGAGAACTTAATTGTATTAAAATAACAGGTGTAAGTAAAGGCATGACATTTATCAAACACACGAAGCAAAATCTTCAACAACCATTGCTTTCCCTGTTAGGCCAACTTTTGCTACTTGCTGGTTTTGTGTTTAGTCAGCCATTGTTATACGTCTGTCCTGGTGCTTCTTAGATATATCCCATCTGTGCATCTGAGCTGTCACTCTTCAAGCCTCACTCCTCTACCTTGACTCATTCTTCGTACATCTCTGGATATCTTGATATGAATAAACCCTTTATTCATAGCAAAATGGTCCCAAAATCTTGAAGTCAGAGGCTGTACTGTTGGGACCCTCTGCTGTCCTCCCATGGCTGGTCAAATAGATTTGAGATCTGACACTTGGAGCCCCAGAAGCTACTGTATGAGAATCATGTGAGATCAGATAGTAAGAAAACTCTTAGAATCCCCAGGGTGGGGGAATATACTAAATAATCAGAGATATTCATTCCAGCAACTGATTTTTATTGAGCATATATCATGTTATAGGCACTGTTCTAGGTGCTTGGAATACAGGTATAAACAAGAGTAAAACCTTTCTGCCCTCCTTCCTGTAAAAACAGTGGTCCAGCATGTTGTGTCAAAGATATAACACACCAAAGCAGCTGTCCAGATGTGGAAGAAGGGGTGACCCAATGAGAGGTATCAAAGCCTGAGTGCGCAGCATCAAATCCATGGTGTGGCAGTGTTGGGAGATTGGTTACAGTCAAGTTGATCAAATATATGCATGTGCTCACAATACATCTTAAGAATATTAAAGACAATGGGTGCCTAATTTCTCACTGTCATACAAGGGAGTTGGAGAAGGCAATGGCAACCCACTCCAGTACTCTTGCCTGGAAAATCCCATGGATGGAGGAGCCTGGTGGGCTGCAGTCCATGGGGTCGCTAAGAGTCGGACACGACTGAGTGACTTCACTCTCACTTTTCACTTTCATGCATTGGAGAAGGAAATGGCAACCCACTCCAGTGTTCTTGCCTGGAGAATCCCAGGGATGGCGGAGCCTGATGGGCTGCCGTCTATTGGGTCGCACAGAGTCGGACACGACTGAAGCGACTTAGCAGCAGCAGCATACAAGGGAGTTACCAACATGAAAAAGGAAAAAAACTAGAATTAACCTTGTGGTATGAGACTGGAACTGGAGGTATTAGATGAATTCAAGTTAAATGAAAATTATGTAAATTCATATATTCTATAGCTCTTATCATTGATGGGATAGGCAAACAATAACACTCAACTACACAGAGCTGGTTATTTTAAATAAGGGTTCTTGGGAGAAGTGGAAGATTCCCGACTGAAGGATGAAAAGAACAAGATGAGAATTAAAACACTTTACACCAGAAAACAAAAAAGTACCCAGAGAATGATGGGGATGCCGAAGCTAGTGTGTAGCAGCTCTCCTGGCCAAGTCAGGGACAATATGAACATCAAAATAAATGATGGCCATGGATTATGACACTTAATAATTGCAATAAGATAAGAAGCCAGGGGTTCATACTGATATAGTAACTACATGCAAAAATTGACATTTTGATGAGGAAGAAAATTTCTCAAAGTACCTCACCCTCTCCCAAATACCTCACAGTGAAGGTGACTTGCAGACATTACGTTAATCAAATAATCGATGCAAACATCATAAGTAATAGAATATTTCAAAACTGCATGTCACCTGAAAGATACAACAGAGAGAGCACAGTATTACATCTATGGTATCTCTGCCAAAGATGCATAACCTAATTTACTCTAGAGAATATCAGAAAAACCTTAGGCCATTTACACCATAGCTGGTCTGAGGTCTTCAAAAGGGTTAAAGTGATAAAAGTTAAGGAAAAAGTGAAGAAATGATCTTGATTGAAAGAAACTGAAAAACATAGCAACAAATTTAAACGCGTGATCCTGAATGAGACCTTTTAGTTAAGGAAAACTTATGTGACAATTGATAAAGTTGCGTAGATCAGATGATGAAGTGGTCCTAATTTGCCAGTGTTCACCTCCTGATTTGGATGATGTTCTGAGGTTCTGTGAGAGTTGTATATTGAAGGATTCGGAGCCACTGGACACCATATTGGCAGTATATTCTCAAACTGTTCAGAAAACTTAAAAGGCTTTACTGTACTTGCAAATTTTGGGAAAGATTGAGATTATTTTAATGCTTTTAAAGAGTGGGAAAGACTCTTTTCTTTTGAAAGTTATACTGCAGCAAGAAAAGAAAAATAAATGAATAAGTAAAACTGTTCTTTCAGATAGTTTTACAGGTTTGAGTCCTGGGGACTCCCAGAGTTAAAAATCAAAGAGCAGAGGAACAGCCAGCCATGAAGGGCTGAGAAGGAGCCATCAGTGAGGCAGGATGTAAAGGAAGAAAAATTTTTCTAGAAGTAGGAAGTGGTTCACCTGTCAAATGCTGCTGAGAGATCAAGTAGGATGAACAGAAATCAGGTGATCACTAGAACTGGCTTTGAGGCATCCTGGAAGGAGTCATGCTGTAGCAGTTTTCAGCTAAGTGAGGAGAGCAGTCAGATTAAGAAGAGATGAAAAGAGAAAGGGAGGTGAGGTCATGGAGTGGGTGAATATAGATATTTCATCCCGGAAATGCTGCTGTAAAAGGGAGCAAAGAATGATGTACTTGGAGGGTTATGGAGAGTCCATGGAGAGTTCTTTGCAAGATGAAACTTTACTGGGGCAGTCTGTACAGTGATGGGATGATCCAGCAATGAGGAAGAAACACAGGGTGCTGGAAAACCTTAGCTTAAATTGGAGTAGTAGAGGGCTATGTATGATGAAGACTGCATGTAGAAACACTGCCCATGGGAGGAGCAGAGGCCCTACATCCTAGTGATGAAGGGGAAAGAAGGGAAGGAGGGCTCAAGGAGAGATGTGAACACTGTTGTGGTGGCCAGGAGGGGAGAATTTTGTGTGACTTGCTTCTGTCCTGTCAGTGTGAAGTGAGCCCAGGTCGTCTATGGAGAGTAGAGTATGGAACGCTAGTAGCTGGTGGGCTTGCTGGGACTTTGGAAAGAGAGAAGTAAACAGTGACAGTCATTTTGGAGAGTGGGGATGTCAGCACAGAAAATTTGCAAAGAAGTGACCACCAGTCCGTCCTAAGGGCCCATTTGAGATTTGTGGTTATGATCTTAACCACACTGAAAGGAATGGCAGAATGGTGGCTAGGAATCCATGCTTTCACTGTTCAGGGTGGAGATTCAATACCTGGTTGGGGAACTAAGATCCCAAAGCTATGCAGTTCCACCAAAATTATTTTTAAAAATTGAGATCTGTGAATATGCCTATGGATTTTTCTCTAGCAATATCCTTCTGTTTGGCTACAGGTGAGAATGTTGGAAATACTAAGTGTTAGCTCGTTTTTTCCCAAGTGCATACATATGTATTTCTTCAGAGATACTAAATGGCTCTAAACAAAACAGACAAGGTATGAATTGCAAAGCTTTTAATGAAAATGTTTATATTTTTTACAGCATGCATAATTTCATATCTGTGGTTAATTAGTTATTTCAATACTTATCTGCCTCTGAATTTGGTCATAATGCATGAATCTATGCTAATAAAATTAAGGAAAAGAAACAGCTCATCTAATCCCTCTTTATATTCCTTCATGATCAGCAAGGTGCATAAATGATCTTGCTTTAATTAAGAACTGAGTGTACTGGAGACATATTTGATAATTCAGATTTTAGACAAACATTCACCAGTATTAGTTTCATTAGCAAACTGAAAAATGTTGTAGGCCTAATATCAAACAATTAACACATTAGATAAACATTAAGCTTCTTAGAAGAAAGACCACATGCTCCTGCTTCTGTAAAAACGTTATTTGTTTGAAACACTGGTGGTATAAACTTTCATTCAACTATCACTTCCTTAACATGAAAAAGAGACAAAATGAGCTGAAGAACGATCACTCCACAGTTACAGGGTGCAACCCTCAACATAACTGCTGACGTCATGGTCTCGACAATGACTTTTCCAGGCCACCCTGTGGAGAAAGATGAAACAAATGGTAATAAGACTAAAACACAGCTTCATTGTCATGTACATACTTTAAATCCTTTGGGAGAACAAAACTGTTCATCAATACATGAAATACAAGCTATAGACAAATCCAAGTATTGCTATTTGTTAACTGGAGCTATGTATACCAAGGACTTCACGTCTCCCCCAAGCCTTCACTAGAGCACAGAATGCTGGACACAAATGTCGAGTCCTGTGTTGTTCGCAACACAAATGCAGAGTGCATTCCATATTTACTTAACTCCAAAAATAATTTCAAGATATGACAAGGTAGAGTGTGTAGAATCTTAAAAACTCTAGCATCCCCTAAAATAAATTGACGAGTAAAAGAATAAGATTCTGAGTGAGTTAAACTGTTCCTGTGTAGTACATTGTTTAACATTAATTTAAAACTGCAATTTTTCAGTTCTCAGTAGCATACTTTGTTCTTTGGGAATATTCCTTCGCTTCTCTCATAAGAGTAGGGTAAAACACCTCTCACCTGGGACTTCCCTGGTGGTCCAGTTATTAAGACTTTGCCCCTCCAAATTTGTGGACAAGGTTCGATTCTTGGTGGGGGAGAGGGGAGCTAAAATTCCGGGTGCCCCGAGGTGCTACCAAAAAACCCCCAGTTCTCCTCACCGTCTCAGTTTTTTGGCCACACCTGATGGCATGTCGTTGGTTTCCTGTTCAACACCCCCTGCCTTAGAAGCACAAAGTCTTATCAACTGGACCACCAGGAAAACCCCCAGCTCTCCTTTCTAATGCTTAACACAAACCATAGTCTGTAATAGAAATTAACAGTGTTGTAGGTCCATTATACTTCAAACACAAATAAACATACACTCAAACTCATAGAAAAAGAAGTCAGATATGTGGTTATCAGAGGAGCAGGTTGTGGTTGAGGTGAGGGGTGGCAAAGAGGATAAAGGCAACTAAAGGTACTACACACTTTTAGGTATAAGATGAATACTAAAAATGTAATATACAATGTGATAAATACAATCAACACTGCTCTATGTATGAAATAAGAAATATATGAAAATTCATATAAATGAATTTAGTGAATTCATTTATATGAATATACATATTCATACATAAAATTCATATATATATATGAGAGTATATATATATTCATATATATAAGAGAGTATAGCCTAAGACTTCATCACACACACATTTTTTTTCCTTCTATTTCTTTGTTTTTGTAACCATATGACATAATGGTTGATCACTAAACTGACTGTGATAATAATTTCATTATGTATGTAAGTCAAACTCTCATACCGTACACCTTAGGCTTCTACAGTGCTATGTGTCAATTATATCTCAATAGAATTGGAAGCAGAAAAAAAAACAAAAACCAACATACCATGCTGTAATGCCTTGCTCGCGGACAATCTGCTTTGCACACGTCACAGCTTTATCGATGTTATTTTCCATTAATTCTGAAAAGCAGATGGTGAGAAATGAAAACAACATTCCTAGAGATTTCATTTTAAGTTTGGGTTCTGCAGGCTTTATTTTCTTAAGCTAAGGAAAGTACAACTAAAATTATTTTTTAAGAGTCCTTGTTGTGAATGTTGGGGAAAAATTTTTTCTTCATTCTATCCTATTTGGCATGCAATTAAAGCATTTTGTTTCTCATTTACCAAAGTCATTGGGAGCTCTGGAATTATTAATTAATGTGATAGAAGATTCTCTTTTTACTGTGCTGTGCTTAGTCGCTCATTCGTGTCCAACACTTTGTGACCCCAAGGACTGTAGTCCACCAGGCTCCTCTGTCCGTAGGGATTCTCCAGGCAAGGATACGGCAGTGGGCAGCCATGCCTTCCTCCAGGGGATCTTCCCAACCCAGGGATCGAACCCAGGTCACCTGCATTGTGGGCAGATTCTTTACCATCTGAGCCACCAGGGAAGGCCAAGAATACTGGAGTGAGTAGCCTATCCCTTCTTCAGGGGAACTTCTCGACCCAGGAATCAAACCAGGGTCTCCTGAATTGTAGGTGGATTCTTCACCAGCTGAGCTACCGAAACAAAATGAAAACAAGCAAGGGGAAACGGGTCCAGCATTTTTTGGCTCAGCAATTCTATTACTGGAAGTTTATTCTAAAGAAATAATAAGAGATGCACCCAAAGATGTGTATACAGATGTTTCATATCAATTAATAACAGGGGAAAATACAGTCTAAGTGCTTATCAATGTGATTTAGATTGACAAATTATAGAACATTTATTTAGTGGAATTTATTCATCTTGAAATAAAGATTGGTATTGGTTGATAAAATAATTTTGTGTAATAAACAGCATATTATAAAGCAGTAAGTTTAGTACAATTTCATTTTTGCTGACATACATTGCCTACATCTTTGTATGTGGGTACAAATATGCATAATATAGTTCTACACTCATGTACGTGCACCCCACTCCAGTACTCTTGCCTGGAGAATCCCAGGGACGGAGGAGCCTGGTGGGCTGCCGTCTATGGGGTCACACAGAGTCGGACACGACTGAAGCGACTTAGCAGCAGCAGCAGCATGTGAATGATGTATATTCTGAAAGATGTGGATACCAAGACTTACCACTTGTCATAAATCTCTGGATAGTGAGAATTTTTATTCAGTGACCCCAGATTATTATATAATGCAAAATACTTCTTAAAGTAAAGTAACTTGATACAAAAGAATATCCTTAGAATAATTTCTCTGTTAGGAATTTTAATATATAAAAAATTAACAATATAAATTTTGTATCAGTTCACCAATATTTTATGCACTAAACATTGCATGTAATCTCTATTTTAAAAGGAACTCAACAGAACGTTTATTTCAGCCCAGTTAAGCAAATCTGTAAATTAACTTGTCACAATGACAGTATTTAAATACGAACTGTATTTTTTGGAGTTGCAAGCTCAAGAACTTAGAGTTTCAAACTCACTTTAAATCACTCAGCCAAAACACACACACATACATACATATATACAGTTTATATACATAGAAGAAGTAAATGTGACAATTGTGAATAACTGGTAAAGTAAATAATGACAATATTGATGGGTGATATAGTCATTTTTCTAATTTTCCATATATTTAAAACATATCATCATAAAAAGTAAAAACAGTTTTTTAAAAGGAACCACAGGTATTCCTCTCCTTTGGTTAACTAGTAATCCTTTGTTTTCCAATAAAGGAGGGTATATTAAATAAAAACACACACACACAACCTAATTATCCCTAAACCTTCCCAAAGAAGATAAGAGGAATGGCATTCTTCTTTACAAAATATCAACAAGTTCAGTTATACTAAAGCACTAGGTCATTCAAGAAACTCTTGTATGTTAGCAAACAGCAAACTTTCATGATGAGTGAAAGTGTTAATTGCTGAGTTGTATCAGACTCTCTGAGACAACATGGACTGAAGCCAGCCAGGCTCGTCTGTCCATGGAATCCTCCCCGAACAGGGATCAATCCCAGGTCTCCCTCACTGTAAGCAGATTTTTTTACCATCTGAGACACCAGGGAAGCCTTCAAGACATGTTCATTTGCACTGAATCTCTGATTTTCCAGGTACAACCAGATGGGCCTGAGCCATCACTCAACATCTTGTCTTACCGCTGCAGGCCACATGGCAGCCGTCAACTGCGTTGGGGGTTTTGCCATCATCACACCACCATTTGCTGTTGATCTGAAATATCCCATAGTCAGTGCTTTCACTGCCAGGATTGTAGTTTGTAGCTTTTGTGTTATAACTGCTTTCCCATTTGGTCAAACACAACCCTGAAAAAAATTGTATTTTTAGTTGAAAAACAACATGACATGATTTACACTTCATAGCCCAATCAGTTCTATTTAATTCTACTTTACTAACAACTTACTTTATAAGTACAAAGATGTACTTACTTGTGAAATATTTTAACACTTTCGTGTTAAGAATTCCCTGAAGAGAATTCTTTTATTAGCAAGTCATTTGGTAATACTAACGAAACAAGAGAATACATTTTTTAAAATATTAAAATAAAAAATAAAAATAAGATAAATAAAATATTAAAATAGCTCTTGCCCTTCACACATCCCCAAGTTAATACTGAGCTTAGAATAGAAAAACCAACAGATTAATTGGGTGGGTTTGGTCATTAGCAGCAGATGCACACACTAAAGGAAAAATATGTTATTAGGAAAAATAAGGATTTTCTGGGAGACAGAAAATTTCTTATGATTCTAAAGGTGAATTTGGGTACCAAATTAGAATTCAGACAGTAAGAATCACAGAATAGGAAAGACTGTCATCCATCCATCCATCTAGCCATTTGCTCATTCACTCAAAAATAGTTATGGAGGGAAATGTCTGAATTTAGTATGAAAAATACAGTGATGACATTGACAGATATGAACTAAAATACAGAGGAACTTTTCCTAAGGCCATTTCTTGAGTTCTGTGGAACAAAATGAAAAATAATCAACTAGGGTGAGCACAATAAAATGTCATTTCCTGCTGCATTTCAGGGATCCTTATTATAGACATGAATTGAGGGAAATAGGTTCCTACTGTCCCTGTTTTGAGAGTTTAATGTAATTTTTAAAAAACCTGTTAAAAGCCCAGCATTGGTAGGAGAATTAAAAAAGAGAAAAATACTGCCTTACTCAGGTTAGAAGAACCCAACTTCCAAACCGAAAATAGCTAAAGTCAAACACCAAGGGCTTGACAGACATATCCGAGGTGCTGAAATACACTTCATCATCACCCTACATGTGCCAGCTGGCATGTTGAGTGGAATTAGAATGGCCCTCTCATGCCTCGGTCCTTCACCTGGTACATCTGATTCTAAAGGAACAAGTTGATGTTTAGAACTATTGTAGGTGTACAAAGCCTCCAACAAAAAAAAATCCCATTGACTCAAAGTCCTTTTTTTCTTCTTCTTCTTCTAATTACTATCTGTTCCACACCTGGCTACCTATCTGGAAGGATGAAGAAGAGTTAACTTACAGTTTGCCAGGCTGACTCCCTTATAGCCATCCAGTCCAAGTTCCTTCAGAGTTCTGGCAAGCTCACATCTCTCAAAGACCTTGCCTTGGACAGCGACAGAAAGGAGGAGAAGCCCCAGGATAATGACAGCCTTCATGTTGCCTGAGAAGTCAGACGTCCAGACTGACCAGGGTGAGCTGGGCTTGCTATTTAACATCTTTTCACTCCCCTCTTATCTCACTGGTTTGGTGGCTCCGCCCTCTGAAACATGTGGAAAACAGAAACAGTTTATTGGTCCGCTGACTTAAAAATTTGCCTTCTTAGGTTTGAAGAGAGATAGTCTGATACCCTAAAAATTAACCTGCAGAAAATAAGGAAGTGAGATTACTTAAAGACGTTGCTCAGAAAGAACAGGTTTTAGCACTATTGCCAAAAGAGGAAATTCCTCCTATTTTATTATGAAGCTGATCAAGTATTCAGGAAAAAAAACCTTAATGAACATTTTACTCAACTGAAAATGAGCTCCCATCTTTGATTAACATGCATTTACATTAAGTTGTTTTATGTGACGTCAGTATGTTGTCTTCATTTTTTTCACTTAAAATTATTTTATATACACTTTCCACAAAGAACATGACACACGGCCTGTTGTTCTGATTGGTATATAGCACAGACCATGTTGTTCAGCCAGATTCCCAAAGTCACTCTCTTCGTGTCTATTATAAATTCTTAATTTATAAATCAATGTCATAGTGTGATAAATAAACCTCCAGTGAACAACATTCCTAACTCCATTCTGACAATGCCTTACTTCATATTTCCACGTTAGAACATAGTGTCATTGTAAAGTGAAAAAACAGTATGGTAAAATCTATAGAAGAATAACTGAATATGCCATTCCAAAATCTTCCCCTTTGGCACAAGGATGATTTTGAGCTGAAGAAGCAGATCCTGGACAAGTTTTCTGCCCTCCCCCATCATCCTGAAAGCAGAACATAAATTTGCACAGATATTAATCACCAAAACCCCAGATACTTACCAGCCCCAAGACAGCACCAGAGGATTTTACAAAACAACCATTTTGACTAGCTACTATCGCCTATCAGTTTTTAATGTATTTATCATCCTAAAATTTTGCACCCTTGGAAGTCCAGTACTCTTTTCCTTTGTCAAGTTGCTCCTCTAAATATTTACTGTTCTTTGGTAAAGATGATCTGTTAAGTCCAAATTCCAGCCACTCTTTGATTTATTCATCCTGGCCTTTCTCCTAAGTATACACAAAATGTACAGGTTAATATACTTGTTTCCTTTTCTCTTGTTAAACTGTCTTTTGTTACACATGTTGTCTCCTGTACAGTTTCTAGTGATGAGGATGGGACAGTGAAAGGCCAGAACACTTTACTGTTCATAGAGACTATAGTTGAGATATGGTTTAATTGACAACAGACCAGTAGAAGGTAAGAATTCTTACCATGTCAGTCTCCTAGCTTTCTGTCTAGAGTGCACAGACAAAAAAGGAAGATAACAATTTCTCTTTGTCCCTTCCTTTCCAAATGCACACTGGCAGGAGAAAAAAAATATGAAAATAGATTTTTAATTGTGACTCTTGTGAATTTGGTTTTGGTAATCAACACCTATGTTTATTGATTCTTAGCCTCCCAAAAAGCATCATGGCTTCGTTTGTCTCTGCCATTTGTCATGAGCATGAAAAACCATAAGATGAGAATCTCCATTTGTTTTGTTTTCTATCCTGAGAACTTGGCTTTGTAACCAGTGAGAATATTCCCTCTGGTTTCTGCCACTTTAGGGGTGCAGGTTGTCTGTCAGGCTTGCATCAACAGCTAACCAGTCAGCTGGGAGCCTAAGACATGAAGTAACAGGCAACATTCTCTTTATTCAACCATGTGAACACTCAGGGGAGTTTGTTTTAATAGAGTCTCAGTTCATAAGGGGCCTCTGTGAACAGGCTCTACCTTTGTTGCCTGATTTGTGAAGGGAAAACTCTCATCCCAGTATCACCTTTCTGGTGTCAGAGGTGAGGAAATCAGTGACTTAAGGTGTCTCCCTTTGTGAGAGATGGAGGTTTCGTTGCCACCTGAGACATGGAAGGTGTTTGCTTCCTCAGGCTTTCTCTGGAGAGGCTCTGCGTCTTGAGAGGGCCACATTTCTTAGGGACGCCCCTTGTGTCCATGGGTGTGTTAGTCACTCAGTTATGTCCGACTCTTTGCGACCCCGTGGACTGTAGCCCACCTAGCTCCTCTGTCCATGGGGATTCTCCAGGCAAGAATACTGGAGTGGGTTGTCATGCCCTCCTCCAGGGGATCTTCCCAACCCAGGGATCAAACCCAGGTCTTCCCCATTGCTGGTGGATTCTTTATTGTCTGAGCCATAAGGGAAGCCCAAAAATACTGGAGTGACTAGTCTATCCCTTCTCCAGGGGAACTTGCTGACCCAGGGATCAACCCGGGGTCTCCTTCATTGGAGGCAGATTCTTTACCAACTGAGCTACGCAGGAAGCCCCCTTGTGTCCATAAGTAAGCCCTAATATTGGTTTTAAGCCATAAAAAGACTCACTGGTTTGGAGTCACAGTTGAAAGAGGTATATTGAAGACTTGAACTTTGACACCTTTAAAAGGGTTTTTGAGAGAGCTTGCATTTTGAACAAAGGTCCTATTGATACCTATGGGAAGATGAGATTGAAAAGAAAAAAAAGAAAGGAAGAAAAGATAGCTATAGAAGAATATCTTGGTTAGTGTAAGAAAAAAACAACACATTTTCTTAACAAGATTAGGAGGGTAAGTCCAGCAAATAAACATGAAGAGCTGCTGACATCTTTCAAGCAGTTGTGATGCTTACATAAATATTGATAGCCACAAATAGCTTTGACAAAGGTTCAGAAAATGCACAGGAAGTCTGGATTTATTGTCTATTACTCTATAAGCTAACCCCATCATCTCCAGATCTTCTGGTATTTTGGGGTTGCCCTATAAAAAACTGAAAAAATTTAGAATATCATTGAGCTATCCTATCCTACTGCTAATGGAAAGGAAAATGTTATAGTAATTATCTTTGATTTCTGATAATAAGCAAATATGCCCCTGAATTCCTTCTCTGATAAACCTTACAGTTCTTTCTCAGTACTTTGGAAATATTGACCTTACCATATCTTTAAAATGTAAGCATCCAAAGAGATAAGAGTTGCTTAAGGCAAACTTGGAACTGGAAAAAAAGATAACCAAGAGAGATTTCAAAAACAAACTTTATTTGATATTTCCATAAGCTCCCTTACTCCAGATTTTGCCAAAAGCCTCCATAAGATTATCTTTTAAAGACAAGTAAAAATCTAGAAGTCTTATCCACAAATATTAGTAAATACTTCAGCCATTTTAGTGGGTAAACTTAACTTGTTCCACCTGACAGAAACCCATTTACATCCAACTATTCTTTTACAGGGGCTTCCCAGATAGCACTAGTGGTAATGAACCTGCCTGCCAATATTAGGAGACATAAGAGATATGGGTTGGGTCCCTGGGTCAGGAAGATCCTCTGAGGAGGTTGTGGCCACTCAGTCCAGTATTCTTGCCTGGAGAATCTCGTAGGCAGAGGAGCCTTGAGGGCTACAGTCCGCAGGGTTGCAAAGAGTTGGACACAACTGAGCAACTGAGAATACATGCACTTGATATGTGACTATGATGTTTAAATGAAAGCTGTAAGATGTGTCTTTGCATTTATCTATATGTTTACATATATCTATGTATGTATGCTATGTGTGTGTGATGTTTTCCCCCCTCTGGATAGTTTTCCTACAAACTTGTGAAAGAGCTCTACTTAACTGGTTTAAAGAAAATAGAAGCAATTTTTAAATTAAGACCAGTCATTTGATTTCCCTGTTGGTTCAGTGGCTAAGATTCTGTGGTCCCCGTTCTGGGGTCCTGGGTTCAGTCCCTGGTCTGGGAACTAGATCCCACATGAACAAATAAAGATCCTGCATGCCACAACTAAGACCTGATGCAGCCAAATAAATAAATGTTTTAGAATAAAATAAATCAAGCCTTGTCAAATATATTTATGTTACCTCCACTAGATGCTTGAAATGATAACATTATAAATTCAGTCTAAGAACTAAGCTTACAATAAAAATTACTTCTTTAATGTATGTCAATATGGTAAGGATAAAAAACCATGTGTAAATTTTAAGGTTCTTTGCTTCTGTGACTTTTGCTACTTGCCTGATTTTTCAATAAGAAAAATAAACTGATGGTTAATTTTTAATATCTCATGAAATTTTCATGGCAACTCAAGCATAATTTTGAAGAACACATGAATTAAATGGATATAAGTGGGAGAAAAGTTTATAAATGAATGTTGCAACCATCATTATATTTTACAAAATATGTCTACTTAGAACGTTTCCAAAATCTTTTTTGTAACATTAACTTTAAGTTTTTGTAACATTATCTTTAAATGAGATACCTTCATTGAATATGTAAATCATTTCCAAAAAAGAGAAAATACTGAAACATTAATTGCTAAACGTGTTTAAGCTTATCTGCTTTTGACTTCTTAGAGAAACAAAGACTATTTGGATCTGTTAATAAAATGTTCCTTTGGTCCACTTGAAAAAAAATGTACTATAAAAAGGCATATGTCTCTAAAAATTACAAAATGATGTACTCCTGGGAATTCCTTGGCCGACTAGTGCTTAGGAATTTGTGCATTCACTGCCAGGGCCCAAGTTCAATCCCTAGTGAAAGAGGAGAGTGAAAAAGCTGGCTTAAAATTATACATTCAAAAAACTAAGATCATGGCATCCAGTGTCATCATTCATGGCCAGTAGGATGGGAAACAATGGAAGTAATAACAGGTTTTATTTTCTTGGGCTCCAAAATCACTGTGGACAGTGACTGCAGCCATGAAATTAAAAGACTGCTTGCTTGAAATCAAGAGATTAGCAACTTAAAACAAGCATGTATAAATATAGACTCCTAAACAAAATTCTCATGGTTGCCACAAAACAAAAATCTATAAAAGATACACATACAAAAAGGAACCTAAAAATGAAACTGAAGAGAGTCATCACATCACAAGAGAAGAGAAGAAAAGAAGAATAAGGAAAAAACATTACAAAACCAAATCCAAAACAATTAACAAAATGGCCATAAGACAGACATATCCATTTTTACCTTAAATGCAAATGGACTAAATGCCACAACCAAATGACAAAGACTGACGAAATGAATACAAAAATAAGACCCACTATTTGCTGCTTACAAGAGACTCACTTCAGATCAAGAGACTCATACAGTCTGAAAGTGAGGGGGTGGTAAAAGGTATTTCACACACATGGAAATCAAAAGAAAATCAGTTACAATACTTATATCAGACAAAATAAACTTTAAAATAAACACTGTTATAAGAGACAAAGATGGACACTAACTACATGATGATGAAAAACTCAACCCAAGAAGAAGAGGTAACAATTGTAATTATACATACATCCAACCTAGGAGCACATCAATATATAAGACATAATAGGATGTTGTTGTCAAGAGAAAAGAAAAAAAAAAAGATGCTTGTTCCCTGAAAGGAAGGCTATGACAAACCTAGACAGCATATTAAAAAGCAGAGACATCACTTTGCTGACAAAGGTCCATATAGTCAAAACTATGGTTTTTCCAGTAGACATGTAGAGATGTGAGTGTTGGACATAAAGAAGGTTGAGTGCTGAATAGTTGATGTTTTCAAATTGCGATGCTGGAGAAGTCACTTGAGAGTCCCTTGAACTGCAAGAAGTTCAAACCGGTCAATCATAAAGGAAATCAACCCTGATATTCATTTGAAGGACTGATGCTGAAGTTAAATCTCCAATACTTTGGCCACCTGATGCAAAGAACCAACTCATTGGAGAAGACCCTGATGCTGGGAAGGATTGAAGGCAAAAGGAGAAGGAGGTGGCGGAGGACAAGACAGTTAGATAGTATTACCACTGAATGGAATTAATCTGAGAAAACGCTGGGAAAGAGTGAAGGACAGAGGAGGCGGGCATGCTGTAGTCCATGGGGTCACAAAGAACTGGACACGACTTACTGACTGAACAACAACAATGACATAATTCATACAGGGGTCTTAAACATAAGTAATATGTCCATTTTACAAATTAAAAAATATGTATCCTGGAAAGAAAATTCATCTGCCCAAAGACATGTAGATAGGGAGTGGGAGAGCTGGGATTTAGATTCAGGTCAGTTCCCTGGCCTTTTCAGTTTACCACGTTACTTTGAAGTTGAAGGGTAAGGGAAGGAATTCTATCACAACACAATTCTCACCCCTCAACACACTGTAACTTCTTTATCTACCACGTGTCTGATTTTAGTTACTGATATAGTTGTGCAAAACCATTTTATGTATTTATTTTTGAAGTGTGATTTTTCTTTAAGAGATTGATCTAATGCCAGAAATGCCATGGAACAATTAGAGACTATTTAAACATTAGTACTTAATGCACAGCTGATAATTGTGGAAAGTTTTGGGTTTCTTTGTGTATACTTTCTTTGTACAATTATTTCTGTTATCTTTAAATTTCCATGGTCAATTCAATTAGAACTTTGGCTTGATCTCACTTCTTCTTTTCACATTATGAGCAAATATTTCCCTTCCCACATAAGTCAGATTAAAATATCCTTTCTTAATTTACGTAACAGTTGGGCATTCATCACTGAGAAATTATTTTTTAAACATACCATGAAGCATAATCTTGTTTAAAAAGTGATGGAAAATTTTCCATTTAGTTTTTTTTTCCAGAAGAGTATTCAGGTTCGTTTC
Organism: Cervus canadensis; assembly: GCF_019320065.1. Classification (NCBI taxonomy): domain Eukaryota; kingdom Metazoa; phylum Chordata; class Mammalia; order Artiodactyla; family Cervidae; genus Cervus; species Cervus canadensis. The sequence continues at coordinate 12,826,259 of NC_057410.1, read as the reverse complement.
TCTATTAAGCATGAAACTAAGCTGGCAAATCATGCAAAAATTAAAATGGACTTATTATACAACCCAGCAATCCACTCTTGGATATTTACCCCAGAGAAATGTCTTCTTTCCTCATGAGAAATTCTATGTAAGTATATTCACAGCAACTTTATTCTTAAATAACCAATAACTGTGAACTAACCAAATTTCCTTGAACAAGTGAATGGTTTAACAAACTGGTGTGTCCAAACCATGGTTGACTACCCAATGATAAAAAAGAAACAAACTATTAATACATGCAACATCTTGCAGAACATCAAGAAAATTATACTGAATAAAAAAACAGATTTCAGAAGGATACACACTGGAAGATTCCACTTATTTAACATTCATGAAATAACAATAAAAGAGATGGAGAATAGAGATGCAGTTATAGGGGTTAGGGATGGGAAGGAATAGAGAGTTATGACTATAAAGTAGTGGAAGAGAGGAGTCTAGGGCTGATGTGTATGATCAAGTCTCTTGATTGTAATTATCCAAGACTCCACATGTGATAAAGCACCATAAGGCCACACACACACACACACACACACACACACATACACACACATGCACACAAATAAGTATATGTATAAGTGATGAATTTAAATAAGCCTTCTAGATTATATCAATGTCAGTTTTTTACTTTGGTACTGTACTACAGTTGTGCAAAATGTTAACACTGGAGGAGGCTAGAGGGAAAGTGCATAGGATTCTTCTGCACATTTTTTGTAACTTCTATGAATTTATAGTTATTTCAAAATAAGAATGTTTTAAGGCAGCTATGAACATTTTAAGAATATGATTTACTTACAATTAATAATTTTGTCAGTTACACAGAAAAAAACTTTACCTTTGTTGAACTTTACTGAATCTAAAACTCCTATCTTCTCTTATCTTTCATTGAAAACCTTTGAATAGAATTATTTTGACACTTAGAAGCTGATATAACAAGAGAGACCAGTGACAAATATGTAATTGCAGATATTCACAAGTGATCTGGACACTCTGTCATTTTAGGAAAAAGAAAATAAGCTGGGCATGAAAGTATACCCTTTATCTTTAAATTTTTTCCTATATGTGTTGCCAGTTACTTGAACCTCAACATTGTTCTTCTTTTTATTTATTTATTTGTGTATTTTATTTCTATTTTTTGTGTGACTATAAAAAGAACACAGCTGTTGCAAGATTGTAAATAATATAAAAGTGTTTTTAAAAGATAGTGAATTCCCCTTCCTACAAATCAAAATACATACTAATAAAGCTATTGTTGTGTTGTTAGTTGTTCAGTCATATTTGACTCTCTGTGACCACATGACTGTTCACTGCCAGACTCCTCTATCCATGGACTTCTCCAGGCAAGAATACTGGAGTGGGTCGCCATTCCCATCTACAAGGGATCTTCCCAACTCAGGGATTGAATCTGGGTCTTCTACATTGCAGACAGATTCTTCACCATTTGAGCAATCAGGAAAGCCCCTCCTACTGAATGCCAAGAGGAATAGTTTTATTTTTTGGTGGTAAAAAACTGAAGCTGATTTTGATAAGATAAAGATGGTAAAAACTAGAGTAACTACTAAAAAACCCTAAAAATAGTGAAAAACCATTCAATTAAAGTGCTACATTAGAAAAATTTGTTTAATGAAAAAAATGCAATAAAGGAAGAATAGTGGAACAAAAAAACATGAGACATGTAAAAAAAAATAAAATTGCAGATGTAAATCTAACTATCAATAATAACATTAAATGTGAATGGATAAGAGAAGAATGAATACCAATTCTTCACAAACTTTACCAAAATCAGAATAAGAAACAGTACTCAATCCATTTTAGGAGGCAAATATTACCCTCATACCAAAATTAAAGAAAGACATCACAAAAACAGAGAACTACAGATCAGTATTTCTTATGAATATGGATGTAAAGCTCCTCAAAAAATAATAGCTAATTGAATGCAGCAACACATAAAATGAATTATGCACCATGATCTAGTGGATTTTATCCCAGAAATGCTAATTGGCTTAACACCTGAATACAATGCAATACATCCCACCACCAAGATAAAAAACAAAAATCACATGATCATCTCAGTAGATATAGAAAACAGCATTGAAAAAACTCCTGCACCATTTTCTGATGGAACTACTCAACAAAGTAAGAACAGAAGGGAACATTTTCAGTCTGATAAAGGATGTCTATTAAAAAACCTGTATAGTTAATTTTGATAAACTGGATACCTTCCCCCTAAGATCAGGAACAAAACATAGAAGCCCTTCTTTGTTCACTATTTCTATTCAACATTGTACTGAAGGCCCTAGCCAAACCAATTAATTACAAAAAGGATAAAAGTCATCCAGATTGGAAAGGAGAAGTAAAACCATCTTTATTCACAGTAGACATGATCTTGTATGTACTGGGTTGGCCAAAAATGTCATTTGGATTTTTCCATAAAATGTTATGGAAAAACCTGAATTTTTTGGCCAACCTGATAGAATATCCTAAAGAATCTGTTAAAAAAAAAAAAAACAACTAATAAACAAGTTCAGCAAGGTTGCAAGATATAGGATCAAGTTATAAAAGTTAATTGCATTTCTGTGCACTTTTAATGAACCATCCAAATATGAAATTAAGAAAATAATTCATTTTATAAATGGAATTATTGTTTATTCTTATTAAAAAATAAGATTATTTATTTTTTATTAAAAAAAAAGAATAAGATACTCAGGAATAACTTTAAACAAAAAAGTGCAAAATATACACACTGGAAATCACTAGCCATTGTTAAGAGAAGTTAAGATCTAAATAATTGGGAAAAATTACATGTTCAAGGACCAGGAGACTTACCATTGTTAGGACAGCAATATTCTCCAAAATGATCTATAGATTCAACAAAATCCTCATCAGAATCCCAGTAACTTCTTTGTAGAAACTGACAAGCTGATCCTAAAATTCATATGGAATTCAAGGGACCCAGAATAGCAAAAAAAAAAATCTTGAAAAAGAATAAAGTAGGATTCACACTCCCCAATTTCAAAACTTACTACAAAACAATGGTAATCAAGACAGTGTGGTACTGGCTAGGAGGGCTAGATTCATAAATACAGATAATAACATATATTGGTTAGGATGCAAGAAACTAGAAATCTCATACACTCCTGGCGGGAATGTAAATGGTGCAGTCATTTGGGAAATTGTTCAGCAGTTCTTCAAAGTGTTAAACACATAGTTACCTTATGATCCAGCACTTCAACTCCTAGGTTTCATTTCAAAAGAAACAAAAACACATGTTCATGCAGATCTTGTAAACAAATGTTCACAGCAGCATTATTCATAACAGCTAAAAATGAAAACAATTCAAATGCCCATCAACTAATAAGCATATAAATAAAATGTGGTACATACATTTAACACGATACATACAACTGAATATTATTTCTCTATAAAAAGAAATGAAGTACTGATACATGTTCTGACATGGATAAATTTGGAAAACATGATGCTAAGTGAAAAATGACAATATAGAAGACCACACACTATATGCATGAGTTGTCTAGTTAGGCAGTCCTGTAGAGACAGAAAGGAGATTAGTGGCTGGCTAGTGCTATGAGCACTGGGGAGAAATGGGAAGTGACTACTAATGGGTGATGAAAATAATTTTATCTCAATTAAGCTGTTTCTGTTTTTTAAGAAACAAAGACTAGTTACATATAGAGAAACAAAGAGTGAGATCAGAATTCTTGTCAGAAACAATAAAAACAATGAAGTCTTTGGAGTAACATCTTTAAAGTACTGAAAGGCAAAAACAGTCAACCTAGTATTTTATACACAGAAAAAATCTTTTAAAAATAAAGGTGAAGCATCACACTTCTAAATAACACTGGGTCAAAAAAAAAGTCTCAAGAGAAATGAAAAATCTGTTTATACTAAATGAAAATAAAAATAAGCTCATCCAAATGCATGGGATGAAGTAAAAACAGTGCTTACAGAGAAATGTATAGCATTAAAGACATATATTAGTAGAGAATAAACTGAAATAAAAAAAAAAAAACACCTGAGCTTCTAACTTAGAACCTAAAAGAAGAACAATTCAAGCCTAAAGCAGAGGAAAAGAAACAATACAAATTGGAGCAGCAATCAGTGAAATTGAAAACAGAAAAACAATAGAGAAATCCACAGAACAAAAATCTGGCTCTTTGAAAAATTCAGTAGAGGTTTGATAAACCTAGCTAAGTAGAGGCTGGAAGAAGCTGCTGCTGCAGACATCTCAGCTTTTTACTAGACCAGATGACCTCCAGAAACTGGAAAAGACAAGAAAATGGATTGTCCCTGAGCCTTTAGAATGGAATACAGGCCTGTCAGTGCTTTGATTATCGCCTAAGACCAGTGATGGGCTTTTGACCTCCTGAACAATTTTCAGAATGAATGGAGAGGAGCAGAGCAGAGAATGACTCAGAAATACAGCAGCTTTGAAATCCTGAGCAGAAGCCAGTCTGACACGGATGAAAAGATTTCCTCCTACGGAGGCAGGGGTTGGAAGTGGCCTGCCATGGGGACAAGAGTACAGGCAGCGGCAGTCCTGGGAGGCGTGTGTTTGTGGAGGCAGCCAGCAGCCCTGCTCAGATGTGCAGATGACGCCACTGCCATTACCACTTCTAAAGGTAGAAAGCAAAGAGGAACTAAAGAGCCTCTTGATGAAGGTGAAAGAGGGGAGTGAAAAAGCTGGCTTAAAACTCAACATTCCAAAAACTAAGATCATGGCATCTGGTCCCATCACTTCATGGCAAAAAGAATAGGAAAAATCTTGAAGCAGTGAGAGATTTTATTTTCTTGGGCTCCAAAATCATTGTGGATATTGAGTGTAGCCTTGAAATTAAAAGATGCTTGCTCCTTGGAAGGAAAGCTATGAGCAGCCTAGACAACATATTAAAAAACAGAGACGTGACTTTGCTGACAAAGTTCCGTATAGTCAAAACAATGGTTTTCCTAGTAATGGTGTATGGCTGTGAGAGTTGGACCATAAAGAAGGCTGAACATCAAAGAATTGATGTTTTCCAACCGTGGTGCTGGAGAATCCTCTTGAGAGTCCCTTGAACAGCAAGGAGATCAAATCAGTAAATCCTAACGGAAATCAACCCTGAATATTCATTGGAAGGACTGATGCTGCAGTTGAAGCTCTAATAACTTTGGCTACTTGATACAAAGAGCTGGTTCACTGGAAAAGACCCCGATGCTGGGAAAGATTGAGAGCAGGAAGAGAAGCGGTAAGAGAATGCAATGGTTGGATGGCGTCTCTGACTCAATGGACATGCCTGAGTTTGAGCAAACTCCAGGGGCTAGTGGAAGACAGAGGAGCCTGCGGTGCTGCGGTCCTTGGGGTCACAAAAAGTTGGAGATGACTTAGCTACTGAACAGCAACAGTAGCCCCACCATAGAGCTTGTACACCCCAGGACTGAGTTGCCTCAGTTCAGTTCAGTTCAGTCACTCAGTCGTGTCTGACTCTTTGTGACCCCATGGACTACAGCATGCCAGGCCTCCCTGTCCATCACCAACTCCCAAGGCTTACTCAACTCATGTCCATAGAGTCGGTGTTGCCATCCAACCATTTCATCCTCTGTCGTCCCCTTCTCCTCCTGCCTTCAATCTTTCCCAGCATCAGGGTCTTTCCCATTGAGTCAGCTCTTCCCATCAGGTGGCCAAAGAGTTACCTCCGGCCAAACAACTAATGGGGAGTGAGCACAGACCCACCCATCAGCAGACCATTGGATTAAAGATTTACTAAGCATGGCCCTGCCCACCAAAAGTGTTAGTCACCCAGTTGTATCTGACTCCTTGTGACCCCAAGGACTGTAGGCCACCAGTCTCCTCCGTCCATGGGATTTTCCAGGCAAGAATACTGGAGTGGGTAACTATTCCCTTCTCCAGGGATTGAACCCAGATCTCCTGCATCACAGGTAGATCCTTTACTGTCTGAGCCCACTGAAGCAAGATCCAGTTTTCCCCACAGCCAGTAACTCCCATCAGGAAGCTTGCACAAGCCTCTTATCCTCATCCATCGGAGGGTAGACAGAAGTAAGAAGCATAATTTCACATCCTCCAGAACTAAAACCACACTCACAGAAGCTAAACAAATGATCACAAGGATCACAATCTTATGTGACTCAATAAAGATATGAGTCATGCTTTGCAGGACCACCCAAGAAGGATGGATCATGGTGGAGAGTTCTGACAAAACATGGTCCCCTGGAAAAGGGAATGGCAAACCACTGCAGTATTCTTGCCTCAAGAACCCCATGAACAGTATAAAAGGCAAAAAGATATGAGACAAGAAGATGAGTCCCCCAGGTCGGTAGGTGTCTAGTATGCTACTGGGGAAGAGCAGAGAAATAGTTCCAGGAAGAATGAAGTGGCTGGGCCAAAGAGGAAAAAAATAGTCAGTTGTGGATGTGCCTAGTGGTGAAAGTAAACTCTAATGCTGTAAAGAACATCATTGCATAGGAACCTGGAATGTTAGGTCCATGAATCAAGATAAAGTCAACGTGGTCAGGCAGAGGATGGCAAGAGAAAACATTGACATTTCAGGAATCAGTGAACTAAAATGGACAAGATTGGGTGAATTTAATTCAGATGACCATTATATCTAATACTGGAAAAAAGTCTTGAGAGTTCCTTGGACTGCAAGGAGATCAAACCAGTCATTTCTAAAGGAAATCGATCCTGAATATTCATTGGAAAGGCTATTGAAGTTCCAATATTTTGGCCACCTGGTATAAAGAATGACTCATTGAGAAGACCATCATGCTGGAAAGCAAAAGGAGATGGAGAAGGCAGTGGATGAGATGGTTGGATGGCATCACCGACTCAATGGACATGAGTTTGAGCAAATTCCAGGAGTTGGTAAGTGGGGCCTGGTGTGCTGCAGTCCATGGGGTCCCAAAGAGTTGGATATGACTTAGTGACTAAACAACAGCAACAACAAAATCTTAAGTGATTTTTTAAAAAATGCTCATATAGTCAAAGCTATGGTTTTTCCAGTAGTCATGTATGGCTGTGAGAGTTGGACCATAAAGAAGGCTGAGCATCAAATAATTCGTGTTTTCAAACTGCAGTGCTGGAGAATCCTCTTGAAAGTCCCTTGGACAGCAAGGAGATCAAACCAGTCAATCCTAAAGGATATTAACCCTGAATATTCCTTGGAAGGACTGATGCTGAAGCTGAAGCTCCAATACTTTGGCCACCTGATATGAAGAGCCATTGGAAAAGACCCTGATTGTGGGAAAAACCAAATGAAAAGCCATTGGAAAAGATCTTGATGCTGGGAAAGATTGAGGGCAGGAGGAGAAGGGGGAGACAGAAGACAAGATGTTGGATGGCATCACTGACTCATTGGAAATGAGATTAAGCAAACTCCAGGAGCTAGTGGAGGACAGAGAAGCCTGATGTGCTGCCATCCATGGGGTTGCAAAGAGTCAGACACAATTGAGCGACGGAACAACAAGTCATTTAAAGTAACTATAATCAAATTTCATGGAAAAAAGTGGGTTAAGAGCAAATAGCAGGAAAAGAGTGCAAGTATTGAAAATCAAAAGAAAAAGCGCTTAGGATGGCTTGATACTGAAGTGAGAAGTCAGACTGGATAAAAAAGCAAAATCCAACTATATTTCATTAAAAAAAAAAAACCTCACTTTTGGGGACTTTCCTGGAGGTCCATTGGCTAAGATTCCACTGCAAAGATGCATAACCTAACCTAATCCAGAGAATATATTAAAAAAAAACTTAGGCCATTTTACACCACAGCTGCTTGAGATCTTCAAAAGGGTTAAAGTCATACCTGTCAGGGAAAATGTGAGATGATCTAAATTTAAAAACTGGGAAACATAACAACTAAATATAACACAATTCTGCATTAGACTTTTTAATTAAGAAGGACTTATGGGACAATTGATGAAATGCATAGAATCTGATGATTAGGTGGTCCTAATTTGTCAGTGTTTACCTCCTGATTTGGATGATGTTTTGAGCTTCTGTAGGAATTACACATGGATGGATTCCAGAGCAACTGGGCACTGTATTGGCAGTGTATTCTCAAACTGTTCAGAAAACTTAAAAGGCTGTCCTGTGCTTGCAAATTTTGGGAAAGGTTGAGATATTTCAGTCTCCTGAAAAAGCGGGAAACACTCTATTCTTTTGAAAGTTACACTTGCACAAGAAGAAACAAATAAATGAATAAGTAAAACAGGTCTATCAGATGCTGTTATAGGCTTGAGTCCTGGGGCACAGCCACAGTTAAAAATCAAACAGCAGAGATCAGCCAGCCATGAAGAGTTGAGAAGGAGCCATCACTGAGTCAGGATGTTAAGGAGGAGAAGCCGAGGAAGAAAAAACTTTTCTGGAAGTAGCAAGTGGTTCACTCTGTCAAATGCTGCTGAGAGATCAAGTAGGATGAACAGAAAACAGCTGATCACTAGAACTGGCCCCAAGACATCATGAATGTAGTCAGGTTGGAGCAGATTTCTGCTAAGTGAGGTAGCAGTCATGTTAAGAAGAGTTGAAAGGCAAAAGGAGGTGAGGACATGAAGTGGATGATTACAGACATCTCATCCCAGAAGTGTTGCTGTTAAAGGGAGCAGAGAATAATATTTTACTTTGAGGATTATGTGGAGTACACCAAGAGCTCTAGAATGTTACCAGGGCAGTTAATACAGTGATTGGGATGATCCAGTGAAGAGGAAAAACTCAGAATGCAGGAAAAACTTAGCCTAAACTGGGGTAGTGAGAGGGCTGTGATGAATACCACCTGTTGAGACACTGCAGTTGGCAAAAGCATAGGCTGTTTATCCCAGTGATAAAGGAGAAAGAAGGGAGGATGGACCCAGAGAAAGACATGAGCTCGGTTATGGTGGCGAGGAGGGGAGAATTTGTATGAGGTACTTCTGTTCTGCCAGGGTAATGTGAGGCCAGGTCATCTACTGAGATCTGAGAGCGTGGAAGACCAGTGGTTGGCGTGTGTGCTGGGACTTTGAAATGAGAGAAGTAAATAATGACAGGCATTTTGAAGAGTTGTGACTAAGAAGTGACTAAGATGACCAGGTAGTCTTGAGGGCCCATTTGAGATTGGTGGTTATGAATTTAAACTGAGGGGAATTCCCTGGTAGTCTGGTAGTTAGGACTCCCTGCTTTCACTGTTGAGGGCGAGGGTTCAGTCCCTAGTTGGAGAACTAAGGTCTTACAAGCTGTGCAGCTTAGCCAAAAAATTTAAAAAGTGAAGTAAGATCTTTCACCATGCTTATGGTTTTCATCCAGCATATCTGTCTGGGTATAGGTGAGGATGTTGGAAATGCTCAGTGTCATTTTTTTCAAAATATATACATAGATATTTCTTCAGAGACACTAAAAGACTCTAAACAAACAAAGACAAGGTTTGAATTGCAAAGTTTTTAATGAAAATGTTTGTATTTTTACAGTATGTGTCATTTCATATCTGTGGTTAACTAGCAGTTTTTCCAATAGTTGCAGACTCATCTGTCTCTGAATTTGTCATAATGCTAATGAAATTAAGAAAAAACAACAGTTCATCTAATCCCTCTTTATATTCCTTCATGATCAGCAAGATGTATAAATGATCTTGCTTTAATTAAGAACTGAATGTACTGGAGATATATTTGATAATTAAGAGTTTAGACAAATATTCACCAGCATTAGTTTTATTAGCAAACTGAAAAATATTATAGGCCTAATATCAAACAATTAACACATTAGATAAACATTAAGCCTCTTAGAAGACCATATGCTCCTGCTTCTGCAAAACCATTGTTTGCTTGAAGGAATGGTGATATAAGCTTTCATTCAACTATTACTTCCTTAACATAAAAAAGAGACAAAATGAGCTGAAGAACGATCACTCCACAGTTACAGGGAGCAACCCTCAACATAACTGCTAACGTCATGGTCTCGACAATGACTTTTCCAGGCCACCCTGTAGAGAAAGATGAAACAAATGGTAATAGGGCTAAAACATAGCTTCATTGTCACGTAGATACTTCAAATCCTTTGGGAGAACAAAATAGTTCATCAATACATGAAATACAAGCTATAGGCAAATCCAAGAATTGCCATCTGTTAACTGGAACTATGTATACCAAGGACTTCACGTCTCCCCCAAACCTTCACTAGAGCACAGAGTGCTGGACACAAATGTCGAGTCCTGTGTTGTTCGCAACACAAATGCAGAGTGCATTCCATATTTACTTAACTCCAAAAATAATTTCAAGATATGACAAGGTAGAGTGTGTAGAATCTTAAAAACTCTAGAATCCCCTAAAATAAATTGACGAGTAAAAGAATAAGATTCTGAGTGAGTTAAACTGTTCCTGTGTAGTACATTGTTTAGCATTAATTTAAAACTGCAATTTTTCAGTTCTCAGTAGCATACTTTGTTCTTTGGAAATATTCCTTCGCTTCTCTCATAAGAGTAGGGTAGAGCACCTCTCACCTGGGACTTCCCTGGTGGTCCAGTTGTTAAGACTTTGCCCCTCCAAATTTGTGGACAAGGTTCGATTCTTGGTGGGGGAGAGGGGAGCTAAAATTCCGGGTGCCCCGAGGTGCTACCAAAAAACCCCCAGTTCTCCTCACCGTCTCAGTTTTTTGGCCACACCTGATGGCATGTCGTTGGTTTCCTGTCCAACACCCCCTGCCTTAGAAGCACAAAGTCTTATCAACTGGACCACCAGGAAAACCCCCAGCTCTCCTTTCTAATGCTTAACACAAACCATAGTCTGTAATAGAAATTAACAGTGTTGTAGGTACATTACACTTCAAACACAAATAAACATACACTCAAACTCATAGAAAAAGAAGTCAGATATGTGGTTACCAGAGGAGCAGGTTGTGGTTGAGGTGAGGGGTGGCAAAGCGGATAAAGGCAACTAAAGGTACTACACACTTTTAGGTATAAGATGAATACTAAAAATGTAATGTACAATGTGATAAATACAATCAACACTGCTCTATGTATGGAATAAGAAATATATGAAAATTCATATAAATGAATTTAGTGAATTCATTTATATGAATATACATATTCATACATAAAATTCATATATATATATGAGAGTATACATATATTCATATATATAAGAGAGTATAGCCTAAGACTTCATCACACACACATTTTTTTTCCTTCTATTTCTTTGTTTTTGTAACCATATGACATAATGGTTGATCACTAAACTGACTGTGATAATAATTTCATTATGTATGTAAGTCAAACTCTTATACCGTACACCGTAGGCTTCTACAGTGCTAGGCATCAATTATATCTCAATAGAATTGGAAGCAGAAAAAAAAAACAAAAACCAACATACCATGCTGTAATGCCTTGCTCGCGGACAATCTGCTTTGCACACGTCACAGCTTTATCGATGTTATTTTCCATTAATTCTGAAAAGCAGATGGTGAGAAATGAAAACAACATTCCTAGAGATTTCATTTTAAGTTTGGGTTCTGCAGGCTTTATTTTCTTAAGCTAAGGAAAGTACAACTAAAATTATTTTTTAAGAGTCCTTGTTGTGAATGTTGGGGGAAAATTTTTTCTTCATTCTATCCTATTTGGCATGAAATTAAAGCATTTTGTTTCTCATTTACCAAAGTCATTGGGAGCTCTGGAATTATTAATTAATGTGATAGAAGATTCTCTTTTTACTGTGCTGTGCTTAGTCGCTAATTCGTGTCCAACACTTTGTGACCCCAAGGACTGTAGCCCACCAGGCTCCTCTGTCCATGGGGATTCTCCAGGCAAGGATACGGCAGTGGGCTGCCATGCCTTCCTCCAGGGGATCTTCCCAACCCAGGGATCGAACCCAGGTCACCTGCATTGTGGGCAGATTCTTTACCATCTGAGCCACCAGGGAAGGCCAAGAATACTGGAGTGAGTAGCCTATCCCTTCTCCAGGGGAACTTCTCGACCCAGGAATCAAACCAGGGTCTCCTGAAGTGTAGGTGGATTCTTCACCAGCTGAGCTACCGAAACAAAATGAAAACAAGCAAGGGGAAACGGGTCCAGCATTTTTTGGCTCAGCAATTCTATTACTGGAAGTTTATTCTAAAGAAAGAATAAGAGATGCACCCAAAGATGTGTATACAGATGTTTCATATCAATTAATAACAGGGGAAAATACAGCCTAAGTGCTTATCAATGTGATTTAGATTGACAAATTATAGAACATTTATTTAGTGGAATTTATTCATCTTGAAATATAATAAAGATTGGTATTTGTTGATAAAATAATTTTGTGTAATAAACAGCATATTATAAAGCAGTAAGTTTAGTATAATTTCATTTTTGCTGACATACATTGCCTACATCTTTGTATGTGGGTACAAATATGCATAATATAGTTCTACACTCATGTACATGCACCCCACTCCAGTACGCCTGCCTGGAAAATCCCATGGACGGAGGAGCCTGGTGGGCTGCCGTCTATGGGGTCGCTAGGAGTCGGACAGGACTGAGCGACTTCACTTTCACTTTTCACTTTCATGCATTGGAGAAGGAAATGACAACCCACTCCAGTATTCTTGCCTGGAGAATCCCAGGGATGGGGGAGCCTGGTGGGCTGCCGTCTGTGGCGTCGCACAGAGTCGGACACGACTGAAGCGACTTAGCAGCAGCAGCAGCATGTGAATGATGTATATTCTGAAAGATGTGGATACCAAGACTTACCACTTGTCATAAATCTCTGGATAGTGAGAATTTTTATTCAGTGACCCCAGATTATTATATAATGCAAAATACTTCTTAAAGTAAAGTAACTTGATACAAAAGAATATCCTTAGAATAATTTCTCTGTTAGGAATTTTAATATATAAAAAATTAACAATATAAATTTTGTATCAGTTCACCAATATTTTATACACTAAACATTGCATGTAATCTCTACTTTAAAAGGAACTCAACAGAACATTTATTTCAGCCCAGTTAAGCAAATCTGTAAATTAACTTGTCACAATGACAGTATTTAAATACGAACTGTATTTTTTGGAGTTGCAAGCTCAAGAACTTAGAGTTTCAAACTCACTTTAAATCACTCAGCCAAAACACACACACATACATACATATATACAGTTTATATACATAGAAGAAGTAAATGTGACAATTGTGAATAACTGGTAAAGTAAATAATGACAATATTGATGGGTGATATAGTCATTTTTCTAATTTTCCATATATTTAAAACATATCATCATAAAAAGTAAAAACAGTTTTTTGAAAGGAACCACAGGTATTCCTCTCCTTTGGTTAACTAGTAATCCTTTGTTTTCCAATAAAGGAGGGTATATTAAATAAAAACACACACACACAACCTAATTATCCCTAAACCTTCCCAAAGAAGATAAGAGGAATGGCATTCTTCTTTACAAAATATCAACAAGTTCAGTTATACTAAAGCGCTAGGTCATTCAAGAAACTCTTGTATGTTAGCAAAAGCAAACTTTCATGATGAGTGAAAGTGTTAATTGCTGAGTCGTATCAGACTCTCTGAGACAACATGGACTGAAGCCAGCCAGGCTCCTCTGTCCATGGAATTCTCCCCGAACAGGGATCAAACCCAGGTCTCCCTCACTGTAAGCAGATTTTTTTACCATCTGAGACACCAGGGAAGCCTTAAGACATGTTCATTTGCACTGAATCTCTGATCTTACAGGTACAACCAGATGGGCCCTGAGCCATCACTCAACATCATCTTGTCTTACCGCTGCAGGCCACATGGCAGCCATCAACTGCGTTGGGGGTTTTGCCATCATCACACCACCATTTGCTGTTGATCTGAAATATCCCATAGTCAGTGCTTTCACTGCCAGGATTGTAGTTTGTAGCTTTTGTGTTATAACTGCTTTCCCATTTGGTCAAACACAACCCTGAAAAAAATGTGTTTTTAGTTGAAAAACAACAGAACATGACTTATACTTCATAGACAAATCAGTTCTTTTAAATAACAATATTTTACTAATGACTTTTATAAGTATTAACATAAAGAAATATTTTCCTTGCAAAATATTTTAACACTTTCATGTTAAAGGGTCCTTAAGAGATTTCTTCTATTAGCAAATCATTTGGTAATACTAACAAAACAAGATAACGAATTTTAAAAAATATTAAAATAGCTCTTCCCCTGCTCCCATCCCTCAGGTAAGATTGACCATAGAACAGAAAAATCCACAGGTTTGTTGAATGGGTTTGGTCTTTATCAGTAGATGTATATACTATTGGAATAATGCTTTTTATTAGGAAAAATATGTTTCTGGGAGAAAGAAAATATTTTAGCATATCTAAAGGTGGATTTGGGTATCAAATTAGAATCTGGACAACAAGAATCATAAAATAGGAAAGACTATATCATGCATCTATCCATCTAGCCATTTGCTAATTCTTTCAAAAATAGTTATAGAGGGGAAATGTCTGAGTTCAATTTGAAAAATACAGTGGTGACCTTGACAAAAATGGACTAAAATACAGAGTAATTTTTACTTAATGCACATCTTGAATTCTGAGGAGGAAAATGAAAAATAATCAACTTGAGTGAAAATAATAAAATGTCATTTCTTGCTGCATTTCAGGGATCCTTATATGGATATTGACTGAAGGGAAATAGGTTCCTACTGTCCTTGTTCTTGTTTTGTGAATTCAATGTAATTTTTTGAAAAAGCATTGTTGTTAAAAGCCCAGCATCTTGGTAGAGGTATAAAAATGAGAAAAATACTGCCTTACTCAGGCTTGCAGACTGGAAATGGCTAGAGTCAGACACCAAGGGCTTGAAAGAGATATCCCAGGTGTTGAAACAGTTTATCATCAGCCTACAAGGGCCAGCTGGCAAATTTAGCAGCACTGGAGGAGTACAGGGGGATCTGGTGTGTTTCGAATGTTATAGAATTTTACCCTCCCATTCTTCAATCCTTCACCTGGTACATCTGATTCTAAAGGAGCAAGTTGATGTTTTTAACCATGGTAAGTGTACTAACCCTCCAACAAAGAAAAAGCCCATTCACTCAAAGTCCCTTGCTTATTATTCATACTGTTAGTTCCACACCTGGTTAACTGTTTGGAAGGAGAAAGAAGAGTTAACTTACAGTTTGCCAGGCTGACTCCCTTATAGCCATCCAGTCCAAGTTCCTTCAGTGTTCTGGCAAGCTCACATCTCTCAAAGACCTTGCCGTGGACAGTGACAGAAAGGAAGAGAAGCCCCAGAGTAATAAGAGTCTTCATGTTGACTGAGAAGCCAGACGTCCAGACTGACCAGGGTGAGCTGGGCTTGCTATTTAACATCTTTTCACTCCCCTCTTATCTCACTGGTTTGGTGGCTCCGCCCTCTGAGACATGTGGAAAACAGAAGGAGTTCATTGGTCCACATACTTGTAAAGCTTTCCTTCTTATCCTTGAAGAGATATATTCTGATATTGTACGAATTAATCTGCAGAAAATAATGAAATGACATTGCTTAAAGACATTTCTCAGGAAGAGCTGGAGTTAGCATTATTGCCAAAAGAGGAACTTCCTCTTATTTTATTATGGAGTTGAACAAGTATAAAGGAAAAAAACCTGAATGAACATTTTACTCAACTGAAAATGAGCTCCCATTCATTTACATTGAGGTGTTTTGCATATTGTCTTTATCTTTTTCACTTAAAATTATTTTATATACACTTTTCACAAAGAACATGACTCACTGCCTGTTGTTCTGATTGGTATAGATCACCATGCTGATCACAGATTCCTATACTCACTCTTTTGGTGTCTATTGTAAATTCTTAATTTATAAATCAGTGTTTTACTATGATTAGTAAGCCTCATGTGAACAACGTTCCTAACTCCTTTCTAACAAAGCCTTACGTCACATTTCCATATTAGAGCATAAAGGGTCATTGTAAAGCAAGGGAACTTTATAGTAAAACCTACAGAAGATTAACAGAATATGTCACTCCAAAATCTTCCACTTTGACACAAATATTATTTTGAGCTGAAGGCAATGGAGAAAGAGCAGATCAAAGACAAGTTCTCTGTCCTCCCCTTATTTTCCAGAAAGCAGGACGTAAATTTGTGCATAAATTAGTCACCAACAACCCTGAACACTTATCAGCCCCAATACAGCCCCAGAGGACTCTACAGAACAAACATTAGTACTAGTTACTATCTGCCATTAGTTTCGAATGTATTTATCACCCCAAAATTTGATACACTTGGAAGGCTACTACTCTCTTCCTATCTGTAGTCGCTCCTCTAATTATATACTGTTCTTGGTTAAGATGGTCTATAAGTCCAAATTCCAGCCACCTCTTTGAGTTGTTTATCCCCGCCATTTCTCATAAGTATACATGAGATGTACATGTTAGTATCCTTGTTTCCTTTTCTCTTGTTAATCTGTATTTTATTACAGAGCTCCAGCCAAAAACCGAAAAGAGTAAAACGAAACACGTATTTCCTCCTGTACAGTTTCTAGTATTGTAGATGGGACAGTGAAAACCCAGAGCACTCCACTCTCCCTGGAGACTGCAGTTGAGATACGGGATAGCTGACAACAGCCCAGCAGAAGGTAAGAATTCTCACCAAGTCGGTCTCCCAGCTCTCTGCCTGTAGTGCACAGTCAACAGAGGAGGATAAATATTTCTCCTTGTTCCTCCCTTTCCAAACTCACAGTGGCAGGAGAAAAACGTTTGTGAAAATAGATCTTGAATTGTGACTCTTGTGAACATGGTTTTGGTAATCAACACCTATGGTTATTGATCCTTAGCTTCCCAGAAGGAGTCATGTTTTCCTTTGTCCCTTTCATTTGTCATAATGATGAAAAATCATCAGATGAGAATCTCCAATTGTTTTGCTTTATATATCCTGAGACTTTGGTTTTGTAACCAGTGAGAATATTCCCTCTGTTTTCTGCTGCTTGGGAACACAGGTTGTCTGTCAGGCTTGCATCAGCAGCTAGCCAGCCAGCTAGGAGCTGAAGACATGAAGTGACAGGCAACATTCACTTTGTCCAAACATGCTGGCTCTCAGGGGAGTTTGTCTTAATAAAGGATCGCAGTTCATAAGGGGACTTTTTTTTTTTTACCCATTTATTTTTATTAGTTGGAGGCTAATTACTTTACAACATTTCAGTGGGTTTTGTCATACATTGATATGAATCAGCCATGGATTTACATGTGTTCCCCATCCTGATCCCCCCTCCCACCTCCCTCTCTACCCGATCCCTCTGGGTCTTCCCAGTGCACCAGGCCCGAGCACTTGTCTCATGCATCCCACCTGGGCTGGTGATCTGTTTCACCAAAGATAATATACATGCTGTTCTTTTGAAACATCCCACCCTCACCTTCTCCCACAGAGTTCAAAAGTCTGTTCTGTAGTTCTGTGTCTCTTTTTCTGTTTTGCATATAGGGTTATCGTTACCATCTTTCTAAATTCCATATATATGTGTTAGTATGCTGTAATGTTCTTTATCTTTTTGGCTTACTTCACTCTGTATAATGGGCTCCAGTTTCATCCATCTCATTAGAACTGATTCAAATGAATTCTTTTCAACGGCTGAGTAATATTCCATGGTGTATATGTACCACAGCTTCCTTATCCATTCGTCTGCTGATGGGCATCTAGGTTGCTTCCATGTCCTGGCTATTGTAAACAGTGCTGTGATGAACATTGGGGTGCACGTGTCTCTTTCAGATCTGATTTCCTCGGTGTGTATGCCCAGAAGTGGGATTACTGGGTCATATGGCAGTTCTATAAGGGGACTTTATAGCCTCTACTTTCATTGTCTGGTTTGGGAAGGAAAAACTTTCATCCCAGTATCACTTCCTGGTAGCATAGGTTAGGAAGTCAGTTATTTAAGGTGTCCCACTTTGTCGAAGATAGAGCTTTCTTTGTCACCTGAGACAAGGAAGGTCTTTGTTTCTTAGTCTTTCTCTGGAGAGGTTCTGCATCTTGAGAGGGCTACATTTCTTAGAGGACACCTTTCATGTCCATAGTGAAGTCATTCAGTTGTGTCCAATTCTTTGCAACCCCATGGACTGTAGCCCAAAAGGCTCCTTCATCCATGGAATTTTCCAGGCAAGAGTACTGGAGTGGGTTGCCATTTCCTTCTCCAGGGGATCTTCCCAACCCAGGGATCGAACCCGGGTCTCCTATATTGCAGACGCTTTACCATATCTGAGCCACCCTAATATTGGTTTTAAGCCACAAAAAGACTCACTGGTTTGGAGTCACAGTTGAAAGAGGTATATTGAAGATCTGAACTTTTATATCTAAAAAAGATTTTAAGAGAGCTTGCATTTTAAACAAAGGTCCTATTTTTACCTATGGTAAGATCCTATTGAAAAGAAAAGAAAAAGAAAGACAAAGATAGCTATAGAAAAATACCTTGATTACTTGAGAAAACAAAGCAAAACAAAACACTTTGTTAACAAGATTAAAAGAAGAAGATCAGAGAATAAATGTCAAAACCTGCAGACATCACTCAAGGAGGTTTAAAATTTACATAAATATTGATAGCCAGGAAACAGTTTTGACAAAGTTTCAGAAAATGCACAGGAAGTCTTGATGTATTGTCTGTTACTCTGTAGCAGGATCCCACCATGTCCAGACTGTCCTACAGTCTGGATTGCACTACCAAAAAAATAAAAAGAAACTTAAAATATCATTGAACTATCCTATTATAAAAGAAAAGAAAAATGTTATAGGAATAGGCTTAGATTTCTGATAATAGGCAAATATGCCCCTGAGTTCCTTCTTAGATTAAACCCTACAATTCTTTCTCAGTACTTTGGAAATACTGACCTTACCATATCTTTGAAATGTAAACATGCAAAGAGAAAATTGTTGCCTGAAGCAAGCATGAGACTGGAAAAAGAGAGATTTGAAAAACAGTTATTTCATATTTTCATAAGCTCCCTTGATCCAGATTTTGTTGATAGCCTCCGTAAGATTATCTTTTAAAGACAAGTGAAAATCTTAATAGTTTTTTCCACAAATCTTGGTAAAAGACGTCAGCCATCTGAGTGGAAAACTTGTTCCATCTGCCAGAAACACCATTTAGATCCAACTGTTCTTTTATAAGCTATTGAGTTTTGTACTACTATACCTGAAATGTGACTAAAATGTTGAAATGAAAGCTATGTTTGCATCTATCTATATGTCTATGTATATCTATGTTTGTATGTTATATATATGTGATATTTCTCTCCCTCTGGATAATATTCCTAAAAACTTGTGCTCTATTTAATTGGCTTAAAAAAAATAGAAGCAGTTGTATAAGTTAAGACTAGTTTGAGATTTTCCTAATGGTCCCGTGGCTAAAATTCTAAGCTCCAATGCCAGGTGCCCAAGTTCAGTCCCTGATCTAGGAACTAGATTCCACATACAGCAAATAGAGATCCTGCATGCCACAACTAAGACCTATAACTAAGCCAAATAACAAAGTAAATAACTAAGCAGCCAAATAACTAAGTAAATATTTTTTAAAAAATAAAATGAATCAACTTTGTCAAATAAATTTATGTTATCTCTCCTAGATGCTTGAGATGATAAAATTATAAATTCAATCTAAGAACTGAGTTTGCAATAAAAATGATTTTCTTGATATATGTCAATCTGATAGAGAAAAAAGCCATGTGTAAATTTTAAGTTTCTTTTCTTCTGTGATTTTTGCTACTTGCCTGGTTTTTCAGTAAGAAAAGTAACTCAAAATGATGGTTAAGTTTTAATATGTCATGAAAGTTTCATGGCAACTCAAGCATAGTTGTTAAGAACACATGAATTAAATGGATATAAGTGGGCAAAAGGGTCTTCCCTGGTGGCTCAGACGGTAAAGAATCTGCGTGCAATGCAGGTTTGATCCCTGGGTTGGGCAGATCCCCTGAAGAAGGAAATGGAAACCCACTCCATTATTCTTGCCTGGAGAATCCCATGGACAGAGGAGCCTGGTGGACTACAGTTCATGGGGTTGCAAAGAGTTGGACACGACTGAGTGACTAACCACTACTATTACTACTACTACTAAGTGGGAAAAAGGTTTATAAATGAATTTTGCAACCATCATTATATTTTATAAAATATATCTACTTTAAAATAGCTTTCAAAATCTTTTTGTAACCTTAAATTTAAGATGAATATTCATTGGATATGTAGATCTTTTCCAGAAAAGAGAAAATACTGAGCATTATTGCCAAACATTCATTTAAGATTATCTGCTTTTAACTTCATATTAAAGAAATAAAGATATCTGGGCCTGTTAATAACATGCTCTTTTTGCCACTTTAAAAAGATGTACATTAAAAAGGCATATGGCTCTAGAAATTCCAAAATGATGTATTCCTGGGAATTTTCTGGTCATCTATTTGTTAGGAATTGGTGCTTTCACTGCCAGGGCCCAAATTCAATCCTTGGTTGGAGAACTAAGATCCTGCAAGTCACCCTGCTCGGCCATGAAATGAACACATAAAAAGTAAAAAGAGCAATAAGTTATAATATGGGGGTTCTATGCACAGGGTTCTAATACAGGAGAGATAAGAAGGTAAATTATTGAGATGAAGGGAGAAAAGTCCCTGTGAATTCCCTTGGGAAAAACTTAAAGATGGCCTGGAATGTGTGAACCAGTTGAAAGGTGTTTGACAATTCTGGCTAAGACTTTGGGTAATGAATTAATACACAAATTACTGACCAGTTCAAAATTGGGAAAGGAGTACAAGGCTGTATATTGTCACCCTGCTTATTTAAATTTTATGCAGAGTACATCATGAGAAATGCTGGGCTGGATGAAGCAGAAG
Organism: Cervus canadensis; assembly: GCF_019320065.1. NCBI lineage: Eukaryota > Metazoa > Chordata > Mammalia > Artiodactyla > Cervidae > Cervus > Cervus canadensis. The sequence continues at coordinate 12,805,435 of NC_057410.1, read as the reverse complement.
CTAGAATAAAGATTGCCGGGAGAAATATCAATAATCTCAGATAGGCACATGACACCACCCTAATGGCAGAAAGCAAAGAGGAACTAAAGAGCCTCTTGATGAAGGTGAGAGAGGAGAGTGAAAAAGCTGATTTAAAACTCAACATTTAAAGAACTAAGATCATGGCATCTGATCCCATTCATGGCAAATAGAAGAAGGAAAAGTGGAAAGAGTGAGATATTTTATTTTCTTGGGCTCCAAAATCACTGTGGACGGAGAGTGCAGCCATGAAATTAAAAGACGCTTGCTCCTTGGAAGGAAAGCTGTGACAAACCTAGACAGTGTATTCAAAAGCAGAGACATTACTTTGCTGACAGAGATCTGTCTAGTCAAAGCTATGGTTTTTCCAGCAGTCATGTACGGATGTGAAAATCAGATCATAACGAAGACTGAGCGCTGAAGAACAGAAGCTTTTTAATTATGGTGTTGGAGAAGACTCTTTGAGAGTCCCTTGGACTGAAAGAAGATCAAACCAGTCAATTCTAAAGGAAATCAAACCTGAATATTCATTGGAAGGACTGATGCTGCAGTTGAAGCTCCAATACTTTGGCTACTTGATACAAAGAGCTGATTCACTGGGAAAGACCCTGATGCTGGGAAAGATTGAAGGCAAAAGGAGAAAGGGGTGGTGGAGGATGAGATGGTTAGATAGTATTACCACTGAATGGAATTAATCTGAAAAAACTCTGGGATATAGTGGAGGACAGAGGAGCCTAGTGTCCCATAGTCCTAGGGGCCACAGAGAATACAAGACTTATTGAATGAAGAACAACATAATTCATATAAGCGTCTTAAATGTAAGTATTATGTCCATTTTACAAATTAAAATATATGTGTCCCAGAGAAGAAAAGTCACCTGCCCAAAGACATAGATAGTGGTAGAGCTGCGATTTAGATTCAGATCATCTCAATGTCTTTTCAGTTTACCACATTACTTTGAAGTTGAAGTGAAAGGGAAGGAATTCTATCGCTATGCAATTCTCACCCCCTAACATACTGTAACTTCTTTATCTACCATGTTTAGTTCATGATACAGTTGTGCAAACTCATTTTATGTATTTATTTTTAAAGTGTGATTTTTCTTTAAGAGATTGATCCCACACCAGGAATGCCACAGAACAATTAGAGACTGTTTAAATAGCAAAATTCTTAAAGTGTGCACAACTGATAAACTGAGGAAAGCTTGATCTCTTTGTGCATACTATCTTTGTACTATTATTTCTGTTATCTTTAAAGGTTCATGGTCAATACAATTAGAACTTAGGCTGGATCTCACTTCTCCTTTTCACATTATGAGCAAATATTTCCCTTCCGATACAGGTCAGGTTCTTTCTCAATTTACATAACAATTGGGCATTCATCACTGAAAAATTGTTTTTCAAACAAGTGATAAAGCATAATCTTGTTTACATAGAGAACGAAATGTTCCCATTTTAATTTCCTCTTTCCAGAAGAGAATTCTGATTTTATTTCTCTGTTAAGCATTACTTTTTAATTTAAGATTAGGTTTGATCTTTTTATTTGTGCAGCTGCATAGTCATTCAATTTCTTTCTTGAGCTAGAAAGCTATGGCTTCAATCTGTAATTTAGCTCTAGTAACATCACAAAATGTTGGGGTAGGAGAGAAGAAATGGTTGCAAATAAGGTCATGTACTTGGATTGTATTTTTTCCCTCTCTCGACAAACAAACCTTTTATTGCTACCCTTCAGTTCAGTTCAGTTTAGTTCAGTTCAGTTCAGTCGCTCAGTCATGTCCGACTCTGCAACCCCATGAATCGCAGCATACCAGGCCTCCCTGTCCATCACCAACTCCTGAAGTTTACTCAAACTCATGTCCATCGAGTCGGTGATGCCATCCAGCCATCCCACCCTCTGTCGTCCCCTTCTCCTCCTACCCCCAATCCCTCCCAGCATCAGGGTCTTTTCCAATGAGTCAGTTCTTCACATCAGGTGGCCAAAGTATTAGAGTTTCAGCTCCAGCATCAGTCCTTCCAATGAATATTCAGGATTGATTTCTTTTAAGATTGACTGGTTGGATCTCCTTGCAGTCCAAGGGACTCTCAAGAGTCTTCTCCAACACCACAGTTCAAAAGCATCAATTCTTCGGTGCTCAGCTTTCTTTATAGCCCAACTCTCACATCCATACATGACTACTGGAAAAACCATAGTTTTACAATGGTAGCAATCCTACCTCAACTTATTAACAACAATTTATCTGTACACATTGAATTGAAGATGAAACACTCCAAGTTGTTTAAGATTTTTTTAAAATTCATTTTCTCACTCCAACCCCTCAACTCAAGCCAATATCATACCTCTGTGAGGTAGCTGGTTGCTGGCATAGGAGTGGTCTGTTTCCAACTCAGTCAAATAGAAGATGAACTTGCAAACATGGCACCATTTTCACAGAGTCTAACATGATTTGGCCCCAAAGCTGGTGAGGGCTAGTATCAGTGCCTTGCAGATTTATTTTGGAAAGTAGTTTCCTTGACTACTGATTCAATAAGATTTTCTATTTTAAGATTTATTTTTAATTGGATGATAATTGCTTAACAATATTGTATTGGTTTCTGCTGTATAACAATGTAAATCAGCTATAAGTTTAAATACATCCCCTCCCTCTTGAGCTTCCCTCCCACCCCAAAAGGATTTTCGGTTAAGGAGCAATTTAGTAAATCAGAAATATCATGTGAATATAAAATGGTAAATTTAAACCTGCTTAAAAAAAAATGAGTGGATGTTTCAACATCTAGGAAGTTAAAGTGCTTTTATGTTTCCTCATAAGTATACTATCTTCTAATAGGAAAGTTTACACAAACTCACTTATACATACATGCATTACTACTAATTTCTCTGAAAAATAATGGGAATAAAATAAGCCTAAATATAGAAATCTAGAGAAGGAAATGGCAACCCACTCGAGTATTCTTGCCTGGAGAATTCCATGGACAGACAAGCCTGAAGGGCTGCAAACCATGGGGTCACAAAAAGTTCGACACGGCCGAGTGAATGCACTTAAAATATCTTCTTCATGTAAAAGTTCAGTCCACTGCAAGTCAAATATCCTCTGCGTAGTCAGCATTTCAAATCTGGTTAGGATCTGAATTTCATGACGGGACCACTGACTTGGCTTTCTAAGCAGTCTTCTTCCCTCCAGTTTCTCTTCCCTCCAACCCACTCTTCATCCAGAGCATGCCAACTTTGAACTCAGAGAATTCAGCCTTTGTAACACACGTATGTCAATCACATGTCACCTATGACTTTATTGTCCATCCTGAGGTTTGCTGTCATGTCCTTATATTCATCATGATGAGCTACTTGAGGTTTTATGCTCCTTTAAGGCTTCTCCTCTGCTTTCTCAGAAAGAAGGACACTCATATGTATAGTGTAGATATTCAAAAAATTGGTAAATTCCCTGTATATAAATATGCTCCACCTACAATTAAGGTGTTACACTCCTCTCTTGACCACCTGTGTTAAAATAGTGTTTTGATATTACAAATGATGGAGGGCAGTAATGCAAGCTTACAAATAAATATCAGCCACAAACTACAGCCACGGCTTCCACAGCTTCCCTAGTGGCTCAGATGGTAAAGAATCTGCCTGCAAAGTGGGAGACCTTGGTTCGATCCCTGGGTTGGGAAGATCCCCCTGGAGGAGGGCATGGCAACCCAATCCAGTATTCTGGCTTGGAGAATCCCTTGGACAGAGGAGTCTGGCAGGCTATAGTTCACAGGGTCGCAAAGAGTCAGACATGATTGAGTGACTCAGCATGCACATAGCACATAAACTACAGAAGGATGTGCTTCTCCAACATGAGAAAGCAATTACAAAAGATAACCTAGAATTTCAAAGACAGAATCACTTTTTAGATAAAGTTAACTCAGATTTCTGAAAGAAATTAGGAATAAGACCATTTACTTTGGGGTCTTCTCAGATGGTGCTATTGGTAAAGGATCTGCCTGTTAATGCAAGAGACCTTGGGTTCAATCCCTGGGTCTGGTAGATCTCTTGGACGAGGAAAATGGCAACCCACTCTGATATTCTTGCTGAAAAATTCCATGGACGAGAAGAGCCTGGTGGGCTACAGTCCATGGGATTGCAAAGAGTCAGACATGACCAAGCAATTAAGCGCACCAACAAACCTAAAATTTTCAAGACAGAATCATTTTTAAAATAAAGAGTTAACTCAGGTCTCTGAAATAAATTAGAAAGAAGACCATATGTTTGAGATACAGGATTACTCAGGCTAATATATGTAAAATCTTTGAAGGTATGATTCAACGTTAAAGTTAGTAAAGGAAAACAATTTTATACTTCAATTGTCAAGAAGTTATGCATGAATAATTTTATTAGGGAAAAAGTTCCTATGTAACGTTTGATTATGAATTTAGGATTTCCTCCAGTTATTAATTTGATAAATAATAGAAGTTGATTGAATATTTTCTAGGTAAGAGGTACTGTATTAAAGCTGAGGATACCAAGGTGAAAAGGCATAATTGTTTTTCTCTGCAAACCAACAATTACAATGGTAACCCACGCCAGTATTCTTACTGGGATAATCCCATGGACTGTGGAGTCTGGTGGGCTACAGACCATGGGGTTGCAAAGACTCAGACACGATTGGGCGACTAACACTCAGTCACTCACTCACAATAGTTGTTTACTGCTGGTCTGTTCAAAGGACTGATGGAGCAAGGAGGGGGATCTGAAATCTGTGCGGAAGAGCAGTGAAGGCTTCACAGCATTTAAGATGAATGAGAACTGGAGGAAGAATAGGATTTTGTTAGGTGGATAGTTGGGGTAGCAGATTTGTGGTAGGAACCTTCCAGGTCTGGTTCTCTCTCCTTCCAGGCACAGGGGAGGATTATACTTCCCTATTCCCTTGAATTTAGGGAGAACTATGTAATTCTGGCCAATGAGCTATAGGTAGAAATGATACAGGTCACTTCTGAAGTGAGAACATTTAATTGCTAGTGAAAACACTCCAGTGCTCTCTACCGACCTTGGCAACTGATGAAGTTGTATGTGTCAGAAGGTATAGTTACCTGTCGGTAAAACGTCTTGTCAGCTTGAGTGCCTGAGTGACTGTGTGGAGCAGAGCCACATGTGGAACCACGATGGACATCGTGACATCAACAAGAAGTAAACTGTGTCTTTAGTCATAGAAATTTGGGGAGTGTTTTGTTATTTCATCATTTTGATGGAGGTAAAACAATTTTAAAAACAAAGGGAAAGGAGAACGGACAAATCTCCCATGCAAAAGTATTCCAAGAAACGTACAAGGATACTCTGCCCTCAAGGAGAAGTAGAGTCCAACTCCCCACTCTTTAGTATGGGCTGTGCATAGTGAATTCCTTCCCAAGGATACAATATGGAAAGCAGGATAAAGGAGTAATTTTACAGCAGAGAAACCTGACAAATACTACTTCAGCAGTGGATCCAAGTTAATATCAACAGTAATAAGTTATTTTGATAGGCGGTATCCTAGATACCATGTGATGAAAATGACATCTGTGATCTTCCTTCTCCAAGCACACAATCCTTGACTAATCATGAGAAAAAAACATCAGACAAATCCCAGGTAAGCATCGTTTGACAAAATATCTGATCAGTGTCCCTCAAAACTGTCATGGTCATCAAAAAACAAGGGAAGTCTGAGAGACTGTTAGAGCTAAGAGGAGCCAGAAGAACACAGCAACTAAATGTAATGTGGCGATCTGGAGAGGATCTTGGAAAAGGTAGTTTCATAAAACCTAAGGAAATCTGAAAAAAGTATGAACTTTATTTAGTAATAACATTCTGATATTGGTTCATTGGGGCTGCCCTGGTGGCTCAGTCAGTAAAGAATCTGCCTGCAATGCAAGAGATTGCCTGCAGGAGACCAGGGTTCAGTCCCTGGCTCAGGAATATCCCCTGGAGAAGGAAATGGCAATCCACTCCAGTATTCTTTCTTGGGAAATCTCAGGGATAAAGGAACCTGGTGGGCTACAGACCATGGGGTCACAAGGGTCAGACATAACTTAGCGACTAAACCACCACATTTTTTCATTAATTGTAACAAATGTACTATACTGATGTAAAATGTTAATAATAGGAGAGAGTGGGTTTGGTGCATACAGAAACAATATACACTATCATAGCAACTTTAATGTAAATCTCAAACTATTCTAAAATTAAAAGTTTATTTTAAAAAAGAGGTATAAGCGAGAATATAATATGTTCTGAAAATTCCTTTTGAAGTGGGGAGAGGAAGTTAAGAGTTTGGTTAGGTAGGCAAAAGATCTTTTATACTATTCAAAGGAGACTCAATTTGCAAATTGTATAGGCTGGGTGAGGGATTCCTAGAAGATCTGTGGATGGGCTTCAGGGGTCTTGTAAAACCTCTTGAGTTGTATAAGATTATATTGTGTGTATGTGTATATGTACATTTTCCTCTGAAGAAAGTTAGAAACTTTAATTTTTTTCACTTATTCTTAAAGGGAAAAGCATATGAAATATGCTAATAATCATTGTTGAAGGTAATGTTGAAACTGAAATATTCTGAGCAAGAGATATGAAACAATTCTATTTTGTGTGCAGAAAAGATCTCTTCTTGGTTGTCCAGAGTGAAGTGTGTGTATGTGTTTGGAGAAGGAAGGCAGAAGTTAAAGCCAAGATGGTAATAAAGACCATGATCTTCAGACTCTTTGATTGTAGTCTACTTTTCAGGGGGAAGAAATGACCCCATAAGATATTTCACCCTACTGCTGCTGCTTTCCTGAGAAAAAAATTACTGAGTCATAGGATGAAATGTCATTTTGTGTAAACCAAGGCTTAATAGGATTATATATACATTTACTCTATCATTAGGGCTGTGAATGGCTAGTATTTGAATAAAAATGCATATATGTCTTTAAGGGTATCTATAAACCTAAAGCACTATGATGAAAGCTACATTTATGGGAAATTATAGTTAAAAAGCAAAAAAGCAGGGACTTAAAACCATGACACTGATATGAAGGCTTCTATTCTGAAAATAAGGGTAATTTCAACTATTGATGTATAATAACATTATATTTAGCCAGACTTCTTTGTGGGATATATTTTAATCAGTAAATCCTATTAATGTGCTAATTTTATTTTATTAATACAAAATATTGGCAATCTTTAATAACTCACTTAATTGGTTATTGATAACTAATCCTTTGTTTTACATACAAATGAAAATATATAGAATTGTGCATCATCAGTCATAAAGTGGGCAAAAAATCTTTAGTATTTTGTTCAATTCATGGTCTCTTAGGAGGACTGTGGGCTGCAAATAATTCTTTGAGAAACTGCTGTTACAATCTACAAGAGAAATAATGAAAGACCAAGATAGAAGCAGGCAGGATGTACAGAGAAAAGAGGACAGATAAGACAGATATCAAAGAATCAGAACCAGGAGAATTTTTTGATTGCTTGGATGGAGAAGTACAACATAGAGGGGGGAAAGCAAGCTTGATTTGGGAGTTGCTGCAGGCAGTTACGGGGAATACTGGACAGTGAATAAACTTAGAGGAGGCTAGCATGGATATGATAAGTCCAAATTTTTAATATGTTGTGCTTGAAATCCCAAGTCCATATGTCTGGTGGAAAGCTGCATCCTGTGAACTTTCATCTTAAAAAAAAGCATCTGGACTGGAGCTATAAGGTCCTAACTTAGAAAAGTGAAGCTTCATATCACAGTGTGACTTCTCTAAAATTTACAACAATATAGAGAAATTCCAATTTTTAAAGATTCCATTCTATTTCTAGAAATAGATATAGGGAGGGGGAAAGGCAGCATTAAGGATTCCTGAGAAACAACATGAGTAACTATGGTATATGATTAGAAATTCTTGGTGTGGGAATTGTCTGGCAGCCCAGTGATTGGGACTTCGTGCTTCCACTGCTCTGGGTCCCTGGTCAGGTAACTAAGATCTGACAAGCAACGAAGCATTGCCAAAAAAAAGAAAAATTCTTAGTGAATGAAGCTTCCAGTGCCTCGTTTCTTTTTTTTTTTTTTAATTTAATTGTATATTTAAATGGAGAATAATTACTTTACAATATTCTGATGGTGTCTGCCATACATCAGCTATTTCTCTCCTAACCAACCTCTCCCCTCTGTAAATACTGGATTCAGGTGTCTGTTTGTTACTGTTGTTGCTGCTGTTTTATTTCAAAACTCATATTTTTATTTAATATAATATAATACTTATATTATATTTATAAAATTGGGTTAGCTTCAGTCCGTGGAGTCACAAAGAGTTAGATATGACTTAGTGACTAAAAAACAACACTTTTTAAAAAATGATTTAAGATATAATTTGCATAATAGACATGCATATGACTAAAAACTGTATCTGTGAATGACATTAATTACTCATGATTATAACTTTTCATAATTCCCTTTAGCAACTTCTCAGAAAATATTTTTAAAATAAGTTTGCTAACTATAAGTGCAAGAGATGTACTCAGGGCTCAGTTATAATTAGTGCTACTGGAAGAGCTCAGTTACCATCTGGAATATCACTCTGCATTTCAAATCCTATCCTGAGGTGAAACTAAGCAACATTGGAAATGAGTTTCTTTTAAATGCTGGATCATCGAAAAAGCAAGAGAATACCAGAAAAACATCGATTTCTGCTTTATTGACTATGCCAAAGCCTTTGACTGTGTGGATCACAATAAACTGTGAAAAATTCTGAAAGAGATGGGAATACCAGACCACCTGACCTGCCTCTTGAGAAATCTGTATGCAGGTCAGGAAGCAACAGTTAGAACTGGACGTGGAACAACAGACTGGTTCCAGATAGGAAAAGGAGCATGTCAAGGCTGTATATTGTCACCCTGCTTATTTAACTTATATGCAGAGTACATCATGAGAAACACTGGGTTGGAGGAAGCACAGGCTGGAATCAAGGTTGCCAGGAGAAATATCAATAACCTCAGATATGCAGATGACACCACCCTTATGGCAGAAAGTGAAGAACTAAAGAGCCTTTTGATGAAGGTGAAAGAGGAGAGTGAAAAAGTTGGCTTGAAGTTCAACATTCAGGAAACTAAGATCATGGCATCCAGTTCCATAACTTCATGGCAAATAGATGGGGAAACAGTGGCTGACTTTATTTTTCTGGGCTTCAAAATCACTGCAGATGGTGATTGCAGCCATGAAATTAAAAGGCACTTACTCCTTGGAAGGAAAGTTATGACCAAACTAGACAGCATATTGAAAAGCAGAGACATTACTTTACCAACAAAGGTCTGTCTAGTCAAGGCTATGGTTTTTCCAGTGGTCATGTATGGATGTGAGAGTTGGACTGTGAAGAAAGCTGAACGCCGAAGAATTGATGCTTTTGAACTGCGGTGTTGGAGAAGACTCTTGAGAGTCCCTTGGACTGCAAGGACATCCAACCAGTCCATCCTAAAGGAAATCAGTCATGAATATTCATTGGAAGAACTGATGCTGAAGCTGAAACTCCAACACTTTGGCCACCTGATGTGAAGAGCTGACGCATTGGAAAAGACCCTGACGCTGGGAGGGATTGGGGGCAGGAGGAGAAGGGGAGGACAGAGGATGAGATGGTTGGATGGCAACACCAACTCAGTGGACATGGGTTTGGGTGAACTCTGTGAGTTGGTGATGGACAGGGAGGTCTGGTGTGCTGTGGTTCATGGGGTTGCAAAGAGTCAGACACGACTGAATGACTGAACTGAACTGAACTAGAAATGAGGAAACCTTGATATTGATTGTTACTTCATTCTCAGAATAAGGGTCAATTTTTGGTTTGGGAACCTGATTATATTAAAATAGCAGTTATAAGTAAGATATGACATAAAAAAAAACAAGGAAGATCGGCCGTAAGCATTGCTTTCCCTCTTAGGCCAACTGGTGCTATTCTCTGGTTGCTCCCTCAGGCAGCCATTGTTACGGGTCAGTCCTGGTGCTTCTTAGACATATCCTGTCTCTGCATCTGAGCTGTCACTCTTCAAGTCTCTCTCCCCGACCTTGACTCATTCTCCATACACCTTTGGATATCCTTATATGAATAAACCCATATTCTTTCCTGTTGATTCACATCAAAATGGTCCCAGAATCTTGGACCCCTCCAAGCTGTCCTCCCAAGGCTGGTCACATAGACTTGAAACCTGGCCCTTGAAACTCCAGAAGCTGCTGTGCTGGAATCATGTGGGACTGTAAAGTAAGAAAACTCTCAGAATTCCCTGGGTGGGGGAATATGCCAAATAATTTCAGAGATTCTTTAAATCAACCGATATTTATTGTTCATCATGTTATAGGCACAGTGCCAGGTAGTTGGGATATGGGTGTAAACACGGGTAAAGGGGTTCTGCCCTATTTCCTGCAAGGACAGCAGCCCAGATGGTGTGTCAGAGATGTAACAGTGTGAAAAGGTGTCCGGATGTGGAAGGAGGGGTGACACAGTGAAGGGTATCAAAGCCTAAGCGGACAGCATCAACTCCACGGTGCACCAGTGTTGGGAGAATGGTTACAAACAGGCAAATAGATAAAATATGTGCATGTGCTCACAGTGCACCTTAAGGATATTAAGGACCACGTGTGCCCAGTTTCTCTCTGTCATACAAGGGAGTTACCAACCTGCAAAAGGAAAAACTTAGAATTGACCTTGTGGTGTGAGATTGATATTGGAGATACTATATGAATTCAATTTAAATAGATAAAAATAATGTAAATACCTATATCCTCTAGCTCTGACCATTGATGGAGCCTGGGAACAGTGACTACACTGCCTATAGCTGTTTTTTAAAATATGGGTTCATGAGAGAAATCACTGATTCCAGGCTGAAATAGGAAAAGAAGAAGGTGAGCATTAGAACATCTTACATCAGGAAACAAAAAAGTACCCAAAGAATGATGGGGACAAGTCAAAGTGACATAGAAGCGATCTTACAGAGGCTCTCATGGCCAAATCAGGGACAATGTGAACCTCAAAATAAATGATAGCCATGGATTATGATACTTAATAATTGGAGTAATGTAGGAAGCTGGGAGTCCATACTGATATAATAAGTAAAAATGTAAATTGACATTTTGATAAGGAAAAAAAATTCTCAAAGTACCTCACCCTCTCCCAAATACCTCACAACAGAGGTGACTTGCAGGCATCGCCTTAATCAAATGACTAATGAGAACATCATCAGTAATAGAACATTTCAAAACTGAATGTCACCTGAAAGGGTGCAGCAAGATGCGCACAGCATTACTTCTATGGTATCCCTGCCAAAGATGCATAACTAATCCAACCCAGAGAATATCAGGAAAATCTTAAGACTATTTTACACCACAGTTGGTTGAAGTCTTCAAAAGGGTTAAAGCCATAAAAGTCAAGGAAGAGGTGAAGAGTGATCTAGATTGCTGGAAACTGAAAAACAGGACAAACAAATATCACACGTGAATCAGAATTAGACATTTTAATTAAGAAGGACTAATGGGACAGTTGATGAAATTGCATAGGATCTGATGATTAGGTGGTCCTAACTTGTCAGTGTTCACTTCCTGGTTTGGATGATGTTTTGGGGTTATGTAGGAATTATACACTGATGAATTCAGAGCCACTGCACATCATGTTGGCAGTATATTCTCAAACTGTTCAGAAAACATAAAAGGCTATACAGTACTTGCAAATTTGGGGGGAAATTGAGATTATTTCAATGTCTAGAAAAAGGGGAAGGACTCTATTCTTTTGAAAGTTATATTTCCGCAAGAAGAGACAGATCAATGAATAAAACACGTCTATCAAATGGTTACAGGCTTGAGTCTTGGGGCACTCCCACAGTTAAAAGTAAACAGCAGAGAAACAGGCAGTCAAGAAGAGCTAAGAAGAAACTATCAATGACACAGGATGTAAAGGAGGAGAAGCTGAGGAAGAAAAAATTTTCTAGATGTAGGAAGTGGTTCACCCTGTCAAATGCTGCTGAGAGATCAAGTAGGATAGAATGAACAGAAATCAGGTGATCACTAGAATCAGCCCCAGGGCATCCTGGAAGGAGTCAGGTTGGAGCCATTTTCAGTTAAGTAAGGACAGCTGTCAGATTAAGATTAGATGAAAACTGAAAGGGAGGTGAGGAGGTGGAGTGGGTGAATATAGACATGTCATCCCAGAAGTGTTGCCGTAAACAAGGGAGTCAAAAATGATGTTGCAGTTGGAGGGTTATATAGAGTCCATGGAGAGTTCTTTCTAAGATGGAAGATACCAGAGCCATTCATACAGTGATGGGGGTGATCCAGCAAAGAGGGAGAAACTCAGGATCAGGAAACACTCAGCCTAAACTGGAGTGGTGAGAGGGCTGTGATGAAGACTGCATGTGGAGACACTGCCATTTGTGGGAACAGAGGTCCTTCATCCCAGTGATAAAGGGGAAGAGAGGGAGGGTGGGCCCAGGGAGAGACGTGAGCTCTGATATGGTGGTGAGGAAGGGAGAATTTTGTCTGAGTTGCTTCTGTTCTGTCAGTGTAATGTGAGAAGCCAGGTCATCTACTGAAAGCAGAGTGTGGAAGGCTAGTAATTGGCGTGTGTGCTGGGAATTTGAAAAGAGACAAGTAAATAGTGACAGTCATTTTGGAGAGTGCCAACATCAACACAGGATTGCAGAGAAGTGACTAAGAACACCAGACAGTCTTGAGTGCCCATTTGAGGTTTATGTTTATAAATTAAAACTGAAGGGAATTCCCTGGCAATCTTGTGATTAGGACTTTGATCTTTCACTGTTGAAGGTGTGGATTCAATCCCTGGTTGGGGAACTAAGATCCCACAAGCTGATCAGCTCAGCCAAAAAAAATTATAAGAACTGTCAGCATGCTCATAGATTTTTCTCCAGCAATATCCATCCATCTGTTTGGGTATAGATAAAGATGTTGCAAATATTAAATATCATTTTTTCCCAAATATATATGTATGCATTCTTCAGAGATACTAAATAGCTCTAAACAAAGACAGACAAGGTATGAATTGCAAGGCTTTTAATGAAAATGTCTCTATTTTTTACAGATGCATCATTTCATATCTATGGTTAATTAGCAATTATTTCAAAACTGGCTATCTCATCTGAATTTAGTCATAATGCATGAATCTATGGTAATATAATTAAGGAAAAGAAACAGGTCATCTAATCCTTCTTTATATTCCTTCATGATCAGCAAGATGTATAAGTGATCTTTTTTTGATTAAGAACTGAATGTACTGGAGATATATTTGATAATTAAGAGTTTAGACAAATATTTTCCAACATTAGTTCTGTTAGCATACTGAATAATATTGTAGGCCTATTAACAAACAGTTAACACACCAGGTAAACATTAAGCCTCTTAGAAGAGGGACCATATGCTCCTGCTTTTATAAAAATATTATTTGTCTGAAGGAATGGTGGTATAACCTTTCACTCAACTATTACTTCCTTAATGTGAAAAAGAGACAAAATGAGCTGAAGAATGATAACCGCACAGTTACAGGGTGCAACCCTCAACATAACTGCTGATGTCATGGTCTCAACAGTGACTTTTCCATGCCACCCTGTAAAGAAAGATGAAACATATGGTAATAAGACTTAAACATAGTGATACGGTAATACACATATTCAGATTCTTTGGCAGAACAAAATAGCTTATCAATACATGAAATAGAGACTATAGACAGTTCCAAGTATCACTGTTTGTTAACTGGAGCTATGTATACCAAGGACTTCACGTCTCCCCCAAGCCTTCACTAGAGCACAGAATGCTGAACACAAATGTTGAGTCCTGTGTTGTCCACAACACAGCTATAGAGTGCATTCCACATTTATTTAATTCCAAAATAATTTCAAGATATGACAAGGAATTGATAGAAGAGAGAGAATTTTAAAACCCCTAGAAATCCCTTAAAATAAACAGAGGAATAACAGAATAAGATTTTGATTCAGTTAAAATAGACTGTTTCTATATAATACATTGTTCAGCATAAATCTAAAGATAATGCTGTTAAAGTGTGGTACTCAATATGTCAGCAAATTTGGAAAACTCAGCAGTGGCCACAGGACTCAAAAAGATCAGTTTTCACTCCAATTCCAAAGTAGGACAGTGCCAAAGAATGTTCAAAATATCATACAATTGTGCTCCTTCCACATTTTACATAGCACATTTCCCATGCTGGTAAGGTTATGCTCAGAGTCCTTCAAGCTAGGCTTCGGCACTACATGAAATGAAATTTCCAGATGTACAAGTTGGGCTTAGAAAAGGCAGAGGAACCAGAGATCAAATTGCCAACATCTGTTGGATCATAGAAAAAGCAAGGGAATTTATTAGAAAACATCTACTTCTGCTTCATAGACTACGCTTAAGCCCTGTATGGATATACAAGCAAACCGTGGTATGGATCACAGAAAACGGTAGAAAATTCTTAAAGAGATGGGAATACCAGATCACCTTGCCTGTCTGCTGAAAAACATGTATATGGGTCAAGAAACAAAAGTCAGAAACTTACATGGAACAACTCATTGGTTCAAAATTGGGAAATGAGTATGACAAGGCTATATATTGTCATCCTGTTGTTTAACTTACATGCAGCGTATATTATGCAAAATGCTGGGCTGGATGAATCACAGGTTGGAATCAACATTGCCAAGAGAAATATCAACAACCTCAGATATGCAGATGATACCACTCTAATGGCAGAAAGTGAAGAGGAACTAAAGAGCCTCTTGATGAGTGTAAAAGAAGAGAGTGGAAAAACTGGTTAAAACTTAGCATTCAAAAACTAAGATCATGACATCTGGTCCCATCACTTCATGGCAAATAGAAGGGGAAAAAAGTGGAAGCAGTGACAGATTTTATTTTCTTGTGCTCCAAAATCACTGTGGTTGGTGACTTCAGCCATGAAATTAAAAGACACTTGCTCTTTGCAAGGAAAGCTGTGGCAAGCCTAGATAGTGTATTTAAAACCAAAGACATCACTTTGATGACAAACGTTCCCATAGTCAAAGCTATGGTTTTTCCAGTAGTCATGTACAGATGTGACAGTTGGACCATAAAGAAGCTGAGTGCCTGAGAACTGATGCTTTTGAATAGTGGTGCTGGAGAAGACTCTCGACAGTCCCTTGGATAGCAAGGAAATCAAACAATCAATCCTAAAGGAAATCAGTCCTGAATATTCATTGGAATGACTGATGCTGAAGCTGAAGTTCCAATACTTTGACCAGGTGTCCTGAAGAGCCGACTCATTGGAAAAGACCCTGATGCTGGGAAAGATTGAAGGCAGAAGAAGGAGGATATGGCAGAGGATGAGATGCTTGGATAGCTTCACCAACTCAACGGACATGAATTTGAGCATACTCCAGGAGATAATGAAGGACAGGGAAGCCTGTGTGCTATAGTCCATGGGGTCGCAAAGAGTCAGATATGACTTACTGACTGAACACACAAACATGGCTGCAATTTTCAGTCCTCAGTAGCATATTTTGGTCTTTGGGAATACATTCCCTTGCTTCTCTCATAACAGTAGGGTAAAGCAGCTCTCACCTGGGACTTCCCTGGAGGTCCAGTGCTTAAGACTCCACCCCTCCAATACTGGGGAAGATTCCTGGTAGTTAGGTAGGAAGCTAAAATCCTGGGTGCCCAGAGGCACTACCAAAAACCCCAGTAACTAGCCTCCAACTAATAAAAATAAATGGGAAAAAAAAACAAAACCCACTTCTCCATCCTCCCCTGATCTTTTCGGCCGCATCGAATGGCATGTGGTTCCCTGTCCAGCACCGCTTGCATTAGAAGCACAAAGTCTTATCAACTGGTCTCCGGGCAAGTCCCCAGATCTCCTCTTTCATGCTTAACACACACCATGCTCTGAAACAGGAACTTACATAGCGTTAAGTCCATTATACTTCAAACACAAACATCCAAACAAAATCACAGGAAAATAGGTCAGTGTGTGGTTATCATAGGTAGCGGTAGTGGGAGGGGGTGAGGGTGGGGAATTAGATGAAGTCAGTCAAAGGTCTTTCAAACTTCTAGGTATAAGATAGTGAATACTGGGGATGTAATGTATGTGGTGACAAATACAATTAACACTGATATACATTGTATATGAAGATCGTTAAGAGAGTAAAGCCTAAGACTTTTCATCACACACACAAAGTTTTTCTTCTATTTCTTTGTTTGTATCTATATGACACGATAGATGTTCACTAAACTTATTGTGACAATAATTTCATGGTGTATGTAAGTCAAGTCATTTTGCTGTACACTTTAAACTTCCACAGTGCTGTATGCCAATTACATCTCAGTAGAACTGGAATAGGGGAGAAAAAAAACCCAAAAAACAGAAACAACATACCATGCTGTAATGCCTTGTTCATTGACAATCTGCTTTGCACATGCTACAGCTTTGGCGATGTCATTTTCCATTAATTCTGAAAAGGAGATGGTAAGAAATGAAGACAACATTCATAGAAATTTCATTATAAGTTTAAGTTCGATCAGCTTTGTTTTCTTAGGCTGAGGAAAGAACAACCAAAATCTTGTTTTTTATGAGTCCATGTATCTGTGAATGTTGGGGGAGAACTCTTTCTTTTTCCATCCTATTTGGCATGAAATAAAGCATTCTGTTTCTCATTTACCAAAGTCATTGGAAGCTCTGGAACTATTAACTAATGTGATGGAAGGTCCTCTTTTACTAGGGACCAGAAAATCAAAACAAAACTAAAACAAACAAGCAGAAACTGGTCTAGCAATTTTTTTGCTCAGCAATTCTGTAATTGGAGAAGGAAATGGCAATCCACTCTAATACTCTTGCCTGGAGAATCCCATGGATGGAGGAGCCTGGTAGAATACAGGTCATGGGGTTGCAAAGAGTCAGACACGACTGAGTGACTTCACTTTCACTTTCTGTTAATATTAGTGGAAGTTTACCTTAAAGAAATAATAAAAGATGTCCCCAAAGATGTGTGTACAAAATGATTCATAGGGGAAAATAAAAGGGGAATACAGTCTAAGTGCATTAACAGTGTGCATTGGATTGATAAATTATAGAATATATATTTAGTGGAATTTATTCATCTTGATATATAATAAAGATTGGTGTTTGCTAATTATATAATTTTGGGCAATAAAGAGCATATTATAAGGCAGAAAATTTAGTACAATTTCATTTTTGTTGAACCACATTGCTTACATGTTTGTATGTGTGTACAAATGTGCATAATATAGTTTTATATTCATGCACATGAGTGATGTATATTCTGAAAGAAGCTTAATTCCAAAAATTACCAGTGTTCATAAATCTCGGGGTAGAGACAATTTTTACTCAATGACTAAAGATTACTATATAAAAAATATTTTCTATGTAAATTAACTGCATACAAAAGAGTATTCTTAGACTAATCTTTTCTATTAGGAATTTTAGTATGTAAAAATTTAACAATTTTTGCATTAGTTCTCCAATATTTTATGCACTAAAGATTCCATATGTCTATTTTAAAAGGAACTCAGTAGTATATTTATTTCACCGTAGTTCAACAGATCTATAAATTGACTTGTCAGAATGACAACGTTTATACAAGAACTGTACATTTTGGAGATGCAAGCTAAAGAATTTAGAAATAAAAGGTCATAATTTTCTATTCACCGTGAATAATTCACTTTAAATCACTCAGCCAAAAAACCCATATATATATATATAGTTTATATACATAGGACAAATAAATATGACAAAATGTTAATAACTGTTACAGTACATGAACATATCGAAGGCTATAATATTAATGTTTCTAATTTTCCATATATTTAAAACATTTAATCATAAAAGGTAAAAACAAATTTTTTAAAAGGACCACACAAAATCCTCCTCTTTGGTTAGTTAGTAATCCTTTGTTTTCCAATAAAGCAGGGCAGATTAGAAAAGTACCATATTAATCGAATTACCCTCTCCTCCTCAAACCAGGTAAGTAAGAGGAACGGCATTGTTCTTTACAAGCATCAACAAGTCCAGTTATGATAATATGACAGGTCATTCCAGAAAATCTTGTTGGTTAGCAAACAGCAACATTTTATGATACCAGCTTGTTAATTTTTTACTTAAGAAATTATGAGGAGGATAATAGAGAGGTTCTAGAAGTTCAGGTGGAATTTTTCTAGGTCCCTGATGAACTCCTTAAGACATTTTCATTTGTACTGAATCTCTGATCTTATAGGTATAACCAGATGGGGCCTGAGCCATCTCTCAACATCATCTTGTCTTACCGCTGCAGAATACACGACAGGCGTCAACTGCTTTGGGGGTTTTGCCATCATCACACCACCATTTGCTGTTGATCTGAAATATCCCATAGTCAGTGTTTTCACTGCTAGGATTGTAGTTTGTAGCTTTTGTGTTATAACTGCTTTACCATTTGGTCAAACACAACCCTGAAAATAAATGTATTTTTTAATTATAAACAGCAATATAATATGACTTACACTTCATAGCCCTATCAGTTCTATTTAACTAATTCTATTTTAGTAACAACTTAATTTATAAGTTTAGTGCTCACCTTCATGTTAAAAATTCCCTTAAGAGAATGCTTTTATTAGCAAATCATTTGGTAATACAAATGAAACAAGACAACATATTTTTAAAAACATTAAAATAGCTATTTCTTCCTTTCCTGTTACTCTTCCCCTATTCCCATCCCTCAGGTAAGATGCAGCCAAGAATAGAAAAATCAACAGAGCTGTTGAATGAGTTTGTTCATTATCAGCAGATGTATAAACTAATGGAAAAATACTTTTATTTTTAAAAATATTTATTAGGAAAAATAAGGAATTTCTTGGAGAAAGAAAATTTCTTATGATACCTAAAGGTAAACTTGGGTATCAAATTAGAATCCAGACCAAAGGAATCATAAAATAGAAAAGAGTATGTCATCCATCCATCTATCTAGCCTTTGGCTCATTCATTCAAAAATAATTATGGAGGGGAAATGTCTGAATTCAATCTGAAAACTACAGTGATGACATTGACAAATATGGACTAAAATACACAGTAACTTTTCTTTAGTGTGCACTTTGAATTCTGTGGAAGAAAATGAAAATTAATTAATGGACTAGAGTCAGAGCAGGATGCTGAAGCTGAAACTCCAATACCTTGGCCACCTGATGCAAAGAGTTGACTCATTGGAAAAAAACCCTGATGCTGGGAGGGATCGGGGGCAGGAGAAGGGGATGACAGAAGATGAGATGGCTGGACGGCATCACCGACTTGATGGACATGAGTTTGAGTAAACTCCGGGAGTTGGTGATAGATTGGGAGGCCTGGCGTGCTGTGATTCATGGGGTCGCAAAGAGTCGGACATGACTGAGCAACTGAACTGAACTGAACTGAGAGTCAGAATAGTAAAATATCATTTCATGGTGCATTTCAGGGATCCTTATGTAGATATTAATTGAGAGGAAATAGGTTCCCACTGTCCCTGTTTTGAGAGTTCAGAGTAATTTTTTAAAACTTTGCTGTTAAAAACTCAACATCATGGTAAGGGGGTTAAAAGTGAGAAAAATACTACCTTACTCATGCTTGCAGAACCCAAGTTCCAAAGTGAAATTGGCTAGAGTCGAACACCTGATAAACACTTGACAAATACATCACAGGTGCCGAGATATTTTTATTGTCAGCCTACTTGTACCACCTGGCAAATTTAGTGGCATTAGACAAGTACAGTTGCACCTAACATGCTTAAAATGATACAGATTTGCACCTCCTATGCCTCAATCCTTCCCCTGGTGCATTGGATTCTAAAGAAACAAGTTGCTGTTTTTAACCACTGTAAATGTACAAACCCTCCAAGAAAGAAACAAGCCATTCACTCAAAGTCCCTTTCCTATTATTTATGCTCTATTAGTATCTGTTCCACACATGGATAACTATTTGTAAGGAGGAAGAAGAGTTAACTTACAGTTTGCCAGACTGACTCCCTTATAGCCATCTAATCCAAGTTTCTTCAGAGTTCTGGCAAGCTCACATCTCTCAAAGACCTTGCCTTGGACAGCTACAGAAAGGAGGAGAAGCCCCAGGATAATGACAGCCTTCATGTTGCCTGAGAAGTCAGACGTCCAGACTGACCAGGGTGAGCTGGACTTGCTATTTAACATCTTTTCACTTCCCTCTCACTGTACAGATTCGGTGGCTCCGCCCTCTGAGATGTGGAAAACAGGAGCAGTTTATTGGTCCATGTACTTGAACAGTTTTCTTTCTTATGTTTGAAGAGAGATATTCTGATATCCTAAGAATTAACGTGCAGAAAATAATGAAATGACATTGCATAAAGACATCGCTCAGGTAGAATTGGGGTTAGTACTATTGCCCGAAGAGGAACTTCCTCCTATTTTTATGAAGTTGAACAAGTATAAAGAAAAAAAACTTGAAAAAAAAAAAAAACTTGAATGAACATTTTAGTCAACTGAAAATGAGCTCCCATCTTTGATTAACATGCATTTACATTAAGTGGTTTTTATGCGCCTTCAATAAGTTGTCTTCATCTTTTTCACTTAAAATTATTTTATATACACTTTCCACAAGAACATGACACACGGCCTGTTGTTCTGATTGGTATAGAGCACCACACCATGTTGTTCAGCCAGATTCCTATACTCACTCTTTTGGTGTCTACTGTAAATTCTTAATTAATAAATCAATGTTTTACTATGATAAATAAGCCTCACATGAATGACATTCCTAACTCCTTTCTAACTATGCTTTCTTCACATTTCCACGTTAGAACTTAAAGGGTCATTGTAAAGCAAGGAAACTGTATAGTAAACCTACAGAAGAATAACAGAATATGCCATTCCAAAATCTTCCCCTTTGGCATAAGGATTATTTTGAGCTGAAAAAGCACATCCTAGACAAGTTCTCTGCCCTCCTCCTATCTTCCTGAGAGCAGAACATAAATTTGTGCATAAATTAATCACCACCAACTTATTAGCCCCAAGACGGCACCAAAAGATTCTACAAAACAGCAATTTGACTTGATATTATCTTTTCCCCCTTTCTAATGTATTTATCATTCCAAAATTCGGAACCCTCAGATGCTTAGTACTCTTTTCCTCTTTCTAGTCGCCCCTCTAAATATATGCTGTTCTTTGGTTAAAATGATCTGTAAATCTAAATTCTAGCCTCCTCTCTGAGTTACTTATCCCTTCATTTCTCATAAGTATACACGAGAAAGTGAAAGTGTTACTCGCCCAGTCGTCTCCAATTCTTTGCGCCCCCATGGACTGTCCATGGGAGTTTTCAGGCAAGAATACTGGAGTGGGTTGCCATTTCCTTCTCCAGGGGATCTTTCTGACCCATGGATGGAACTACTGAGTCTCCATCATTGCAGGCAGATTCTTTACCATCTGAGCTACCAGGGAAATCCAAGTATACATGAGATGTACATGTTAATAAACTTGTTTCCTTTTCTCTTGTTAGTCTGGGTTTTGTTACAGAGCCCAAGCCAAAAATGGTAAAGTAAAGGGAAACACATGTTTCCTCCTGTGCAGTTTCTAGTGATGAGGATGGGACAGTGAAAGGCTGGAACACTCCATTCTCTCTGGAGACTGCTGTGGAGATATGGGATAAAACAGACCAGCAGAAAATAAGAATTCTTACCATGTCAGTCTTCCAGTTTCCTGTCTAGAGTGCACAGTCACAAGAGGAGGATAAAGCTTGTCCTTGTCTCTTCCTTTCCAAATTCACAGAGGCAGGAAAAAACTTTTGTGAAAATAGATCTTAAATTATGACTCGTGAATTTGGTTTTGGTAATCAACACCTGTGGTTATTGATTCTTAGCCTCCCAGAAGGAGTCATGATTTCCTTTGTCTCTGTCATTTGTCATAAGGATGAAAAACCATAAGATGAGAATCTCCATTTGTCTTGTTTTGTATCCTGAGAATTTGGCTTTGTAACTAGTGAGAATATTCCCTCTGGCTTCTGCCACTTGTGGGATGCAGGTTGTCTGTCAGGCTTGCATCAGCAGTTAGCCAGCTAGCCAGCTGGGAGCCTAAGACATGAAGTGACAGGCAGTATTCTCTGTCCAACCATGCTGACTCTCAGGGCAGTTTGTCTTAATAGAGTGTCCACATGCATAAGGGGCCTTTATGGCCTCTACCTTCCCTGCTTGATTAGAGGGGAGAACTCTCAACCCAGTATCACCGTTCTAGTGACATGGGTGAGGAGATCAGTGGTTTTAGGAGTCTCACTTTCTGAGACAGAGGTCTCTTTGCCACCTGAGACATGGAAGATCTTTGCTTTCTTCAGCTTTCTCTGGAGAGGCTCTGCATCTCAAGAGGGCTATATTTCTTAAGGGACTCCTCTCATGTCCATGGGTAAGCCCTAATATTGGTTTTAAGTCATAAAAAGACTCAGTGGTTTGGAGTCACAATTGAAACAGGTATATTGAAGATTTGAACTTTTATACCTAAAGGGATTTTTAAGAGAGCTCATATTTTAAACAAATGTCCTATTTTTACCAATGGGAAGATCAGATGGAAAAGAAAAAAGAAAGAAAGGAAAAAGATAGCTATAGAAGAATACTTTGGTGTGAGGAAAAAAACAAAACACATTCTTAACAAGATTAGGAAAAGATCAGAGAATAAACATCTGGACTACAGAAGTCACTCAAGCAGGTGTAAAATTTACATTAATATAAATAGCCAGGAAAGAGCTTTGACAAAGGTCCAGGAAATGCACAAGAAGGCTTGATGTATTGCCTGTTACTCTATAGCATACCTGACCATTTCCAGACTTTCCTGTATTTGGGGGCTATGCTACAAAAAATGTTTTTAAAAACTGAGATATTGAACTAGCCTATCGTACTGTTAAAGAAAATAAAAACGTCATAGGAATTATCCTAGATTTCTGATAATAGGCAAACATGCCCCTGAGTTCCTTCTTAGATAAACCCTACAATTCTTTCTCAGTACTTTGGAAATATCGAGCTTACCATATCTTTGAACATTAAGATCTAAAGAGATAATTGTTGCCTAAAGCAAACATGGGACTGGAAAATAAAATAGCAAGAGAGATTTTAAAAACAAACTGTTATTTGATATTTCCATAAGCTCCCTTACTCTAGATTTTGTCCACAGCCTCCATAAGATTATCTTTTAAAGGCAAATAAAAATCTTAAAAGTCTTATCCACAAATCTTGGTAAAAGGGGTCAGCCATCTCAGTGGGTAAATTTAACTTGTTCTATCTGCCAGAAACACCATTTCGATCCAATTATTCTTTTACAGGGCTTCCCTGAAGCTTCCCTACAGGGCTTCAGCAGTAATAAAGCACCACCCCCCACCCCCTCCAACCCCCACAATGCAGGAGGTGCAGGGTTTCATCCCTGGGTCAGGAAGATCCTCAATAGTAGGAAATGGCAACATACTCCAGGATCCCTGCTGGGAAAATCCCATGGACAGAGGAGCCTGGTGGGATATGGTTCATGGGGTCTCAAAGAGTTGGACACAACTAAAGTGACTGAGCACATTCTTTTATAAGCTATTGAGTTTTGTATTACTGTACCTGAAATGTGACTAAAATGTTTAAATGAAAGCTATAAGATCCCTGTTTGTCAGAAAAAGAGACACAGAAATACAGAACAGACTTTTGAACTCTGTGGGAGAAGGTGAGGGTGGGATGTTTCAAAAGAACAGCATGTAGACTATCTATGGTGAAACAGATCACCAGCCCAGGTGGGATGCATGAGACAAGTGCTTGGGCCTGGTGCACTGGGAAGACCCAGAGGAATCGGGTGGAGAGGGAGGTGGGAGGGGGGATCGGGATGGAAATAATGTAAATCTATGGCTGATTCATATCAATGTATGACAAAACCCACTGAAATGTTGTGAAGTAATTAGCCTCCAACTAATAAAAAAATTAAAAAAAAAAAAAAAGATCCCTGTTTGTATCTATCTATATGTCTATCTATATATGTATGTTATGTATATGGGATATTTTTCTCCCTCTTGATATATTCCTAAAAACTTGTGAAAAAGCTCTATTTAACTGGCTTAAAGAAAATAGAAGCACTTGTATAAATTAAGACTAGTCTTGGGATTTCCCTGGTGGTCCAGCTGCTAAGATTCTGAGCTCCCAATGCAAGGGGTTCAGGTTCAGTCCCTGGCCTGGGAACTAGATCCCCCATGCCACAACTAAGATCTGGTGCAGCCAAATAATTGAATAAATATTTTTTGTAATAAATTAAGCTTTGTCAAATAAGCTTGATAACAAATATGTTGTCTCTACTAGATGCTTGATGTGATAAAATTATAAATTCAACTTCAGAACTGAATTTTTAAAAAATGATTTCTTCAATGTATGTCAATATGATAAGAAAAAAAAAATGTATAAATTTTAAGATTCTTTACTTCTGTGATTTTTGCTACTTGCTGGATTTGTCAACAAGAAAAACAACTTTAAATGAAGGTTAATTTTTAGTGTCTCATGAAATTTTCATGACAACTCAAGCACTGAATATGTACATCATTTCCAAAAGAAGAGAAAATACTGAAACATTAATTACCAAACATATGTTTATCTGCTTTTGACCTCTTATTAGAGAAATGAAGAATATTTGGGTCTGTTAATAACATGCTCTTTTTGCCACTCTAAACAAATGTCCTGTAAAAAGACATATGTCTCTAGAAATTACAAAATGATATATTCCTGGGGATTTCCTGGCAGTCTAGTGGTTAAGAATTGGTGCTTACACTGCCAGGGACCAGGTTCAATCCTTGGTGATGAACTAACATCCTACAAGCCACCCAGCTCAGCCAAAAAATAAATAAATAAAAATTTAAAAGAGCAAATAATATTGAATATGAGGGGTCTAGGAAATAGGGTTCTAATACAGGAGAAAGGAGAAGGTAAATTTTTGAGATGAAGGGAAAAGTGTCCCTGTGGACTTCCTGGGGAAAAACTTGAAGATGGCCTGGAATGTGTGAACCCATTGAAAGGAGTTCCACTAATCTGGCCAAGACTTTGGGTAATGAATTAATCCACCAATTATTGATTGATTCAAAATTGGGAAAGGAGTACAACAAGGCTGTGTATTATTACCTTGTTTATTTACCTTATATGCAGAATACATCATGGGAAATGCCAGTCTGGATGAATCACAAGCTAGAATCAAGCTTGCCAGAAGAAATAACAACAACCTCAGATATGCAGATGATACCACTCTAATGGCAGAAATTGATGAGGAACTAAAGAGCCTCTTAATGAGGATGAAAGAGGAGAGTGAAAAAGCTGGTTAAAAGTCAACATTCAAGAAACTAAGATCATGGCCCCAGTTCCATCAGTTCAGTTCAGTTGCTCAGTTGTGTCTGACTCTTTGCAACCCCTTGAATCGTAGCATGCCAGAGCTCCCTGTCCATCACCAACTCCGGGAGTTTACCCAAACTCATGTCCATCGAGTCAGTGATGCCATCCAACCATCTCATCCTCTGTCATTCCCTTCTCTTCCTGCCCCCAATCCCTCCCAGCATTCAGGGTCTTTTCAACTCTTCGCATGAGGTGGCCAAAGTATTGGAGTTTCAGTTTCAACATCTGTCCTTCCAATGAACACCCAGGACTGATCTCCTTTAGGATGGACTGGTTGAATCTCCTTGCAGTCCAACGGACTCTCAAGAGTTTTCTCCAACACCACAGTTCAAAAGCATCAATTCTTCAGCTCTCAGCTTTCTTTATAGTCCAACTCTCGCATCCATACATGACCACTGGAAAAACCATAGCCATGACTAGACGGACCTTTGTTGGCAAAGTAATGTCTCTGCTTTTTAATATGCTATCTAGGTTGGTCATAACTTTCCTTCCAAGGAGTAAGCATCTTTTAATTTCATGGCTGCAATCACCATCTGCAGTGATTTGGGAGCCCAAAAAAATAAAGTCTGACACTGTTTCCACTGTTTCCCCATCTATTTTCCCATGAAGTGATGGGACCAGATGCCATGATCTTCGTTTTCTGAATGTTGAGCTTTAAGCCAACTTTTCACTCTCCTCTTTCACTTTGATCAAGAGGCTTTTTAGTTCCTCTTTACTTTCTGCCATAAGGGTAGTGTTGTCTACATATCTGAGGTTATTGATATTTCTCCCGGCAATCTTGATTCCAGCTTGTGCTTCTTCCAGCCCAGCGTTTCTCATGATGTACTCTGCATATAAGTTAAATAAGCAGGGTGACAATATACAGCCTTGACGTACTCCTTTTCTAATTTGGAAGCAGTCTGTTTTTCCATGTCCGGTTCTAACTGTTGCTTCCTGACCTGCAGTTCCATCACTTAATGGCAAATAGAAGGGGAAAAAACTGGAAGGAGTGACAGATTTTACTTTCTTGGACTCCAAAATCACTGCAGATGGTGTGTGCAGCCATGAAATCAAAAGATACTTGCTCCTTGGAAGGAAAACAACTACAAACCAGACAGTGTATTCAAAAGCAAAGACGTCACTTTGCCAACAAAGGTCTGTATACTCAGAGCTACGGGTTTTCCTGTCGCCATGTTTGTTATGAGTGTTGGACCATAAAGAAGGCTAAGCACTGAAGAATTGATTCTTTGGAATTGTGATGCTGGAGAAGACTCTTAAGAGTCCCGTGGACTGCAATGAGATCAAACCAATCAATCCTAATGGAAATTAACCCTGAATATTCATTGGAAGAACTGATGCTGAATGAAGCTGAAGCTCCAGTACTTTGGCCATGTGATGTAAAGAGCCTACTCATTGGAGAAGACCATAATACTGGGAAAGACTGAAGGCAAAAGGAGAAGGGAGTGGCAGATGATGAGATGGCTAGAAAACATTATCACTGAATGGCATTAATCTGAGAAAACTCTCAGAGACTGTGGAGGACAGAGGAGTCTGGCTTGCTGTAGTGTATAGTGTCTCAAGGAGTGAAACACGGCTTAGCAACTAAACAACAACAACATAATTGTACAGGGGTCTTACCGGTAGGTATTATATCCATCTTACAGATGAAAAAACTGTGTCCTAGAGAAGATAAATCATCTGTCCAAAGACATATAGTAGTGAGTGGGAGAGCTAGGATTTAAGATTCAGGTCAATTCCATGACCTTTTCAGTTTACCACATTATCTTGAAGTTGAAGTGAAAGGGAAGGAATTCTATTAAAATGTAATTCTCATCCCTCAACAGGCTATAACTTCTTTGTCTATCATGTGTCTGATTTTGGATCCCAATATAGTTGTGCAAACCCATTTTACATATTTATTTTTAAGGTGTGAGTTTTCTCTAAGTGGTTGTTCTAACACCAGGAATGCCATGGAACAATTAGAGACTATTTAAATATCAATATTCTTAATATGCACAACTGATAATTGTGGAAAGCTTTGGATTTCTTTGTGCATACTTTCTTTATATTATTTCTGTTATCTTTAAACGTCCACAGTCAATACAACTAGAACTTAGGCTGGATCTCACGTCTTCTTTTCACTTTATGAACAAATATTTGCCTTTCCACATAGATCAAGTTACAAAAATTCTTTCTCAATTTACATAACAGTTGGGCTATCATCACTGAGAAATTATTTTTCAAACACGTCATAAAGCATAATCTTGTTTACAAAGTGATGGAAATGTTCCCACTTTAGTTTTCTCTTTCCAGAAGAGTATTCTGAATTCATTTCTCTATTAAGTATGAAAATAGCTTGGCAGTTCCTGTCAAAATTGAAAATGGACTTATTATACAACCCAGCAATCCACTCGGGTATTTACCCCAGAGAGATGTCCTCTTTCCTCCTAAGAACTTCTATATAAGTATTCATAGCAACTTTATTCTTAAATAGC
Organism: Cervus canadensis; assembly: GCF_019320065.1. Taxonomy (NCBI): domain Eukaryota; kingdom Metazoa; phylum Chordata; class Mammalia; order Artiodactyla; family Cervidae; genus Cervus; species Cervus canadensis. The sequence goes on along the minus strand of NC_057410.1, from coordinate 12,777,584 downwards.
CAACACCTGTAAACTATCCACATTTTCTTGAACAAGTGAAAAAAAAAAACCCTAAAAGTAGTGAAAAATCATTTAAGAAATTGAAATGCTACATTAAAAATTTCTGTTTAATGAAAAAACGCAGTAAAGGAGGAAAAGTGGAACAAAAAAGGCATGAGACATGTACAAATAAAATATAAAGTCACAGATGTAAATCCAACTATATAAATAATAACATTAAATGTAAATGGATAAGAGAAGAATGAATACCAATTCTTCACAAACTCTACCAAAAACCAGAAAAGGTACCCAACCCATTTTATGAAGCAAATATCATCCTGATACCAAAATTAAAGAAAGACATCACAAGAACAGAAAGCTGACAGATCAATCTTTCTTATGAATGTGGATGTAAAAATCCTTGACAAAATGCTATCAAACTGAATGTAACAACACATAAAAAGAATTATATCCTATAATCTAATGGATTTTCCCCAGGAATACTAGTTGGTTCAACACCTGAAAATCAGTGTAACACATCACATCAATAGGATAAAAAAACAGAAACAAAATGATCATCTCAGCAGACATAGAAAACAGCATTGAAAAAATCCAACACTGTTTCATGATGAAACTACTCAGCTTTTCCATGCCACCCTATGGAGAAAGATGAAACAAATGGTACTAAGGCTAAAACATAGCTCCCTTGTAATATACATACCTCAAATCCTTTGGGAGAACAAAATAGTTTATCAGTACATGAAATAGAGTCTACAGACAGATCCAAGTACTGCTATTTATTAACTGGAGTTAGGTGTACCAAGGACTTCACGTCTCCCCCAAGCCTTCACTAGAGCACAGAATGCCGAACACAAATGTTGAGTCCTGTGTAGTCCACAACACAACTGCCGAGTGCATTCCACATTTACTTAATTCCAAAAATAATTTCAAGATATGACAAGGAATTAGTAGAGCCTGTAAAACCTTAAAAACTCTAGAATCCCCTAAAATAAATTGAGGAGTAAAAGAATAAGATTCTGAATCACTGAAAATAGATTGTTTCTATGTAGTAAATTGTCTAGCATAAACCTAAAGCTGCAATTTTCAGTTCTCAGTAGCATACTTGGGAATATTCCCTCGCTTCTCTCATAAGTTGGATAAAAGAGCTCTCGCCTGGGACTTTCCTGGTGGTCCACTTGTTAAGACTCCGCCATTCCAATGCTGGGGTTAGGGGTTGATTCCTGGTAGTGGGGTCGGGGTCTAAAATCCCACCTGGCCCGAGGCATTGCCAAAAGCCCCCGCCCCCCTCCCTCGCCATCAACCTTTTTT